>NC_135383.1:12442441-13042441 GCF_049243985.1 Paroedura picta | reverse complement strand
AACTCCAACAGTTCCTCAGACTTTTTCAGTCTCAAATTGACAGGAATCAGGATGCATCGTTAAATGTTCCTCTAAAGGTTGAGCAAAGCCTTCTGTGGAGGACCAAGGTCAAAAACCTCAAACAAAGAAGATTTTGCTCAATCATCGAGGAACTTCAAATTTTCACAGATGCAAGCCTGTATGGTTGGGGCACGGTTGTGAGTAGGATGACAGTACAGCATCTATGATCCTCATTAGAGACTCCTCTTCCAATAAACTTATTGGAGCTTTGGGCAAATCAGTTGGCACTGCAACACTTCAAAAATCAAGTATCTTAGCCACACATCCTCATTCAAACCATTCTCATTCATATAGCAGCCAAAATATGCCTGAACAAGCAGGGTGGTTCCAGGGCCTTGTCACTATACAGAAAAGTGACCAATACATTGTTATGAGCTGAGACAAGTCTCCTGTCAATTTGGGCTGAGCTTATTGAGGGAATGCATAACGTACAAGCAGATTGGCTGAACTTGTCAAATCATCAGCTATTTCATGGTGGCTCACAACAGCTTGATAAGCATTCAATGCTTGATCAGATCTGGTAAGCTGTAGGAGCACATGGCCATTTAGGTGAACGTTGGGTGTCCTAGCATAGTACAGGCTGAGCTATCAGCCAAGAAATCCCTGGTTCAAATTGAACCTCTCCTATGAGTCTTCTAGGTGGTCTCTCTCCAATGTATGAGATCTCAGTATTATGGGGGTAATCATCCTGGATTACCAAATTGCAGGGCGATTGTAACAGTTATTGTGGAAATCTTATGTGCAGCACATTACACAATCCAAGTTGCTGTAAGAATCCAAAAAATCTTCTGGCTAGCACCTCCCCCCCCTGGCCCCCCTTTATGGTCTATAGGTAACATCATTTGAGTGCTAGTTCTGCACATCAAGGAACCAGCAGGAGTGAATAACGGTGCAAGAACTGCTTTGAGTGTCCATCTTTTCAGACGCGATTATAAGCGACTATTTATTATGCTCGTTTTTCATTGCATATGTGAGCAGGGCTTATTTTATGGCTGTATTAAACAAGCTGGTGCGATAGCCTGCATATCTCAAAAGAAAATTGCTTCTGTTGTGTTAGCGCGTTTACTCATAGCATTTATTTGCTTACAGAATTTTTTTTCCCCCCATGGCAAAATGGAGCGATACTTAAACATACGACAGTGCCTAACTCCCTCAGGCCTTTGGTCGCTAGCTCCTTTTGCCTGCTCTGACCTGTGATTTTTAACTGGAGAGGCCTGGGTGGACATGGTTGACCTTTGGACTGCAGAGATTTCTTCAGAATGGCCAAGTTGAATGGATCTGTGGAGGTTCTGAACAAATGCCTGCAAAAGGTAATGGGATTGATGAAGGCCAGTAGGTGGAGACTCACTGTGGACAAGATTCAGATCCTTTTGGTTTGTGACAAAACTGCTCAAGGACTGAGCAGTCGCTCTGCAGGGGGCTTCTCTTCACCAAAGGAGGAGATTTGTCTGCACAGGACGCTTCTCAATCCTGACCTGTAGTTCTAGGCTCAGATGTCCTTGGTGGCACATACAGCTGCTCCTTGAAAAGCATGATCTGGACACTATCATGCTTGCTCGGATCATGTCCAGGTCACAATACTGACATGTGCTTTATATCCCTTTGGAAACCTTCCAGAAACTCAACAGGGTCCAAAATGTGACAACCAGGATATTGTCCAGGTGGGTACTGGGACTGTCTGAGTGTGGGGGCCTTCTAGTGTCCCTTCTGGTCATACAATGGTCAAGGCTAAGGGTCAGCAAAATAGGTTTTTCTCACGGACATGCAGTGACCTTCTGCAAAACCACTTGTGGGCACAGTCCTTGGAGCTCTGTGGGGGAGCAGGGAGAATCAGAAACGGTTCCTATTCCTGCTGCGGGTCCCTGGCTGGACCGTGTGGGCAGTGGTTGTGCCCCCTTCCCGTGTTATCACTCCTGGCCGTTTCCTCAGAATCGTCATGATGCAAACCGATGCATCATGATGCAAACGGATGGTTTCCCTTTGCGTCAGCCGAGGATTGTGTCAGAGGTTGTTTTCTGTCTGGCCGTGGCCGTGGCCATCTCCCTAGGGCAACTTCCCTTACTTTGCTTTGGAAGATCCGTTTTTGCTAACTTCGGACGTTGACATTGAAAGTGACGTTGACATTGAAAGTAACCCTACAGCATAGTCATAATCATTTTAAGCCAGAATAGAACTGTTCTAATTAATAATGAAGGTTGTGGGTCCTTATGCAGTGCAGCTAGACATAGCAAGTTGACTAAGTGGTGCAAACTATGGTTTGATGATCAGAGGTGTTTTCTGTTTGTTCCTGCTCTTCTTAGAAATATGGAAGGAACCTCCAGGGTCATCTAGTCCAACCTCCTGAAAAATGCAGGAAATTCACAACTAACTGGCCACTCACAGTGACCCCGATTCCATGTCCAGATGATGCTCACATCCCCCCCCCCCAAACCAGAATCCATGGGCAGTCTGGCCTGGAGGAAATTCACCTCCCTACCCCAAAGTGGTGATTGGCATTTCCCTGGGGGCATGCACCAAAGGGCTACCAGAGCCAAGCTCAGACACAATCCCTTCTGGCCACCCACTCACAATCTGCCCAGGTTCACAAAATCAGGAGTTCCTCTTATCCTTTATAGTGCTGCGAATAAAATGGTCCATGTTGATGTTTTTGCCAAATCTAGCGGTCCCCAGCCACACCTCACAGACCCTCTTCCAGCCAAGGTTTAAAACTCTGGCTGCCAGAAATTTTCATTACGGATGCAGCACTGTTGAAATGCCCTGAAATGGGCACGGTGCGGGAATTCACAGGAAAAGTGAAAGGAGGCGATCGCGGCCTCTAGCAAATAGTTAAACTGTGATTTGTTGATTGAGCAATGTCTCCAGGGGACCCTAGTGAGAGGGGACCTAAATGGACGATTCCCTCTGCTACTTTTTCCATTGGCAATGTTAATTTGTATCATTCCGAATTGCTCTCAGCAAGTGATTGTAGCTGTTTTCTGTTGCTTCTCAACTGAGCATGGAGACAAATCCTTAAGGCGGGGGAGGGAAGAATCCGAGTCTTGGAGCTGTCTGAGAAGGGTTGACTCAATAGACCCCCATTCATCAGGAACAATCCGT
Organism: Paroedura picta; assembly: GCF_049243985.1. Lineage (NCBI taxonomy): Eukaryota > Metazoa > Chordata > Lepidosauria > Squamata > Gekkonidae > Paroedura > Paroedura picta. The sequence continues at coordinate 13,039,285 of NC_135383.1, read as the reverse complement.
TCTGGCTTCAAGGGAGGGAGAGATCAAAGATTGCTCCCCGTCTCTGCACTGAAAGTTACCCTAGCAGGTTCTTGTGTTTCAGGCACCTTCCTTTTTTTCCCCCACTGCCTTTGGGATTCAGAAGGATTATATCATCTTGGCAGAAGGCCAGGCCTAAGGCGAAACCTTTTTGACCAAGGGTTGCTCTCGCAATCTGCCAAACATTTGAAGGGAGGCAGCTTTGTCTTTGCAGGGGGTGGGGGGAGGAATTTGAAACCCTCTCGGAGTTTGCTGGGATCATTCCGGGTTCTGATTCGTGTGGGTTCCTTCACTGCTGTTTCGTGGCATGGCTTCATAATTGTGCCTGGCTTGGAGCCATGTAAATCGAACTAGGAAGCCTGGAGAAATTCTTATCAGCGTTGAGCAATATTGAGAACCTGTTCGATGCTAATTAACCAATACGGCCTGCGTGAACAATGGACTAGCGTTTCATGGGGGAGCAACTTTAATAGCCCGGACTAGACTGAGCTTAGCAGAGCTTGGAAACTCAGCAGAGTTGACCATGGTCCATGCTTGGATTGGAGACCACCAAGGAAGATGGGTTGCTGTGCAGAGGAAGGCAATTGCAAGCCATCCCTGCTCATCTCTTGCCTTGAAACCCCTTCTGTTTATCTCTTGCCATGGAAAACCCTACGGGGTGACCATAAGCCGGCTGGGACTTGATGGCACTTCCTACCACTATGGCTTGTTCTAGTATCAGGACTGTGCTCATGGTTTGAAATGGTGAGACAACGTGTCCGTCATGATGCCGGAGCAACTTTGGCAGTCTTTTGTTTCAGGGCACAGTGCGGACGGGATCATCTTGCTGTTCCGTCTTGCTTGGCAACGCTGGGTCTGAGTTCTGAAGTGCTCTGCTCATCAGAATCAGCCCCGATCTCAAGGGGAAAGGGTCTGGCAACTTTCGGAGAACTTGCGTAGCACAGTGGCTCTTAAGAGACCAACCAGGAAACTCAGAAGTCACGTCTGCCATGAGCTCATGAGGTTACGTTTTGCCAAGCTGCTGTCAGCTGCAGTCTTTCCTCATTGGCATGATGGGTGGGGGTGGAGATACAATATAACTGGATTGTCTGAAGAATATTTTATATTTAACAAATGAAATTGGGCTTGATATAGTTTTAGATAAGGCCTGGAGGATGGGGTTGCGATGGGTCGGACACGACTTTGTACCCAACAACAACAACAACAACAACATAGTTTTAGGAGACAGCTTGGTGTAGCGGTCAAGAGTGGTGACCTCTAATCTGGAGAATTGGGTGTGATTCCCCACTTCTTCACATGCAGCCATCTGGATGACCTTGGGCTAGTCGCGGTCCTATTAGAGCTGTTCTTTCAGCCTCCCCTACCTTCCAGGATGGCCTTGTGGCCAGAGGAAGGGAAGGTGATTGTTAGCCTCTTTCAGTAGTAAAACTCCTTTGGGTAGTAAAAAGCAGGGTATAAAACTCAACTCATCTTCTTCTCGTATCTGTTTTAGTAAGGGTTTAGTCCGGGTTGTGAGCTATCTTGACCAGAAATGAAGGCTGCTGCCTGAAGAATGAAATCTTGCTTAAGCCTATGAGATGTAATTAAATCCAAATGAATTTGCATATGAATAAAAGAGACACTGTGAAGGAAGAAACGCTTCTTCCTTGTGTGGGTTTCAATGGGATGTTCCTTCTCATGTGAAGTATAAAGAAAGCCTCTTCACAGGAGTTGCTTGCTGCTCATGGATTTTACTTATTGTGTTAAAAAATACTTGAAAATTGGTGCCTGATGTTGGGGGCGTTTTTTCCATTGGCTTTTTAAAAAAATTGCTTAATTGATACACTATTTAAATGCTGCGCACATAGGTAGGTAGGTCGGGTTTGTCTTTAAAGTAATGACCCAAAGGTAGGGTCAGTATTTATTTTTAGACAACCTGTCCTCGTTTTCTTTTGAAAATTAAAGCTGCAATGTTTCACCCACATATCAATCAAACAACTGAGAAATTTTATTATTTTAGAATGACTGGCTATTTTTATGTTAAAACATTTCTGCCTTGTTCCTCTGCCCTGTGTGGGACCCATAGGATGTCTTACTAGAATTTAAAACAGCATCAAATGATAAAACAAGCATAATAACAACAATAATAACAACCTTGCAATGGATGTGAAGTGGAAAGGCCGTATGCCTGTGTAGCAACCCAGGGAGACTTCAGCGAAGAAAGCAAATTGGTATTGGAAAGGGAAGATTCCTTGCCAGGGCTGTGGTTGGACAGTGGGCTGAAGCTCGGTCTGTGCTCGGGCTCCTTTGGCAGTTTCTGAACCAGATGTCCTTAGCAGTTTGTCCTGTAAGACGCGAAGCAATCAAATCATGCAGATTCTCTGTAAGTATAATAATTAGAGACCTGGGTAAGCTGTACAGAGCCGACAGGTGTTGCCTGGTCTATGGGCTTCTCTATGTACCTTAACTCCTGATTTCTGTGATGGAAGAAAAGGGGAAATATTAATAATTGAGAAATGTACTGGTAAGCAGCCGGTCCGGCCCCCTTACTGTAGTTTAAGTCCTTTGGGGTTTTGTCATAAAAGGGTTGGGCTGGTACTTTTACCCGAAGGAGTCTCAGAGCAGCTGACAATAACTTTCCCTTTCTCTCCCCACAAGCGATACCCTGTGAAGTAGGTGGGGCTGAGAGAGCTCTAAGAGAACTGTGACTGGCCCAGGGCCACCCAGCTGGCTGCATGTGGAGGAATGGGGGAATCAAGCCCAATTCACCAGATCAGAGGCCGCTGCTTTTAACCCCTACACCAGGCTGTGGTCTTGTAGCAGGCGGTCCCATGATATCACAGGCATGTGACAGGAGGAGCCAGAATGTCTGAACCTGGCTAGCATCTGTATGCACATTAGATGCAAGTTATTGCACAGAAAAGCAGAAAAGGGCAGTTCTGTAGGGGCTTACGACCCAGCAGATGGTGCGCCCATAGAGATTAGATAGTACTGAGCTAGATGGACCAGTGGTCTACCATAGGAGTCCTGCTGGGCAAGACCAGTGATCACTGTCCTGTTTCACAGTAGCCAGACATTTGATTTGGAGGGCCAGTCAAGAGGGTAGAAGGGTCAAGGATCAAGAGGGTAGAAGGGTCTGAAGTTGTTTTCTCAAGCTGGTACTCAGAATTTAGCTCTGGAGGTGCTCTTTAATCACCCTGGCTAGATATTCCTTCTGGGATAGCTTAGAGAAGGGCTACAGCTCAGGGAATTAGCAAGCAAATAGTTTTGAATTCAGTTTTGAGCATGTCCAGTTAACAGATGCTGGGGAAGACTTTTTTCATCCTGAGATCTTGGAGAGCTTCAGCCAGGCCAAGTAGGTAAGAGAAAGCTATAGATGGACCAGTGGCATGAGGCACCTTCATATGTTCAGCATTTCCCCACACCCATGGTCTCTTCTCCCCACCCACTACTCCGCCCCTCTGCTTCCTTAAACAAAAACAAGATCTTTTTTTAAGAGCAAAAAAAGCTGAGCCCATGTGTAAATGAGAAGAGGAGACTCCAGTGATTCCGTCTCTGATGTATGCGGTGGTTTGGCTCCGAGTTGGCAAAACATGGATGGAAGGGAAAGAGCAGAGACATCCGAAAGGCAGAGCACATTTATTCTCGAGACAGAGTCGGGGGAGCGAGCACAAAAGAGGAGACAGGAAAAGGTGAGATGAGAAAGGGGGAGGGAAGGGGGAGGAAAGATGCGGTAAAGAGAACATGCACGTCGAGGTTCCGACATGTTTCCCTGGCCGAGGTCCCATAGCTCCAAGGCCTTTGTCTGAGAGATTACGAAGGATACTTTTCTGGGGTTGTGTGTGGAGGAGCTGGGAGTTGCGTTTCTGGTTGCCGTTGCCTGTTGGCATTTAACGATGATAAGAGGCAAGTATTTTGAAACATTACATGCTGTACTGGCAGGCACACGTCCCCCTTAATTGTAACCCTCTGATTGCTCAGAGTCCAAGAGGCTTATGGGAATTGTTCCTGGGAGTTCTCAACCGTTCTCTCCCACCCACCCCTCGCAATCCCGTTTTGATCAGGAGAAAACTTGTTCCAAACCTGGGACATGGGCTGGGCTGGACTGCCTACTGGGAATGGGAATTCTTCCCCCCCCCCCCCCATTTTGTGTTCCAAATTTATGTAAGAGGTGTGGGTTTAGAATGTTTTATTCTTGTAGAGCAGTGGTTCTCAACCTTCCTAATGCCGTGACCCTTTAATACAGTTCCTCCTGTTGTGGTGACCCCCAACCATAAAATGATGCAAGGGTTCTTTCACGGAAATTAAACCGAAACTGAACAATGGCATGAAGATCCATTGTTCATGATTGTATATAAATTGTGTTCCCCCCCCCCCCGGGGTTTCTCAGTTCAGTTCTGCCTCTTGTCCCACCATGCCGATCTCGCTCTTTTCCGCTGCTCCAGACAGATGAACGCTCTATCCTGATCTACTCCACAAGGCTGTTGTGTGGATGGTGGCCCCCCCTGGCAAGCTGCTTGCCCTGCTGCGACCCCTGTGAAAGGGTCATTCGACCCCCAAAGAGGTCCCAACCCATAGGTTGAGAGCCAATGTTGTAGAGCAGGGATAGTCAACCTGTGGTCCTCCAGATGTCCATGGACTACAATTCCCATGAGCCCCTGCCAGCGTTTGCTGGCAGGGGCTCATGGGAATTGTAGTCCATGGACATCTGGAGGACCACAGGTTGACTACCCCTGTTGTAGAGGATTATACCAGTTCATCTTTTTCATTTTGATGGTTTCTGACCGTCTGAGAACCTTTAGTTATGGGGGGGGGGTAGTCTCCGCCCCCCCCCCCCAATAACATTGACACTCAAAGCAAGTGTAGCCTTTTAGGACTGAATTATGAAAACCGTGATGTGCATTTACCTGCGTGTTCAAAGTGTTTCACAAACATTCTCAGCCCTTCTTACAACATCTGCCCCGTAACGTTGGCCAATGTGATTGTTCCTTATTGGTGAATGCTTGTGAAAATGTACCTTATCCCAGGAAAGAAAGAAAAAAAACCCCAACAACTCCTATCTGACTGTTGTTCAGGGACGCACCGGAGTTTGCACAAATGGATCGTAGAGCTCGTAGATCTGTCTGCTGCGTTGTTGCCTCACGAGCAATTGAGCAACATTAATAAGATGTGCGGCGTTAACAGACATTAGCACACAGACAGGAATACATTATCTCCTGCCAAACCCCACTGTCTGGATTCTGTTTCTCTGGAAAGTAATGAAAGACACCTCGGAGTTTAGGGTAATTTACGCTGCAGATACCTGTGCAGATAAAATCTACAGGGAATATCTATCTATGCCGATCAACTATTGAGAATTGGGGGTGGGGGACATTGGCACTGTTTGTTCTCTTTTGCTGAGAACAGCATCTTAACAATTATTTGTATAAAGTTTTTTTTCCCTCCCCCTGATTAGTTTGAACCGTTTAAAGCATGGTAGGCGCATATGCCCCGCTCCCCAAAGTTCTTCTTTATTAATTTGTTGGGTGTGTTTTCCTTGAATGCCGTCTTTGTGCAGCGATTGTAAGCAGTTCTTAGAATTGCATCTTGTAGCTTTATCGAGGACAGAACCTTAGGGTTTTTTTTTTTAATTGAGCTTGTGTTTTAACTTGTATATTTATATACTTCATGTCCTACATAGCTCGAGGAAGCTCAGAATAGTATATAACTTCTGGTGAGAAGAGCAGCATTCATTCACATTCGAAATGCACCTTTGAGAGTCACGATCTATCAATGAAGCTCTTAAAACTGCCAAATGACTTTGAGATTTGAAGAGAAGAGCTGAGTTGAAAGTTTTACTCGGCCAGGAAAGATCTGGCCAGTCAACCAGGCGAGTGTGGGCCAGAGGCTTGTCCATTCTGGCCACCACCTGGTGGAATGAGCTCCCAAGAAGAGATCAGGGCCCTGATAGAACTAAAGCAGTTCCACAGGGCCTGCAAAAGGGAACTCCTCCACCAGGCATTTGGTTGAGGTTGACTCGGACCATCGCTTCCAATTGGCCCTCAGCCCCCCCCTCCTATTACAACCGCCACTAATCTGCCTAACCCACTGGGTCCCAATAAGAGTTGATCTGAGGCTCCTTTGCAATTCTATCATATTATTATTGCTGTTATCATGTTGGGGTTATTGTTGTTGTAGTGTTATTGCTGTTGTCACATGTGTTACCTCATGTTATCGGTATCTGTTTCCTGGTCCCTGTAAACTGCCCTGAGCCTTTGGGGGAGGGCGGTATATAAATATAAATAAATATACATAAATATACATGCAGTCTGAAAGCTCTGCCCATGAGGCTGGGAGTTCGATCCCAGCAGCCGGCTCAAGGTTGACTCAGCCTTCCATCCTTCCGAGGTCGGTAAAATGAGTACCCAGCTTGCTGGGGGGTAAACGGTAAAGACTGGGGAAGGGAATGGCAAACCACCCCGTATTCAGTCTGCCAAGAAAACGCTAGAGGGCATCACCCCAAGGGTCAGACATGACCCGGTGCTTGCACAGGGGATACCTTTACCTTTAGATTGGCTTTTAGGCAGAGGTTTTGACCCAGGTGATACCTTTACCTAAATATAAATAAATAAATATTTCTGAAGCATCGGCAGAAACAAAACCAGCAGGTTTGATGCTACTTCACCTTATGAAAATCAACAAGGTGACTGTTGTAAAGTAATCATGGAGCTTCTTATATACTCAAAACATTCTTTTGATTAGGGGATCATACCTGTACCCATAATTTTTGCATCGGAGTGTGGGCCAAGCTCCCAGCCGGTTCAATTTTTTTTTTAAGAATTCAGTTTTCATGTTAAGCGCATAATACAAAGATCAGTAGATACCTTGGCTCATTCCCTTTGGATTTGGTGCCAGACTGTAATTTTTTTTTTAAAACCTCTGTTAGACATGTTCTCTGGCTGATGTTATCAGATCTTAAACAAGCATGAAGATAACTCCGCATGCATGCACTTGCCATGCTGTATCCTGGGGGATCTCAGAAGCAAGCCTGCTGCCATCCAAACAGGGCATTTGGCAACTCATCTGGCTTTGGGAGCTTGGCCGCTTGCCCAACTGTAAGGTTATTGGCTTTTGAACCATGACGAGATTTTGGAATGTGGTAGGGAGTCTTTAGTTTATATGGCGAGTCTGTCTGTGCGTGGATCCGTGGGAAGAGTTCACGGAAGGTATTGGCAGAGAAGATCTCTCCACACCTTTGACTTCCTGAAAGTCTTCTCTCTGTCTGTCAAGCAAAATGGCGCCACAGAATGAGGGGGAGGGGGCGCTGAAGCACCAGGGGGAAAAAAGAGCCATCTTGGTGTAGTGGATTGTCCAGGGAAGCGTGATCTCATCGGATCTTAGAAGCTAAGTAGGTTCCACCCAGGTTTGGCTTGGAGTGCGGACTTCTAATCTGGCATGCCAGGTTCGATTCTGCACTCCCCCACATGCAGCCAGCTGGGTGACCTTGGGATCGCCACAGCACTGGTAAAGCTGTTCTGACCGGGGCTCTCTCAGCCTCACCTCCCTCACAGGGTGTCTGTTGTGGGGAGAGGAAAGGGAAGGCGACTGTAAGCCTCTTTGAGCCTCCTTCGGGTAGAGAAAAGTGGCATATAAGAACCAACTCTTCTTCTTTTTCTCTTTCTTGCAATGCAAGTCATGTATGTTTCCGATTTTCTTTATTGCCCAGTGCATCGTTGCGAGTTAAGTTTTTCATTCTTTGCTGTCAGACACTCTGAGAACATTTTCAGGCCCCTAAATCTAACAGAATAATAAACAGTATATAGAACTTTAAAAAATAAAATAAAAAGTAGTTTCTGCACTACAGTTTGCCTTAAAGGGTGGGCCCTGGCTTGCCAAAGGTCATTGCTGTGGAATTATACCTAAATTCCTTTCAAAGCCAAGTTCTGTTGTGGTTATGGATGCTGGCATCCCAGCGCCCTGCTAATAAATAGAATGATAATAAAAATAAGTGATCTGAAGTGTGGGAGAAAGCTGTAATGCAGGGGTAGCCAAACTGCAGCCTTCCAGATGTCCATGGACTACAATTCCCAGGAGCCCCTGCCAGCGAATGCTGGCAGGGGCTCCTGGGAATTGTAGTCCATGGACATCTGGAGGGCCGCAGTTTGACTACCCCTGCTGTAATGCTTAAGTGCACTGCCTTGCACTCACAGGTTGGAAGCCTGCTGACTGCTGCAGCTGTCAGTAATGGAACCCTATTTGAAATGGCTTGCTTTCTTTTCAGAAAGGATCTAGTGACTGCATTACTTTGGGTTTTGGGGGGGGGGCGGGAGACGGGGACGTTGCCATGGCTTCAAGCCAAGGCCTGTGTCAGGCATTCATCACAGCCTGTTGATGTGTTGCCAGGAGAAATTCAGTTCTCCTGTTGCGCCTAGGATTGTGATATCAGTTGCTTGTTAGCAATCCGGAGAGCAAATGCGAAGGAGTTTGCATTCCATGTGTCTAGCGCAAGGCTGAGCTTTCATAGAACGCTAGGCTTTTTTATATGCGTCTGTTATGAAGTCCTCAGCCCAGGTTTCAAGGTCTAATGGCTATGGAGGAAATGCCTGGGCGCCATTTCCGCTGAAGGCGCAGAAAAGGCAGGTAGGCTATGTTTCCTTGGTAGCTCCCTGACACAATAGGGTCTCTCTCTCCCCCATCCCCTCCCCTCCTTTGAGGCTTGTCAGATTGTTCTTTCTTGCTATGTCCCCAAGGCAAAGGGCAGTCTTTAAAAAGTCAGAAGATCTTGTAACCTGCAGGAATAGTTTTCCCCTTTGTGAGTTTGGTTGGTAGGGAGTTGGAAAAAAATTGCCTGACCATAAGTAGCCATCACTTTTAAAGTAACCAGCACCCCAATCCGAACTAGATTAATTTGTCTGAAGCTTGGGATGCCTGTTTGTGTTTTAGGGACATGGGTAGGGTAACTTGCAAATACTTGGATTATAAATTGTGGATGACTGGGTTTTGGTTTAAAATTGCCTCTCTAGTGGAGACCTTAGCACACTGGGTCTTAACTCGGTCCTAGCTTTACTCTCCTGTTTTTCCCCCACTGTGCTACTTTTCATCTTTGTGTGTAGTGAAGCATTCAGAATCACAATTCCCCACCCCTGCAGTCTTAAGGGATGTGTTCTAAGATGGATCGTACCCTGTGTTTGCTGACTGCGTTGCTTGGTTCTAAATGGGTTACTTGGTTGGGGGTGAAAGAGGCAAAATGCTGGCATTATCAGATTTTCAAAGCTATCCTGAGCTCTATTTTGGATTGGTGCTGTAAGGGGAAAGGGGGGGGGGGAGAAGATATATCCCTTTTTTAAACCTTACACAATTTTGCCCTCCAAAGAATGCTGATAAGTACAGCTAAAAGGTCAGTATCTGCTCCCCCTTTGCTTAAAGCAATGGTTATCAAACATTTTGAATTGGAACTTCCATTAAAAGTACAGAAATGGAAAAGGAATTCCATTCCGCTTTCTTCCTTCCCCATCACAAAATGTAGGGACCTGACAACACCGAATGAACTTATATATTCATTTACATTTCACAGGGGCAAACCCCATTTTTCCACGCAGGCCTCCTCATGTCTCCTCTTCATCTTGCATCCTGCTTGTGAGAGAGTCAGAGCCCAATTTTGGGTCCCAATCCCCTGCTTTAAAGAGCTAATATCCTGGGGGAGGAGCATGGATGTGCAGTTTTTGTCACTAAAGCCACGTATAGGTATTCAGCCTTTCTTACCAGGCTGTAATTGAACTTCTGGAGCCTAGCAAAGTGCCACAGTCTTGGTCGTGTTTTGTTTGGCTCTTGAGGTCTCCCTCTGCCACCAGGCTGAAGGGACAGAATGGTTTGTCCTCCTGTGACATTTTATCACCATTTTTTTCTCTGTCGCTCAGGCCAGATTCCAAGTAGTAGCACTGTTTTATCCTTTTGAGAATCCTGCAAGGTAAGTTGCTCTGACCTGTATTGTCCAGGGAAGCGTGATCTCATCAGATCTTGGAAGCTAAGTAGGTTCCATCCAGGTTTGGCTTTGATGGGAGACCACTGAGGAAGTCCAGGGTAGCTGCAAAGAGGCAGGCAATAGCAAACCTTGAGAACCCTACAACAGGGGTAGTCAACCTGTGCTCCTCCAGATGTCCATGGGCTACAATTCCCATGAGACCTTGTGCCTTTGCTGGCAGGGGCTCATGGAAATTGTAGTCCATGGACAATCTGGAGGACCACAGGTTGACTGCCACTGCCCTACAAGGTTGCCCTAAGTTGGTTGTGACTTGATGACCCTTTCTACCACCAAATTGGGCTGAGAGGGACTGACTTGGGGCCACCAGAGTTTTGTGGCTGAATATAGTTTTTGAGATATTTCCAGTGTTCAGGCTCAGCATCCCAGCAACTGCACTACAGTGTTGCTCAAAAATCCAAACTAAACCGTCTAAAGAACAGAGAGACTGGGGCTGCAGCAGTAACTTTATATGTTTAAATGACGACCTCATTTCCGCCGTCTTTCAGTGCTGCATATTCTTCTCCTGAGCTAGGAGTTATGCAGGAATAATAAAAGCATATATGTCCTTTGCTTATTTTTCAAAAAATTATTCCAGCTGCAGAACATCCTTTCCTATCCCTACACATTTTCCTCTATTTGGAAACACTGTAGCAGTCTCTTTAAGAATAGTTGGGTGTTCTGGAAAAAGCTTTTGAGAGCACTGAACAATGCGTTGCAATTAATATTGACAGCAGAGGGAACAATTCATTGCCTTGGTGGGTCTTCGTAGTCACATGTTTTGAGGCACTGATGCAGGATCAACATTTATGTAGTTATGGGAAGCAGAGTTGGAAAACCCGAGGAACACGGAATCCTACCTCCACACCCGCCCCAAAGATTCTCCATCCTCTGGTACTAGATGCTCCTGTCAGGAAGACTGCTCTTAAAGAAAGTGGTCCACCGTTGACAAATGGTGACACTCAAGGATATCTCACATTTCTTACACCATGAAACATGGAGGCCTCAGATTTTCAGGAAGTCTTGGACCCAGACACTGACCCCAAATGGCTTTGCTTCACCATGGTGGTTTCCTCAGGGACCTTCTTCCCCTGGACTTTGCTCATTTCATTCAGCTGTGAATTAGTCTCTTGCAAGTTTGCCTGTAGAGTCCAAAGGTTTTTGTTTGTTTTGCAGTTTATGGATGGATGTTTGACTCTCAAGTCTCAGTTTTTCACTTGTATTTGAAAAAAGTGGGAGTTCCTTAAGGTTTAGGTACATTTTAGTAAAAAAATGGCAGGAGATACTAGAGGTTGAGAGGACAATGTTAGCGTGATGGGTGAAATATATAGTAGGTGAAAAACATATTTTTTGGCTGGCAGAATCCCTGCAGATGTTGGGGAGCAATTTCCCCTGGAAATGCTGTTCTTAGGGGATAGGGGACACCCCCAGATAAACAGAGTAGGAATCAGAGTTCTCCATGAAAATCAGCCCCCTCCTTACACCTATGGAAATTCCAGGCAGGATCCAAGCCTGTGTCTGCAGTCGTTTTTGGTCATGTGTCAAATTTTTGAAAATAAGAGTTGGGTGAAGGTCATTACGTACCAGCATTTGAACCAAGTGATATAGGTGAAGCTTCAGCAGTAAGTGTTGGGATTTATGAATGAGGCAGTACTCCTCCCCCAATGCCTGTACTGAAGTTTAAACAGGAATCTGGGGATGCCTCCCAAATAAACCAGATTTATTCTAGCCTGAGCTTCCACAAGTCAGAGCTCATTTCACTCGATGCATGATTGCATCATTTATGATGCAACTGATGTGCATCCTCTACTTGCTTCTCCAAACTTCCTCTCCTTAGTTCTCCCTCTACCCATGACTTAAGAGGTGTTCAGCTTTTTAGATTTGTGCATTCTACATTTAGGGAAATAATTTTGACACTGGGCCTGGGATTTATGTGAAAAAGGAACCCCTGGGTGATGCGAGAAGAGTAGGTCAAAGGAAGATTCTGAAGAGGCATGGTTTCAGTGCTTCTTGCCATTGGCTAGCAAAAGTGAGGACCAGCTGTACAAAATAAGCATACATCAATGAACTTAATGTTTGCAAATTGTAGAATTCCCCCGTTCTCGGTTCCAAATATTGATTTGAGTACTTAATTTTTAAAAAGTTATGTCCCACACTCTCAACCCCCTCCAGGCTCACGATCATATAAAAGAGTATAGGAAATATAGTTGAAAACCTCAGCAAGCAGTTCCTCCCGTGTACCCACCCAGACCCAGGGCCTCCCCCCTTAGCATCTCCTCCAGGCCCATCACTGGCCATTCTGGGAGGGGGAGGAGGGTCAATATATATGGTTATATCCCCCAATAAATGTTTAACAATTTTTTAAAAAAATATATAAAAATAGTTAACTCCTACCCGTTCAGGAAACCCTTTGAGGGCCATCAAGAAACCCCTGGCTGGGAAAGCCTGTTTGGGGGCACTGATCAGACATCTGGTGGAAGGGTATTTATACCATTAACAAGATGCCATCCCAAAGAAGGTTCTCTTCCATGTTGCCTCTCCATCTGGAAAAGGCTTTGAAAAAAAAAGAAGAAGCAATCTCTGTTCTTTGTGTAATGAAGATCTCTCCTTTTCATAATGAATTATTCATTGGGGCTGCGTTGCTGTAAAGCAGACACTCTGGGCCTTGGGGTTAGGGTGGAGGACCCAATTCAAACTGAGAACATTATTCAGACTTCGGGAAAAAGTGTCTCCCTCCCCATTCATCAAGAGTAAACAAAGACAGACAAGTCAATTATCTGCAATCGGCGCATGAATATAAACTTCAGTCTTATTAAGCGCAAGCGTTAAAAAGTAATGGAGGCATGAGCTGTAGGTAGTGATAAACCACACAAAGATGGCTTTGTTTTCATACCGGAGCGGCAGGAATCTTGGTTGTGTTGAGCCAGTTCCCAGAGTTCCGTTGTATCGTTCATTTAATATCGCTGCGGCGGTGGCGGCCGATGTTCCAGAGGTCTGGAGGGCCTACAGTGATGGTGGAGGAAAACTGCTATCACAAAACTCCCTAGAGCTGCCACCCAAGCTAGGATGCAACAAGGGATATGGTTGCAAAAGAAGGGGGTCTGTGAGAGAGGGGAGGGCTCCCTTGGTCATTTAGCAGTGGTTAGGCAAAGTGGGGGCTGTAGATGGGAGCTGCTGATCCCAAGTTCATTTCTCTGGGTCTGGTAAAAGGAAGGATAGTATAAAAAGAACAAACAGGTTCCCCTAGGGTTCCCTCCCCCAACATACTAGAAAACCTGATGGATTTACAGAGTATACGTTGCTAAAAATGATTCCCTGACCATGTTTGACATGTTTGTCAACAGACCTTGCCTATTCTGTTTTAGTAGAAGAGGACCAGGGCATGTTAATAAAGTTTCCTCTTTTTTTTTTTTTTTGCCAGAGATGTAGATGAAAAAGAGGATTGTTGGGTCTGTCAGGTGATCTGTTTAGTCCAACATCCTGTTTTGCAGAATGTTCAACCAACAATCAGGACATAAAGGCCAAGGACTTCCCTTGGTGTACGTCTTAGCACTGATCTTTTGCACATGGAAGTTCCCTTTAGTCACCACGGCTGCTAGTCATTGATGGAGTTCTTCAGTAATCTGTCTCATCCCCTTTGAAAGCCATCTGTGGTAGTGGCCAACTCTAAGTGATGAATCCCACAATTCTCTTTCAATCTCTTGTTTTTTTCGTGTTGTAGCAAATTGCTTTATTGCTGCTAGACCGGCTTGACTGATGGTTCTCTCTAAATCTGTGATTGTCAACTGGAGAATGGCAGCAAAATATTTTGACACGTGTTTATTTGGATGGTATCCAATCTGCCCCTTTCTAAAAGTGAGTGGCTGTGAAAACATCTTCAGAATTCCAATAAAATCCAATTTAAAACGAACACCGAATCCCTGAAATCATTCTGTGTCTTCCGGAAGGGGCTTGGCCTTGTCTAAAGATACTTGGGTGTTTTTTGGGTGGGAACCTCATAATTTTGCAGCAGTTGATAGAGGGTCTAAGATAGAAGCCTTAAAAAAAACCTGCAGAAGACTGGTCATTTGTCTCTTAAAGTAGTGGGAGTACTTAGGTAGCTATGAATAGATTTGTACTTAAAATGATTTATGCCTCTGGGCTGTTCGGCATAATGGTATTAGAAATATCTAATTGGTGTTACTTGGCAATAAATTTGGGGGTTGCTTTTTACTCTCTGTGGAACAGATATTGTCAAAAGGGGCCTCCTAATAGTGCATAGAATTGTTTAAGTGGGAAGGTATTAATGATTTCCTTCAGTCAAAGCAGGTACCTTTTCTGGCCCAGAGAACTTTCCCGTTTATATGTAGAGGTAAGTTAGAAGAGACGTTAGGAGTTTCTGGGTCTCGAGGAAGAGCAGCTCTTATGAAAGGGGTGGTGTTACTTTCCTCTCTGGTTCTTCTTGCCAGCCTCCTTTCTAATACGTCATCTCCTTCACCTGCCTCTCAATCTCCTTAGCCTTCCAGCCTGCTGGTTTGATTCTGATGGCTTTCACAGATTTACATCCCCTGGCAAGTGACCCAAGGTTTCCTTCCTCACTCAGGTGGCCATCTTACTGGGGCTGTTACTTAGCCTCAGCCAAGTTTGGGTCAGGATTCAGACATCCCTTTAAAGAGGGGTGGATCCAACCAGCATTTTTGTTGACATAAAATGGAGGACAGGTTCTATTGGGGATCATGGGACCTGCATGGATAAAAGCCACGTGGGATTGGAGTTACAATAGAGGGGCTGAATTCATTTGGATCTCCTCCTATTGGTTTATAATTAGGGGCTTGGTCACCTTGTTGTGACTTCCGGTCCAACATGGCTGATTGGTTGATTGACAGTAAACAGGTCTTTCAAACGATGGTTTGGAGGCGAGGGGTTAAACACAGTTTGTATTAACTGAGGTGTGTCCTGCTAATCCAAATTCACAATCACAGTTTGTGAATATCATGATCCCTTCTGGCTGTGGAGACATAATATAGGGAATATATCCTCCTTTCCTGGAGGCAGGAAGAGGGTTTAAAAAAGCAGGTGAGCATTCCAGAGGCACAGCACCACTGTAGCGAAGGCCCATTGATGTGTGGAGTGTACAAGAAAAGTACCACGTTGAACTGTTGTATCGGAAGTTACCATTTGGTTGACGAACAAGCAGTTATTATTCCAGAGAGAGGTTGATGTCCAGCGGAGTGACTAGACATTGGCTGTATACTCCTGTAGAGCAGAGGTATTCAAATGGCGGCCCTCCAAATGTCCATGGACTACAATTCCCATGAGCCCCTGCTAGCATTTGCTGACAGGGGCTTATGGGAAATGTAGTCCATGGACATCTGGAGGGCCGCAGTTTGACTACCCCTGTAGAGGAACAGTCTACTGTATAGCAGGAACCTAATTGGCCAACTAGGAGTTGCATCTGGATCCATGTTGTGATGGGCTACTGAATAGTTGATGTTTCCCTTTGTGCCACTGGCACAATTTCTATTCTGCGCACTTCTGTTTTATATTCTACCAGCTCCCTTTCTATGGGTGAGACTTTGTGTATTGTGCAGTTACTGTTTTTATTGATGATCCGGGCATAAACGAACTTTCAGGTTAGATTTGAAAATAATATGTCTTGCAGAGATAATCCAATTTAGAGTTAAATGAAATCTTTGAAGAACATAATGAGTCTCTGTCTGGACTGGCCCAAAAGCCTACCTAGCCTATTTTTAGCCAGAAATTCCTGGAACCTCATCAGCAGAGCACAATAGAGACAATCACCCTTTCTTGTTTCCCCCCCAACATCTCAATACAGACCCACATGCTGTAGGGTAGAATACCTTTACATGTAATTTCGGTTAGTGATTGATAGCTGAATTCATGAAGGATCATTCTAACACTTGAAAGTCAACCTGAAAATCAACTTTATTAAATTTTTGATGGCAACAAGTTCTTTAGATCATGTGTCTAGTGGTCTTTCCAGTCCAGCATCCTATTTCACATGTTGGCCAACTGGTTACCTCTGAATGTGGATATTCCCTTTATTCACTATAAATAGTAGCTACTGATAAGACCATCCTGAACCAGCTACTCATCTCTTCTTACTAGAATTGTGTGAGGGCTTTGAAGGCTTGAGACAGAGAACAATTCCTTTCAATCAGTTTTGGACACCCTTACCTGTTTTTTCTTCCCATCTTCAAAGGCCTTAAGCTTTTCTTTGTAAAGATGAGTCCTTCTTACAATTTCAGTGGCTCTCTTTTGAATGTTTCTTCAGCTTTGCAAGAGCCTTCCACATGAGAATGTGTCATAGCCATTTAATGGTGTTGGGACTCAAGATTTGTGCCTTCGTCAATCTCTTTCCCAATAACTCCTGATGATGAATTTCCCCCTTTTGCTGCTCTCTGGCCTGCCATCTCCAGTGAGCTTCCTAATTTTAATCCCCAAAATGAAATTATGCCCAGCACACTGTAACTGGGGAGAGAGCCTTTCTCTCGGCATATGGTAGTTTAACCCTTTGCCTGTAGAATTTCCCCCATGTGACTTTATATGGGAGGGGATTGGTCCCTCTATGAGTTTTATGCCACCTCTATTGACTTTTTTCTGCTGTTGTCTTGGACCAGTCACTCAGTTTGGAAGGGTGAACATAAGAACAAGAAAAGAGCCTAGCAGGGTCAGACCAGTGGTTTATCTAGTCCAGCATTCTGTCTCACACAGTGGCCAACCAGCTCCTCTGCATCTCCAACATGGTAGCAAAGAGGCCTTCCCCTGATGTTGCCTTCTGGCACAAGGATTCAGTGGCTAATTGCCTCTGAGTGTGGAGGTCCCCTTTAATCACCGTGGCTTGTAGCCATGGAATGACCCATCCTCCATAAATCTGTCTAATCCCCTTTTAAAGCTGGGTATACCTGTGGCCATCACTGCTTCCTCTGTCAGCGAATTCCACATTTTAATCACTCACTGTGTGAAGAAGCATTTCCCTTTGTCCACATCAGCTTCGTTGGATGCTTTGGAATTCTAGTATTTTGGGAGAGGGAGAAAAAGCTCTTTCTGTCAGTTCTTTTCACCCCATGCAGAATTTTATAAACCTCCATGATGCCACCCCCCCCCCCCAGTTGTGTCTTTTCTGATCTGAAAAATCCCAGATTCTTCAGCCTTTCTTCACAGGGAAGGTGCTCCAATCCTCTAATTATCTTGGCCGCCCTCTTTTGTACTGTGCTGTTGGACGTATTCACAGCCTGTTTCGGATTTTTAACATTGCAAATATAAGGGTGTCACTAGTGAGTTTGATTGCCCCTTTTTTTCCTCTCAGGACAAGTTAAAGGGTCCCAATCACTTTATGGTCCCTTGACTGCCACCGTGTTCTTCTTCTCCCTTGTGAAAATGGCCCCCATTGCTTCTGTTCTCCCCCCTTCTTGTCCCCACAGATAACCTGCCATCTTCTTTTGTGGCTGAGATGTTTGCTTAGGAGCCCTTTGGGTGAGGGACTTTGTGTGCCTTACTGCCTAGTGGGCGGGACTGAACGTGTCCTTGCTCCTCACAAGCTGGGCGACAGCTTGTAGTTTAGGTAGTGATTAAAAATAAACTTGTGGGGTTGAGCAGCTCTCGCTGATTGAAGGCGTTGGAAAGTTCAGAGCTTCTGAAAGGAGGATGCAAACGCTAGTCTCAGTAAAAGCTCACACTGCTTGTCCACGGCAAATAAGCACATTAAAGAAGGGCTCATGTGACCTGCCCACAGGGGAGGCTGGCTGCCGTGTCTCTGCATAATTTACTTTTATGGACTTGGCCATGCTCTGGTTTGCATCGGTCGCGATAGGACCATTCTTGGGGTGGCAGAACATCCTGCCTGTGAAAGAGGCTGCATATTGGGCCTCCGTGTGAGTTGTTTAGCTTTAGCTTGCCTTGTTCCAGCATGGAAGCACCATCTGCCAAGGGTATCTTTCATGGTCAGGCATGGATGGGCTCACATGTGAACAGTTTTTTTTTTTTTTCTCCTAGTGCACTTGATTGGAAGAGTGAACTGTCGCTAACCATGAGAAGTTTTTGAAATGCTGGTCAAACTCCCCTCCCCTAACAGAATAGAGAGGCCAGGGCAATGAGATCTGAGCCCCTCCCTGAAGCAGCTAGGTCATCAGCCAACCCCTGCAGTGTCCCCTGAGGCACCAGACTGAATTCTGTGGAGCAGGGGGTTGGGTTATTTATTGCCACTGTGTGGGAGAGGTGGGTTATAAGATTGCTCAGAACGTACATGCAGACTGCTTGGCTTCCAGTTGTGGTGTGCAGCCTGCTGTTGAAGCCCCCCCCCCCCCATAGCAAATGCAAGGTCAGAGTTGATGCACACGGACAATTAAACCCGGATTTCCCAGTTTTCCACTTTTACTTATCTGATCTTGTCCTGGAAGCAATTTTTACTCACCATAAGTCATTGTGTACAAAGGTCTCTTTAGGAGCCTGGTATCCAGCGGAGAGTTTCTCAATGTTGAAAAAGCACACGTTAAGTTGCTCTGAATGTTTGAATTGTTCCTAAACTTGATTTCAAACTCCTAGGCCAAGCTTTCTCAACCAGGGTTTTCTGAAACCCTGGCGTTTCTTGACTGTTCTGGAAGGGTTTCCCGAATGGATGGAAATTCATTAATTTTTAATATATATTTTAAATATATGTTAAATTATTGGGTGATATGACCATATATAGTCATGTTGACTGGCCCCTCCCCTCTGAAAATGACCAATGATGGGCCTTGGAGGATGTGGGAAGGGGCAGGGCCCCGGGTGGGCGTGTCCACAGCTCTGCTTCCCAACCATATTCTGCATGATCAGTCCACTGCTGGGGTTTCTCAAAGCCTGAAAAACGTTTCAGGGGTTTCTCAATGGTAAAAAGATTGAGAGAGGCTGTCCTAGGCGTTCAAACCAGCTGTGCACTACTGTATAAAACATATCTGATTACATGCCTTAGATTCTCCACCCCCAACTCCCTAAATTCTCCCTCATCTACCCTGACTTCACTTCTACCTTGCCTTCCTTTATGTTAAATGGGAAAATTCGTGCATCCTCATTCCTGAGCAAGTAGGACGATGGTGTGGATTCATTGGGCAGGTGAACCGGAGAAGGCCATGCATCCTTCACCTGTCTCCTTCAGGCGGGCAGCCTCTTCATGGGTAGCTAAACTGGTTTCGAAGTTCGGGAAGTGAGTTTGGAAAAACAGCGTTTTGTTCCACGGGGCAACTTTTGAGTGTCGATTATGGTGTGCCGCCTGTGCTGTAGGCTTTTCCTTTAATGTTACAGATTAACACTCTGCCTTTGTAGTTTCCTTCCCATTGTTTTGTTCAAGGCCTAATAGCCCAATATTGAAGAAGGCTGCTGGTTCAGCAAACAACCGGGTTCTTGGCAAAGTTGGCCAGAGATCCCGAACCCTTGTGTGAATCTCTGCTGCAGGTGTGAATGGTTCAAATGTATTGGGTTGCAACATCAGGGGAATTGTCATCCTGAAAGCTGTTGTGGCACAATGGTTGGAGAGCTAGAATTGGTCCAGCAGGTGACCTGTGTTTGAATCGGGGAGCAAGGAATCTCTGCATTGCCTACTTATTTTCAGCTGTCATTTCATCAGTGCATCATTGACACTGTAGAAGTTTGGCAGAATTCCTCATCAGCAGAGTCCCAAGCAAGGCTCATTCTTAAAACAATGCAAAAGCTGTTTCTTCAAGGTGTGTCCTGAGTCTCTACATCTTGGTAACACCAAGATGCCAAAGAAACAGTTTGTGTGGGACACTGAAAGGCAAATCTGTATATGAGGCTCTGGCTTAAATAATGATTCTAGTCAATGTCCTCAATATTTTATTTATCTTTTAAAATAACTTTGTTTTTATACTATAAGCTGTTCTTTAGGGAGGCTCATGTACCTAGTCCTAAGAAAAGGCCTGGCAAGGCAGCAACCAGAGCTGCTCAGGACAGGGGGAGCCCTGGTGAGGGCGGGCTCCTTCCCGCTTTCCCCTTGATCCAAATGGAAGTTTTAGGGGGATGTGGCCAGGGGCGGGACAGCCTACCTGATTGGCCATTAATTGGCCAGTCAGATAGGTGATGAGTCCCAACTCCTCCCACCACCCCAGTTGGGCTTTATTTATGTTACAGTTAATTAACTTCCACCCATTTGGGAAACCCTTCCGGAAACCCTTCCAGAAACCTGGCAGTTTTTTGCATTGTAGGGGAGTTGGGTCCCAACTCCTCCCACCACCCCAGTCGGGCTTTATTTATGTTACAGTTAATTAACTTCCACCCATTTGGGGAAACCCTTCCGGAAACCCTTCCAGAAACCTGGCAGTTTTTTGCATCGTAGGGGAGTTGAGTCCCAACTCCTCCCACCACCCCAGTCGTGCTTTATTTATGTTACAGTTAATTAACTTCCACCCATTTGGGAAACCCTTCCGGAAACCCTTCCAGAAACCTGGCAGTTTTTTGCATCGTAGGGGAGTTGAGTCCCAACTCCTCCCACCACCCCAGTCGGGGTTTATTTATGTTACAATTAATTAACTTCCACCCATTTGGGAAACCCTTCTGGAAACCCTTCCAGAAACTCTAGCAGTTTATTGCATCGTAGGGGAGTTGACAAGGGCTTGCAAGGAGTCTTGCAATGGCATGAAACAAGGGCTTGCAATGGCATGAAACTAGAGCTGAGGAGAATGCAGATTCCCCATGGTGGTCCTGGCTAGCTAGGGAGACCCAGGCAAAAAATGGCGGTGGTCTCTCGCAGGCAATGCAACTCTGGCAGCCTCTCATTGCTCAGAGCCCTCTAGGAGTGTGGCCTGAAATCTGGTAGACATTTGCATTTTTCAGGCTTTGAGGTACAACAGAAGTGCCCCCCTAGCATGCCCCACAAGCAAATAAAAATTAAAAATAAAAATAAAGACCAGCCCCCCCCCCCCATGTCCTCACCCCACCACACCATGGCTGCAGTGCCCTATATGCAAATAAAAATAAAAACTACCCCCCCCTTATGTACCAATGAAATTTAAGAAACCCACCAAAAACCCATTTTCCCGCAGTTGCCTCAACTCACCACTCCTTGGTTAAGCTGAGGCCAGCATTGGTGTGCTACTGCGGCTGCTGGCTCCGTACAGAGAGGTCAAGCCGAGGCTGCTCACGCTAGACTAGCGGATTTCCCTGTAATTCCTCATTTGGCTAAAGCTGAGTGAGGGCTCAGGCTTAACCCCAACCTTGTGCCCTGCCGGTCCCAGCATCAGGAGCAGTTGCAGATGTTAATCCCAGCAAACCATGTGTTTCATGTGCTTCTGAACAAACTGGGTCTGTCTTTATTTATGTGGATGCGCAGGCTTCGTTCTGCCATTGCAAACATTCACTCTTCTGTTTGTGACCACAATGAGTCAGGAAGTCCTTGCTCCCTCTTCTCACACACAGGGTGGCAAGACTGAGGATTTCCCAGGAACTAGCGGCTCTGGGGTGTGAAGTCCCAGTGGGAGAGTCTGACAAATGGTAGTTTGTTCCTCGTCTTACAAACAAGGGTTTTGAAGTAGTGGCTTGATCTAGGTTTAGAATTCTGGTTCACAGGCAAGAAACAAGTCCACATAATCATTGAAGGGCGTCCAGTTCATGTGTCACGACAAATTGTCACACACCGGCTTTTGTGGTACAAGTTGTGCACGGTCAGGATGGAGGGTGTGCATGAGCTCCAGCGGTTTCTGTGCTCTTTCCTGGTCCGAACAAGCAGATTGGTTGGTTTAACTGCCATGGTTTTGTCACATTGCCTGAACGTAGTTCTATTCTTAATAGGAGCAATTTGTGGGAAATTGAGCTTGCCGCTGTTCTTTGAATCCTCCTTCCGGCCAGGCTTTCTCAACCAGGGTTTCGTGGTGACCCTGGAAGGGTTTCCTGAATGGGTGGGAGTTAATTAAATTTGTATATGTTTTTTGGATTCATTCAATATTTATTGAGTGGCATGACCGTGTTGGCCTGCTCCATCCATCCCAAAATGGCCAAAGATGGGTCTGGAGGGGGTGGGAATGGGAGGGGCCCTGGTGGGCATGAACACAGCTATGCTTCCCTCCCATATTCTGCATGATCACAACCACTTCAGGGGTTTCTCGAAGCCTGAAAGATTTTTCAGGGTTTTCTCAACGTTAAAATATTGAGAAAGGCCGTGTACATCACTAGTGGATCTTCCTCTGGCTAATCAAGTGGCCAACAAGTCTCAACTGGGAGTTGTGCTTGGTTAATCCCTTCCCTAGTTTCTTGGTTAATCCCTTCCCTAGCTTGACATCACCCTGCCAACAAAAGTGCATCTAGTCAAGGCTATGGTCTTCCCAGTTGCAATGTATGGCTGTGAAAGTTGGACCATAAGGAAAGCCGAGAGTCAAAGAATTGAGGCTTTTGAACTCTGCTGCTGGAGAAGACTCTTGCGAGTCCCTTGGACTGCAAGGCGAACAAACCGGTCAGTCCTAGAGGAGAACAGCCCTGACTGCTCTTTAGAATGCCAAATTCTGAAGGTGAAACTCAAATACTTTGGCCACCTCAAGAGAAGGAAGGTCTCCCTGGAGAAGAGCCTAATGCTAGGAGCGATTGAGGGCCAAAGAAGAAGGTGACAACAGAGAATGAGGTGGCTGGATGGAATCGGTGTGATCTTAAATGGACTCCGGGGAATGGTAGAGGACAGGAAGGCCTGGAGGATCATTGTCCATGGGGTCGCGATGGGTCGGACATGACTTCACACCTAACAACAACAACAACAAATTTCTTTAGGGCAGAAGTCCATTCTTCTGTATAGTCGCTGTCCTTAATTGTTTTTTACTTTCCAACTAATTTTTTATGGTATCAAGGCACGGCAGTTGCTTAAGCCTTTGTCTCCTGTTCACCATCATGCCTTTGGAAATCCAAGCTCTCCAAACTCTCTCTTGCTCTATTTGCTTATGGGAACTTGTCATAAGTGCCTTGAATGGCATGTCACGCCACAGGAGATGCGGGCAGCAGGAATGAAAGTGTGACTGTGTGATTTCTATCCAAACAGGTATGCCTTTTTCTGCTGGAACAGTTTGAAATGCATATGCCTTTTGAAGAATACTTCAGGATGTGCGGCGTACCTGTCCAAGCCTTTAGTACCAACAAACATTTCCTGGTCTTTTGTGCATTCATCGTTCTCCATAAAAGGGAATGTTGCCTTAAAAAAAAAAAAGATATTCTCCTCACCTGCGGGTTGGTCTTGTGAAGGGGAGCGTCTGGCCATGCCAGACAAAGTTTTAATTGTACGTGGAGGGCTGGATATATCAGAAATGAAACAAGATCAGAGAGAAGAAAAGCACAGTTGAAACCACGTCTTGAGTAATACATTCTCTTTTTAAAATCTCTCGGACCTTAAATCTTGCTCATTGATGGACCGCTGCTAGGAGCCAGGCCTGGTAGCTTTCCATCGGAAGCAGAGCGCTTTTTAAAGAAGCCGTTTTTGAAATAGTTTTGACCAACCGCGGGGACCGTCTAAGCTGGAACCCATACATAGCCGGCCAGATTCCTGCTCTCCTTTTCCCTAACAACTACCCTGCTCGGTAGGTTAAGCTAGAAATGAGTGAGTGATCCAGAGTCTTCCTCTGAACTATGAGACTGACTGGAAAAGTGACTCTGAATCTTCCCAGGCTTAGCCCAGCAATTTAACCGCTACACCACTAAGCCAAGTTCTCAAGGTGTTCATGGTGGAGATACCTGCCTCCAGTAACAGGAGGCATAGGGCCTCTATACATGGGCTGGGCATAATTTAACTGTTGTGGCCAATATCTGTGGATAAGACTCCACTAAACCTGACCAGTCCTTTTGAAAAATCCTCCTAAACTAGTGGTGGTGAGTCCCATGCATAGTTGGGTATCATGTAAATAGCCAGTTTGTTTGGAACAAATGGGTGGGAACTGTTTGACCAATGGATGGGAACTGTTTTGCTTTAGGATGCTTTGGGCTGATCCTGCGCTGAGCAGGGGGTTGGACTAGATGGCCTGTATGGCCCCTTCCAACTCTATGGTTCTATGATCCTGCGTTGAGCAGGGGGTTGGACTAGATGGCCTGTGTGGCCCCTTCCAACTCTATGATTCTATGATCCTGCGTTGAGCAGGGGGTTGGACTAGATGGCCTGTATGGCCCCTTCCAACTCTATGGTTCTATGATTCAGTGCGTGCCTGCTTCAGATGCCCATGTGCAGGATGTGAGGGTGAGAGCCCCTTGCACAGGATGGCACTGAAATGGCGCATGGGAGCATTTGGGATGTTTGCCTGCGAGGGGGCTTGCTTTATCAGATCCGTTTATACAAGGAAGGGTAAGGGTTGGAGGATCTTTCTTTAGCCGTCATGACTCCAGCGCTGTTGCATAAAGAGATCTGGCCTAAGATTGGAGTCGATCAGAGACAGCCTAAGGTTGGGGAGGGGAAGCAGAATGCCGCTTTGCATGCATGTATCTGCTTGCAGGACTTTTTCAAAAAATAACAATGATAGGAGGGGGGGGTGAGTGAGTGCGTTTGGACTCTCATGGAAAAGGAAGTGTAAAGTTAAGTTGCCGAGTTCTCATTTATTGTCTGTTTAGCTAACCATAATTAAAAAATGCCTGGATGATCTTAATAACACATGATTCAACTGACGAGCACTAATTGCTCTGTATCGGGCCAAGAGAAGATGAATGTCAAGAAAACCGCAAGTCAGACGAGCTGATTCTCTTTGAGTCTGACACCATGTTCCCATGTAGGAACCAGTTTTTACTGGAGCCCTTCCAGCATCCCTAGTGAATCCTTGGCTTCCCGTTTACCAAAAGGTGGGGGGGGGGGAGAGAAAGGTCCACCCCCTTTTCGCTGCTGGCAGATCCTGGTTGTTTGCAGCAAGTTTTTGGTGAATCCCAGTTTGTGGACAAACACACATGGCGGCAGATCCCCCCCCCCCCAGCGCTTCATCTCCCACTTCTTAAAAAAAAAAAAGGACCTCCTGGAAACGGAAAAGGAATAAGCAGAAGTATGCAGCACATTGTATGTTTAGGAATTGATGTTTGTAGCTGCTATTTGAGTAATATCCTTTAGTGCAGTGGTCCCCAACCTTTTTATCACCGGGGACCACTCAACGCCATTT
This sequence comes from Paroedura picta, assembly GCF_049243985.1. Lineage (NCBI taxonomy): Eukaryota > Metazoa > Chordata > Lepidosauria > Squamata > Gekkonidae > Paroedura > Paroedura picta. The sequence continues at coordinate 13,014,199 of NC_135383.1, read as the reverse complement.
ACTGAGGCCCGGTGGGGGGGGGTAGTTTACTCCTCTACTCTCAACCACTGCCCTAACGCTCTCTGATTGCTATGGTAATGTTTAAACATCCCTTCAAAATAAGATACAGACACGCCACAACAATGAACATCAGGAACATTTTATTTTCATGGAAATTTTAACTCATGACAATGACAAATCAATGGGAACCTTGAGCTTGTTTCTCTGCAATGAGATAGTCCTATCTGGGAGTGATGGGAGACAATGACACCCGAAGTGTGTTGTAAAGGGCTGGGGGGGGGGATGAAGTAAAGGGCCGGGGTGGGGGGGGAGAAGGCGTCCTTCGGGGCCCACCTCCAATTAGTCAAAGGACTACCTGTGGTCCGTTGCCCACAGGTTGGGGATCGCTACTTTAGTGCAGTGGGGGCTGCTTGGATGAGCCCCCACTGCACTAAAGGACATTACTCAAATAGCAGCTACAAACATCAATTCCTAAACATACAATGTGTCGCATACTTCTGCTTATTCCTTTTCCGTTTCTAGGAGGTCCTTTTTGTGTGTGTGTGTGGTAGGGTTTCTCCAGCAGGCTGCCAATCTAAGCATGACAGACCCCGTCCTGTGTTGTCTTTTCCTCTGGGTGGGATGGGAAGTGGAGTCTTTCCCTCAGCCCAGTGGTCCCTGACCACAGGTTCCCAAATCACAAATGGGTCTGTAAATCCCCCCCCCACCCCCCAATGCCAGTGTCTGGCAAGATAATCTAGCAGTAGAAGACAATTGCAGGAGAGGAAAAGCTTTGCAGCCACTCACTACGCTGATCTGAGAACAAGCCTTTTTTTCTTCTGGATCCCTTGATTTCCTCTGCAGCAGAATGTGTGGGGCTGGTATGTTGCTAATTCACATGCAGACTGGGAGCTTTTAAACTCATGTTTAAACACATGTTTACTCCTCCCCCCCCCCCTGAGTTCATTCACACCGAACTGTGGTTTATGCTAGCCAGGGGGTAGCCTTTACCCAAGATCTGAAATCAAATTGCCGTATCGAATAATAGTTTATAGAGAACCTGCAGTGACTTGAAGTTATTTTGCTTCCTTACCTTGCCAGCACGATGAATGCTCAATACTTCGGTGAATGGCGCCAGCAGTCTGCTTTAACTGCAGCCAAGGGGAGAATTTGCCCCGGGGAGGGAGCACTTGTTCCCAGAGTTGGCTCATGATATTGCTGAGTTGGTCGGGACTCTGCTGTCACTTTGTCACCAGCCCCATGTGATGGATGACTGAACGAGGAAGCCTCTTAGAAATGGGTTTTGGTTGAAGAGATTGCTTGTGGGAAGAAGAATCAGAGGAGGCGCCCATAGTCATAGTCCTTCCGAAACTTGTAATGGGCTCGTTCAGGCCTTGAGTCTAAGAGGCCAAGGACAGAAAGCGTGGGAAGCTTTGTTGTTCGCTTAAATGGAGGTCAGTTAGGAAGACTAAAGACTGCCTCTAAATCCGGGGTAGTTAAACTGCAGGGGTAGTCAAACTACCCTATGGGTAGTCAAACTGTGGCCCTCCAGATGTCCATGAACTACAATTCCCATGGAATTTGTAGCCCATGGACATCTGGAGGGCTGCAGTTTGACTACCCCTGTTCTAAATAGTCCACGAAGGTCGAAATGTACATTCATTTTCTGGGAGCAGAAATACCAGCTGACCTGCAAAAGCCATCCTCCTTTTGACTTTAAGGTTATTTCGCTGTAAGGTCCTTATAATATTCTTTATCTGCAAAGGAGGAAGAACCAAGAACTAATCAGGAGACAGGGCCCTGGCTGTGTTGGCCACGTCCACCTCTGTAAAAGGCTGTCCTGCACCATGCATGGGATCCCTGCCCAAAGTGCCCCAGAGATGGCTACTGCTGGGATCTTGAGCACCCTTGGCAGCAGGCTCTGACTTTTTTGGAATAAAATCAGCCGTGTCAAGTGTAGGGTAGGGTTTCTGAGCAGTCATACGATTGTCCGGTAATGGCCCATTGTGAGTTAAAAAAAAATCTACATAAGTGACGTTTATGCTAACTCCCTGTCCCAAATTAGTTAACTGTTCAGTTGAAGCTGACATGATGGAGATTTTTTTAACCTATTAATAATTGAATGAATTTATGCATGTGCACCTAGATGCTCTGCCTTGTTTTCCTTGTGTTCAGTTTATATGTTTGCAAAAAACCACACAAACCCTGGTATTTTTCAGGTTCGGGTATACCGAACCTGGAAAGTATTGAACTTGGTCTTTCTCAATATTCCTGAATCCCAATACTGGGTTGGTATTTGGATTCGATAAATATTCAACAATGCTGATTGGGGGGGGGGCTTTATTATGGCTATGGGGACCATTATAGTCAATGGTCCCCATAGGCTATAATGGAGAATCCATCCGGGGGTATCTGAGGCTTGAGGAGGGGGGCATGCTGTTTTTATGACGTAGAGGCTCAAAATGTGCAGCTTAGCTGTTGGTGCCTCTCCTCAAAAAACCCGCCGAGTTTGAAAAAAGATTGGACCAGGGGTTCCAATTCTTTGGGCCCCCAGAGAAGAGAAGCTTCCTTTATCCTTCCCTCATCCCTCTCCATCCCTATGAGACTAGCAGTTTTAATTTCCTTCATATTAGAATCATAGAATCATAGAGTTGGAAGGGGCCATACAGGCCATCTAGTCCAACCCCCTAATGCATATTAGTCTATACTACGTTTTAAAGATTTGAGGGAGGCTTCTAATGAAAATGTATGGATCGTGGTTTTTATGCATTGTTTTACCAAGTATGTTGTTCATCTCCCTGAGGCAGCCCAGTTGCGAGGGGGTGGTATGGAAGTCGCATAATAAATAAAGGTGCCATCATCCTCCATTGTTTCCAGTGGATGGGGAAAAGGCATTTAAACAGAATGCAGCCCCTTTAAAATTTAAAAGCCTTTCCCAAGCTTCAGAGGCAGGAGTCATTAAAGGCTCACAGTTTAAATGCCTTATCCAAACTGAGAGTTCATGCCAAAAGCATTTAAAGGGGCTGAGAGCCCTTTAAATGCCCTTCAACTATAGCTATATGAAGGTCCTGGATAATCCTGAAAATTTTTGGACAGGTGAAAAATAGCCACCTCATTCCAGCTGAATTAATACCCCCAAAATCCCAGTAAGGTAAAAACCCAGTGCTTTTTTGGCTCAGATTAGGCCGATAAACATCCCTAGTTTGGTTAGTGTTTGGAGATACCTTTCTACAGTTATAGCAGGTGGCCAGTAGGAGCACACTTGCTCTGCTTCTGGCCTGCCTGGATGGTTGGAGGGGTAGTGGGCAGGTAGCCCCTGTTTCTACCACTGTTGCCAAATGGTACCAGAATGAAATAAAATGGTGCAGTGCCACCCAGGCTGTTTTGCTCTTGGGTCCGTGGAATATCAGACAATGCAGTCAAATAGGTGAGCAGCTGGCAGTTCAACTTGACCACCTTTGACCAGTTAGTTGACTGGCACGCCAGCATTAATGCTGCATTGCAAGGACCCGACTTTGCCAATGCTGCAGATTCTTGTGTGCTTTTAAGGCCGGTCAGAGGGAGCAAAGCACACAGAGACATGGCTCCCCCAATACACATCCTCTTAGCCCTATTGTGGTTCAGTTTAAGCCATGATAGGCCGGTGATTAATGTGTTTGCACCCTGCAGCCATTAAAGATAGTGCTTTGTTTGCCCCCATGGTGAGTGATTTGGAAATGACAGCATCCTGATAGCAATGCGTGTAGAGTTGTGAGCAAGGGGAAGAAAACCTTGCTGAATAGCCCACATAATGGAGGACAAGCTCGTTTGTTTATGGTGGCAGAATTAAATCCTAATTTCACTGTATGTGACACTGGATTTGCCGCACCCTAGATTGGCTTTTAGAACCTCTTGTGGCGCAGAGTGGTAAGTGGCAGAAATGCTGTCTGAAGCTGTCTGCCCATGAGGTTGGGAGTTTGATCCCAGCAGCCGGCTCAAGGTCGACTCAGCCTTCCATCCTTCCGAGGTCGGTAAAATGAGTACCCAGCTTGCTGGGGGGTAAACGGTGATGACTGGGGAAGGCACTGGCAAACCACCCCGTATTGAGTCTGCCATGAAAACGCTAGAGGGCGTCACCCAAAGGGTCAGACATGACCCGGTGCTTGCACAGGGGATACCTTTACCTTTAGATTGGCTTTTAGGCAGAGGTTTTGACCCAGGTGCAAAGACACCTTGTGCATGGTTATACAGTTGACTGTTCCCTTTTCTCTCTCTGTGTTGTGGCCTCTTGCTCAGCCAACAATGACTCCTTGTCTTAGAATCATAGAATCATAGAGTTGGAAGGGACCATACAGGCCATCTAGTCCAACCCCCTGCCTCCTGGAAGTCTGCTTCAGGGCTGTGCTAGGGAGCATCTTGAGCTTTCCCACTTTCTTATCTGAAGATTCAGAGACGTGCCTTGTTAAAGAGAGGCTCTGTCGGACTCTTCTGACCGTAAGGCTCAAATTTATTTATTTTGGGGGAGTTAGCAGCATTTCCCCCTCAGACACTTGTAAGGTTTTATTGCTGATTTGGTCAGCTTTGCAATGCACGTTATCACCACATGTTTCTTTCCATCTTTAGAACTGCCTCCCATCCAGCAGTTTTTGTGCTTTTTGGGTAGGCTGAGATCCTCTGAGGAGGTAATTTTGGAAGGGAGAGTGGTGTTCCCTCCCCACCCACTTGGGTGTCTTGGAAAGGCCTGTGGCTCAGTAGTGGAGCACCTTCTTTGCTTCCAGAAGGTCTCTGGTTCACACGTTCAGTCAAGTCAGAGCTGTTCTGCACAGGCACATGATGATGGAAGGGTGTGTGTAATGGCAGCCAGTGTGGCAAAGTGGCTCAAGTTGGGGCAGCATCTGCTTGCATGCCAAAGGTTCCCAGACTCAGTTCCCAGTATCTTCATGTAGGATGTGATGTGAAAGACTTTTTCCTGAAATTCTGGAGAGCTGCTGCCAGAAGAAGAGAAGAAGAAGAAGAGTTGGTTCTTATATGCCGCTTTTCTCTACCCAAAGGAGGCTCAAAGCGGCTTACAGTCACCTTCCCTTTCCTCTCCCCACAACAGAGACCCTGTGAGGTGGGCGAGGCTGAGAGAGCCCTGATTTTCCTGCTCGGTCAGAATAGTTTTATCAGTGACCAAGGTCACCCAGCTGGCTGCATGTGGGGAAGTGCAGAATTGAACCCAGCACGCCAGATTAGAAGTCTGCACTCCTAACCACTACACCAAACTGGCTCTCACACTCCTAACCACTACACCAGACTGAGCAGACAGTACTGACCTTGATGAACCGATGGTCTGATCCAGTATAAGACCAACTTCATGTGTTGAGCTAGTCCTGGAGAGAACCCAGGTCCAAGTCCCCATTTGCCGTGAATCTTGCTCTGTGACCTTGGGAATGGTATCCCGCTTGGCCCTAACTATTTACCCAGGGTTATTGTCAGGGTGCAGCGGAGGTACAGAGAACCACAAATGCTGCCCTGAGTTAAACTACAGTTCCCAGGATTCTCTGGGCAGAGTGGCATAGCAGTGAAAGGAATTCAGGTTTGTGCCTTACCGTGGATAGTCTTTCAGCAGACGGAAGTCGAGGGCATGTTTTGAGCATAGTAGATGCTGCTAAGCCACTGTTCACTCTCTCATCCCACGTAATGCATTGATCTGCATAGATTTTAATCAGTCTTAAGTAGCACTTTACTCTCTCACCTCCTTGGCCTCATTAAAACATTTCTTGGCACTGCGATAATTTGTACCCTTAATGTTTGGGTAATTAATGCCCATAATCATAGTTTCCGAGGACCAAGTGAGGACACAGCCCTGGTATTTCCACATGGGATGAAGATGTTCTGCAGAAGATTGCCGGATCATTACCAGAGCTTTTGAATATTTATAAAATGGGGTAGGGATATAGGAATATATGAATACAGATGTGCACCAATAAAGATATTCAGGATTTTACTACTTCCTCCAGTGTGGGAAAGAAAGAAGGTGTGTATTTGTGCAAAGCTCTCTCTCCCCGTCTTTGTTTTTTGGCCTTACATCCGGTGCTAATATGCCCCAGGCTTGTTGCTGGTTTTAAGAGCAGTTGTCCCAATCAGGATAGGTGCTAAACATATTCCTATGTTTAGGAATTGATGTTTGTAGGTGAGGAAATACAGGGTTCTTTCCACAGTTTGGGGCCCCATTTTAAAAAGTGGTAGGAATCATTCCTATCTGAAAAATGTTGTTCCCCTGTCCACTTTCCAACCACACTGAAACCGTCTGTGGATACAATCACCGGTTTTTGTAAAGCGCAACATAATCAGATCTGAGGGGACATGGTAGCCCTCTAAGTATTTGAAAGGTTGTCACTTAGAGGAGGGCAGGATGCTGTTCCCATTGGCTGCAGGGGAAAGGACGCACAGTAATGGGTTTAAACTACAAGTGCAACAATATAGGCTAGATATCAGGAAAAAAATGTTCACAGTCAGAGTAGTTCAGCAGTGGAATAGGCTTCCTAAGGAGGTGGTGAGCTCCCCCTCACTGGCAGTCTTCAAGCAAAGGTTGGAGACACACTTTTCTTGGATGCTTCAGGATGCTTAGGGTTGATCCTGCGTTGAGCAGGGGGTTGGACTAGATGGCCTGTCTGGCCCCTTCCAACTCTATGATTCTATAATCCTGCGTTGAGCAGGGGGTTGGACTAGATGACCTGTCTGGCCCCTTCCAACTCTATGATTCTATGATCCTGCATTGAGCAGGGGGTTGGACTAGATGGCCTGTATGGCCCCTTCCAACTCTATGATCCTATGATTCTATTCTATGATCTGGGCAAACCTCCAACATCATTTGTCAGGGTAGGTTTGTGACCTTTTAACCCTCTCCTTCTGCCCCCAGGATGCCAGAGGACCTTCCCCAGTCCTGTTGCAGAGGACTTTGGAGAGGGAAAGGGTTGGTGATCACTACAAACGATCAAAAATGACAAACTTGACTTCAGAAATTGGTAGAACCCACTTCAGGGTCAGAGTTCTTTTACACCACAGGCTCTGAGCTGGCTTAACCAAGCATTTACTGTACTCTTTAGGAATGAGTGAAAAGTTTAAGGGCTGCAATTTTTAGTCAGCAGACGATGAAGCAACTGAAGCTTGAGTCAGAGTGTTTTAACCTGTAGAGTTGAAGGTTATGGACTGGCTGCCTTCTTTGTTGGAATCTACTTTATTCCTGTCGTAGCTTGCTAGATATATGAATTCATGAGACACCTTCTAGTGCAGGGGTAGTCAAACTGCGGCCCTCCAGATGTCCATGGACTACAATTCCCAGGAGCCCCTGCCAGCATTCGCTGGCGAATGCTGGCAGGGGCTCCTGGGAATTGTAGTCCATGGACATCTGGAGGGCCGCAGTTTGACTACCCCTGTTCTAGTGATAAGCAGGTGACAGTTAGCCAATGATAGCTTAAGCTCAGGATCCAAAAGGCAGCTTGGGCTTTTCCAGCCTCTGACGGTGGGAAGCCACGAGGCAGCCTTCTGGTGGTGGTGTTTCCAAGCTCTTGCATTGTGGCTCCATGTTGTCAGTCAGGCCCGTCTCGTGCGGAGCTCATTAAAGAAGGAAGCAACAAGGATGGGTTTGAGTCGGGCCCTGCCTCTGTTGCGCATACTCCTAGAGCGTTGTTAGAGGTGCTTCCCGGTGGCGCAGTCCCATAGAGCTGGGGAGTATTGCGAGTTTATTATTTCCCCACTATAAGCAGAACCTTAAGGCAGGTTACAAACCCTAAAGCGTCTAGAGCAGGCAATGAAGATGTCACGATGGCAGGTGGAAAAAAGCAGCTGCATTATCGCCATGTTCTGCACGAGGCCGATCACCTCCGTCAAAGAAAAGAACTGAACAGCCGGGGCAGGACTCTTTGCTTATCATAGAATCATAGAGTTGGAAGGGGCCATACAGGCCATCTAGTCCAACCCCCTGCTCAACGCAGGATCATAGAATCATAGAGTTGGAAGGGGCCATACAGGCCATCTAGTCCAACCCCCTGCTCAACGCAGGATCATAGAATCATAGAGTTGGAAGGGGCCATACTGGCCATCTAGTCCAACCCCCTGCTCAATGCAGGATCATAGAATCCTAGAGTTGGAAGGGGCCATACAGGCCATCTAGTCCAACCCCCTGCTCAATGCAGGATCATAGAATCATAGAGTTGGAAGGGGCCATACAGGCTATCTAGTCCAACCCCCTGCTCAACGCAGTTCCCCCCTGCTTGACCCGTAGTGGCAATGCTCACATGGGTACCTCTCCCCTTCTGGCGTGGGATTGCAGCCATTATGTGAACAAAGGGAGAATCTTAATAGCGTGTTTTTCCGACTGTTGGTTAACCACAACCAGCCGTTGCATAGCTGCAGTAACCAGCCGTGGCTGCCAGGCTGGAGCCTGAGTGTGGCTTCCAAGCAGCGGTGATCCCCGGCCCTGCTAGTTTTAGAAACGAAACGTTTTGCGGCAGGCTGCAGGAGGTTCCGCCCCAGACGCAACGCTCTGGGCCACCGCAGAGGTGGCTGGCTGGTGGACCTCTGGTGAGCTGTTGGGGGGATCCAGGTTTTGGTTAAAATCTCTTCTGTTTTGAAAGGAGATGCATCCACCAGAATTGGCCAAGTGGGGGTTCGGGGTTTTCATTGTTGCTATTGTTGGGGTTTTGTTGGCTTCCTCCAAGGTAAAATGGCAGGTAGGAAATTGCACTTTTGAGGAGGGCAGAGGTACTGGTGGTTCTGAGGCAGGCAGAGGACGCGTGGCGGCGGTGGTGGTGGTGGGGAGAACATCTGAATGTGGTTCCAGCCAGTATGTTGATGTTTTGGTCCTGGATCGGAGCTGGCAATTGCAAAGATTGGTAGCATTATGGAAATGAGGATGGGTGCTGTAAAGTGCATCTTGGACAGATAATTTCTATGCAGATAATTTGCCATAAAAATTTATATTGCAGTCCTTAAAACTGTCAGAGGTTTACTCTGTCTAGGGAAAGGTGATTTACGTGGCATTAAAACACTTTTTACGTTCCAGTCCTTTAGATTTAATGTTTATTGCCTATAAAAATGAAAATCTTCCTGTGGATATTTAAAAGTTTTTTTTCCCGTTTTTCTTTTGGTGCTGGTGTGTGAAATACGTCCTCAGCTTAGAAGCTTGAAAATGCCTTAGAAGAATGTAGTAAATAAACGGTGGAATGCCCTTTCTGTGGATTCTCCTGCCCGGAAACTCTAACCTTGAGGGTTGACATTGTTATTAGGGGGGCAAATAGTGGCCAGCTTACCTGGGAGGGTGGGCAAGGAAGAGAGAAGGAAGAAGAGTTGGTGCTTATATGCCACTTTTCTCTACTCGAAGGAGTCTCAAAGCGGCTAACAATTGCCTTCCTTTTCCTTTCCCTACAACAGAAACCCTGTGAAGTAGGGGAGGCTGAGAGAGCCCTGATATTACTTTATTAGTGCCATGGCGAACCCAAGGTCACCCACCTGGCTATATGTGGGGGAGCAGGGAATCAAACCTGGCTCTCCAGATTAGAAGTCAGCACTCCTAACCTCTGCACCAAGCTGGATGTGTAGAATTTGGGGCTTTATTTTTCAGTGGGCCTAGTGAAGACTGTCTTTTGAGTAGGCAAGTGGAAGGTCACGAGGAAACTGCTGTCAAAGATTCACAAGGGCAAGATCTCCTTACCTCTGGTTGGACTCTTTAGCAGACTTTACTGTATGAACATGGCACTTGAAGGCTAATTATTTCGAACGCTGGCAGGGGTTCATGGGAATTGTAGTCCATGGACATCTGTAGGACCACGGGTTGACTACCCCTGCCCTAAAGAATGTTATATTCTAGCGAACAAAATCTGCTTAGAATCCCTGACCGCAAGGAAGTCAGATTGGCCTCAACCCAGGACCAGGGCCTTTTTGGCCCTAGCCCCAGCCTGGTGCAGGGCTCTGCCGCATGAGATCAGGGTCCTGCAGAACCTTAAACAGTTTCACAATGGCTGAAAGAAGAGTTGTTAAATAAAAATAAAATCCCTGTGGGGTCCTCATGTCACCTGTGACTTTTGCAAATCGATTTTCATTTTTTTAAAGGAAGGATGTGAAAGGGATTAAGAAAAGAAAAGGGTTTGTATATCATGATTATGTCTATAAAATAATTATGTAATGGTGTATGAAACATTTCTTCACCAACACTCCCTTCACCATAATTTTCAAAACCCTATGAAGTACAATAATTCTTCTGTTGGGGTACATTTATATTCAATGTTTTACATTTCAGATTCTATAGCTAATCTATTTTACATTATTGATTTCACCTTTATTACATATTATACACACACCCCTACACCTCTGCTACAACTCTCTCTCTATGCAGCTCTCTCTCTCTCGAGAGCCAGTTTGGTGTAGTGGTTAAGAGTGCGGACTTCTAATCTGGCATACCGGGTTCGATTCTGCGCTCCCCCCCCATGCAACCAGCTGGGCGACCTTGGGCTCGCCACAGCACTGATAAAGCTGTTCTGACCGAGCAGTGATATCAGGGCTCTCTCAGCCTCACCCACCTCACAGGGTGTCTGTTGTGGGGAGAGGAAAGGGAAGGCGACTGTAAACCACTTTGAGACTCCGGGTAGAGAAAAACGGCATATAAGAACCAACTCCTCCTCCTCCTCCTACTTCATCATCATCATCATCATCTTCATCTTCATCATCTTTATCATCATTAAAGTAACACAGGAAAATCTGTAATATTTCTGCTCAGGATCCACTCCAGGGTTGGAGCTACATAGAGCAACATCAGGATTTCTCCATGCTTAGCAATGGAACAGATAATTGCATGTTTCTTGTGGGGAGTACAGATGACAGAGGAATCACATGGCAGGGACAAATTCGAAACCATTTGGTTTGGTTTTTTAAAAGATTTTTATTATGAAATATATAAGGAGCGGCCAGTTACTCATTGTGGCAACCTGGCTGTAGTGTGGCGTAATGTCGCCCGAGCTTTGACACCAGGACCCAGACAGATAGATGATCCTACAGGAATGAGCAACTCAGCCTGACCAATGACCAATTCTTCGGAATTCAGCTCAATGTTTGGTTTATCACGCAAAGCGAAGAACACGTCATGCTTGAGAACCAAGTGAAATGCAATTGAGATCTTGTGACTTTGTGTTCCTACTTTGTGGGGTTGCCCATAATGGCAGATTTCCAACAATACTTCAAATGGATTTTTTAATGGAGTCCTTCATATTTTTGATATGCTGAGTGAACAAAGGCCATCATTTAATATTTATATGGCACTTTGACCTTGGGTAAGTTTCATGGCAAGTGAGCAACTTGGGTCTCCCTGGGTCCTGTTCCAGCATCCTAGCCATGACATTTAGCTGCCAGGTGATCCTGCGTAATTCAAATGTTTGGCAGGCAAGGAATGATAGCTGAAAGTTGTCCCTTGGGCAAAGAAGGTTTCTGAAGAATCTTGGACCCCTGTGACGAGTCACATTCTCCAGGTTGGGATTCTAGTTCTTCTGGGCTGTTTGTCTGTGCCACAAAGACAGGTATCGGTAAGGAACTGGGTTGGCCACATTTTGTGAATAAGGAATCCCAGCCGAAAAAGTACTGTTCTGTCCCAAAGAGGCCTCCTGCTTCCCCAACTGTCTTGCCCTGCAACCCACAGTGTAGAAAGCCCTGTGTCAATGACTCCCTTTGCTGTAATCGTATCTATCGATAACAGACATGAAGTGTTCTTCTTTCTTGCTTGGGACCTCTCAATCAGACATTCCAGAATGCTTGAGGCAATGCATTCCTCCAATGCTGGAGCCATTTGCAATGCAGACTGGGGTGGTGGATGGCGTCGTAAATCAGTGCCATTCACTTGTGTCAATTTAAGAAGAGAGAATGATAACTGGAGGATGTGTAACCCAAGGAGTGTGTGTGTCAACCGAGGGGTCTCAGCATTCATTGTACTCCGGGATATTTGTTTGTTTCCCCTTTTGTCACCCTCTTCCACCAGCAGGTGAAGACCTTTTTGCTTCCTCCAGTAATTAAGTTTTTTTTTAAAGGCATCTTTTGCTTTGAGGAACAAATGAATGTGGGAAGATAACGGGAATGGCTTCATTTCTTCACCCGGCTCGGACGGTATAAAAGAGAACCTAAATTTGGCAGAGTTTGTTTCGGATGATTTGAAACCGGCCAAGAGAATGGGAACTTACTTGACTGGGCTAGATGTCGGTCTATTTGGCTTGGTGCTATATTGTGTGGTCTCCGGTGTAGAGCATAACTTGATGTGATGTTTTCGAAAAGGATTGCTTTGATTCATGGTGAGAGTGTTATTTTTAGCAGCTCTTCTTTGGCAGGGCAGACCTCTTTTTAAGTATGGGAGTTGTTCGCACCTCCTTCCTCTTCCAAAGGCAGCCCTGATGGGTTTCAGCTGGGCTGGAAACCGAAATTTGTAATGGGGAGGGGGCCATGGCTCAGTGGAAGAAGGTCCCAGGTTCAGTCCTTGGCATCTCCAGTTAAAAAGGACTCGGCAGCGGATGATGTGAAAGACCTCCTTCCGAGACCCTGGAGAGTTGCTGCCTGATGAGATGATACTGTCTTTGATGGATAATGGACCAATGGTCTCATTCGGTATAAGGCAGGTTCTTGTGTCACAGCTCTGCACGTCCCTTCTCCTTCAAAGATCATTGGGAGGTGGGAATTTTCTGAAGAGCTGAATGTTTGGATCCAACATAAGGACCTTGTGAGGTCAGTGCTTTCGGGGGGGGGGGGGTTGGGGCCCTTTGTAACAACATTTCTGAGTACAGGAAACCTTATTTGTTTTTGAGAAATGGGACCTGTGTGACTTCATAGCCATGTTGGATTGGTGTTTTGCAGTCAAGGGTGAAATTGACTCTTTCGAGTCAGCAGAAGTCCACCCACACACTGGGGAAGAATCGTAGAATAGTAGAATAGTAGAATAGTAGAATCGTAGAATCGTAGAATCGTAGAATCGTAGAATCATAGAGTTGGAAGGGGCCGGACGGGCCATCTAGTCCAATCCCCTGCTCAACGCAGGATCAGCCCTAAGCAGCCTAAAGCATCCAAGAAAAGTGTGTATCCAACCTTTGCTTGAAGATTGCCAGTGAGGGGGAAGGAATGATTTCCTCCCACCCAACTATGGTCTCCTGACCCATGTGGCTTTTGGGGTCATAAATGGCTGGGGGGGGGGGCAACAGATGTAACAGTACTGCCCTGTGCTTGTGGAGTGGCTCAACTTCAGGGGGATCCTCTTGGTATCTGTGTAATTACAGACTCCCTGACATGGGTGGTTTAGGCTAGCCCAATCTCTCAGATCTTAGAAACTTAAACAGCATAAAATGGTTAATGTGTAGATCAGCAACCACCAAGGAAATCCACGGTTGCTACACTGAGGCAGGCTATGGCAAACCATTTCTGTCCACCTCTTGCCTTGAAAATCCTACAGGGTCGCCATGAATCGTCAATGACTTGATGGCACTTTTTGCTACCAATGGCAGACAGGCCAAGTAAAACTTTCTGGGTGCAAGAGAGCATGCCTCCAGTCCTGACCTCTCATTGGCTATTTACCTGGCCACCTTGCTGGGATATCTGCGGCAACGCCGAGCGAGACGTTGCAGGCACTTGCTTTGCTACAAAAGACTCCCAAACCTAGCCCCATTTGAAGTTAACTGTGGCCCATGCAGAGTTGTTCACACAACCTTTAACCCCAGAGTGCAGGCGCATGTGCAGGCCTTTCATGGCGAACTGGCCGTGGGGAGTTGGCAGCATTTTGTGAGATGGTGACCTTGCACTGGGGGGGGGGGGCTGGGGAGGGTGCGATGGAGAAAGAGCCCTTTGTAGAGAGACTGTTGACGTTCCCGCCCCCAATGCTCCTGTGGTCCAGCCCTCCACATATGGTAGGTGGTTGCATCTGGTAAGAGGAATTACTCCACTGGGGGCGGGATGAAGTCATCTGTTCCATCAGCTTGTAAAACCAAACTAATTAACAGACAATCAGCATTGATTGAGACAGCTGCATTCTCCAGGGAGCGATTGGAACACACACACACCACGCATACACACACACACCAACCATGTCTCAGCAGAATTGTTGCTCACCACACTTGGTTGTGCTTTCTGGGTGCTTGGATTTGGGGGCTCCCGAAGGTCTCTAGCAGGCTGAGAAGAGTTTGCAGCTTTACAGCTGCCATTTTATAAACCGGCACTTTCTGATGCCGGGAGTCCAGCGGCCCTGTAGTTTGCTGCTGCGCAGGTTGTGTTTGTGTAGCCCTTTCCCCTGGCTAGCGCAAGATGCATTGCTGGATCCTTAAGAGTTTCGACAAAGCTTCATTCTAAGTGAACGCTGAGCGTAATGTAATCAGGAAATACAGGTTGTCTTTCAGGAATGTCTAATTGGTCGACTCCGTCTGGACAGCAATTCCTGGTCTTGGTCGATAAATGATTCATCTTTTGGAAACATTTTAAATGTTTTTAATGTTTTGCAGTCATTACATTAAGCATCATCAAACTTCTGTCTGTAGGATAGACTGGTGATGTAATATATATTTCAGTAGTTTTGGGTGCAGATTTGGGACGAAAGCCATCTTGGTCATTCTGATGACGGACTTGTTCTGATAAAGTGGTCAGAACTACATCCCTGTTCATCCTCCTGGATCGCTTGGAACCTTGGATGTAATCACTTCTACCCTGTGTCTATCACCTGATAAACACCAAGAGACCCGCAGGATTTGACTTGCCACGTAAAATATGAAAGATTGCTAATAGAATATGAACACACTTCGGCACTTGTGAAGACCTGTTGCTTAAATGGGGCAAAGTGCCAGGTTCCGAATGTGATTGTGCTGCAGTATGCCAAGCAATCCCCATCGTTCACAGGAACGTGAGCATTGTGCTTTTCAGGAAGATGTGACGGAGCTCTTTGTACTCTCCCCAGCTGGGATTGAGTGGGCAGAAACCTTAGAGATCCGTTTTTACTGTCTGCATGACCATTGTACCCACTCAGCTACCTGCATGTAACTCTGCCATACGATGAATAAATAAGGAATTATGAATCCTTTGATGCCAAGGACCTCGATATCTTTTCAGGCTTTCTGACGGGGATAGGAGTTGGAGTCACTGTGCTATGGTAGTTCTGCACATTAATTTGTGCTATGGTAGTTGAGCACATGAATCTGCCTTATACGGAATCGACCCTTAGTCCGTCAGAGTCAGCATTGTGTACTCAGACTGGTAGTTTCTCTTTCACATCACCTACTCTCCAATCCTTTAATTGGAGATGCCGGAATTGAACCTGGGACCTTCTGCATGCCAAGCAGATGCTCTGCCACAGAGTCACAGCCCCTCCCTTGCCTTGGTTGGATCTAGAAGATGGCATCAAAGGATGGTTGCTTGAACACTTGTGCTAGGAATGACCCTGCAGAGTCCCTTATTACAGGGGTAGTCAACCTGTGGTCCTCCAGATGTTAATGGACTACAAGTCCCATGAGCCCCTGCCAGCAAATGCTGGGAATTGTATTCCATGGACATCAGGAGGACCACAAGTTGACTACCCCTGCCTTATTACATTCCCAGGATCTTCAGCTTTCACATAGTATTGCCTAAACTTTCAGACGCTTCCCTGTCCTTTCACCCACAGACCATACTTATTGATCACTGGCCAAGCTGTTCTTGGCTTGTATCTGGGAAGGTTAAGTTCAAATCTTCACTTTATCACAGGCCTCTTTGGGTGATGATGATGATGATGTTATCCGTTCAGTCGTGTCCGACCCTCGGCGATTCTATAGGAAAGTCTTCGGCACGCTCCCCTGTCTCTGACTGCTTCTTTTAGTTGGTTCATGGTCATCCCTGTAGCGGCGTTGGGTGATCCGAGGCAAATTGGACTCTTCCAGCACAACCCACCTCTCAAGGTTGTCGTGAGGGAGGGAAACGAGACAGTTGTGTCTGCAAACCTGGTCCTCAGTTGTTTGGATCAGGGGTAGTCAACCTGCGGTCCTCCAGATGTTCATGGACTACAATTCCCACGAGCCCCTGCCAGCGAACGCTGGCAGGGGCTCATGGGTATTGTAGTCCATGAACATCTGGAGGACCGCAGGTTGACTACCCCTGGTTTGGATGACAGATGAGAGATAACTACGGGGCTCTGGCAGCTCAAGCCAGCGACCGAATACTTGATGCCATCAGTTAAATAAAAGGTTTGGCGAAGTACTTCCAAAGCATCAGGGACACAGAAAAGAGACTTCAATTCATCAGCAGGCTCGATACAAACGTTAGATCCAAAAGCTGAGTAGGAGTTAGTGAAACCACTTTAACAGTCCAGTAATGCGTTCTTTTCATCTACGTTCCTTCTCTCCCCCCCCCCCCCCCCCGGAGAATGTTAACAACCTCGTGCAGCACATTTTCAAAAAACATATTTGAGAGGCCAGGGGAAAATGCATTTTGTTCCGCGATGGAGACCCTAACCCCGGACACCCCGGGGACATTCAGAACTCGAGCCACAGACTGTTGTTGTGATACATCAAAGTTCACTTAAAAAAAAAAAGCATTGCAATGAGTTTATTATTAAACTTTTAACCCTCAGGTAAGGATTCTATAAACGAGAATAATGCACTGAACAATTTTTTTGTGCGTTTGGCTTTTATCCTGGAATATCAGAGCCAGCCTATAGTTGCAAGTCCCTTTTGAAAACAGACATTAAAATAGAAACGAAGCAAGCTAAAAGAAAAGAGCAAAGAAAGAAAAGCGGGGCTTTAAAGGCAGTCACGTAGGCATCGGGCCGGTTTTCCCCCCCATTTGGAGAGGATGCCACGTTTGCAGGTGGTCAGCTGGAAGAAGCTAGCTCTGTTTCTGGCTGCTGCAGGACTTGGGATCAAGCAGTCCTTATGTCAGTCTTGACTACCTGGCAGCATCAGAATGCAATTGAAAAGGGTAAGCTGCTATGTGGTGTACCCGTTAGACTTGCCAGACTGGGATCCAGGAAGCCCTGGATTCATAGAATCATAGAATCATAGAGTTGGAAGGGGCCATACAGGCCATAGAATCATAGAATCATAGAGTTGGAAGGGCTCATACAGGCCAACCCCCTGCTCAACGCAGGATCAGCCCAAAGCATCCAAGAAAAGTGTGTCTCCAACCTTTGCTTGAAGACTGCCAGTGAGGGGGAGCTCACCACCTCCTTAGGCAGCCTATTCCACAGCTGAACTGCTCTTGACTGTGAAAATTCAAATCTCCTCTCTGTCATGGTCGCTCTGTGTTTGACTTCGGGCCAGTATGACCTGCCTCAAAGGGTGGCTGCTGTGAAGTTAAAATGGTGGAGGGGAGACCATGTTTGTAAAGCCTCCCTTGAGGAAAAGCAGGTAGGACATACTGCCAAGTCAGAACTGACTTATGGGAACCCTGTAGGGCAGGGGTAGTCAAACTGCGGCCCTCCAGATGTCCATGGACTACAATTCCCAGGAGCCCCCTGCCAGCATTCGCTGGCAGGGGGCTCCTGGGAATTGTAGTCCATGGACATCTGGAGGGCCGCAGTTTGACTACCCCTGCTGTAGGGTTTTCAAAATAAGAGATGAACAGCAGTGGTTTGCATTTGCCTGCTTCTGCATAGCAACCCTGGACCTCCTTATTTATTTATTTAGATTTTTATACCGCCCTTCCATACGGCACTGGGCGGTTTACATGAAACGTCGTAGGGTAATTTCTTAGAACATCATAACAAATATAACAATCATAACACAACCTATCAACTAGAACAATATTTCAACAGGAACAGTAACTCTGACAGAACTCTTAGGTAGATCAGAATATTTCAGTCATGGAAGGGGGTGTCTGGGGAGGGACCAGGGGATGTTGTTGCATTGGTCAGCCTCAAGCAAATGCCTGGTGGAGGTGATTGAGCAGTGGTTGAGAACAGTGGCCTCTAATCTGGAGAACCAGGTTTGATTCCCCGCTCCTCCACATGCAGCCAGCTGGGTGACCTTGGGTCGGTCACAGGGTTCTGTCAGCCCTATCTCAGCCTTGTGGGAAGGCGAAGGGAAGGCGACTGTAAACTGCTTTGAAGCTCTTTCGGGTAGTGAAAAGTGGGAATAAGCACCAACTCTTCTTCTTAGCTGCAGGGAAAAGCAATTGTGCTTCTTTCATTTGAACCCTCGAATGCTTTCCACCTAAAAAAATCTGCCTCTGTCCTAGTTTACGAGGGAGGTGGTTATTTTGTTTTTCGTATGGGTGGCTGGCTCTGGGTTTTGTCGGCCAGAAAAGAGGATAGATACCCTGGCCGAGTTATTGGAGAAGATGGCCCCAGCCCCGTGGCCTGCGTGTTCCGCCTGACTCCAGCGAGGTGTTTTTTTTCTCATAAACGTCAGATTTATTTGCAATGAAAGCAAATCGATTAAAAGTAAAGAAAAATCTAGAGGCGAATCCTTCCCCAAGGTACATAACACAACTTCTATTGACTTCATGAGAAGGCGGCGCGCATACTTGGATTTAGTGCTTAAAGAGAATAAACAGAGATATGCGGGAGCCTGTGCAAAACCATGCAGAAATAGGTCACCACACAGCTGGGAAACTGGTGCTGGTACACGGCCTCTGCCACTTGGGATCAGAAGCCTATTAGATACAAGTGGAAGATAGGATTAGGCGACTGGGGGATGCCTGAAGTATTGTTCATTCCTAGATTTTTTTAAGCATGTGATGACAGCAGTCCTTGATTGAACCAAATGCTAGGGCCCTCTGGGCTGGTCCTTCACCAGATCAGTGGATGTGGAACAAGGTGGTAATGAGGAAGAAGAACAGTTGGTTTTATATGCCACTTTTCTCTAGCAGGAGCCTCAAAGCGGCTTACAGTCGCCTTCCCTTTCCCCTCCCCACAACAGACACCCTGTGAGGGAGGTGAGGCTGAGACAGCTCCGATATTGCTGCTTGGTCAGAACAGCTTTATCAGTGCTGTGGTGAGTCCAAGATCGTGCAGCTGGCTGCACGTGGAGGAGCGGGGAATCAAACCCAGCTCCCAAGATTAGAAGCTGCCTCTCTTAACCATGGCACCGTGCTGGCTTTAGCTGGTCATTCTCCATCCACTACTGCGGTCAGATACTTAACTAGGGTTCACCATTGTGAACCGAAAGACCTGTGTTGGTCCTGTTTGCTGAGCACAGTGCCAAGAGTGGGTGGAGCCCAAATAAGACCTTAGGTGGTCTTTGAAGGACTTCCTGCTCTCCTTGGAGCTTCACCATCTACAGAAGTCATAAACTTTTGTTCCAGCTGTCCACAACTGTGGGAGTCAAAATGGGAGGCTACCAGGGCTTTTTTTATTTCTTACCCACTGTGGGGGCTTAAGGCAGCTTTACAAGGCAGTACTAAAAGTAAAGAGACAATGACAGAAATACGCAATACGGCTCCAGTGTTTGGTTCTGAACCCAGTGGGCCAGCTTAGTCAGAGCTCTGGGCTGTGAGCCATGGGCCCAGAGCCAAGGGCCAAGACCTCTTTGGCTACAGCCAAGCTGAAACGCCTGCCAACAGGAAGGGAAACAGAAGCTCAGCCCAGATTTTTCAGCTGGTAGACGCTTCCTCCCCGTCTCCCAAGGCAGGCTTGCCTGGGGCCCCCTCTTTAGTTTCAGTTTTGCGCCGTATTAAAAATGGTGGTGGTGGGGAGCTTTTAATGAGAGGTAGCGTAAGATTCTCTGCTGGTTTTCAGTTTTGTCTTGCAGCATTACTGCGCTGTGGTTTTATGGTGTCGTAGGGTTACATGCTGTGAGTTTGCGTATTTGACGTTTTGGAAGTCGCCTGGAACAGGGTCGGAGGTGCCAGATAGAAAGGCTTGAAATAACAGGGCTGGGCTGCATAGTTGACGGACCGGTGGTTGGTTTCATGTCTACTCCCTATTCTCGAAGCCTCTTCCCCTGTTAACAGGTTGACAAAGAGGTTTCCAAACTCCAGCATCAGCTTCATCAAAAGAACCAGTCCTTTAAAGTCTTTGCTTGGACTAGTTGCAGATTGAAGAACAACCCCGGTAGATAGGTTCCTTTAGGTCAGGCTTTCTCAACTTCTTTTAACATTGAGAAACCCTTGAAACAGTCTTCAGGCTTTGAGAAACCCCAGAAGTGGTGTGATCATGCAGAATAGGGTTGGGAGGCATAGCTGCGTACAAGCCCACCTAGGCCCCTCCTTTTCCCACCCCCTCCAGGCCCGTCATTGGCCATTTTTTGGGGGGAAGGCAGGTCAACATGACCATATATGTTCATATCTCCCGATAAATGTTTAGTAAATTCACTCCCATCCATTCAAGAAACCCTTCCAGGGCTGTCAAGAAACCGCAGGATTTCACAAAACCCTGGTTGAGTCTGCAAGACCTGTAGATTTAGATCCTTGCAATAGGCACACCTAAAGTGTAACGGTAAAGGTATCCCCTGTGCAAGCACCGGGTCATGTCTGACCCTTGGGGTGACGCCCTCCAGCGTTTTCATGGCAGACTCAATATGGGGTGGTTTGCCATTCCCTTCCCCAGTCATCACCGTTTACCAGCCACACCTAAAAGGTAAAGGTAAAGGTATCCCTTGTGCAAGCACCGAGTCATGTCAGACCCTTGGGGTGACGCCCTCTAGCGTTTTCTTGGCAGACTCAATACGGGGTGGTTTGCCAGTGCCTTCCCCAGTCACTACCGTTTACCCCCCAGCAAGCTGGGTACTCATTTTACTGACCTCGGAAGGATGGAAGGCTGAGTCGACCTTGAGCCGGCTGCTGGGATTGAACTCCCAGCCTCATGGGCAAAGCTTTCAGACGGCTGCCTTACCACTCTGCGCCACAAGAGGCTCTTCCAGGCACACCTACATGCAGCCAAAATGTTAGCAGGGATGGGGAGGTTTTTCACCCTGTCTCGGGAGAGGCTCACAGCTCCTTTGGAGCAAACCTGTTTCTTGACAAAGAAAGGGAAGTGGGTCTATGCCTTGTTGATTTGTTGCCCAGGCATCTCTGAGGTGCATGTATAGGTGCTTTTGGAAGAACAAGTTACTGTATATGCGAAAGGATGGGAGTGGGTGGGGTCACATTGCTGCTCTTAACTGAGTCTGGTCTCTGGATCCTGACCCTCTGAACAGGTTAAAGGACTCAACAGTTGCTGTGTACTATGGGTCACTGTGTCAGAAGCTTGTGCCAAAGCAGCCGTTCCCACTTAATGATTGTATGGACTTGTATGCTATCAAAGCATGGGTTAATTTGCTTGAATTAACCTTATTGAGGAAAGAGCAGGCAGTGGGAAGGAGTTTGACTGACAAAAGACCATTGGGGGGTGAGGAGAGGGGATTTTAAGGATGTTTTCATACAGATGATCGAATACTTTCATAAAGAGGTTCTAGTTAATGTACAAACCTTTGGATGGAAGCCTTTTGCTTTTTTGCTTGTACCGCTTCAAGGAATTCAATCACAGCTAAAATTGTGATTTTTCTCCCCCTCCCCTTTCTTCCTGATAGAGGGAGCTTGATGCCACAGCGACAGTGTTGGCAAATCGACAAGATGAAAGTGAACAATCGCGAAAGAAGCTCATTGAACAAAGCCGCGAGTTCAAGAAGAACACTCCAGAGGTGAGTTGCAATGTTCTTTCACACCATCGCCAACAGCCGCCTGTTTTGTTCTGGAAGCAGATTTTAAATTCTCGTATTTCAGGGGTATGCTGTAGATGGGGGAAATGGGGTAGCTCTGATCTAGAGTTTGGAATGGCTCGAGTTCAGGCACTGGGGCTTGGGTATCAATAATTATTTTGTGTGTGAAGTCTTGCAGCAATGCTGCTTGAATAGTAACAAATATTGCTTTCTCACAAATTGGGCGGTCCACCTTCTGTTTTCTGTCGGCCAATTGTTCTCAGCCTTTTGGGGATCTGGTGACCCACTACAAAAATGACACCATGCACAAATCAAATTAAAATTGTAAAAGCCTGGGACCCATTTTCACAGGCTTTACACACTTGATGTAGTATTTAGGAGGGCCGACTTTTAATCTGGTGAGCCGGTTTGATTCCCTGCTCCCCCACGTGCAGCCAGCTGGTTGACCTTGGCCTCACCACAGCACTGATAGAGCAGTAATATCAGGGCTCTCTCGGCCTCATCTCTTTCACAGGGTGTCTGGTGTGGAGAGAAGAAAGGGAAGGCAAATGTTAGCCGCTTTGAGACTCCTTCTGGTAGACTCCTTCGGGTAGCATATTAGAACCTCCTTCTTCTACTACTACTGCTTTGGGATCAGGACTTCTACTACTACTGCTTTGGGATCAGGAAATGGTAGTCTAGACCAGGGATAGTCAACCTGTAGTCCTCCAGATGTCCATGGACCCCTGGTCTAGATGACTTCTCTGCAGTCATCTAGCCTTCTGTATCCATTTATATCCTTTCAGAATAGTGTTGGGGATGGACTGTGGGTTAGTAGAAGAATACCTGCTTTCCAAGCAAAAGGTCCCTACTTCAGTCCCTGGCATCTCTATTTTAAAGGTTCAGGTAATAGCAGGTGATATGAAAAAGCTTTACCTGACATCATGGAGAACCGCACCCAGCCAGAGCAAACAAGGCTGACCGTGATAGAGTCAGTATGAGATCGATTCCTGGGTTCAGGGTAGTCCTTTACGATTACGCCAGTCTGAGGATGCATGCCATGGTTGACCACCATCTGGGGGTGACTAACGCTCAGGGGACTGGCTATCTAGCTGTTGCCGTTCTTGAATCGTACCAATCTCCCGCAACTACTTGGAAACGTGGGCTGGCAAGGCCACGGTCAAAGTGACCTCATTGTGTTATCTTTATTGCATGATATAAGATTTCCATCTCAGTTTCATGGCTGGAAGCTGCAGTTGACGGGCTCCTCCATGCGGTGGTGTGGAGCTTACAAAATAAACAGTGGGAAGGCTTCATCATCCGTGGTCCAGAGTTGGTTGACCAGCAGTGCAAACCTACACAGGGCTACACTTCTTCAAAGCCCACTGATTTTAATGGACTTAAAAGGGTGTAACTCTTCTCAGGATGGAGTGTCTTTTCAAACATGAACACAGTCTGCCTCTTCTGTTGTTTTTGTGTGCACTGCTTGGGGGGAGGGGGGTCATAAGTGTTTTTGCTGAGAGTTCAGACCTCGGCCTGCATCTTGAGCTGGAGTTCCAAGTCGCTTAACCTCAAAAGAAGATGACTTTTCTCACGACCTGGTTGACTGGGAGCTTCCTTGGCTTTTGTGTTCTTGCTTGTGTGAAGCAGGTGTTAGATGGAAGCAGGAGGAAGTGAGACGGATCACTTTGTCGATCCACTCTCGGGAGGGAATCTGATAGAAGTTCTTTGGAGTGCTCAAGGAAGAGGATTTGTAGAGGATTTCTTTTTAGAAATGTTCTTTGTCCAGGTGAAGAGTATAGATGATCTGTGGCACTGGGAAGGAGACATCCTACAAGAAATTATCTTTCCCCTGGCCCCACAACAGAAGCAAATAATGTTGGTAGCATAACTCCCCGCTGCTGCCATTGAGGTGTTTCCTCATAGGCTGTGAGAGTTCTTCAACTTGTGGGTGCACTGTGGTCAAAGAAGGTATACCTCTTGATTCTAAATAGTGACTACTGAGGGTGGGGAAGGAGAGAAGTACTAGTTGAGTGCTTAATTGGTCCCATTAACTTCCCCCTTTTTGCCCCTGTTCCCTAAAAGGTGGTCTTCCATTTTCAAATTTTGCAACTCCTCCTCCCCTTAAACGTCAAGGTGTCAACATAATGAGCAGAAAGCCACTCTGTGCTCCTGACTCCTCCGCGGGAGAGGAAATAATATATTTCCTTCCAACTGAAGTAACCCTGAAGTGAATAGGAACCCTGGTTGACAATGACTGCCATGTTTTAGAATAATCCCTGGAATGTTGTGCTGATGCAATGACAGCATTTCCCACTTTGCACCCAGAGAGAAGCAGTGCCTTGGCATGGTAGAATCATAGAATCATAGAATCATAGAGTTGTAAGGGGCCATACTGGCCATCTAGTCTAACCCCCTGCTCAACGCAGGATTAGCCCTAAGCATGGTGCTGAAGAGCCTCTCCATTTCCTCACTGCCCGTCTGCCGCTGCAGCAGGAGGGCAGCCCCGACCCCATAACTTACCTATGTTATGCCATTCTGAGTTCATTAGAGCAGGGGTAGTCAACCTGTGGTCCTCCAGACGTTCATGGACTACGATTCCCATGAGCCCCTGCCAGCAAACGCTGGCAGGGGCTCATGGGAATTGTAGTCCATGAACATCTGGAGGACCACAGGTTGACTACCCCTGCATTAGAGGAAAGGTGGGATAGAAATGTGGTGAATGAAAGAGGGATTGAGGGCTATAGTTGCACAGTCCTCTTTCTCAGCAAGGCAAGCACAGAAAGAAGGTAGCATTTGGCGTGCATGCAAGCAAGTGTCTTGAAGTCTCTTTGCATAATAAACTTGTGCATCCGTCTGTCTCTTGTTCCCCGAATGAGTCTAGCGGGCTTTGTGTTTCACAAGTCACAGAACTCCACCCATATTTTTTCAGTGTGATGTTAATCCGCACTGTGGGTCAGCAAGACCCCGCTTCCTTCTTGCTTGAACGTTCTAAAGATGATCTTGCCACCTTTTTTTGGCAGAGGAGGTTCCCCTTTTTTGGTTTTGCATGTACCGTCACCGGTTTGGCCGTGTACCGCGTTGCACTTCTCTAAAGAACTCGACACGAAAGCCGGCTTGACAAAGAAAGGGAAGAGGCCGTCCCTCGGAAGAGCGATGGCGTGCCTGATCAAAGTAGCTGCCGCAGGCAGGCAAGCAGGCAGGACGCCACTCAAGCAGCAAGAACCGACAGGGCCATCTTGTGCCCTCTCAGGTGATTACAGGCACGGCAGAAAGTTCTCATCAGCATGGCCGAGGAGCATACCGGAAGAGCTGTTTGCCCGAATGGGAGGCTTCTATGAGGCCTGGCCTTTCCGCTGCCCCCCACTCCCGTTCAAGCTTGGAGCACACCTGGCTAAACTTGACATTCTCCTAAAACCCAAACCATTCTTTCTGTGAACTGTCTGAAACATTTCATGGCAGGGGGTTCTTGGGGGATCTCCAGTAAATGCTTTCTGACCTGCCCGTTGGCGGAATTGTGCTTCTCAAAATGTGCTGACACAAATGTGTTTTGTGAAAGGAAAAGATGTTGTCACAGTGACAGCGTGGTGTGGTGGTTGAGAGAGGCAGCCCCTAATCTGCAGAACCAGGCCTGCTTATTTTGTGTATTTATCTTTCAGTTTGTGCCCCGCCCCTCCCGGCATGCCGGCTCTTCCCCACTCCTCCGCATGCAGCCAGCTGGATGACCTTGATCGAGGCCCAGTTCTCTTAGGGCTGTCTTCAGGGTGCAGTTCTCTTAGCCCCACTGACCTCACAGGTTGTCTGTTATGGGGAGAGGAAGAGAAAGGTGTTTGGTGCTCCTTTGGGTAGTGAAAAGCAGGGTAGAAAATACCCAGCTCTCCTTCAGCATCGTCTTCTTAAATGCAGCCTATTTGAGGGGGACACAGTTGCAGTCAAGTGATGTCAATGAATTGGGGAATTTCAACCTGGGCTGCACATCTCAGCCCTTCCTGTGCTGAGCAATGCCAAAGTTCTGGGCCCTGGAACTCTCTCGACAAAAGATTTCTGCGCAGCATGCGGCCCAAGCCGGAAGTAGCTCGCATGCCTGCCCCTAGTAGGACCTTGCCGCAGGTGACTAGCCGCACAGGTGACCTTGGGATCGCCACAGCACTGATAGAGCTGTTCTGACCAAGCAGTAATATCGGGGCTCTCTCAGCAGGGTGCCTGTTGTGGGGAGAGGAAAGGGAAGGCGATTGTTAAGTCGCTTTGGGACTCCTTCTGGTACAGAAACAGCGGCATATAAGAACCAACTCTTCTTTGCCTTCCAAGTGTCTGCCTTAGCTCTTGGTTTCCTGCATCCTGCTGACCCAGAACGCCCCCCCCCCCCACCCCGCAGCCTTCTCCGAGCCTGTTGCAAGTAAACTGGTGTTTAGAAGAACCCCCGGGGCAGTGGCCCTCTTCCGCCAAACTGTCAGTAGCTGTTATTGGCGTGGAGCCGCACGGCTCAGGATGCTTGGGAGACTTAAAGCGACAGACCTGATAAAGTTAAGTTCCCTTCCTGCGGCTCGCTGCCAATTTCCATCTCACGGCTCGGCCCGTCATATTTCCAGCTGCCTGCCTTGAGATCGGTAAGCCCTAAGAGAGAAGGCCGTGTGAGCAGCTGCCTCAGAGGGCTTTGTATGGGGACCAGCTGCCCTTTGTAGGAAGTAGGCAAGATCTGTTGAAACTAAACTCCTGTTCAGAGAACCCCTGTTGCGTTTTGCAGGCACCGGTGACTTATATTTCCACACTTTGGGTGTTTCTTCAACCCATTTTGGAGACGGGAAACACGGCTGGCATGAGATGCTACCTACCATTGCAGACACCAGAGTCAAGGTGGTTTAGGTTTGGTTTTTTTTTAAGCCCTTTAAAATTAAGTATTTCATTTCTCTGTCACTCCGGGTCTTATCACCGAGCACATCGGATTCCTCATGTCTCTTTTAGGGCTAATGTCTACATAGATGTCAGGAAACAGCAGCCAGAGGCTACATCCCTCAACTGTTCCAGAAAGAAAAGAAAAGAAGTCGAATTAACGATGGTTACAAAAAAAAATCACTCGATTCTGTCAAGGGAGCTTTCACCAAGCTGGCATCCCGTTCGGCTTAGGATCTTTTTTGGCAGGCGGGTGACAGGAGTGCTGGGGCTGTAATTTCATCGTAGATTTGGAAGGCTCCATTCGGCCGATTGTGAAACGCCTTCCGTGTGAATTGCCTGTGCTGATGAGAATCTTTGTTTGGCTTCCCGTTTTGTAATATGAATAATTTCGGGGCATCCTGTAGTTTTGCAGTGGCCGTGCAGGATTCCTTAGGGTGGATGTTTGAAAAAAAGAAAAGAAAACATCAACAACAAAACACCCCACCCAACTTAGTCATGTTAGTGGAATAATTAGCCTTGTATAATTTAGAACTAGTCAATAGCTGATTTATATATACTGAAGCATCACCTACCTCTTTTTTAAATGCTTATATTTGTCTCATTCTGATGGATGCAAATGTCGTAAGGGTCAGTGCAGATGGCATGGATTTTGTCTCTGATATCAAAGCCCAGCTTTTCTCTCCAGTGTTCAACATCATTCTTTCCTCATTCCATTTTATCCTCACAGCAACCCAGTGAGGTAGATTGGGCTGAGAGAGGATGTCTAGCCCAAGATCCTAGAATCAACCTCCTCTCCTCCAGGCTGAACATTCCCAGGTCCCTCAGCCTTTCCTGGGCTTGGACCCCAGACCCCAGATCATCCTTGTCACTCTACTCTGCACCTTCTCAATGTTGTCCATGTCCTCTTTGAAGTGATCACCCAACCAGCTTCTCTGGCAGAATCCAGATTGAATCTAGGTCTCCCAGCTCCTAGTCTGACACTCCAGCCTCCACACCACTGGGGACAACAGGCTGCGTCCATCTTGTCTGCTTGAATTTTCCTGCCTCCCACACTGTTTTGGTTCAGCATTACATATAATGGACAGTAACTCCAGCAAACCTTAGCACTGGGAAGAGTCCATGGTTCAGAGGTGGATTAGGTTCGCCAGCTCCAGTTTGGGAAATCCCATGAGACTTTGGGTGCAGACGTTGAAGAGGGTGCTCAGCTAGGATATGACAGCCACCTTTTGAAGCTGCCAGTTCATCTGGTGAGGCTGATCTCTGTAGTGTGGGGACCTGTTATAATTTATGGAAGTCTGTAACCCCGGTGGTAGAGCGCCTGCTTTACATGCAGAAGGCCCCGGAGATTAGCCCCTGGTATTTCCACCTCAAAAGACGTCAGTATTAGGGGAAAAGCCCCTCTTCCACCTGGGATCCTAGAGGACCACAGCTGATCAGGCAGCATTTGATGGCCCCAAAGCTCTGACTGTGTGTAAGGCAGCGTTGTGCATCGATTGTCTTTTAAAGGCCGTTTGAAGTTGGCCGACTGGTGTTCTGCTGTGCAGATTGGCACGGCTTCTGGCTTCCTGTGATGGTGCTGAGCACTTCCTTTCTGCACTCCCTTTTATGCTGGCAGCACTGACAAGAAACCAGATTTTTCGCTGTTCCCAAAGAGGACTTTGTGCCATTGTTAAAGCAACAGGATTTCTGGGGAGATTTGGCCCAATTTTAAATGAACAGAGAGCAGAATTCCTCGGAGGGAACCTCCCACCCCACCCCAGCATAAGTACATCTTGCAGCGGGAGCCTGAGAGCCAGCAACAGAAATGTGGTCCTTCCCCCACCCTGTATGGACAAGCCTCTGCCTTCGCTTTAAGGATTATACCTTTTGGTTGTGTTACATAATCGTGATAGAATGTGTTGAGCGTTCTGCCGTTAGTCACTTTAATGTAATAGTTAGGTGCAGGGTGTTGTGGCCATTTTAGGATTAAGCTCGCCTATGACTTATGCTGTGTTAAAATCTGGGGGAGGGAAAACTCGAATGGAGAAAGGCCATTTTGTTTTACCAGCTGGGTAACTTCTTAGGGGCTCCCTCGATCTTCAGCTTTCCTTGCTCTTTTTGCAGATGCGGGCTGATCTTTGGCCTGTGCCAAGCTTCTTCGGTTACTTGGAAGAGCTGAGATCCCCCTAAAGCAAGGGAGGCAGAAACAATTCTTTGCAAAACAGCTGCAAGCCACCCTGTTCCATCGGCTGGTGAAAAATCTCACAAGCAGTCCTTGGGATAGTTAACATATGACATCGTTTCTTGAAATCTAGCTGAAATCTTTCATTTTAAGATTCTCCATTTATCCTCACAACAACAGTCCCACACCATTGGTTAGGCACAGAGAGAGAGAGAGAGAGAGAGAAAATGGGCCAGAGACACCCTTAGAGCTTCTGTGGCAGAGTAAAGATTTGAATCCAGATCTCCCATGTCCTAGTTAGACAGTCTAGCAACTTTTCTGCTCTGCCTCCTTAAAGAAGAAGACAAAGAGTTGGTTCTTATATGCCGCTTTTCTCTACCCGAAGGAGGCTCAAAGCGGCTTACAGTTGCCTTCCCATTCCTCTCCCCACAACAGACACCCTGTGAGGTGGGTGAGGCTGAGAGAGCCCTGATATTATTGAAGAAGTTGGTTCTTATATGTCGCTTTTCCCTACCCGAAGGAGGCTCAAAGCGGCTTACAGTTACCTTCCCATTCTTCTCCCCACAACAGACACCCTATGAGGTGGGTGAGGCTGAGAGAACCCTGATATCACTGCTCGGTCAGAACAATTTTATCAGTGCCGTGGCGAGCCCAAGGTCACCCAGCTGGCTGCATGTAGGGGAGTGCAGAATCGAACCTGGCATGCCAGATTAGAAGTCCGCACTCCTAACCACTACACCAAACTGGCTCTCTTGGTGCTGCATGTGCCAAACCTCCAAGATCTCCTGTGTCAAAATCCCAGGGACAGTTGTTATGTTGGACATGTCACCCTGCAGATCCCACCTACAACAAAGTTGCAGGACAAAGTTGTCCTGCAACTTTGGATCCTGTAGCAGGCAGGGATCTGTGCCCCACTGTTTATTGTGTGTTACAGTTTATCCATTTACTTCCTTTGTTTACTTCATGTATAACCCAGTTTTCTGCCACGTGGACTCAAAGCAACTTACATTGTATGACCGCCCCAGAATCACCAAGCCAGCTTCCGTGGCAGAATAGTGATTTGAACCTTGGTCTCCCACTAATATGACATTAACCACTATTCAGTATCAGCTGTCTAATTCAGTTGTAATTCAGGTTGAGCAGCAGAAACTGGAGCAACTTAGTAGCCCTGACCTGAATAATCTCTTTAAAGATATATTTGGATGGGTAACCATGTTGAAGAAGAAGAGTTGAGTTTTTCACCCTGCTTGTTCACTACCCAAAGGAGCCTCAAAGCAGCTTACAATTGCCTTCCCTTCCTCTCCCTACAACAGAAACCTTGCGAGATAGGTGAGTCTGAGAGAGCTCTGAGAGAAAGTGTACTGCAAGAACTGCTCTAACAGGACTGTGGCTAGCCCAAGATCACCCAGCTGGCTGCATGTGGATGAGCAGGGAATCAAACCCAGCTCTCCAGATTAGAAGCCACCAGTCTTAACCACTACACCACGCTGGTCTGAAGCAGCAGGACAAAGTGTGAGTCCAGTGGCACCGTTAAGAAGTGTGCTTGCACACAAAAGACTATACCTAGAATCAAACTTGGTTGGTCTTAAGTATCAATGGACTGAAACTTTGCTTTGAATAACCTCTGCTGCCCCTCACCAAGACCCTGCTTCCTTGGGACTGTAGGGCAGATCAGACTGGTAAGGTCACGGTCATTTCCTAATCCTAGTTCCCCTTTCATTGCTGATCTCATTTCCCCGTCCAGCTCACTCATTTCATCCTGTGTACATGTTCCACTGATGACGTTTAGAAGGGGGAGAGACATGACCTTTTAGTGCCCACCCGATGTCTCTTTTCCTGACGCCGATGGCCAAATCCAGCCAGGTTCTGGAACCAAACAGGGGAGCCTTTGGACGTTGCCAGCAGTAGGGGTACTCTGAGCGTAAACAGCTTCAAACTGGTAGGGAAAAAACGGGAGTCTTACGAGTTGACAGGAGGCGAAATAAATGAGCTTTCAGAACAGAGCACCTTAGAGCAGGGGTAGTCAAAGTGCGGCCCTCCAGATGTCCATGCACTACAATTTCCATGAGCCCCTGCCAGTGTTCATTGGCAGGGGCTCATGGGAACTGTAGTCCATGAACATCTGGAGGGCCGCAGTTCGACTACCCCTGCCTTAGAGAGAACTGTGATGGCCCTCTCCTGACACCCGCCCCACAAGTCCTATTCTCAAGGAAATTGAAAGTTTGAACGGAAGTTCCTCCCAAAATATATATGAGCTCACACCACTGGGTGCTACTTCTGTGTGCTATCCAAGAGGCATCTGATGAGCTATATTATGAAGGTCTTTTGGGGATGGGGGTGGCTTTAAAAAAAAGTTGTGCCATGTTAGTAAATCAGTGTGTTTCATGTGACTTCTTTTCTGTGTAACGTGATGGGTGAGATTTTTTAATAGCAAGATGTCCTCTCTCTCTCTCTTTCTCTTTCTCTCTCTCTCTCTCTCTCTCTCTCTCTCTCTCTCTCTCTCTCTCTCTCTCTCTCTCTCTCTCTCTCTCTCTCTCTCTGGCTCTCTCTGGCTCTAGCTTTGTCTCTCTCTCTGTCTCTCTCTATTTCTGGCGCTCTCTGTCTCTCTGTCTCTGTCTCTTTCTGTCTCTCTCTGTCTCTGTCTCTCTCTTTCTGACTCTCTGTCTGTCTGTCTGTCTGTCTGTCTGTCTGTCTGTCTCTCTCTGTCTCTCTCTCAACAGGAAATTATGGATGCTTCCCAAATTTGCTTTTTATCCTTGCAGCTGTGATCCTGTGAAGCCGATTACAGCGTGGCTCAAGCCCACTCAGGTTGCTTCATGGCACATCAGGGCATCCAGTGTTGTCTCCCTTGTCTTAAGTACAGCACCCTGTCTACACCACACTGGCTTGCCACAGATATTCCGATATGCGGAGAGAACTAGAAGTAGTGCCTGGAATGGAATTCATCTTGCCTGGCCTATATTTGTTTTAAGACCGGGGGGGGGGGGGATCCAGTCAAATATGCCTAGATGGGGATGTTCTCCTTACCAATCTAGGCACAAAACAATGCGTGGGGCAGGAGAAACATTTCCGATCCCATGGCGCCAGCCCTGAGGGTTTGGGTGGTAGCTTTTGCTCGCTGCTAAACATACACATTTCAGACATTGGCACCGTGGGGCCTAGGGCTTTTCCAACTTGGGTATTGTTTATGGTAGATCATGCCTTAGCCAGTTTTCTGTTTGCATTGTTTTCGACTCCTGTAATTCTAGTCCCGTTGCATTGTTTATCGGATGGCTTACACTGTTTGATTGAATTGTTATTACATTTTGTAATCCCCTTTGAGTCCCAGTGAGAGAGGTGGACTGTAATAGAAGTAAATAGATAAATCCCATATACATTCATGTCTTTCCAGGGGTCCTGGGACTTGTTTGCACCCATAGGCATTTCAGACATGGCTTTGCCCACTCCTTTTAATTGGAGATGCCGGGGACTGAACCGGGGACCTTTTGAATGCAAAGCAGATTCTCTGCCACTGAGCCACAGCCCCCACCTCTGCCAGAAACTGGCCAATTGAAAGTTTATTTACAGTCAGTTAAATGACATGTGAGAAGCAGAGAAGCCTTAGAGCAGGGGTAGTCAAACTGGGGCCCTCCAGATGTCCATGGACTACAATTCCCATGCGCCCCTGCCAGCGAATGCTGGCAGGGGCTCATGGGAATTGTAGTCCATGGACATCTGGAGGGCCCCAGTTTGACTACCCCTGTCTTAGAGTAACTCCTGTTTTTTTTTTCTTCTTTTGGATTCTTTTGGAATTAACGCATTTGCAGTGTTGATGAATATATGGAAAAGTGAAATTACGCTTCTATCCTGCCGTGTCTCCAGTGTGACAATAAATCAATTTTCCCCCCCTTTTAAAACGTCTGGCCTTATAATTTATGTTTAGTTAGGCCATGACTAAATTCGTAGTAGGTGTTTTCCTTGGCAGGCACGATTCCAGCGATTCTGTGGACTTTGTGAGAAAAAAAAAAAGAGAAAAGAAATAATACTGTGCTTTTGTTCTTTGCCAAAAAGAAGTGTGGAAAAACTGATATGTATTTTTGTTAATCAGGAAAACTAGCTTCTTTCTGTTTTCTTTTTTTTTCTTTTTGGCTGGAGGTTTTTGCGCCCAGTCAGCTCTAAGTAATCCGTGCGGCTTATATTCAGTAGAAGCTTGACTATGTTATCGTGTTCACTGTGACAAGGCAGCGCATGACGTTTGTGGCAGAGAAAAAAAGAATACACGGAGCTGTGGTTAAAACCAAGAGTTTTAATTGTTGGACCGGCAGGTTTACCCTTAAACTCAAACATGCTTCCGCTAGAATGGGACCACGGCAGCGTAAGCCTGTAAATCTGAATTTTCTCCAGGTAGAAGCAAATTTGTGATTCTTCCTTGGAAGTGCTTGGCATCCATTGCAAATCATCGGCATCATCGCAGAAGATGCCCGAGTATTGTGTTGCTGCATGTATTGGGTAGGCCTCTCAAACTCCAGGCTGCAATCCATGAGTTTGCATGAGCACGGTCTTTGAAAGCTTATTCAGTTTTCCTTCCCAGGATGAGGTCATGGCCACAAAACCTGTAACATGGCCTTTATTCATGCAGGATTGGTCTATCGATGGCTATTAGCCAAGATGTATCAAGGGACCCTCCCATTTCAGAAGGTACCTCTAAAGATCTTTTGCTAAGGAAGGAGGGCAGTTGCCTTTCATGTCCTCCTTGCGGGCTTCCTGGGAGGAAAACAGAATTCTGGAGGCGGCCTTTCCGTCTGATCCAGCAGGGCACTCAACGCTTTTGGGGGGAAGTCAAGTCACAGTTTAGGGTGACCCTGCGTGGTTTCCAGGGTAAGAACCATTTGGAGGTGGTTTATTATTGCCTGCCCCTATGCTCTGTGGTGGTTTCCCATCCAAATATGATCATCGCTAGCCTAGTGCTTAATTTGACAACAGAAGCAGTGCATGCACATCGTGGCAAAAACTAGGTTCTATCTGTGGTGAAATTTTTATTGAAACACAGGCTTTTTAGACTGTACTAAACAAGAAACTTAAAAAAAATCTTGTGTGTTTTTGCTCTTAGCCTCTTAGACCTTTCCCCCCCTTTTTGCCGTGACAGTTTGGCAGTGTTTTTCAGGAACCAGGAGCTTTTAAAATGAGGAAAGACTGTGCTTTGGGTTTTGTCAAAGCTTGGAGGCTGCCCCCCACTTGTACAACGAAGCACGGCCTTGATCTCTCCGAACGCTGATAAAATGAGCGGTCCCAGCGGGCGAGGTGTATGAGCAGTCCTCGGCATGTGTGACCTGAAACAATGCATAACTCTATGCTTGGAGCATGATCTCATTCTCGCTCTCCCTCTCTGTCCCCTCCTCCCCCCTCCCTAGTCTTCAAGCTATGCTTGCTCTTGACACCAAAATAAGTGGTCTTAAGTCAGAGAATTTCTTTCTTTTTTCTTTTTTTTTAGGGCTGCTTCCTTCCTCTTGTGGTGGAAAGTGATGTCACTTATGGTAGCCCCATGGGGTTTTCAAAGCAAGAGATGTTCAGAGGTAGTTCGCCATCGTCTACTGCTGTGCTTTGACCCTGGGCTTCCTCGGTGGTCTTCCACATAAGCACTAGCTAGGGCCAAGCCTGCTTAGCTCCTGAGATCTGGCATGATCAGGCTAGCCTCTAAACTGCAAATCTCTCCCTTCCTTCCTTCCTTCCTTCCTTCCTTCCTTCCTTCCTTCCTTCCTTCCTTCCTTCCTTCCTTCCTTCCTTCCTTCCTTCCTTCCTTCCTTCCTTCCTTCCTTCCTTCCCTCCCTCCCTCCCTCCCTCCCTCCCTCCTCCCTCCCTCCCTCCCTCACTAATCTCTTCTGCAATTTTATTGGCCTACAGAGTCTTCCAGTGTTTCATTTACACAGAACTCTGATTGCAAACCTCTTAGAACACCCCTCAAAATCTCCTGCAGCCGAGTCTTGTAGAGGATGGGTGTGCAAGCGATCCTTCAGTGGCGTTGGTTCGCCATTATTGATCTCAAGTAAAGAGCCTCAATAGCTATTGCTGTAGCTGCCTTCAGCTGTGAACAGCCAGCAGCATCGGATCGGTGCGGTAGATATGTCGTTTTTGTACAGTCCCCGCGCTCCCCTGGGGGTGTTTGCAATATTTGATGCCCCTGCAGAGAAAATAATCATGCCTCCTTTTAAAAAAGAAATGTAAGGCTTTATTTAGTTGATTTTGAGACCAATTAAAGGCAGGTTGGCTGTGCTTCCTCTTGTAAACATACATTCAGATTGCTTAAAATAGGCATAACGTAGCTGAGCTGGAAGGATGAAAACTGTCTCCCTTAAATATGCACGAAGGAGAGAGTTTCAGCGCTCAGAACGGTGAGCCTCCGTAGTTCAGCAAAATATAATGAATAGTATGCTTGGGGAGAAATGAGTTCAAATTTTGTTATCACCAACCTCAGTCTCTGTCTCTAAACTACCTTGCAGGGTAGTTGTGGGGATAAAACACAAGAGACTGCAGTATGCAACAGAATCAAAAGTTGTATCATTTGTATCCGGACATGTAAGCAAGATGTTTATCCCATGGCTTAGTTAGATATCGTGACCCAAAGCGAGGCCTTCACAAATCAAAACCTTGAATTTGAAGTGTGCTTGAATACAGTTTGCCTCCCAGTTTCCCAAAGGACAAATATCAGAAATATAAATTTTCTTTCAGCACCCCAGCTCTTGCAGAGCTTTTCTTGCATACAAAAGAAGATGAAAAGTTGAGCTGACTGATCAGAGCGACACTAAACTTATAAACGTGCACAAGGTGAGGTTCAAGTGGGCAGCCATGTGGGTCTGAAGTATCACAACAAAATGAAAGCCTGAGGAAGAGTGCTTGCACTCGAAAACTCACGCCTTGAATAAATCTTTGTTGCTCTTAAAGGTGCCACTAGACTCTGATTCTTTTCTTAATAATAATTTCAAATTTTATTTATAATCCATTACAAGAAAAAATACATTTAGCCATCTCCAAAATTACATGTTAATAGATTATATTACGTTTACAAATAATAACTTCCAACTGTATTTGTTAAAGAATATACGAGAAAAAAACCATTAATTCTCCTGGACTCTGATTCTGTTGAGCACAAGGGGAATTAGGAATGAATGTAGGGTTGGAAATTCACTTTTGAGATGTTGTGATTCCTATTCACCAGACAAAACTGGTCTGTTGATTGGGGGGGGGGGGGAAGGATGAGCAAGAGGAGGTTAAAAACCCGATGATAAATTAGTAGCTCTTTCAGGTATGCAAAAATGCGACCCTTTTGACAGTCTGAGGCACACGCTAGTACACCGCAGCCCTCCAGCAAATTCATTTCTGGATGCAGCAAACGTCAAGAACTTCTCACCGGATTGTCAACAGAACTCCGGCGCCTGGAGCACCCTGGGTTCATGCAAGCTATTAAAAGGGCGAGCGCGCCAGCAAGCAAGCGCAGAGCCAAGAGTCTTAAGTGTGCGCGGTTCTCTGGCCGTAAACACTCCGACCCCCGCCATCCCATTCCATGGAAGTCAGTCCCCGAAATTAATAATTTTTATTGACTATTTTATATGGAGTGCAGTTTTGTATTGCATAATTCCATGCTAAGCTTTAAAAGGAGATTAATGTAAAAATTGGTACTCCATGGGTACGTGACTTGATACTAATGCTTTACTCAGATCTTAAATCTCTCCCCCTCCCCCCGCATTTATCTGAGTTGGGAAACTCATTATTCAGGGACCCGGTGTTGCGGGGGGGGGGGGGAGAGGAAACCATTCCGTCGCAAATTCCCATCCACTCAAGGGTATTATAAGCTGTTTGGGAGTTTGAGAAGGCCAGTTTCAACTGTACAGTATAATACATTTCCGGAGAGTTCCCATGCGCATGCAGAAGCCCGCTGTTAGGCCCTCGGTGCGTAGTTTGCCCTTAGATGGGACAAGCCAGAGGCCAAAGCTGAATTCCAGAAGGGGAGATGGAAGCGAGCAGTCTGGAAGTGAGTAATCGAGCACCCACCCAGATCAGCCACTCCGGGATACTCCAAAGGGTTTGATTAGTTCAGTTTTCTCCTTGCCGTCTTCCCTATTTAGCTGACTCTTACGTGCTCTTAACATTCAGTGTGTCCCAGAGCACACTCCAAGCTCATCAAGCTATTTTGGGGTAGGGTTGCCAGCTCAGGATTGGGAAATACTTCAAGATTTGGGGGGGGTGGAGTATGAGGAGGGCAGGGTTAGAGGAGGGAAGGGACCTCTACAAGGTATAATGCCAGAATCCATCCCCCAAAGCAGCCTTTTACTCCAGGGGAACTTGATAAATCTTGGATATTTGTTGCAATTTAGCAGTGTTTAACCTGGTAAGCCTACCTGGATCGCACTGGTGTAGGGAGCTGGGGGAAGGGAAGGACCATTTCTGGTGATCTTAACCTCTCTTAACCTGAGAGGTTTCATTCTCAGCAGACCTGGAAAAAAGTCTCCTGTCTCTTACCAGAGGTTTAATGTGGGGGAATGGACAGCTGAAGCTTGCTTATGCTATGGATGTAAATAACATTACCTGGCATAGACCGTTTACGCACTGGAGGTTTCATGCCGGGCTGCAGGCTGGTGTTTTTAGTTGTGGAAGGTTGCCCCACCACTTCTTGCACCCACACGGGGGAGCATTTGGCCCGGTGTGCCTCATCTGCCCCGGATTTGTATTCCTGCACGGGAGCTGGGGCAGTGAAGTTCCCTGTGCGT
The DNA here is from genome assembly GCF_049243985.1 of Paroedura picta. Classification (NCBI taxonomy): domain Eukaryota; kingdom Metazoa; phylum Chordata; class Lepidosauria; order Squamata; family Gekkonidae; genus Paroedura; species Paroedura picta. The sequence goes on along the minus strand of NC_135383.1, from coordinate 12,976,871 downwards.
AAATGGTCATAGTGGTAAATAACACCTGATAAATAACATCAGATGAAACTGCTATTAAAAGCATGGGGCATTCTTTCTCTCCAGACTGTTAACTCTGTCTCGAGATTGGTTTTATGTGCAACACTTTTATCCTGCTGTTTTTCTGACTTGGAATTCAGAGTTTTATGCGCACAGACATCCGTGACATCATTACTGGGCAAGGAGCAAGGAATGCCACTGGTGCCTTCCCTCAGTTTCCAGCAGTCTTGTCTGGGGGTGGAAAGGCATTCTTATTCTCCTCCCTGCTCTGCGCTTGAAGGGCCTCAAGCATGCTCAGATCGCTTTGTGATTTGCGTCTTGAAGAGGAAGTGGAGGCAGTTCTGCCCTGTCTGAAGCTAGTTGCAGGAGGAAATTAAGCACTCCTGACCCTTGTGTTGTTTGCACCTGTACTTCAGGCTTGCCTGGACACCAGGAACAAACTATTTCCAATTATCAGCATCAAGGTCAGGAATCTAGGGCTGTTCCAGTTGTCCCCTCCCCTGGATTGTTCTGCTTTTTAAAAGAGACCTATATCTTCTAAGTACAGCACGACCTGCTATTCAATTTTATAGGTACTTGTCAGCATGTGTGTGTGCAAAGCATTACTTTAAAAAGTATTCTGACCAGGACGTCATCTTGGGTTGCAAGGTTGTGAAGTTTTTGCTAAACTGAGATAAAGCAACCTGTTCAGCTTGATGACAGCATATATTTGTTTTTGAAAGATGTATTCTGCCCAGTAGGATATTCGAGGCAGCGCCAATAGTAACCTGTAATCAGTAAAACTCCTAAAAATATATTGGAGCCCAGAGGGCTGTGGCTTATTCTTACACCTGTAAAACAGAAGGGAAGAGCATATTTATTGCTGGCCCATCGGTCTACCTTGGGTTTGGCAAACCCTGTTTGCCTCAGATTTAGAGCTGTAGTTTGCACAGTTCTCCCAAAACACTAGAGCTTGAGGCTATCCAGTGAAGCAGATGAGCAGTAGATTCAGGATGGCCAAGAAGAAATACTTCTTTACCCAGTGAGTCATTAAAATGTGGAATTCACAGCCAGAGGATGTAGTGATGGCCACAGGCATAAACAGCTTTAAAAAGGCATTAGATAGATTCATGGAGGGTGGGTGTATTAGGGGCTATTAGTTATGGGGAACCTCTACATGCAGAGACAGTCATCCTCTGAACCCCAGTGCAGGAGGCAACATCAAGGCAAGGCCTTGGCCTCTGTCCTGTTGTTGGCCCTCCAGAGGAACTGGTTGATCACTGTGCAAGACAGGATTCTTGACCTGTGCAAGACCAGGATTCTAGTCTGATCCAGCAGGATTCTTCTTATGTTCTTATGACCTGATATTTGACTGGGTCCTTGTAAATAAATACTTATTGGGGGAGAGGGGTTGTGGGTTGCAGTGGTCCAGAAATTGGGTGGTTTCTTGATGTGTCACCAAGTATGTGTTGTCTTTCTTGGAAGAACATCCCTTATGGCAGGGGTAGTCAACCTGTGGTCTTCCAGATGTTCATGGACTACCATTCATGGGAATTGTAGTCCATGGACATCTGGAGGACCACAGGTTGACTACCCCTGCCTTATGGCATGGGTTGACAAACCCCAGGTTCCAGTTCCCCATGGCCATGCCACCATGACACTAAAAATGTAATTGTGGCAATCCTTTTATTGCAGTGTCTCTCACCAACCCTTGGTAGAAGTACAAACTTTATTTATCATACCACATCAGAGTATGCTCTGTTTTTTAATTATGAAGTTGTCTGTTAAGTTTACGCCATTCAGTGGCGGTAGAGGGATTAATTTCTTAATCAGTTGCTATCTGTGCTGGCTCCAGTATTTAATCAAATGGAGCTCGTTTGAAGCAAAAATGAAATTGTGGAGAAGTTTGCTTTTGTGATGACAGCTTAGGGTTACCTCATATGTATTTATGTAAACCAACACTTTTTTCGTAGTTTTAATAAAATTACGGGAAAACTGATGCGTTTAGAATTAGATTTTGTGCTAGTAATCATTAGAAAATATGGCTATTATACACAATACCTGAAGGCTGAAGAATGAGTCTGGCACCTCAATGTCTGGACTAGCTCCTTGGGGCAAATAAGATTGTCAAAGCTTACCTTCTGTACCTCCCAGTGAGTACAAATTTTTTGGAGATCCCCTGCTGCACGATCCGTCTTGGAGGGAGGCCTCAGCATGTAGCAGGACTTTGTTGGTGGTGTCCCCAGGTCTTGGGAGTATCTTCTCCCATAACATTCAGTTTGGCTCTGCCTGTCCAGGCAGTCTAAAGCATCAGGGGAGAGACTCTTGTGCATCATGGCCTTTTGCTGCTCTTTGGAACAACACATTCTGCCTTCAAACAGGACTGTGCTTTAATTATTTACTTATTTTGATGCACGTATTAACAGTCTGAAAAAAATGTTTACAAATCCTCTTGAGTAAATAAATATTCAATACCAATAGCTGGTAGGAAAACCCCAAGTGTTCATTAGCACCTTCTTGGAACAGTGTGCTTCATTTTCCCCCTTGATCTTCCACCCACACTGGACCCAGTTGCTTCTCTGTTTTAAGTCAGGGAGACTTCATTGTTTTCCGGTTTGGGGAGGTTCAGGTAGACTGAAGCAAGGCTTCTTTCAGGGGACATCACTTTTGATTTCCTCGCATCTACCCTCCCCTCTCAAAATGACACAAGACTTTTGTGCTTGTAATACATATAGGGCAGCAGATTTGGCCGTCAAAACCTGACCTGTCTTATTGAAGCTCCAGTTTTGGCAAGCATCCCTTTCATGAGGGCATTGCATTTGACTTCCTTGCCAGATTCTAAAAATGTGGAAAATCCCGAAGTGACGTGAAAACCATACTCCCGCTCTAACAATGCCAAGTTTGAAAAAGAACAAGAAAATCCGGGCTAACGTTTGGCCTTCATCAATATACTGATGAAATTTACCCCCTTTCCCTTGCTTGCCGGGGGGGGGGGGGGGATGAAAATCACCAAATAATTATTCAGATAATCCAATCTTTGGTAGTAGCTTTTGCTTAATTCACCTATTGTTTGAAGTGAGGTTATTTCTGTAGCAGAATGTGTCTGTCTTTGATATTTTCTGAACCTGGTCTTTTTAATTTCATGCCAGGGATCAAAGTTTAACAAAGTAACATATTAAAAACCAGCCGGCTTCAAAGGCTTGATCTGTTGACACATTACAAAGTGATAGTGCTGGGACTTCATCATTGTAACCAGTCAAAAAAAAAGCGTGTTAGTTTGAAAGGTTCTGTCTTTTTAAATTTGCTCATTTGAAACTTTTGCACACAGCATGCTCATCAGTTGCACATGTGTGTTTGTGATGACAAATCCCCAAATGCCAATGATGTCTTGGCTTCCCGTGCATTTCTTCTTATTTGTGAGAATTCCCATTTACTCCAGTGTTTCAGTAGCTTGAGAAAAAAGGTTAAAGGGTTTCTGGATTTGAACTTTAATTCTCTTAACGATGATTAACTCTTTTTTTGGGGAGGGGTGTCAGAATAAATGTTCATGCTGAATGTCTGCATCTTAGGACTGCCTTTCTTAGAAGGCAAGTTCTTATCAGTATGGGAAATGGGGGAGAGGGATGATCAGAATGTAGAAGATAGGACATTATCTTCTTTGAAGGCTGGGGCTGGTAGGCCTCGATCTTTGGAGTATTTCCAAGTAATCAAGACTTAAACAACAACAAAAAGACAGCTTCCCCAGGGTGGAGTTCCCAGGTTTAGTACCAGTGGATTCCCAGAACTGCAAACAGTCTTTCCTTCTTCTGAATTCACTGACCCTCTGATAGTTAAACTATCGTTTCTAGAAACTGCACGTATATTTGTGACAGCCATCCAAAAATACGTTTGACTAGGGGCCAAGCCCATTGCATTCAGGAATACAACGGGCACCCGATTGGGGTGTGTGTAAAGATCACCTGATTTATAAGGAACCTCTTTTGCCGGTTTCTGAGAACAGACGAAACACACACATATATTCATGCACACACCAAAAAAAAAAACCCGAATTGTATCCCCAGTATTTGAATTGTTTTCCAGCATTTGCCCGTTCTCAGTGTACAGGAATTACAGCAATTTGATATTTTATATAGAAATAACATTGAAGGATTAACTATATGAACACCTTGTTATAAATGTAACAAAACAAAATCAGAGTCCAGTGGGACCTTTCAGGCCAAGATTTATTCAAGGCGAGAGCTTTTGAGTGCAAGCACTCTTCCGCAGACTAAGAACTACCATCACGACAGTGGGAATATAAAGTTAATTCTGTTAAATTAGTAAACTGTGTCACAACATCCAAATACAGCCATATGATAATTCTTTGCTAAAACAGCCAATTGTCATATAGCCATATTTGGATGTTGTGACACAGTTTACTGGACTCTGATTTTGTTTTGTTGTGCTGCTTCAGACCAACATGGCTACCTACTTGAATCTATTGTTATAAACATGTTATTTATCACTGCAAAGGAAAATATCTCATAATCTATTTTTTTCAAGTTTTCTAGAAAAAAAATTGGCTTTGGGGAAAATTGAGGAACAGCTGCCCCCCCCATCCCCCCCACCCCCTCCCATCTCTGATTGCCACAGCTGGGGCTGCAGGTGCTTTTCTTTGAACAATATAACCAAGGATTTTCTAGAACCTCTGGATACATGGGAATTGCCTCTGCATAGTCATCAGAGATCTACAAACTGTATTTGACCTGCCAAGGAAAGCTTCCCTATTTCCCTTTGAATGCTGCTCCATGAAAGCCGTTGTTATTGTTGTTGTTGTTGTTGTTGTTGTTAGGTGCGAAGTTGTGTCCGACCCATCGCAACCCCATGGACAATGATCCTCCAGGCCTTCCTGCCCTCCACCATTCCCCAGAGTTCATTTAAGTTTGCACCGACTGCTTCAGTGACTCCATCCAGCCACCTCATTCTCTGTCGTTCCCTTCTTCTTTTGTCCTCAATCGCTACCAGCATTAGGCTCTTCTCCAGGGAGTCCTTCCTTCTCATGAGGTGGCCAAAGTATTTGAGTTTCATCTTTAGGATCTGGCCTTCTAAGGAGCAGGCAGGGCTGATCTCCTCTAGGACTGACCGATTTGTTCACCTTGCAGTCCAAGGGACTCGCAAGAGTCTTTTCGAGCACCAGAGTTTAGAAGCCTCAATTCTTTGACGCTCGGCCTTCCTTATGGTCCAACTTTCACAGCCATACATTGCAACTGGGAAGATCATCGCCTTGACTAGACGCACTTTTGTTGGCAGGGGGATGTCTCTGCTTTTGAGGATGCTGCCTAGAAAGCCATCCTGCTGAGCAAATGAGGACAAGGACAACCTCAGGGTGCCTACCCTAAGAGACAATAGGATGAGACCTGGGGAAACAGGTGTCAGGTGGTGCCCTGAGGCCCAGGCATAGGGCTCTCCTTCTGGACAACGCTCCTGCAAGATAGGTTAGAGTGACTGGGGTAATATAATTAATTTCATTTCAACTTCTCGAAGCCACCATGTGCCCAGCCCTCCTCACAAAGGATGCTTCTGAAGCGGAACCCCCATGTTTACCCCCCAGTTTCTTCTCCTTCCGCTGAATGTATCTGATTTTGGGGGCAAATGGGGCAAAGCCATGGTGATCCTGCAGATGGAAGAAGAAGAAGAAGAAGAGTTGGTTCTTATATGCCGCTTTTCCCTACCCGAAGGAGGCTCAAAGCAGCTTACAGTCGCCTTCCCATTCCTCTCCCCACAACAGACACCCTGTGAGGTGGGTGAGGCTGAGAGAGCGCTGATATCACTGCCCGGTCAGAACACTTTTATCAGTGCCGTGGCGAGCCCAAGGTCACCCAGCTGGATGCATGTGGGGGAGCGCAGAATCGAACCCAGCATGCCAGATTAGAAGTCCGCACTCCTAACCACTACACCAAACTGGCTCTCATGGCCTTACATGCTTTGATCCGACACCTCCTCTATGTCTTTTGCAATCCTAGGATATGCTCTAAAAGGGGGTGTTGCCTTCCTGAGTAAATATGTAGATTGTGAAGCATTTAGCTCATTTGGAAGGTGCTTATAAATAAATGGGATTTGATTTGTGCAGGGGCTCTGTCCAGTCTCTCTTTACTTTGTCCAGGAACCCCCGGAAATAAAGCTTTAAAAGGACACCAGCTGCACACGTTGGACAATGCACTTTCAATGTGCTTTTGCAGAACAGGAAGATCTCCTGCTAAAGTGCCTTGAAAGCGTGCAATCCAACGCGTGCGGAATGTGGCCTAGCTTTGTTGCTGTCGGTTTGCGTGTCACGGAAAGAAGTAGAGCTCCTCGCTCGTCCGAGTTGTGTTGCAACCCGCCAGTGCTGTCGAGAGCACCTCTTGCAAGGGACCTCTGAACAAAACGAACAGCGAACACACACATACACACACACACACAGCGTGCTCTTCCTCCTCACTAGCCCATGACACACACCAAGGTTGCTTCCGTAGAGCCTCTTTGCCGCTCAGTGACGTCGCTGCCTCTCCGCAGAGTGTCCCCGCTCTGTTATGAGAGCTATAATTAACTCGCCAAGGCGCTAGTCAGCCAGATTTGGCCCAGCGCCATGAAATCAACCCCAATTACTATATTCGCATTGTCAGTAATGCCCACTTCACAGTTCCTGCTAATTTGAAATGGCAAGTCTCGACATCCCATAAGTAAAATTACCATTTGTGTCCTCTTTATTTTGTGATATTTCGCGCTCGCTATTTTGGCTACATGAAGCCGGTTGATGAGAATTTTTCCGAGGGAAGAGAAAGGGAGGGAGAAAAGGTTTGTAATTTGCAAATGATTTGGAGGGAAGCACGAGAGACCCCCAAGGTTACGCTATTCCGTTTTCCTCTCTAATTTGGAGATTGACACGTGAGCTGCTCACTCATTACCGCTTTGGCTCTTACAGGAACAACAACAACGGAAAAAATGTTAAGATTTAGGTCAACGACGTTATTACTATTTGTTCTTGTATTTACATAGCACTTCGCAGTATCTGAGATCTAAATATATATATTGGAGGCTTATGCCCCAAGGAGCTTACAGTTTAACAGAGAAATGATCGAGTACAGTGGGGAGGGGAGAAAGAAGTGGGGAGGGGCGAAAGTGCACCTGTAGCTCTGCAGGGACAAGTGGATCTGCTTTGTAAGTTGTACCAAGCCACAGTATTATCTGCCTTGGCCGACAGCATGTCTCCAGAGCCTCCGGCAGAGAAAGCTCTTTCCCAACACTTGGCTCTTCTCTTAACCGCAGATGCCAGGGATTAAAGATGAGATCTGTGCTGCACTAGCCTCTGCCATCTAGCTGTATGTTCCCGGCCCCCAGGGGCAGGTGGCTGTGGGTATGTGTTTCGGAAAAGGGAGTCCTAGGCAGAGGGGGCAAGGGAAGGCTGGCATTGTTTAAGAGAGCAGGCAGCATTCAGGGTGAGTGTGACCTGGATAGCCTTGACTTGGATGGGCCAGGCCCACCAGGTCTTGTTAGATCTCACAATCTAAGCAGGGTCAGCCTCCATTGATACTTGAATGGGAGACTATGGGAAGAAGAAGAAGAGTTGGTTCTTATATGCTGCTTTTCTCTACCCGAAGGAGTCTCAAAGCAGCTTACAATCACCTTCACTTAACCCCCCCCCCCCCACAACAGATACCCTGTGATGGAGGTGAGGCTGAGAGAGCCCTGATATTACTGCTCGGTCAGAACAGCTTTGTCAGTGCTGTGGCGAGCCCAAAGTCACCCAGCTGGCTGCATGTGGAAGAGTGGGGAATAAAACCTGACTCAGCAGATTAGAAGTCCATCCTTATAACCACTGCACCAAGCTGGCTCTCAATGAAGTCCAGGATTGCTGTGGGCAATGTCTTTTGCCTTGAAAACCCCTTGGGTCCCCATGGGTCAGTAGTGACTTGATGGGGGCGCGGGTGGAATTGAGAAGAGCAAAGTTTAAGAGTGGGGATAAAACCAGTGATAAACATGAGGCAACATCAGCCTCTCTGTCAGCACCTACTGCCCTGGCCTGTCCTACCAGGATTACCGACGGAAGACCATGTTTACAGTGCCCGGAACTTGAAAAACATTGCAGCTATGCCATATGTGATTAAACAGTGATAAATAATAAGAGTCGAATGTTCCCTGCATAGACCTAGGTATCTCTTGGTTGCATGCAAACTGAACATTGATTCATATCCATCAAATGTTTGGATGTTCTTAGAATGAGAAAACAGGATATATTAAAAGTGTGAACTGTCTCGATACTTTTGTGGAGTTTATTCAGGGTGTACATTTGGCTAATCTGAGCAAAAAAACGTACAACCACCCCTATTTGTATTCTCCTGGATATTTTAGTCTATTTTTCAGCTATCCCAAATGGCAAAACCCCGAAAATCCCGAAAACATTTGCGATTTTTCAGGACCGCTATTGAAGTGCATTTAAAGGGCTCCCAGTGCCTTTAAATGCCTTCATTGTGAACTCTCAGCTTGGAGAAGACTTTTAACGGGACTGTAAGCCCTTTAACGGGACTGTAAGCCCTTCACTTGTATCACCATGGCTTGCAAAAACCATTTGAATTTTAGTTGAAATGCCTTTTTCCCTCTATTGGAAACCATGGAGGATGGCAGCACCTTCTTTTGGGGCCCATAGAATTGGACTCTGTGGTCTAGGTTTTTTGCCTCAAACAAATAACCCCCCCCCCCCCCCGATCAGCTATAATGACCCCGATAGAATTCTGCTTTATCAAATATTTAACACATCTGAATGTTCTGGCTCATTATACCCAAAGCTGGAAAGTACCATGTTTTTTTGGTTTTTTGAGGGGGGGTTGCACACCCTTAGTGTTTACTAACCCTTTTCTTGACCTTCTTGTTGAGCCAGAATTAGGCACATCCAGCAAATAGACTTACATGGTGACTTTGGGTGCCGAAGATACATCCAAATTCTGCTTTCCGTCTTTCTCTTCTTCCCGGCTTAATACGAGCCCTTGTTTTGCAGAGGCCAGTTCACAAATTACCCCTTACCTTAACACTGGATAGATTTCAAAATGGGTTAGATAATTATTCAGCCTGTACAAGAGATTAAAGGAGCAAGTTGCATGCCAAGGTAGTTACTTCTATCAAGGGCCTTTTAAGATCCAGCCAAGCCGATCAAGATTAACTTTTGCCCTTGGCCATTCAAGAAGCAGCTCGGCTACATCAGTTCAGATTTTCTTCATTTCCATATTCTGAGCCCCTGATTGGCTTGCCTAATGATAATGCAGCCTGCCTAGTTCCAAGCATGCCATATTAGTACAATTAAAGTTCAGCATGTTCTATCTCTTATGACTACTTCACCTAGCTAAATCGTGTGGCTGAGATCCATTATAGCACAGTGGTAAACCTGGCCTATTAACACATGTTATGTTCCATATTCAAGGCAAGGAAAGCCTCATTTTTACCTTCGGAGTAGATTGTGCAAATGGAGTAAATATGCCTAGCCTTAGCCTGGAATCCCATACGTTACTCCAGTATGTTCGTTTTTTAAAAAACTGGCATGTTGGGAATCTTACCACTGGTGTTTTTTGTTTGTTTGTTTTGTGGCTCTAAGGTACAGGCATTTGCTCTCTGATTCTTATTTTGTCCTTCCCTCTAAAGGAGCTCAGGATGTTCACAGTTCTCCCTTCCTTCATCTAATCGTCCTATCAGCTCTGAAATGAGAGAGTGAGATGGGCTTTAAATCTGAATCTCCTGGTTTAGCATTCTTATTGCGCTTGTCTTGTCTAAGAGAGAGCCTGCGCCTTCTGCAGGAAGCTCTTGTTTGGTAACTTGTGATACCCAAGGTCTTTGAAAATGAAAAACTAGTTCCTACGGTTGGTGACAGGCAGACTGAGTCACCTTTCAGGAAGCAGCCAGTATGCCTTTGTAGGCTTTCTCGCACTCATTTTCCGTTTCCGCACATGTCACCCCCTCAATAAGACGGCGCAAAAGAAAAGGTGCGCTGCTGTTTTTGAGGGATACAGATTCATTTCTTGCCCATGTTTGTTTAGTAACTAACACACCATTTGAAAGATGACTTCTCCCTTTTGCTGGTCCAACAAGTTCCACGCAGAGTAGCCCCACAGCCTTGAGAGTCCAGGAGGCCTTTGGAAAGCCTACAATGGGGTGGGAAGAAGCTTACAGTGATTATGTTTTAGGGCCAGCTCCGAAAAACTACCCTGTCGAATAAAAGTTGTTTGTGTCTTCTGTGCTATCAAGTCACTTTGGACTTAACAATGAACCTATGAATTGATGACCCTTGCTTGGGTCTTGCAAACCTCAATTGAGCCAATCCATCTCATGTCAGATCTTCCTTTTTACCTGCTGCCTTCAACTTTTCTTAGCATTATTGTCTTTTCCGTTGACTTGTTTTCTCGCAATGTGACCCACAAACAATAGCTTCAGTTTCGCCATTGTGGCTTCAAGGGAGAGTTCAGGCTGGACTTGACCTAGAATCCGCTTAATTGTGTTTTTGATGGCCCACAATATCCATAACACTCTTTTCCTTCACCACATTTCAAAAGTTAGCAGCATCTTTTAACCTTCTGCTATTTAAAAAAATGGGTATTGCGTCTCAGTGTCTTACCAACAATTGAATGCTCCCGAGGAGAGTCATTTTGGTTTATGCTTCCACACTTGTGTAATGTTGACTGATCTGCATCTGAAAAGAGTTTGCAAAGACTCCGTTCCCTGAGGAAGGGTGTGGGCCAGACCTTCCCTTCAACTGTATCTTCTGAAGCTCAAGGGCACCCCTTACACTGGGAAGTGAATCACTCTGTAGGTTCCGGTGGTAGAGCACAGCTGTCATCAGAAGGGTATAGTCTACTATTTGTTGACTTTGTAAAAAAGGAACCCTGGTTCCCTTTCTTGTTGTAGTCTCCTGGGCCCTCTGAAACTTTGGTCCTGTTCAGTAAGGCGGTCAACAGAACACCGAGAGAAAACATTGGGAGCAGACTAAGGTTTGCATTGAGTGGGGGGAATCAGCATTAACTGTGCCCCATTTTCCGAAGACTTGTGTGTTTCGTTTTTTGAGATTGTGTGTCACTGGCAGTCTTCAAACAAAGGTTGGATACACACTTTTCTTGGATGCTTTAGGATGCTTTGGGCTGATCCTGCGTTGAGCAGGTGGTTGGACTAGATGGTCTGTCTGGCCCCTTCCAACTCTTTGATTCTATGATTGATCACATCCCACTTTGCATAAAAGAGGGATCTCCCTTCCTTTGGTGGGTGGTTTTTGAGGGAGATGGGCTTTGTTTCCCCTCTCACTTTCTGAGCTGTCGCACTGATGTGGGGAGAGGGGGTGCGTCTTAGCCGCCTTCTTAAAGTGGTCTCAATAATTACATTCAACGAAGAATGGAAGGGATTACTTCTTAATTAACCGAATGAATGTACTTAATCTAAATCGCAAAGGGGAAATATTTACTTTGGCAATAAGCAACAGCATTCGTTTCTTCTAGTCGTGGGGAAAGGCAGATAAAAAGGGGGGAATGTTGCCCCGATTTGAAAGTCATGGCCAAAATTGGGATTTTCTCAGTATATCACAATGCAGGTAGCTCAAGCCTGGCCATATGTTTTGAAACCACTAATGCACCCAGTATGAGTGATTGAAGCTGACGGTCTATCCGTCACCAGCAGACCTACTGGGGACAAGAGAAAAAGAGCTGCTGCCATTCAGGCTGCAAATGTTCCCTTTTTCCTGGATAGGAAGGTGGGGTTCCAACCTTGCTTTTACAGCATGGGCTGCCAAAGCATCAAAGTCATTTTTGTACACAGGCTCCATACGGCTGTAACACTGCCTTGTCTCTTAATAGGGACCGCTCCGCCCAGGACTGCCATGTTTCCCTTTGCTTTCTTTTTGTCCAGGCCTTCTCCTCATTATTTCAGTGTCTGTGAGCACTCCCCTGTTGATACCTGGCCATCGTTAATCCAAACCTGTTTCTAAAAAATGCTTCCATCCTTAGCTGTAGAGGCCACAATGGCCTAACCTGTTCCCTGAGACGATCAGTACCCGAGACACAGCTCTGGATGTTCATGCCCCAAGTCCGTAATGATTTGAGGAGAACCCTTCTTTTAGTGGTAGCATGCCCTGACTAGGTGGCCCAGGCCAGCCTGATCTCATCAAATCATGGAAGTCAGATCTTGGTTAGTACTTGGATGGGAGACCACCAAGGAGCTGAGAGTTGCTATGGAGAGCGAAGCTATGGCAAACCACCTCTGAATGTCTCTGGCTTGTAAACCCCATGGGACCACCATAAGTTGGCTGCGACTTGTTGGTACTTTCCACCACCATAAGTGGTGTAAATATGCCTGAGTGACACCCCCAGGACTGGCCTGACTTTGAGGGACATGGGGCAGAATATTCTGCCCAATGAGCCATGCAAAAAGACGTTGGCCTTAATTCTGCCTTCTGAATCTGATTATATAAAGAGAGGGTGGAGATCAGTGCAGTTAATTTCATTGTTGTCCTTTCTCATACATAGACTGCTTGCCCCCTCCTCCCCACCCATTTTTGTTCCTGCTTGATTTTTTTGGGAGGCTCCCGTTTCTGCTCTTTAATTAGTAGGGGAAGAAAATGTCCTCTCTGGCATTTCGTCACACGCAAATTCACTGTCCCAACGAGGTGTAACTTGTAGGCCATTTTTAGTTGTAACGACAGCCTCGCCTATTTATAGAGCAATAACTTGATCGGCTCAAAGATTTGGCAGTAGTCCCTTGCTAATCATCGAAGGCCAATAATACAACAAGGGTTTCACCTTCCCAACCTTGACGTTTTTGGCAGGTTTACTTGTCAGCAGGGTCGGTGTTAAAGTTAACATATGGCAGAATACAATAGACCTGTAGCCATTACAGAGGGGAGTGATTTTATCTGTCTAGATCTGTGCTCACACACCCTGACCTGGATGGTCCAGGCTAGCCCAAGCTTGTCAACTCTTAGAAGCTAAGCAGAGTTGGCTCTGATTAGTACTTGGGAGATCAGCCAAGAGGTCCAAGGGTCTCTATGCAGAGGCAGACAAACCACCTCTGAACGCCTCTTGCGTTGAGAATACCATGTAGGGGTCACCATAAGTTGGCTGTGATTTGACGGGACACCCTGGTATTTTCCCCAATGGGGACTCAGAATGGCTTGGCTCACTCACCCTTAGTGATGCCGGCTTCCAGGTAGGACCTGGGGATCCCCCCTGGAATTACAGATCATCTCCATCTACTGAGATCAGTTTCCCTGGAAAAAATGGATGCTTTTGAGGGTGGTGACTGTGACATTGTATCCCACTAATCCTTCCCCAGGTTCCATCCTCAAATCTCCATAAGTTTTCCAACCTGGATCTGGAACCTTACCCCTTCCCCACTAATCAATAGGGTAGATCTAAAATCTCCATTCAACCATGCTCCCAGACTCATAAGCGTCCATGAGAAGGAATAACAAGACAGACGCCATTAGCTCTCTGAAACCCAAATAAAATTATAATAGGGTTGAAGTAGTAGGACTGATCTCATGTTAGCAAAAAAACTCACTAACCAACCAAAAAAAAAAGAGTCCCAAAACAACCAGTGTTCTGGTGCACCTGTAAGTTGAATGAATTGGAACTTGTGGTTAGCATGCTTAGCAACTAATAACTGTTAAAAAAGTTGTAATTTGTTCCAAGATGGAGAAGCTGTCAAAACACAGGTAAATGGGCTGTTGCGTTATTAAAATGGCAATAATTAGTCAACTACCATCTGCTCCAGTTTTAACTTGCAAAGGGCTATTATTTAGACATAATTTCAGTGTGTGAATCATCTTTGCAGACTGCTAATTCCCATTCCGAAATAACAATATTTTAGTTTCATTAGCCAACATACGAACAGGATTTTCCAGTGGTTAAAACCAACGAGTCAGAGAGAGAAAGGAAAGGCAAATTTGAAATGTTATTGGGGGGGGAGAGTCGACCAGTCAGGCTGGACGCTGATACTACAAGAATGTTTGCGTTCTACTAAGCCGCGTTCAGGGTGTAGCCTGTATATATTGCCGGTAGTTTTCCTTCCCCACCATTACGGTCTCTACCTCTGTTTATTTAGTTTGTTTGAAATGCTCATGTACTGCCTCATAACAGCTTACAGGTACAGGAGAAGGGCCAGTGAGCAATCATTAAAACAACAGAACCGGACTGTGAAAAGGGCTCGTGGGTGAGGAGGTCAAAAGAAAAATTTCAACAGATCTTCCCATCACCAAAGGGCCTGGGGGAGCCAGTACATCTCCACTTGGACCGTTTACGCACTGGAGGTTTCATGCCGGGCTGCAGGCTGGAGTTTTAGTCGTGGCACGTTGCCTCACCTCTTCCTGCACCCACACGGGGGAGCATCTGGCCCAGTGCACCTCATCTGCCCCCGATTTGTGTTCCTGCATGGGAGCTGGGGCAGTGAAGTTCCCAGTGCATAACCGGTCTTGGTGTTGCAAACTCAACAGAGTAAATACTGGGCAAAGAGATGCAGGGAAGGAGTTCCAAAAGGGAAAGCCCCATCTCTGAGTGTGTGGTTACCCGAATGTGGAGCAAACCTAGAATAGAACTTCAGTAGAAGATCTAACAGGCAGGTTCATGTGATTAGTAGGTCAGTCTCAGTACTTGGAAGGAAGTGATTGGTGCTGGGTCAGAACTTCAACCCCCTCTGCATTGGTCTATACTCTACAGGCATGTTCTGATGCTAGATAATATATCTCAAGGTTGCCAGTAGTGGAGGTGGGGGGTGGGCAAGTATTATACTCTGGAACGATTACATTTTCTGGCTGTTATACTTTCTCCAAGAAATCGGGAGCAGGGAAATTGATTTACCCCTTTTCTCTTCAGAATGAACCTGTGAAATGGTTTTTGCTTTCCCTGTCAAGTGCTCTCTCTCTCTAAGACTATCCCAAACTCCCCCAGTTTGCACCATGGAACTCCTCACAGCACCATGGAATTCTGCTTATCCCTGGCCTGTACACTAATTGCTACACTATGTTGGCTTTTAGGTGGTCTAGTGTACCATCTCTGTAGGGCTGCAGAAAGGGTGTGCTAGAACCAAGCTTTGCAAGAGATGTCCGTAAATAACTATAGACAGAGGCTCTCTGTTGTTCACCATGTAGCACGATCAGTTAATTTGTGTATATATCTGTCCACCCCAACACCCCTATAATTGTTCCAGGGACATCACCATTTTATATTCATTCATTCATTCATTCATTCATTCATTCATTCATTCATTCATTCAGTTTTTTATCATGCCCTTCCTAAAGGCTCAGGGTGGTTTACATCATGACACAACAATTAATGATATAATCCTAGATAATCGAATATTTAGAATAGTAAGCCTAAATTTAAATAGTTAAAAATATTTAAGATAAGTTAAAGCAATTTCCACAGTTCTATCCCCTTAAGGAGGCAGGGAATCACACAGAGAGAGATTCATGGTCTCTCGCTGAATTCGGGCTGGGTGCTTGCTAAAATAGACCTCCGAAAAGTAATTGCTGACAGAAGCGCTAGGTTTATTTCATTGCTTGGGCTGTTAACCCACAGCAACACAAACTCTTTGCCCGCTTGCATGGAGCATAAACTGTAGATACCGCAGAGTGTTCAACTTTCTCCGTTATCAGACCATATGGTCACTTGTAAGACAGGTTTTTATGGCTCTTCTCAGCTGATAGGGGAAACGGTGTAAGACTTATAAAAGGGGAGCTGCTTAATATATTCTGGAATGTGGCTTTTCTCTGACAAACTGGAGAAGGTTCAGTTTCCTTCCCAGTTGCCACTTGGAACATGGCAGTAACTTCTCTAATTTGTTAAGCAACTATATGTAAGGCAATGATCACATCCTTTTGAACATATTTCTCTCCCCCCCCCCCAGTTTTGCTATAGCCATCTTCAGAATTATTAATTCCATTGTGTGTGTGAATTAAAATGTGGTTCTGATGCAATTTAAACAAACATGGCTTTCCCCAAACTTAGTCCCAGTGGGGATTGCCTTTCAGGAAGACTAAAGCAGCAAGACGGACCTCAGGGGAACAGGCATGGTGCCTACTGCTGTCCCAAGAGACCCACAGCAAAGGAAAGATCTAAAACTAAGAAGGCAAAAAGGAACATGAGGTTTGGTTGGCAAATAACTCTGACCTGAATCTCATCATGGGATCCTCCACTTTCCCCAGTGCTGTTTTTAGACTGCAGAGGCATTGGGAATGCAACATTACTGTGTTGCGTTACTGAGACACAGCCCTTGAAGAAAGGTGTTGAGTTGGAAATCCCAGCATAATGCGGTGGAAGTTGGCTTGGTGTCACTCTTTGACCTCACCTATTTCAGAGGTGGCTGTTGAGAGGGTGAGACAGAGGGAAGAAGGCAGAGCAGTGTTGTAAGCGCGGGTCTCCCAGATGAGGAGCATCTTGTTTCCGGCGACAGCCGTAATGTTGGCTTCCCACTAGATTATTGTTGCCCCAACGAAAAGCACTTCTTAATCTTATTATTCAGCTCCTCAGTGCCCGGAGCAAAAGGTGCAGACAGGGAGGGTGTGTGTGATAAAACACCAGATCAGCACTCCTCCGAGAGAAGCGACAAGCAGCTACCAGCAGGAGGAACCCGGTTTTTTCCCACAGAACGCAGATTTAATTTTCTCGCTCCCTAGCTTCCGGAGAAAACGATCTCCAACCTCCGTTATCTGTTTTTCCCGCGGAGCGATGCTATCAAGCCCCTGTGAAGTCCCTTCGGGGGCTGCTGCCAACCTCAGGGAGTGGAGCTGAGAGAGGAGCCGGCTTGACGCGCAGGGACTCCTTCCGCCTCTTCTAGCCTGCCTGCCTGCTTACCTGCCTGCCTGCCACGTGAGGTTACAGCAAGGCTGTGAGCGTTCTGCCCTTCATGGATGCGCGTTGCCGAGAAGCCCAACCGGCTCGACATGAAGCTGTGACATTTTGGCTATTCCTGAGAACGCCTTCGTTCATGGACTTCTTCAAACGTGGTTTTCAGCACCGTGCGCCAAAACATGGCGGCGGTGCAGCCCTAAGTTTTTCAGCTTTGGCTTTGTTAGCCGCCTTGGATAGGAATTTTTAAAATGAAATCTGTATGGAATTGCCACTTCTGGGCAGCTGCTATCCTTTCAGGGCCTTAAAGCAGGGGTAGTCAACCTGTGGTCCTCCAGATGTCCGTGGACTACAATTCCCATGAGCCCCTGCCAGCAAATGCTGGCAGAGGCTCAGGGGAATTGTAGTCCACGGACATCTGGAGGACCACAGGTTGACTCCCCCCTACCATAAAGGGTTGATGGGGCGGAGGCCTTAGCATGAATGTATTCACTGTTTTTGTGACGTTTCATGAGAACCATCGGCCCAAAGATTGTAGTAGGACTTCCCTACTACAAGTGTCTATCCAGTGGATGGCAAGAGCTCTCATGCTGTGTTCATAGAATCATAGAATCCTAGAGTTGGAAGGGGCCAGACAGGCCATCTAGTCCAACCCTCTGCTCAATGCAGGATCATAGAACCATAGAGTTGGAAGGGGCCATGCAGGCCATCTAGTCCAACCCCCTGCTCAACGCAGGATCAGACCAAAGCATCCTAAAGCAATTAATCTGCTGTCAGTTCTCAGTTGCTGTTTCCTTCATACCCTGGGAAGGCTTCCTGCTTTCCGAAAGCGTTGGGCAGCAGCCGCTGTGATAAAAATCGAGCTTGTTCAGCCCTCCATGGTAAAGCTCCTTACCTGTGGGCACAGTTCTCTGGGGAGGAGGAAAGCCAGCAGAGATGGCTCCCTTGAACCAGACGATCATGATGCGCCCACATCTCAGGGCACCCAAGACTCCCTGAGGCACTAGGCTGTGTGGGAACAAAGAACTCCTCGAGCTTTTTGATGGCTGAATGTCACTTCTGTAGACAAGACTATTACATGAAGGGCGGCATGGTTTGTCAGTCGTCCCAGTGTTTCCCTGCCTTTTGATAATTGTGTTGGAAAGCTTGTAATTCTTCAGGCCTCCCTGCCCTTCAGTGCCCCAACCCAAAGTTACATTTTGTGGGTCGGCACAGAGGGGCTCCCGACAAGAGAGCCCACGGGTGGCCAGAAACACGTGATCCAGTTGCTCTTACCAGGAAGTATGAAGTTGCCCCAGAGGTGCCCACAGTGAGACTCATAGTCTCTGGGGCAATTGCCAACTTCCTGTTGATGGGTTTGCATCTTGAGAAGGTAGTGGAGCACAGCTGGGTCACGGGACAGTTCTGCTTTTGGCCAGAAACTGTGCTCTCAAGACTTGGAAGTTCTTAATGTCTTAGAGGCTCGTTGGATAGTTTCCTATTGGGAGAGGTCCCGGGAAGGGACTGCAAGGGAGCTGTTCTCCTCCAGGACTCTCTCCAACTAGGAAATGGGAGAGTGCCCCAGAGTCCACTGTACAATCCCAGGAGCCTCTGGGCCCATCCTGCATTTTCTTGGCAGAGAGTAACAGGAGCCATAATGCTTTGGTTCCTTGTTGTCCTGTCTCACTAGCCTTCAAAGGAGGTAGAATGGCGTACATGTAGGTGGAGTGAGGGAGGATGAGGCATGTTTGTACATTCAGAAGGAGGCAAGTGGCTAAAGGGAATATGACCAAGGGCTTTTCACAACCTGCTAAGTGTTACTGAGAATTTGAGAGAGTTGAGATTACCACGCAGGAAATGCCCTCTCACTCTCTCCCTCAGAAGTTGAGCAACGCAGACGATCCCGTAGCTCTCGATTTTCCTCATGCTCATGTACTTTGTCCATTATCTCCCTCTCTCTCTCTCTCTCTCCTTAAGAATATTTTCTCCTCCTTTTGAAATGTTCCAGCATGGGGTCTTTAAGAGTGCTGTTATGGGCGGAAGGAAGCGCAGCCATAATCAAAACAATGATTACTGATGCATTAATTGAAATGCGGAAAGCCGTTTTGGAATGTGTGCTCCAGCTGGGGTGGGGGGGGGAGTAGGAGGTGGTGGTTTAAAAAAAAAATTATTTAAAAAATCCTCCCCAATTCTAGCATTAGAAGGTACAGTTTCTAATCTCCATGGGGGAGGATTAATTTCGCCTTTCGTACGTTTGCGCGGTTGTTCTTAATTCCACTTCTGTTTTCTGTGATTAAAGGGATACGATGGAAGTTAGGTGGGGCTCCTTCGTAGTGATGGTTTTAAAGACCCCATGCTGGTAGGCTTCAAGATAGCCGAGTGATACGTGGGGAGTGGAGTGGAGGGGTGTTTTCCTGGAAGAGAGCGTTATCTGCTAGCCTGCAGGAGGTCTGGGGCAACAAGACAAAAGAACTGCCACAAGTTTTGTCACTAATCTATGTGTCTGGGTGTGACAGCGAGAGATCGCAAGTCCCACCTGCTTAGATTGATAGCTGGCCTCAATCCAGAGGCTCGTGGCATCTAGCAGCATGCACCTCCCCTCCCATGGAACTGGATCGAATTCAGTTACGTTTCTCCCTCCTTTATCAACATAATGTACACCACGTGTTCCCTGTTCAAGATTTCATCAACCTCAGGCCAATGGCTTCTCTGTCACACCTTGGAACGTCTTTCTTTCCTCCCCCTGTTTTGTTTTGTCTGAACGTGTAGCTTGAAGAACAGTTCTCAGTAACTCAAGAGCTTTTTCACCGCTTTGGGATGTTTTGGTCTGGTCACCTTCCCTCGAGGGGACAGGTTTGGCCCAGGGGTAGCCAACTGCTAGTTGGGCCAAGGTGTTGGCAGTCAAGGCCAGAAAAGAACGAGGATCCAGTGCAGTGTCTTGTGTTTCCTCCTGTGCCACATCCATTACCCAGTGTACAGTTTATTTTATTTATGATACTATATTTATTGGACCGCCGCTCTTGGGCCCTGGCCCTGGTCGAGGCCTGCGAATTTTATGTGATCCTGGGATCCCCAACCTATTAGTATCCGCAGAGTGAGGAGCCCTGTGAGAGGCACAGGGAGTTAGATGGTCCCTCAAATATGCTGGGCCCAGACTGCAAATGTCCTTAAAGGTCAAAACCAGAACCTTGAACTTGATCCGGAATTCAACCAGCCATGCAGCTGCCCCATTGCAGACTGGATATAGGCTCTCCAAGGTGTTTTAGTGAGAACCCTGGCAACTGCATTTTGTACCAGCTGTGGTTTCCGGGTCAAGCACAAGGGAAGGCCCGCATAGAGCGAATTACAGAAGTCTAGTCTGGAGATGACCGCCGCATTGATCACTATGGCCAGGTGTTCCAGGATCAGATAGGGCGCTAGTCGTCCCCCTTGGCGTAGATGGTAAAACACCAGCTGGGCGACCTCAGTGACCTGTGCCCCACGCCCAAATTCCTTTCCGAGTGCAGGATCTTCAGTTGTGCTCCATCCAGGCAGGACAAGCACGCCTGGGCAGTCCCACCTAGAGTATATTGCAGTAGTCTGTCTTGGATCTGCACAGAATGTCATCATTCACTGGTGTGTTTCTCTCCCCCCACCCTGGCATGTGCTTGATGTATGTTATGAACAGAGTATAAATCATGCTACTGTTTTGCTGAAAAAGGCCTGTTTGGGCTTATTTCTAGTGAAACTCCTATATATCTCCGGAGATTATGCTCTCTGACTTGTACCAGCAGACAAAACTCAGCCTGCCTGGCTGTAGATGGTGCATCTTGTACATTGTAAGGAGGGCAAATATGTGGGCTCAAGGCTTAGTCTCAGCAGGTTCGAGGTGTGCAATTTGTGATTACTTGTGTAAATTCTGAACTGAAAGCTGACTTGGGAGGTGTTTGATGCCCATTTGATCTACGCTGAGTGTTAGGAACATTACACAGAATTTAACACCACACCAATGCGAATGCTGGCAGGGGCTCCTGGGCATTGTAGTCCATGGACATCTGGAGGGCCGCAGTTTGACTACCCCTGTCCTAGTGCCTACCAAGTGTATTTAGGAAGCTTTTGCCCTGCAGGTATTCTGATTGGGCCCTTGGAGATTTGATTGGCTGGGCAGATTTTTTTTAATGTCACTTTGGTAACAGCTGCCCCCACAGCACAAGGATCTTCACTGAAGTGAAGCTGTGGCAGCAGCCATTTTGTGGCTGTCTCCGCCTCCTTCGGCAGCCATTGTGCACCCGTGCCCAGCGTGCTGTGCCAGAATTTCAAAGTTTCCTGCAGGTTGAAAACCTTTGGGAGCCCTGTTCTAGAATCAAGGGTTTGTATGCAACATGGTCGGGTACCCCTGTGGTGGCCAGGCCCAGACTTCTTCCCTCCCCAACTAGGGAAGTGTGCAAGACAGGTGGAAGCCACCATGGCAGACACGGGTCCTGTCTCCCCCCCCCCCCCGAACAGCCTCCTTAGTACCAGTTAAGCATGCAGGTTGTAAATGTGTTCCTGCAAGTTGTATATGTTTTCAGGCTCAGGTGTTGGGAGCTGATGAAAGAGCTTAATATACAGCAAGTTGATTTTTTTTTTCAAAGTACATTTACTCAGCATTGTGCTTGGTAAAACGGTATTGAGGTACAATGAAAATCGCAATTGCTTTATAAATATTTAAAGCACTTTCAGCCCTACTGTTGCTTTTCTTTTTTCTTTTTTTCCTTTTTTTTGCAGCAGTTTGCATAAAGAAAATAATGCATTTTTAGTTATATGTGGGGGTTTAAAAAAAACGAGAAAAATCTTGAGAAATTACTGTGCGGGCTGGGGTGGCTGTCAGTGTAGAGAGCTGTGCTATTTATTAGGGGCCCTGGTTTTATTTAATAGCCAGATGAATGGAACAGTTAATAAAAGAAATATTGCTTTATTCTCTGACATTTATGTCCTTGGTTTCCAATAAAGAATTGAAATTATGAATAGTTGATGGTTTAAATTGATGTTTTATGTTGAACGCTGGCTATAATTTGCCCTCTGAGGATTGTAATACCGAGAAACAGATGGTTTTTCACAGTAACAAATTGCTGTGTGTGTACAGGGTAGATGGAGCTGGCTTTCAGAGCTTTTTTGCCTTCCAAGAAGAACAGCCCTGATTCAAGCGGCGGGGAAGGGGAAAGAAAACCAGGAGAAGTTAAGGAGTGTCTTCGTTTGCCAGGAGTAAGGAGCAGCCTGAGCCTTCCTATGATAAATCAATAGTTGAAGGGAAGCGTTTAAAATATATATAATTATTTAAGGTGTGGTGATGATATTGCTCCTTGCCGTGGAACCGAAATGTACTGCTCAGTCTTGGAACACTGTGTTCTACACATGGCAGGTACAAGAGAACCCACTTCAGGCGGGCCTGTGTGCTTCCCCATATCAATTCTTTCACCGGGTCTGTTTTTCGGGTCCCTTTTAAATTCTCTGCTTCAGAATAAGGTTCAGCAGATTCTGAGCTGGTGGAGCAGTTGGGGGGAGGAGGAGGAGATGTAGTGCTGGGAAGCGTCCAGAGTTATGTTATATGCACAGCGCCTTGGGTATTGTTGCAGAGGGTGTTTTTCTTTTAATTGTAGAGCACTCTATTCCAGCGATCTGGGGGTTGTCATTAAAGGAGCCAGCCCAGATTTTGTCGCTTGCATCATTTTTCTTGAAAGGCATTGACGGCTGAATCATGGCTCTAGTCCTCATGGCTGTAATAACAACAGGAGGCAGAATGTCGGAAGGAGGGCAACCAGCAATCCTAACGTCAAGAGAATAGCCACGTGGGTCTGCAGTAGAACAGCTATCTGTCGTAGACGGTAGTGATTAAAAGGGATGCATCCGCCTCTTAAACGTTTTCTAGATGTTGGTTTTTCAAAGCGATCATAGTGCTTCTGTGGGTGACTGGTCCGCTGAGGCGCCATCACAGAGAGTCACAAGTCAGAGGCCAACTGAGTCACTGTTGGGAGAAGTACCCGGTGTGACACCCACATGGGAGAAGCGGCAGCTAATGTGCAAAGGGAACACCAGCAGCTCTGAACGGCCTCGATAAACCTTCTCTTTTCCGTGTTCCTTCCAGATTCCCAGCTCCTGTTCTGGGAAGTCGGGCATCTGGCAGTTGCCTTCTGTAGGCCCGCTTGCATTTGCGCCCATCAATCTTTTTGGAGGAGTTTGTCACCTGCGCATCTGACGGCCGCACATTTGGACCCAGCTGGACTCATGCCTGTGCCCCTCTTCTGTCTTTCTTTTTTCCCTCCCCAATGTTGCTCATGTTGAAATGGGCATCTCTGTTGAGAGAAACAGAGATGGGAAAAATATATAAGTAAATGTGAAGTTTAGAAAGCTACCTATGCTTGGAACACTGGTCATTCTGGGCCCCTGGGATGAAATCCAGAATGGGGCTCTGAAATCACTGTCACCCCCACTCCCCATGTCCAAGCAAGGGGCAGTTTTCATTCTGTCTGAAGTGTGGGCAAGAGCCACAGCCATGCCGTTGGCTGCCCAAGCTCCTTGTGGGACATTGGTGTGAAGAGTAATGTTATTGTATCGACTGTATCGTGAGCTGCCCTGAGCCCTTGGGGAAGGGCAGCATAAACATCTCATCTCCATAATAAATTAATTAAATGGAGGCCAGGTTATAAAGACCACCTGCACGCCCTCCTCGCTCAGAACACCCCAGACAAATCGGACTCGGGGAAAAGAAATAAGCAGGCCGCTGTCTTGCAATAGTTTTTAATGTATATTATACTAGTTTATTACTGTTAAAGGTAAAGGTATCCCCTGTGCAAGCACCGGGTCATGTCAATGCGGGGTGGTTTGCCAGTGCCTTCCCCAGTCATTACCGTTTACCCCCCAGCAAGCTGGGTACTCATTTTACCGACCTCGGAAGGATGGAAGGCTGAGTCAACCTTGAGCCGGCTGCTGGGATTGAACTCCCAGCCTCATGGGCAAAGCTTTCAGACGGCTGCCTTATCACTCTGCGCCACAAGAGGCTCAAAGAGGCTTATTACTGTTAAGGCCCTGCTTATTTTTTAAACTGTACCCCACCCCAGGACGGCTGTGCTCAGAAGGGGCAGTGATGCTAAAGTGATCACCAAAAGCATTTCATGTCTGAATGCGTGCGCTTGATTTATCGAATGAGTCTTCTTATTCGTTTTCATATTATCCTTGAATGATCCGTACCTCGGCAACCTCCGTGGCCCGCCTTGGTGACAATTGATGTTGAGCTTGGCTGAGCTTGTGCTTTTTAAAATATATTTTTTCCCCTCATTTGTTCAAAACCCCGTCGTTTTTTATGGCCAACCGCTGTTTAGCAAGGGCAGCAGGATCTTCCTCTCGTTTTTTGAGGTAAAGCTGTAAAAAAGAATAAGACTTGAATGAGACTTTGCCACTGTGGCTTGGAATGTGCTGCTGTTTGCAGCCCTTGTTTCCACGCAGCCATCACAGTCCTGCCACGAGTGGAATTCTCACACTATTAGCATTGTTGTGGTTTCCTTACTTTGGTAATGAGCCTTTTAATGGCAGACCCAGGGGCATTCGCTTTAGCCAGTTAAACCTCAGCCACCTTCTTCCTGGCAAGCAGACTTGCACATCTGAGAGCCAAGCAGCTTCCACTGGCACAATATTTGTTTAGCTTTTCACCAGGCCGCCCTTGTTTTTTCACCTCTGCACACATGTGTGAGAATGGGAGTGGGGTTTTTTTTTGTTATGCTAAGACTATAAAGCCAATGGTGCAGCGCAGCTGCGGGAAGACATCCTCTCTGTAAAATGCCTTTGTCTGTGACTGAAAACAATTAATTGCTTGTCGCATTTATATCTCAACCCTCTCCAAAAGCTATCGAAACACATGGATGTAGTTGTAGCACGCGTGAGCAGATGTACAGGAAGTTGTTAAGAGTGCATCTGAAGCCACTCCCTGAAATCTTTGGACACAGATTCCTGAAAGGGAGTCATTTGCTAAATCTTCACAGTGATTCCTGTTATGGAACTTTGCTAAATTGTTTTGGGTTTGTTTGTTTGTTTGTTTGTTTTTTGGTTACTCCCCTCTCTGGCTAGTTTCATGCATGGAGTTGATTGCTCTTCTCTATTAATGTGGCAGAAGCTTCAGCGATTGACATGAAATCCACCCCTTTGAACGTTTGCTAAGCAAATGCATTGGACTCTTTTAAAAGTTACACCTATTTATAAGCCTGCTTCTCAGGGCTTTGCCGGACAGCTCACATGTCATGCAATTTTAAAGCAGGACCAGAATGATCCCTCAGCCTCTGCCGATCCGAGATCTTAGAGGGAATTTTGTTGTGTGTGCTTTTTCTAAAGGTGTGGCAGCACTAGATTTTCCTTTTGTGAGTGTGCGTGTGTCAAATATTGCAATAGCAAGTGACCTGAAAGAAATGGCGTGCTAATGGTAGTCAGGCCCAGCCATAGGTAAGCTTCCATAACCATAATCTTTATATCATTCAGTAGCCACCTGTGGCTGCAGCGTATTGCGCAAGGAAATGGGGAACAAGGCTTCAAGGTTGCCTAATTCCAAAAGTGAAAAAGATGCAAGATCTACAAGGAGATTAACATCTCAAATGACTTGTAGTACTCTGGGCCAACCAAACCCGATGATGAAAAATTGGGGTAATCAAAAGTGCTGTCAAATCTCAGTCAAGTTAGAGAGACCAAGTAGAGTTTCCAAGGCAAGAGAGGAACAAGTCTGCTTTCCTTGGGTGTCATGTGGAGAAAGCCTTGGCTTCAGAATGCAGAACAGGTCACAGCAGTGAGTGGAGTGATTTCTAAGGGAGTCACCCCTCCCTCCCTACTGCCCCTCTTAATACATGGCAAATTCCATTGTCTTATTTTCACCATCGCAGAGTTCTGTAGCCTGTTCTGGCAGGTCTTCTATTGGTGCCACTGGAGGAGGTCAATGGAAACCCATTGTGAAAGGTGGTACAAGGAGGTGGGTGCTTCCTTGAGCACCAAAGCCCTCTGACAGACCTCTGATAGGGACGAGAGAGTTTTCTGCCTTCCTCCGACTCATTGTCTTCCTCTTCCCTTCAGGCTACTCCTTGCATGAAAGCCATAGCTAATTTATGGCAACTCTGTTGGGTTTCCAAGGCAAGAGACCTTCAGAGGTGGTTTCCCATTGCCCGCCTGTCCATAATAACGCTGGATTTCTTTGGTGGTCTCCCATCCAAGTACTAACCTTGGCTGACCCTACTTAGCTTTCAAAATGAGATGAGATTAGCCTGAGTCATCCAAGTCAGGACATAACGATATTTACCAGGATGCTAAAGATTTTAAGAATATGTAACTATTCAGACTGTTAGGGATCATCGGGTTTTGTTTGTAGAATCCTAAAGAGCTTCTACTTCTCTGTAGGCCATCTTTGGGGGGCGGGGGGTATGCTTGGAAGTGGCATGCCTTTCCTCTCACTGACAAAATACAATAAAACAAAAGAAGACTTCTTTTTCGTCTGGCCACTCCAATATTTTATTCATCAGCAGTTAAGGGTTTTATGTGCATATTAAGAACCGTTTTGCGTCAATCGCTTTGTGCTCATTTGTCTGAGAAAGGCAGAAATGAACAGATGAGTCAATGGGCAAACTCCGCTGCAACAAATTTTGCATCGTTGGTCCTCTATTAATCTGGGAAGCGTGGCTGTAACACTGTTGTTCCTGCCAGTTTGTTCTTCTCTGGACATGTTATTTATTTATTGCTTAACTCACACACACCCCTTAATTGCAAGTCCCAAATAATGAACTCTGCCTTTGTCATTTTGACTAAAAAGGGCCCTTGCCGCAAACGGATTGTAGTTTCTCCAGTTGTCTTGTTGAGAACAGAAAATGGCGTCCTCAGTACAAACTTTCCAGAGTGGCCAAAATATAATCTCCAGAAAGATAATGGGCAGCAACCAAAGTATACCCATGTCAGTTCTGCTTTGAGTCACGTCCAGTTTGTTTCTTTTTGGTGAACTTTTTATCCAACAGGTGTTTGCACATGAAAGCTTATACCAGGGGTAGTCAAACTGCGGCCCTCCAGATGTCCATGGACTACAATTCCCAGAAGCCCCTGCCAGCATCCGCTGGCAGGGGCTTCTGGGAATTGTGGTCCATGGACATCTGGAGGGCCGCAGTTTGACTACCCCTGGCTTATACCATGAATACAATATTGCTGGTCTTAATGGTGCAATTGGACCCAAACTTTATTCTCCCTCTTATGATCATTCCAACCAGTCTTATTTGGTGGATACAGTGGTTCAAAGACTGCTCCCCCCTGTCCCACATGTTTGTCATTAAAGCCTCTGGAATTGGGCTGCATTCCCTTTTTTGGGGTGTAGCTTCTCTCAAAGCAGAGCCAGTTCAGATCTGTTGCTTTTCAGTCTCCACGCTCCGGCATGAAAGAGGAGCCGATTTTTGTTGCTGATTGTTTTTGTCATCCGATGAAAGAATCCAACAAGCCCGGAGTTCAGAGGTCTCATGTGTAGGAAGTTTGTGAGCAGCTGCCTGACTTCATTAGGCTTCTCCCCCCCCCCCCTCTTTCCCTTCCCATTCTGTTCAAAGTGATTCCTGGTATTTACAGGGCTGCTGGAAGGCCATCCATTTGCCCCCCCCCCTTCCCCAGTGGAACCGATTCCCATTTTACACTGGGTTGTGGAAGCAGCTCTGATGCCTGTCATGTGGCCGGCAGTCATTGTGGTCCTTTTGAGAATTGCTAAGGGGATGAAATGAGAGTGGAGGAGATCCAGAAGCCTGCTTGGGTGTTCCAAGAGACAGGAAATCCACATTTCACATGTTTTGTTTCGGCTTTTAGAGAAAATGATTCCCACTGAGTCGTGTTTGTCAAACACGCCATTGTTCTTCCTTTCCCAGACTGGTCTTCTGCCTCCTCAGCCTTGAAGATCTCTGAGGCAGCTAACAAAGCTTGTGGCCACTGAAAATAATGCAAGATGATAATGATAAAGATTAGCGATAGCAGTTGAAAACTCAGCATGAAATAAAACTGCTTACAAATGCGAGGAGAAAATATGTCGTTTTAGGCACCAGGTACAATGGCTCCTGTTCTCCTAGGCCTGGGAGGAATTTCTCTATTGCAAACAGGAATTTTGCTTGTTGTAAGCATTGCTGTCAATCGGTTTTTTGAAAATGAGCCCTTAAAAAAGGGTGGGGGGAAGAAAATCAACCAAGTCCTAAGTTAGCCTTTCTCACCTTTTTTACCCTTGAGAAACCTCTTCAGGTTTCAAGAAAGCCCAGAAGTGGCACAATCACCTGCTATAGAATGTGGCTCTCCTGGTGTCCATGGAGTACAATTCCCATGCATGCTCATGGGAATTATAGTCTGGACAACATTATGGCCATCCCTGTATAAAGGTGCATCTCTTGCTGCTGGCTGCCTCAGAAGGTGAGGGCATGCAGAATGGGGTCTCTCAGGAAAGTTGCTCAGCCAGTGGCCAAGCAGTCAGATCTTTTGATACCCCCAATCACAGACCCTTTTTAGTTCCACATTCGAACTCGTGATAAAGAGGTTATACAGAAGCTTCCCTGCTTCGTCCTCCAAGGAGACTTTTCATCCACTGTAGGTGACCAGGTGAGTCTGCTGTCACCATTCAGGCCACCAACATAATTGATATTTTATAGAATAGCATAAGCCCTACAGCAGTGGTCCCCAACCCCAGGTCCGGGGACCGGGACCGGTTCGTAGATCAGTTAATACCGGGCTTCGGCTTCTCCTCGTCCTCCTCCCCGTCCACTGCCTCAGGGGCTGCCCTGCCACTCTGCCTCCGGCTCACCTTTGGTGCTCTCCGGCAGCCGCCATGGCTGGGGCTCCCCCTTGGCAGAGCACTGTGTGGCACTGCACAGGTGCTGCTGGCAGCGCCCCCCAGTGGGCGGCAGGAAGTCAGGCGCCGGTGGGAAAGCAAGTGGAGCAGGGGCTCAGGCGGTGGCGACGTCCCTCAGCAAAAGACTACCCCCCCCTCCGGGCCCTCAGTAAAATTGTCAAGTGTTAACCGTTCCCCGGTGATAAAAAGGTTGGGGACCACTGCCCTACAGGATACGTCCTCTGTTGTTTAGATCTTTCATTGGGGGCCGGTGCTTTGGGGGGGTGGAGCAGACACAGAGCGAGGAGGGTCTGCGAACGAAGCAGGGCAATTCCTGCCCCCCAAGATAGCCTCTATCTTCTCCGTCACCCACCTTCGTTTTAACATGCGGCCCCTGCTCGTTCCTCCACACATCGTTGCATTGCCTCTGGCAGCCCGACTCATCCTTGTCCAAAGCACTTGTGAACTTTATTGACTCTTTGTTACAGAAGATTACTTATAATCCCAATACTCTGGGAGCAAATAGACTTCATAATGGAGCAGGTTTCTCCCTTTTGATTTATGTGTGCGATCTCCAGAAAACAGGGCTCCACCACGCCGCCAGACAGAGCTGCCCGCAAGGGAAGCACCCCCCTTCCGCATCGTCCGTCAGGTGACAAATGGTGCTCAAGGACTGGGTGACAGTTGAGGATGTATTAATCTGGAGCAGAAGCCCTTGTTGCCGCGATTGCTTCGGAGATGAGGTCTAGCTCACGCCAAAGCTTTCCAATTTGCTTAGGCGGTTACGTGCAAATTTTCCGAGCTGTTCTGGCTCGGTTCCAACAAGGTTCCGCAGGATAAATAACTGTCTGCTGAAGTTACAGTTCTTTTTGGAAACAGAATTTCTATTTCTGAGGAGGTGGGACATAGGCTGGTATTGGAGACAATCGCAGAACCTTGACTCCGGGGCTGTTGGAGGTCCTGGTTTGAACCTAAACTTTAGGGTGGGATCCAAAGGTTGCTTGTGTTCATACTCTTTCTGCAAGTGGATGGGCTCCTTGGCAGCCAAGCCACTGAGAACCATCCTAAAAATGAAGGGGTGTGTGTTAATTGTGAATGTGCCTTCTTACTCTGCATCCAAATCACGGTAGGAGGTTCTTAGGGCCTAAAGTTCAAATACGCACCCATCCTAGCTGCTATAATGATTTTGATGGGCCATGTGCAGAAGAAGCAGACCAAAGATGGTCTGTAGGCATCAAGGATCTTGTAAGGGCATTTTGCCCTCTCCCCTTTGATCAGTGAGCAAGCCTGGCTTGGGGCCATTTTCCTTTCCCTGCCCTCTCCTTCACACAATAGGTGACCCCTTTCAAAGGGAAAAAAGAACAGGCAGTTTTATCATTGCTTACCTCTGTGTAGCAGCTCTGGACTTCTTTGGTGGTCTCTCATCCAAGCACTAACCAGGACAGCCCCCTGCTTCACTTCAGAGATCCGTGTCAGTCAAGCTAGCCTGAGCCCTCAAGGACAAGGTCTACAGAAAGTCTGCTCGAAGCTTTATCCTGACCTGGGTCAAATATTTGGCTATTTGTGACCCATATCCAGGGTGGCGCTTGGTGCCCAAACAAATTGTTTTGCTTGATTTTTTCTCTCTCTCTTCCTTCTGTGTTGGTTTTATTAGAAGGGGCCTTAAATGAATGACCCCATTGTTTGCGCAGTTATTAGTATCTCGCTGGTTGCAAGAGCCCTTGATACTGCTTTTGTGTGCCTTTGTGTATGTAGATGTTGCCAAGGCGGTGTTTTTCAGAGCCAATGACATGGAAACGGGTCATTGATAATTCATAGATGCTTTTAAAAATTAAAATGTGATCTGAAAATCAACTCAAAGATGAAATGTTTTTAGTGTTCCAAGTGCACCGGGTGCAAAATTAGCGTCCACCCCTCAAAGAATATGAAATACTTTAAAGGAAGATGCCATGCAACTTGAGCTTTTGGTTGGCCACCGTTTTTAAGGTCTGACATGCATGCCTGTTGCTGGGTGCATTTGAATTTCAGACCCGAAGTTCAACGGGTCTCCAAGGCTTTGAGATTCCCAGTTTGAGCCATGTTCAGAAGTGAAGGTAAAAAGATTAGGATGTGCATTAGAACACAAAAAGCTCTCTTTGTGTATGTGTGTGTGTGCTTGCACACTCCTGAGAGAGATGTGAAGAACAATTAGAAATTTTCATGCACAAATGCGCCCAAATCTTCCTTTGGGGGACACTATAAGCTTTCCTGGGGTTTGAAAGAGCCAGTTTCTCTACTCCTTCCTTTACCATTCCGTGCCTCCTGAAACATGTTCAGTCTTCAACAGCCTTCATCATTTCAAGTGTTTTCTCCATCCTTTGGGGTCAATTTGCAGAGTCACACCTGGGTAGTCCCTTGAGTGTATAGGAAACTTCTACCTTGTCTAGGCAGCCTGCCGTTGTTGCTTTAGTGATTGGCACAAGCTCCCCATTTTACTATTAATAACTAAAGTAGTAGGGATGACCTGAATTTTGGTCTTCACCACTGTGCACAAGGAGTTTTTTTTTTTTTTTAAAGAAGCCCATCTGCTGATAATTACGGATCTTTACCATCTACCCTGTTGCTACCCCGGTGGTTACCTGTACAAAGGTAACTTGCTAAAGAAAAGGGCTGCCCACTCTCTGGCTTTGAAAAACAGTCTTGGTGTGTGTGTGTGTGTGTGTGTGTGTGTATGTATGTATGTGTATACACATACAGAGAGAGAGAGAGAGAGACCGACCACTAGGCCCTTTAATGGTGTTGTTGTATGTAATGGATGACTTGTTTACCACAATATAGAAAACTGTTCTAGCAGCTGTACCCAGAGCAGCCAAAATCACTTGGGCATGATATTGGAAGCTGCCTCTGTCTTCTATTTTGGATTGGTTAGGAAAACATCTTGGTATGGTTGGAAATGGGATGGGGGGGGAGCATAAATTGGATGCAGATGAAATGAGGAACACGATTTAACAGCATGCATTCATTATCTAACTACAAAGCACAGATGTACTTAACATATCAGTCCTGTTCAGAAGTGAGCAGTGAATCCACGTACAATCCATGTACCGTGAATGCGAGATTTTTATTTAGCAATCTTACATGCGACACATGCACAGCCGAATGCTTGGTTTAAACTTCCACATTTATCAATTGGTCCCCAAGTTCACTTGTAATGTGGAAAGTGCGTTGGCTCATGCTTACAAACAGATGTGCATGTGTTCCCTGTGAATTCTGTACAGGGCTGTGTTTGTGTGGCAGAGCGCATGCTTTGCTGGGTCGCGCTCTCAGTGGTTTGACTTGCTCCGGAGAAGAGCATGTGCTGAAGGTCTTCACATCCGTCCCTTGTTGTCACCAGCTCTTGGCTCAAGTGTCTCAGCTCCAAATCTAGTACTCTTCTCATCCATCAGCACCCAGATACTAACCATCTGTGCAAGAAATATCTCCTTGAATGCAGGTGAGAGAGGGTAGGTTGCATAGGGGAAAGTTGAGTAAAATATCAAGTCGATAAATGAGAGGGATGGAATTTTGCTTCACATTTGCAAATAGCAATAATACAACACTACCTGCCAGTTTTAAAACATATATATATACAGACGGACTCCTTTTAAGCAGTCGGTATGTAAACTGAATATATTAACCTTTCTGCCATTTTTAAAAATGGGTGTAACTTCCTTGGGAATCCAGTCCGTAATCCTGATTTGCTATTATATGAATGAATTTGGCCGCGAGGTGTGTGTGTATTTCGGTGGCTAGCATGCTTCCCCCTCTTTGCATACAACCAACTAATTAGATATATCCACAGTGAAGCACAGTTATATATTTTGCCAACGTGGCTTTAGAACTCAACATGATGTAGCAGTTAAGAGCGGCAGCTTCTAATCTGGCAAGCTGGGTTTGATTCCCCACTCCTCTGCATGCAAACAGCTGCATGATCTTGGGCTTGTCACAGCCCTGATAGTGCTGTTCTCACTATCTCAGGCTCACCTACTTTGCAGGGTGTCTATCGTGGGGAGAGGAAGGCAAAGGAAGAGTAAGCTACTTTGAGACTTCTTCGGGTGGTGAAAAGTGGGATATAAAACCCAACTCTTCTTATTCTTGTTCTTGTACCCAGCTGTGTGAAAGGGGTGAGAGGAAAGCATGTGTCCAGGAGGATTTGCTAAGTTCATTCTTGCTGACATCTGAATCATGCCTCTCTCTTCTTAGACGTGGGGTTGACATTTTCATTTTGATGCAAGAACCCTTGTTGGATAATGGATCTGAAGATGGTTACGGATCGCATCCTTTAGCAAGTGTGTAGCCTTTCCTCCCAAGTGAGAAGCTACATTAGGTAGAACTGGATTGTTGGAAGGAGCCAAAAGGAAAGGGAGGGGGTGTGTGTGTTTGTTGGAGTAGGTTCTGAAATATCTTGGTTTGAACGGCTTCTCTGCCATGGGTAACCTTGGAGCAATTACTCGCTCTCCAACCTCACCTGCCTCACAAGGTGGTGGTTGTGAGGATATAAGAGAGATGGGGAAGTGATGGAAGCTGCCTTGGGGCCCCCATTGAGGAGCAAAGCAGGGTATAAGTATAAAAACGAACCAATGATGTAAATAAATAATATTTTACATGGAAGGGCTGGGGTTTTTGTCTCTTTTTGTATTGGTCATCCTGATCATTGAATGCTTGAATAGGAAAACAACAATCCTCCTGTATTTTCCTCCGATTCTCCTCCCCTGCTGACTTCGAGGAAACCTTGTTGCCGTTTAGTGATTTCAGACAGCCTTATTGATTTCTGTAATGTGATATTCTCATCTGTGTAAAAAAAGAAAACCCCAAACATCCTAGTCGTAGCCCCAAAGAAATGGATTCCTTTTGTGTACTTATCACATCCTTCCCATGTAAGGGGTCTGCAGTGAACCACATACCACTGAGATCCTTAAGTCCGCTTTGTAAATTCCCCCAAATTGTTGGGAGATCTGTTGGTGGTAACCCAATTATATTTCATGCATTGAGATTATAGCTTATGGTGTGACCCTGAATCATGTTTTCCATTTATCTTTATAACCCCAAGCTCTTCAAGGGTAGGGACAAAAAAAAAATGTCCTTTTCCGATGGGGCTGCTGGAAATGTTTATAGCCACGCCTTAAGCAGTGTGATTGCTCCCTCGTGGTTGAATTACTTCGGTCCCTCTTGGGTTCTCAAGGGCTCCTGCTGCTAGGCAGTAGGGAAGGGCTTTTGTCCCAAGTCGGAAAGCTTCAGTAAGTGGATTCGGGTTGTTGGAAGGCACCCAAAGGCCAATTGGCAATCCCTGATGCTGTGGGGGGGGTGAAAGGATATGACAGGAAGGGATACGTGGCTAAGTGGTTGAGCATCTCAGTGGTTTAGCACAATTTATTTATTTAGATTTTTATACCGCCCTTCCATCATTGAGGTGGCTGGATGGAGTCAATGAAGCAGTCAGTGTGAGCTTAAATGGACTCCGGGGAATGGTATAGGACAGAAAGGCCTGGAGGATCATTGTCCATGGGGTCGCGATGGGTCTGACACGACTTCACTCCCAACAACAACAACCGCCCTTCCATACGGCTCTGGGCAGGGCCATGGCTCAGTGGTAGAGTTTGGTATGCAGAAGGTGTCCAGTTCAGTTCCTGGCATCTCTAGTTAAAGGATCTGACTGCAGATGATGTGAAAGAGTTCTGCCTGAGACTGCAGAGAGCTGCTGCTAGTTTCGGGCATTAGGTCAGTTTTATGGACCCATGGTCTGATTCAGTGTAAGGCAGCTCCATGGCTACATGGAAGTCTCATGTGTGCACAATAAATGTGATTTGGGCAAGGGGAGGAGCTTATGGCAGTAAGCCACCCACATTTATTGGGCCTTGTTCGCTTGAGGCTGTAGCCTTTGCAGAGGAACTGCCGCCGCTAGGAAAATGCATCCCAGTGGTGGTCAGCAACATGTCCAATTCAGAAGCATTGCACGGTCCAGATTGCAGATATTGGGATCTCCCGCTTTCCGTATATGGCCACATCAGGAACGTCTGTCCAAGCTGGCGAGACATGTGGGGACTTTGCTGATTCACACGCTCGAGCCAAGAGCCGCAGCCAAGATGGAGCGTCTGACTGTGTTAAATTTCTGAATTACTTCAGAGCCAAGAAAGGGGGAGTTTTTCTTTCTTTTATTGTGGCCGCAGAAAATAAGTTCATTGAAATCTCCCCAAACCCGAGCAAGCTTTTGAAGGGCTTTGAAAACGTAGCAGTCATTGTAGCCGAAAGCTCCGAGCTTCATCAGCGTTTATTCCTAAATGGCGTTGAAGTTCGTGAGGAACAGAATGTGCTTTCATGACAATAAACCTATTCCCCCCCCCCCATCCTCAGCTTTTTGTCTCTTTCTTTCTCTGAGTTACTAAAGATAAAGTGCATTCTGTTGGCATCTGCAAGCACCAAAGCACGGCCCCCTCTGAATTTGCGCTGGAACATGGTGGGGTTGATTTTGCTGTGCTCTGTCTTGATCAAAGTGAGCTTAAGCTTGAGTTTCCCTTTTTTGGGCTTTCTCCTGCAATGTACATGGATCACTGGTGAGCTTAGGATGGGGTGGGGCGGAGATCTCTGTGTGGGAGGGAGCCCATCTATCCATCCTTCTGCTGTGATTTCCCCTTAAGCTGAAAGTACTTTAATGCTTCCAGTGCTGGACAGAGAGTACAATAAAAAGCGTTTTTTGCAACAAAAATTCCCCTAATTGCAAAAATATTTTTTTTCTGTGTATTGCATTTCTGCTGACCAGGTTTGTCTGGTATTGTAATCTGGTGATTTATTGAAACTCAAATACTTTGGCCACCGCATGAGAAGGAGGACTCCCTGGAGAAGAGCCTAATGCTGGGAGCGATTGAGGGCAAACGAAGAAGGGGATGACAGAGAATGAGGTGGCTGGATGGAGTCACTGAAGCAGTCGGTGCGAGCTTAAATGGACTCCGGGGAATGGTAGAGGACAGGAAGGCCTGGAGGATCATTGTCCATGGGGTCGCGATGGGTCGGACACGACTTCACAACTAACAACATAACAATAATTTATTTTTCCAATTTTAATTTTTGATAAATGCGCCCATGAACACGTAAACTGAATCAGACCACTGGTCCTTCAAAGTCAGTATTGTCTACCCAGACTGGCAGAGGCTCTCTAGGATTCGAACTCTCATCTCTTACAACCCGGTCCTTTTAACTGGAAACGTCAGAGGTCAAGCCACATGCCAAGCAGATCCTCTACCCCTGAGCCATGGCGCCTCCTGTGAGCTTAGCGGTGTCTTTTATTACAAAGTGATTTAAAAATCTTAACTGAATACATCCCTGTGAAAAACACAAAACCTGAGTCCTGCTCTTATGGTACTTTGTCCAGTTTGCATGCAGTGCCTAATCATGCTATAGCCATTGTGCTCCTGCCCACTTTTCAGTTTCTTCCTTGACCTTCAGGTTTGTGGCAAGCCAGTGGTGAAATTCACTGTGTGTTGTGGTTTCAAGTTCTGGTTTGAAAGGCAGTCGTGAAACACAGTTTGCTGGCTGGTCTCTGACAAAGGGAGCTTTGAGTCTCTGAAACCTATACCCTGGAAATCCTTATTGGCATTCCAGGTGCGACTGGAGTTTTGCCCTTCTGCTACAGGCCAGCATAGCTGCCTGCCCGAAACTACCTGGAAGACTTTGAGTTTCTCCTGCAAATTAGGAGATTGGTTAGGGAATCAGAACATGTGGGGTGGGGAGACTGAGTAGGCTCAAGATATTGACTCTGACATCCCAATGCTGCCCTGGATGGCACCTGTCCATTATTGCAGGATTATTGCAGAATTAGGTTTCTGTGGAATATTGGGGGGTTGTAAACAGCAGACCTTGAAATGCAAAACTCAGTAGGTCTGTGATGTGAGATTCTCTGTTTCTCACTCATTTCTGTTTGCTGCTGCAGCCCCCCCAATATCCTGGTACACCTGCTGTTTCCGGTGATCACCAGCTGTCTCATTCTAGATGCAGTATATTCTTTGATAACGTTCACACAAAGGCAAGGATTGTTTTTTTAACCCGACGATGCCTGCATTCATTTGCATTCAGTCCTTTGCAGTGTGTCTTCTGATACATAGGTGTGCCATTGAGAACTACGACAGATGAGCTGTGGGAAGCTGCTGGCCACTCTGAGCCAAGCTGGGGGTGGTGGTGTGGAAGGGTTGGCTGGCCAGTAGATGAAGGTCAGTGCAGCGACCTTGGGCCCAGCTGGCCTGCTGCGGGGAAAGGAGACCAAAGAAATGGCACTTGACATGGCCTAGAGTGCCGGAACTGAGAAGGGAGGGGCTTGCCTGGCTGCCATTGTCCCCTCTTTCCCCAATTGG
This sequence comes from Paroedura picta, assembly GCF_049243985.1. NCBI lineage: Eukaryota > Metazoa > Chordata > Lepidosauria > Squamata > Gekkonidae > Paroedura > Paroedura picta. Next base: position 12,939,888 of record NC_135383.1, on the reverse strand, counting down.
AGCATGGTGGAGGGGCGTGATTGGTAAGAACAGCTTTATCAGTGCCGTGGCGAGCCCAAGGTCACCCAGCTGGCTGCATGTGGGAGAGCGCAGAATCGAACCCGGCTCGCCAGATTAGAAGTCCGCACTCCTGACCACGACACCAAGCTGGCTCTCAGAAGTTGGTAAGAAAAGGGCAAGGCAGGTTTCCCAAGGGGGAGGGCATGCCTAGTCGGAACACGACTACCAAGGGGGCCCTGTCTCCCAACAGCTACTCACCCTCTTTCCGCCTGGGAGGTCAGATAAAGGAGTAATCTCCAAATGGGACTTTGAGTGATCCTTGAGACCTTGCAGCCTCACCATTCTGGGCAGCATGTTGAGTTAGGTGTGGAAACTAAGTAGCAAAGAAAACAAAAACTAGGCTGAAGCACATATCTGCTCCATCCGGCAATGTGGCCACCAAATCCTGGGCCAAACACTCTTCAGACTTCAGCCTGTCGCTTGCGGTCTGTTGGAAGTCGTCGAAAAGAGTCTAGGACCACCTTAAAAAGACGAATAAAATTTGTGGCAGGAGATGAGGTTCGTGAGTCACTTCTATTGGAAGCTGGGTTTGGCTTCCTCCTGTTAAGGTCCTTAAAGGGAGGGTGGGGGCAACGTTGTGTGCAAATACATATGGCGAGGCCCGAGCGACTCTCCCCCTCCTCCAACCCCTTCAGGATTCCCTATGCAGAGATCAATGTGTATTGGGAACAGCATGGGGTGGGGGAAGGTGGCGATTGACAGGGGATGAATTAAAAACTGGTAGGCAAAGGGAAGTGGAAGGATCCCACTTTCCCAGTCAAAATGGCAGGGCCTCTCAAGCCTGCATTTCATTTTTATTATTTTTTTTTGTAAATAAAAAAAAAGTTACCTGGGCTTTGTTATCTGCATTTGCATGTAATGTCTGGTTTTCCTTCAGTGAGATAAAAATAGGGATAAATGGAAAGGTGGGGAGGAAACGAAGAATTCTCTGCCTTGCTCAATAGGAGAGTGTGTGTTTATTGATCAGGCTTGAGTAGTCTCTCTTAAAAGCAACCTCTCCCCTGACATTTTCAATAAACGACTGGGAGGAGGGAGCAGAATTGCTTCCCATTCTGTCATTTCTGGACGGCGTTAACTTAACGTTTCATAACCGACGGTACCGTATTACCGCGTTCTGAAAAACGGGCACTTTGAGAAATTGACTCATAAAGTTATGTGAAAAGAATTGATTCTGACGTCCGTGGATGCAGCTGCATTTTCCATGCGCGGCTTGTCCTGTAAACAGTTTGGAAAGCAGTCTGTCAGCGTGGGCATGCGGCTGCCGGAATTTTTCTTTTTAAGGAAAAATAAAAGAATTTGCATTGGTGGATAGCAAGAGATTAGAATGCACCTGAATGTTTCAAAGCTTAGATGGGGGGGAAACGAGGCCAGCTTTCATGTGTTTATTTGCTTCATTTCTCCCCATTGAGGAACACAATACTAGCCTCTGCCTACATTAGCCTTTCCCGACTTTTTGACCATTGAGAAAGCCCTGAAACATTCTCCAGGCTTTGAGAAACCCCAGAAGTGGCGCAATCGTGCAGAATATGGTTGGGAAGGATAGCTGTGGACACGCCCAACCTTCCCCACCCTCTCTAGGCTCATTATTGGCCATTTTGGGAGAAGGGGGGGATTGAAATGACCATGCATGGTCATATCACCCGATAAATGTTTAACAAATTTTAAAAATATATTTAAAAATTAACTCCCACCCATTCGGAAAACCCTTCCAGGGCAGTCAAGAAACCCCCGGGTTTCATGAAACCCTGGTTGAGAAAGCCTGCCCTGGAGCCAATTCCCCTTTTTGCATGAGCCAGAGATAAGAACAGTAGGGGGATAAGGAAGCACTCCCATGCGGCAAAGGTAACGTTTGCACAAGGCTGAAACCTTCTCCTCGTAGCATCTCTCCCTTTCCCCCATTCTCATCTTCTTTTGCTGATGGTCATGTTTCCATTGCTACCTTTCTCTTCCTTCCCTACCATTTTTATTAGACCAGCCTTGGGGTGCTGCTGTCCAGCGTCCGCAGTGAAGACTTAACACCAGCAAAGCCCTCTTTGAACCCTGGATGCCACCTGAGAATTTGTTTCGGGGGGTGGGGTGGGGTGGGCAGGTGGTGGCAGTGTAGCCAACTGGTACGCCGAGGACTAATATTTTTGCGCGTGGCACAAGACAAAGGATTGTCCAGTTGCAGCCCAGCAAGTTTAGCGCTGCTGGGTTTTATAATATTAAAAAGGAGGATCGGACCTCCTAATGCACAGAAAGCTGGCCCAGAAAGAAGTCCGTTCCATTTTGGCACCCAGTACTTATTCGCACTGATAAACCAGAATTAACCCCCCCTCCCCCCGCTTTGCGAATGCAGTTTTCTCTCTGATTTCCATACTGGGCGGGCCCTCTAGGTGGGTGGGGGTGGGAAAATAGGTCAGGAGCAGTAATCTAAATCTTCTTCTGATAAATAATTAAAGCTAATGGGATTTTCACAAGATCCTCGAGCTCAAGTCATCCTTAAAGTGCTGGCGAGTACTCTTCTGCTGATGTAAAAAAAAAAAAAAACCCAAGTAGTTCTTTAAAAATCTCGGAGTAGCTTGCCGACGTCCTCATAGACATAATTGAAAATACCGTTTGTCGCTGTTGTGATACAGGCTCCAGTTCTGGGGTGCCGCATCCCCATCTGTGAGACCGGTTCGTTTATCGTATGACGTGCGTAGTGTAGCCAGGAGAGTCGGCAGCCAGGCAAGGGACCGGATGTAGTTTTGCTATTTCCTGCCTCTGCATCACGACTCCTAGAGTTCCTTGGAGGAACTACTCAAATCCTCAGAGGCCTCCCATCCAACTACTAGCCTGGGTCGGCCCTGCTTGGCTTCTGACGGGATCGGGGTTACTTGAGCTATCCAGGTCAAGGCTGCAGGACCAGCGTTTAGCATCTCAGGACGCCCCTTGGTCGGACACCAAACGCTTTTTCGGGCCCTATCGCTCACCCTGCTGTTCTTTTCCTCCTTCTCCCCCCTGTAAGCAAGCAGACCATTGTTTGCTGCAAAGGCCCAGCCTTCCTCCCTTGTTTTGAGAGGAGCTGCTTTGCCATCACTCCCAAAAGAACGCCTTGCCCTTGCCCTCCCAGCCAGACTTGGAAACAAACCGTGGTTCACACTCCTGGTTCGGACAGCGAGCTAAAGAGTGACATCTGCCTGAAGTGTAAACCGGGTGGACAAGGCCGTCTTTGCAGGCATCCTGCCTAAAGGGTCCGGCTGAGCTTTGGGCCTCTTCTTTCCTTCCTTCCCTTTGCACAGCGACTGTCCTGAGAGCCTCTTCGCCTTGGCTCAAGCCAGCAAAAGACCTTCTCCCCCCTCCCCTCCGATAAGTCCCTCTCTTAAGTTCTTGTCAGATAGCATCTGGATTCCGAACAGCTCAGCCTTGACCAATTTGCTGCAGAGGGTCACTTATTAAACGTCTCCTAACGAGGGTGGAAATGCAAAAAGGGGGGGGGAGGAGACGGCTAGGAAGGCGTCGCAGCTCTCCCCCGTGATGAGCTGGCTCTGCGATGGACTGCGACAGCTGAACTAATGATGTCAGTGAAGTTAATGCAACTGGGCTTCTCCCCCCCCCTTGCCCTGACTCTCACCAGCCCACTGTACAGAGAGAGAGAGAGCATGCCAGGGCAGAGCTGGGGAATCCAGGAGCTCTTCCTTCAAAGTTCATTTTGCTTATGGATACAATACTTTCCGGATGAGAACTCCGTCTAGGTCTCGGATCCCCGGAGGGTCATTTTTGTCAAGCCGGGACTGCAAAGAGCTGGAGCGTTCTGGAAAACAAACTGCACGTTTGCAGGCACTTGCGGAACGGTGCGGGCGGTGCTGGGGGGGAGGTGCCGGGAAGAGACCTTGGCAGGATCCAAAAGCACCCGGTTGCTGTGGTTAGAAAGCAAAAGAGTAAAGTGGCCGGCCAGACCCTAGCCAGGCAGCGCAGATGAGGGAAGGTGCTAGGGCAGGGGGGCTTTCAGACCTGGTGATCTTGATTTTTTTTCTGGGATCTTTTTTTTTTTTGGGGGGGGGGGTTACCAGGATCGGCAGATGGGAGAGACCGCAAAGGGCCATCCAGCTGAGCCTCCCACCTTCTCAGGGACTTAAAAATCCCACCCTCCTGACAGGTGCTCATCCAGTCTCCTCCTAAAAACTTCCAATTAAGGCGACTCCTCCACTGCCCTCCGAGGCAGCATATTCCATCGACGAACAACCCTCACAGTCCAAAAATGCTTTCTGCTATTTAAGTGGAATCTCTTTTCCCGTAAATTGAACCCCTTGCTCCTAGTCCGTGTCTCTAAAGCTGCAGGAAGCAAGCCCCCCTACACCATGTATTCCTTTTATGTGGTCCCACCATTGTAAAATATGCCTAAGTAATACAGACAGGTGAATGCCCAACTTAAAAAGAAAGGACCTCAAGAGAAGGACCTTTCTTGGCAGCTTTGTTGAAGGATAAACTCACACTTGGGAAGGCTAAATGCTTTGGGCCTGTTTCTGCCGTTCTCAGGTGGAAGTCTTTGTTCGGCCTTCCGATAAAATAAATCGGTGGCCACTGATACCTGGGACCCAGGCTTATTTTTTTTTCTTGGATTATTTTGGAGCCATGCTTCATTTTCTCCCCACTCCTCCCCCTCATTGGGTAGCCAATAATCCTGCAGCCCTGCAGCTCCCCAACCAACCTCACAAAGTTGCTGCAAGGTCAAAACTGAGAAGGGCCAGAAGCTTGCACACCATTCTGAGCTCCTCAGGTGAAAGGTGCGCTACGAAAGAGGTAGACGATGTGTCAGAGCCTCCTCTGGGTTTTTGATGCATTATGTACGACTATGCCAATGCTGGCACTCCAGCCCCCCACCCCTTCTTCCTGGGAGTGGCCCACTGAGGCACAGTGACCCTGAGTGGAATGCTGAAGAGGCGTAGGAAGGATGTTGGTTTGTTCAAGCTGACTTCATCAGCTGCATGGCCCTAGTGGTCTTCATTTTCTTGGGTCTCGGCCTGACCCTTTCTGTAAAAAAAGACAGTGGAGATAAAGTGTCGTCCTTCCAGCTGTTTCCAGTGACCCACTTCTTTTAGGCCTGATGCTTTCTGCCTCCCGACTGCCAAGTAGCACTAGACCTTTGAAAAGGAGTTTGTTTGGGGAAGAGCTTGGAACGGCCCGGTAGTTTGCCGTAACAGATACTTGTTTGTCAAAAGTGTTCGGTGCCACGTACCCTTAAGGGGAGCATTAATGTGTGACCCGAGATTTACCATGGAGCAGCCTCTTCTGATCAGGCGTCCCAGGCGGCCGTTGAATATTTCTCAAGACCAGCAAAATCATCCAATGCCCTCGTTTGCTTGTTTGTTTGCTTGTTTGTTCCCCTGTGCTGCAGATTTCTCATGCATCAGGCTGAATGTCTGATTCCCCCCCCCCTTTTTTTTTTTGTCTCTTCGGTTTAGTGCAAAGAAAGGAGGAACCACATCTGACATTGGTGTAATAGTGGGGAACATTGTCGGAGGAGGAGTTTTTAAAAGCTGCCAGCAGTAAATCTCACAGGAGGTTTAGAGCCAGCACTACAGATTATTAGCACTCGCCTAGTAAGATTGCCAGCTCCGGGTTGGAGACTTTGGGCGTGGAGCCAGGCTTGGACAAGATTTGGGTCAGGGAGGGACCTCTGTGAAGTATTATGCTGTGGAGTTTACCCTCCAAAGCAGCCGTTTTCTCCAGAAGAACTGATTTCTAGTCTGGAGAGGATCTGTAATTCCAGGGGATCCCCAGGTCCCACTTGAACTAGAATCCCTATTGCCTAGTCCCCCCCACCCCACCCCATTCTGATCTCCCCACTTCCATACCTGTTAGAATTATAGAATCATAGAATAATAGAGTTGGAAGGGACCTCATGGGTCATCTAGTCCAACCCCCTGCACTATGCAGGACACTCACCTCCCTATCGCTCATCCACTGTGACCTTCCACCCCCTTAAGCCTTCACAGAATCATCCTCTCTGTCAGGTGGCTCTCCAGCCTCTGTTGTAAATGTATAAGTCCTAAAATGGGAGGGGCCAGTATTCCAGCCCACCTGTAATTGTGTACCATGTCAGTGGGTATTCAACCTTCCCAAGCCAGGTAGCAAGCTTGACCCAGTGCCTTTGAATAGGGGTCAGACTGTGTGATAGTATGTTAGGCGAATCCCCTCATGGCATCCCTCTAGGTCAGGGATGAGCATGCCTTTTGCTGTGGATTCATTGGACCCTGGTTCTGCTGAAACAGCAGGTAGCATTTGCGATTTGGTTCTTACAGTCCAAAAAGTACTGAAATCAATGTTGATTCGGACACCTTTGGGACTAATAGTCCAGCCTTTGCTGCATCACCAAACCACAGTTTGGGCATAATTTAGCCATGCGGCGATCGGACAGTTTGAAATTTAAAGGGACCAAGCTTTTCTTTTCCTGTCTATCCTGTGGTCTTGGGGGGTGGGGGGAGGGCAGGGGGTTGAGCTAGAGGCACCAGATCTGCAGGGCACCTGCAGGAGTCTCTCACCAAAAGAGCCTAAACCCCTTGGGTGGGAGACCCCTGGGAAACTGGAGCCTGGAGCAAAAGCATGATTTTTAATTTAAAATATTTTGTTAAGGCCACTCTGTCTATTGTGTTGCCATCCTAAAGGTCAAGTTTAAGTAGCATATCTCCTCCATTTGGTTCAAAGTTGGAGAAGGACAAGGGGAGATTATATCTGTTATGCAACTAAGAACTTTATAGCTTGGTTCTGAAACTTGGCACACCGCAGTGTGGGTTCAGGCCATCCCTGTGTTTTTAGTCCACAGAATACCAGAGGATGCGCCCCCATGCTGCCTCGTGCATTAGTGAAGCTTTTTACAGATACTTGGTGGTGCTGAGGTTTTGCAGTCAGATGACTGTGTGCATTCGATCGCTGAGTATCCCCAAATAAAATCACACAGCTGACCCCGGCGGCCAGTGGTTATGAGAAACCAGAATACAGGAGGGCTCAAGGGAATTGGGAGATCAGAGTTTGGCAAGGATAGGTAACATGTGATGGACCCATCTTGTCCGGGATAGTCAGAAGGAAGACACGCAGGGAGACCCCTAACATTTTAATTGATTTAATTCACTTTGTTTATACCCCGTCTTTCCTTCCAATAGCGGCTTGTATGGTCTCCTCTCCTCCATTGTATTCCTCAAAACTGCCCCATGACATAGATTAGGCTGAAAGTGCATGACTGGCCCAAGGTCACCCACATACATCCAGGGCAGATGGGAGGTTTGAAACGGAGTCTCCCAGATCCTAGTCTGTGATTAATCTAACCGCTGCACCGCATGCCTACTCCTCAATCCGCTGCAAGCTGCCACTTCTCCCATGACTCACCCTTTCCCAAGCATGGGAGGTCCCCCCCCCTAAATATTTATCTCAACTACCAGAGCTAGTGAAACAGATAGCAATAGATTTTGAAATCGACTAGAGAGAAGGGGCCTTCACACAAATGCATAATTTCAGTTGGGAATGCACAGCGCTTGGGTGGCGATGATGGACAGCTTTAATAAGGAAGAAGGAATACGATGGAGGAGGAGACGGAGAAGGTCTTTCAGTGGCTACCATGAGCCTTTTGGCACCTTTGCACATGGGAGACGTTGGAGCAAGCTGAGCTGGTGGCGGCATGCATAGCTGGGGGTGCCCTGGACGGCAGCTAGGCCAGTGAGCAAGCCCTGCTCATGTGGACGTCATTCGCTTTCAAAGGTCAGATACTGAAGGTCACAAGGAGCGTGGCATTTCAGGGATCGGAGATGCTGGAGTCTGCGCAAGCGGGCCATAGGAGCCATGGGCATGCTCCAAATAAGCAAGCCCACATAAATCCCGCAGAGCAGGCGAGGGTGTAGATCGAAATCAGCGGTAGTCAAATTGCGGTTCTCCAGATGTCCATGGGCTACAATTCCCACGAGCCCCTGCCAGCGAACACTGGCAGGGGCTCATGGGGATTGTAGTCCATGGACATCTGGAGGGCCGCAGTTTGACTACCGCTGATCTAAATAAATGATGCCCACTGGCTGGCCTGTTGGAAGGAGGCTCCGCTTGGAGGGGCAGGGGAGGGGAGGGGAGGGGAGGGGAGGGGAGGGGAGGGGAGGGGTCTCGCTTGATCCCTTTCCATGCGGGTACACATGTTTTACATCCCATTAGTCATTCATTGCACTGTTTCAGTTGAGTTGTTAGGCTGAAGGAGTTCACTGATTACCCAACATTACTACAGGCTTTTGTTAACTAATTCTCTTCCCCTGGGACAGCCGTAATTGTGTACTGGGCTGGATTCATAAGCCAGTTAATTCTTTTTTCTTTTTTTGCTACACTCCTTGCTCATAGCAATGTTTCGATTAAAAATGTAATCAGCCTTCAGCTAATATGATAAAATTGGCGAAATGAAAAAGCGCTGAGAGAGTAGCTGGCAGAAATGCCTCAGATGCATTCAAACGGCGGCTTTTTGTAGCTCGGTGAATCTAAAACTGTCCCCTTCCGATGTTAGTTCTTTGTTTTGTCCTTAAATATAGTCCTTTCCTGATGCATTGGTTTGTTTGTTCGTTTTTGTCTTCCAGGACCTGCGGAAACAGGTAGCTCCACTATTGAAAAGTTTCCAGGGAGAGGTAAGATCCTTGTGCTTCTTCTTCCCATCGCCTTTACAGGTGTCGGGGTTGGTGTGCGTGTTACCTGCTGTCAAGTCACTTCCAACTTATGTCAACTGTATGAATTAATGACCTCTAAAACGTCAGGTCTTGCAAACTGAAGGCCCTGCATTGCTCAAGTTCTTTAAAGGCTTGGAAAATGTCTGTCTACCAATCAGGATCTTCGCCCTTCAAACCTGTGATGCCAAACATGGGGTAAAAGAAAGAGATCTTCTCCACACCTGGTTGTGGGCACTCAAGGAGCTGGGGTGCTTTGGAGCTGGTACTCTGAAGCAGCAGCCTTTGACTGTTAAACCAGCTGTTAGCCTTTGGCCCTACCCTCTTTCCGTAGAACTCCAGGTGGTATACGCAGTTTTCCTCCTGTTCCCCATTTTATCATTATGACCACCTTTCTGGGCTGAGTTAGCTGCTGAGAACTTACTGGGACAACGTCACCTTCCTTTTTACTACAGGTCTGCCAGCTTTAAAAACAGTTGTCTAAGCTTGGGTATGTGTTAGAGACCCTCAGGCAGATGAACAGCCCTTGGTCAGGATGTCATGGGTGACCTCCGATCATTCATGGTCCCTATGGCAGCTTGCCCAATCTCTGTCCCAGCCTTTCTACTCCTCGTCTCACTTTTGAGAGACCCGTAGAGAGTGCAGGCTGTGGTTCATGCGAATGGTGCTGCTTGCCAAGGGAAGCACATGCGCATCGATGCCTGTCGCATTATTCCTCTTCAGTACGGCCAGCTGCTTGAAGCAGTGTCTTGGACATCTGACCAAGGTTCTTTCTCTCCACCAGTGCCCCTGCTATGTTAATTTCTGTTTATAGACTGCCTTCCAACTTCATTGTTTTCAAAATACAGTAAACATGTAACAATACATTCAATGAAACGAAACCAGCCATCAAAAACAGTTATAAGAGAAGCTGGAAGAATAATGTTTAGGTCTTATATGACTGTTTTTAAAGCTATCAGCTTAACTAGACTTCTAAAATGTACTTTTGAAAACAGAAGATTTACTCCTCTGCTAAAAGCCAGTGGAGGACATCTCCCACATTTCCTTGATAAGGGATGTACATAAAACAGGAGCCACTGTCCAGAGGTCCCTGTTCTTGGCAGGTGGTGTTCGGACCAGGATTGGTGATGGTGGACCAGATAGATGGAGACAACCCCCTAGGAGGTTTTGGTGCTGGCTGATGTTGCAGCATAGTAATTTTAATGAAAGCTGGTTTTGGATAGGAGACAGAGAGAACCTCTACTATCCTACTTGGCTTGTCCAGTGATTAAACAGTATCGAAATGTATGTTGCATTTTATCATCAAATTACAGTTGCATGTATATATGTGTGGAATCAAGCTTTGGACACCCCCTGGAATTCAGTAATCTTTTAATGTTTGGCTTCCATAAGTTTATCCATTGAGAGACTCAGCTGTACTTTGTAAAATGAGTAATCCCCAGTCCCTTCTTAATTTAATTTTTTTTTATTGCAATGGAAAGTTCTTTGGAGAGCACTTGTTCGTTTTAAAAATTAATATTGCTCCTTGTGGCGATTTATAGAGGATAGCTTTGGTCTGACCTTTCAGTGCATCGGGTGGCAAACAGAAATGGACAATCTGCGACATAAAAGCAGAAAGAGAACCCTATTGGATTAGACCAGTGGTCTGTCTCGTCCAGCATCCTGTCCCTCGCAGTGGCCAACCAGTTTGGAGGGCCAACAGCAGGGCAGAGAGGCTGAGGCTTTCATAAGAACTTCAGAAGAGCCCTCCTTGATCAGACCATCTAGTCCAACATCCTGTCCCACACAGTGGCCAGCCAATGCCTCTGAACAGCCACCTTCCTTGGGAAGTGGTGGGTTGTCCATCTTTGGAAATTTTTAAACAGAGTCTGGATAGCCATCTGACGGAGAGGCTGATTCTGTGAAGGCTCAAGGGGATGGCAGGTGACAGTGGATGATTGAGAGGGATGTGAGTGTCCTGCATTGTGCAGGGGGTTGGAGTAGATGACCCAGGAGGTCCCTTCCAACTGTATGATTCTGTGAACAGGGCATAGAGGCCAAGGCCTTCCCCTGATGTTGCCTCTGGGATTCTGAGGTTTACTGTCTCTGAATGTGGACTTTCCCCTCATTCTCGTGCACTGGAGGAAGAAGGGAGGATGCCTCTTCAGAGGCAGCATTAAAAAAAAAAAGTCTGCAGTGTTTCATCCATACTTCTGTCAAAAATATTTTTAAAGCAAATCTGCTGCCTGATTAATATGGGGCCCCTTTGTAGTCAATCAGGAGGATGCCGAGTCTTATTAAACCGGTTGATTAAACATTACTGCCCTACATATTTCTGGCGCTTTCTTGGCTACGCGAACCGTGGGGAGCAAGAAAAGAAATCTGAACGTTAGGAAATGGAGAGTCTGAACCTGCATTTGTGATGTCACCGAGCAGCTATTTTTAAGACTGGGCGAGGATTTCCTGAGCTCCTCCGTATTCTTTTCATGTGGCGGAAGATTCATGTCCACCAGCAACAGGGAGTTCCGATTTCCGAGCTCACTGGAGGGCAGACCCTCCAAAAAAGAATGTGATCGGCCGTGTATTTTCAACACCTCCTTTCACCTTCTATAGGGCAAGCGATCTTTAAGGGCAAACTGGCCCAGCTGTTTTAAGTGTGGGGATAGCACGTTTAATCACAAACCGTGCCCCCTGATAAATCCAGGGGAGCAGGGAGTAGCCCCAAATTGGATGCTACTCCGCTGGCCTTGGAGACCTTTTCCATTGTGGGTCTCACACTGACCGGCTAACTCAGAAGACCCGCCTTTTAAAGCCTGTTGGCGTTTTGCGATTCCGTGGTAGGCACAGCCACAAAACCACTGCCACGGGCATTAGAGCCAAACATAAAATCACTTATCCCCAGTCACACAGTAAAGCAACACAACAAAAATCTGCACAGCCCATCAGAAACAGTGCTGGACAGAAGGTCTACCTGCCCCTGCTTTCTTTCCAAAAGCACTTGGCAGGTGTCACAAAACATGTCAACAGGCACCATAGTGTCCCTGGGCACCACGTTGGGACCCCTGAACCAGCTAGTAAACACCATTAAGATCATACTTGCATGCTTGCATGCAGCCCTAAGCAGATTTACACTGTCCCGTGTCCATTGAGGTTGAGGGGTTTAGAAGAGAGTAGCTGTGCTTAAGATTAAACTCGTAAGTTCTTCTCACAGTTCTCCCATCTATTCTGGCCACCATCCCAGATTCCCTCCCCTAATTTTGCCCCCCCCCCCCCCGCTTCTGCATTCCCCTCCTTTAGCATGAGTTTAAGGGTTTTCATTCTTCAGAGTTCATCTCTTTCCTCAGAGTTTCTTAATGCTAGATCTCTGAATGGGAGGTAGCTGCGTGTCTCTAGAGGCCATGCCCATACATGCATGCACATGAATACCAAGACATTGTGTGGTGCTCAGCCTACCGTCTCCCTTGCTGCAGCCGCTGAGGGAAATTAACCTGTTTTAGGGCCGTTGGAGTCGTTCTTCCCCCCCCCCCCCCTCCATGGTAACTTAAAGAATTAACACTCTCCTGGCTTTTGAATCAGGTGACTGGAAAGTAAATGAATCCAGTATATGAAAGGCAGAGTATGTCGGTCATCCCTGCAGGGGCAGGGATAAGGCTCAGCCAGTGATTCTTCACCTGGGATGCTACAAGCGCATTCTTCCCTGTGAAATCTTGGAGGGTCTATGGCACACGTAAGCACTTTGCTTAGAGTTCAGGACAAAACATCACAGTTGGGAGTAAAAGGACCACAGCTCCTGTGACCCATATTTTTACGGTTATCGATCCAGACCCACAAATTCTTGCACATCTAGGAACGAGCACTTGAGCTTTCTTGTTCCTCTGCATCTCTCCTCTCAGGTACTGAAATCCTACAGCCTAGTATAGTTTCAGTCCCCACACATCACACACCATCCCTGTGAGGTCAGAGAGCAAGCTGCGGCTTGGAAGATCCCTGGTTCAGATTTCCCTTCCGCCACGGACTCACTGCTGAGGCCACAAGCCAGATCTTCACAATCAGCTCCAGCCCTACCTAGCCCCCCTTGTGGAGGTGACGATTCTGTCCTACTTTATAGATTTGTCCTGAGACTTTCAGCCAGGGAAAGAACAAGAAGTATTGTGGATGCAGAAGCACTACAGAAGAAGAAGCAGAGTTGGTTCTTATATACCGCTTTTCTCTACCCAAAGGAGTCTCAAAGTGGCTTACATTCACTCAAAGCGGCCTTTCTTTTCCCCACAACAGACTTCCTATGAGGGAGGTGAGGCTGAGGGAGGCCTGATATTACTGAAGAAGAAGAGTTGGTTCTTATATGCCACTTTTATCTACCCGAAGGAGTCTCAAAGCGGCTTACAATCACCTTCCCTTTCCTCTCCCCACAACAGACACCCTGTGAGGGAGGTGAGGCAGAGAGAGCCCTGATATTACTGAAGAAGAAGAAGAGTTGGTTCTGATATGCCACTTTTCTCTACCCAAAGGAGTCTCAAAGTGGCTTACAATCATCTTCCCTTTCCTCTCCCCATGTGAGGGAGATGAGGCAGAGCCCTGACATTACTGCTTGGTCAGAACAGCTTTCTCAGTGTTGCTGCTGGTCCGGTCTGAAAAACTCAGACCAGATTGGTCTGGTTGGTCACCCTACTGGCCTCCACGTTGGGAGCATCGCTCCAGATGCCTGCGATTGAAGAAGAGTTCTAGGTGGCCCACAAGCTTTGGAATAGAGGAAGCGATCCTTTCTCTCCGCTTTCCATCTCGCTCTTACGCAGCATCACCACCTTTGTTGAGTACCTACCCCTTCCCCTCCTCTCCTCCTCCCACCCCCCAGATTCCTTCTGTTTAAATTTACAAACCTAATTAATCCAATTCCTTTACCGTAGACTCGCTCCGTGATGGCTCAATTAGAGCCGCCGCCGAACTGCGGTTCAATATCCAGGCCAGCTTTTCCGTAATTGGAACCACATTTTCTTTCCGAGGGAGCTGCAGCTGGTTTGGGTTCTGCTCATGCAGAAAAGGATATAACCTTGCATAACATAGGAAATGAACGGTTGAGAGAGAAGCCAAATTCAATTTCAGTCAGATATTTTGAGGATAAGTCCGTGATCTATGGGAGCAGGGGAATGAAAAGTGTGCGTTATGTAGAAAGCGGCGTCTGTGGCAGTCTATTAATCACGACCGGCCCGGGCGCTTCTTTGCATTAGCGCCGATTTCGACTACACGGGCTGGAGATCGGCCAAGCGCTCCAGAAGTTAACCTCTTCGACACCCGCAGCTGTTCTGCTGTCGAATAAATGTAACGTTGCGGTCAGGGGCGATGTAGCGCGGGGAGGCGGGGCAGGGACGCGGGGAAACAAGCGTGGAGCAAAGCTGTGACAAATCGCTCCGGACAAATCGCTCCGGCACAGGGTGATATCCACAGAGCTTCCCCCCACCCCACCCCACCCTCATTGATTTGCGGCTCTGAGCTTTATCAGCCTTTTTTGATTAAAAGATCTCCCTCAGCCATTGTAATAAAAGCCAAACAATCCAGAGCAAATCTAATATGTTCGCGGAATAATTGATGCCGTGTAACTTCCTCTTGGCAGCGGCGTGCGTATCGGGGGCAGAGGGTTGCGGGGTACTTGTGGGGGAAACCTCCGGCCTGGTGCTGGGCTCATAGAAGACTTGACTTATGTCAACAGAGATAGGCTCACTCTATCATAAGCTACCCCAATGGCCATTTTAATGGGCCCGAGGTAGGACACATATTGAGACCCCAAGGCCCAATCTCTGGCAGCTCCAGTACAGAACGATCTCAGGTAGCAGATGTTGAGGGAAACCTTTCTCTGCCTGAGACCCTGGACAGCTGTCAGTGAACAAAATGGCCTAGAAATCTCACTTGGCCAGAGGCAGAGCCATATCTCCGTTCTCATCAGATGGGGCGTCTTCAAGGGATAGTTTGTTTCTTGGTTTCATGGCCTTCTCTTTAATAGTGAGAGGGTAGGAGCGAGTGGGGAATGGGTTAAGAACAGCCAGCAGGCCATTTGGAGTAGAGGCCGAGACGGTTGGGAAGTAGCTGGGGATTTGAGGGGGACACATCCTGGAGAGGGAAGGGGAGGGCTCGGGGAGGGGAGGGGATGTCTCTCTGCACAACACCAGGTCATGGAGTGCACCCGCCAAAACAGCCATTTTCTCCAGGGGAACTGATATCCGTAGTCTGGAAATCAGATGTCAAAACAGGAAATCTCTAGGCGCCACCTGGAGGTTGGCAACCCTAGTCAGAGGAGGGAGAGTGAGTCAAGAATAGGAATGTATATGTAGAATGTTAAGCCAAAAGGGCATGGCTGTTACAAGACGCTAGGTGGGACATTCTTTTTCCTCTGTTGGGGGTGGGGAGGGCATCCCACAAAGTGGAGAGGGCTCACCACAAAGTGATGTTCCCCAATCGTTCCCCCAACGGCTCTGTGTCATAACCCCAAATCAAACTGCCCGCTCCGTAGCCCCGGAAATCACATTTACTGTCCCCCACAGTGGTTTTTCATATCACTCTCTCCGTTCTAGTTTTCTCACGCTGGAGCAGACGAGATCGAAAGCCCGAGGGGAAGTATCACTTCATGGATTGATCCCCGTTCAACTTTGGCAGGAGCTCTTTGGCCTCATCCTTTAGCCATCGGGAGCGGGGTGGGGAGTACGCCACTGGTGCAGAGAACGTCCCTCTCTTTCCAGTTGGTGTGCTTAGAGTGGCCAAGGCCATAGACCTGCTCCATGTCAGCCCGGACAGCTTTCCGAGAGCCGCGTGGTAATGAAATCTGGAGTTTGCGTAGGGTGTGGCGAGCGTGGTGGGTCACCCACTTCTTTGCAAAAGGATCGGAACAGCTCCCAAGCTGAAACTGGTGGGCATTACTCATATTCTGAAACAGAAGGGAGAACTGGATGTACTGGAGGTGGTAGATTTGGTGAAGAGTGAAATGCTGGAGGCAGAGTACCCAAGAGGCTTGTCTGCCTTAGGAGGTGTGTGTGTGGGGGGGGAGGATGGGACTGTGCTGCTCCCCCCCCCTCCTCTCCATGCAGGAGGAAAAAGGATCTCAGCCCTGCCTTCCTGGCTGCCCTGCGGTATGTGGCATTTGGGAAAGAGCACAGACGTGCAAAAGGATGTTCTGATAAGCTGCGCACGTCGCACTGTGCCAGATATCGGTTATAGTGTTTATAACCTTATATAGAGTCTCTCCGTCTCTGGTTCACTACTGTCTACTGCAAATGGCAACAGCTTTCCTGGACCCGAGCCTGAGAAAAGTCTTTTGCAACCTTGGTGGCTTGAGGTGCCAGGGATTGAGCCCCACAGCCCTCTGTGTGTTCTAACACTCTTAGATGCCCATTCGGGCTACGGCAGGGGTAGTCAACCTGTGGTCCTCCAGATGCTCATGGACTACAATTTGTTTGCTGGCAGGGGCTCATGGGAATTGTAGTCCATGACCATTTAGAGGACCACAGGTTGACTACCCCTGGGCTACGGAATGGAAAGCCATGTGGGGAGGATAGTAACCTAAGACATGGAAACATCTTAAGCTTGTTCAGGGTTTCCCTTCACCTTTGGAGGTACAGTTCTTTGAGAAGACTGGCAGGTGACCAGCAGTTCCTGGGAACTGGAAGGAAGAGGGCTAGAAGGCTGCAGGTTTTAAGGTTGAGTAGAAACAGATCTTAAGCGGGTCACATCCAAAGGTATCTGTGGTTATTTCCTTTTCCTGGCCACGCTCATTCCTCTGGGCCACCCTGTGCGGCACCCTGCTGTCAAACTATTCTTAAGCTCACACCCGACGTTTCCTCCTTGGCAATGATACGAACTCTCCCTAGAAGCTAAAACGACCACATTGAGGCTATTGCAGTCTGGTCCCATTAAGAGAAGCCGAGTCACTGGAAAAGACCGTCATGCTGGGAAATGTTGGAGAGAGCAGGAAAACAGAGAGGGGTTGACTCAATCAAGGAAGACCAGAGCAAGGCAGTCCCATTGGGCAGTCCCAGTTGGACAGTCCGGTTCAACAGGACATTTTGGAGGGCATTAACGCGTAGGGTTGCTATAAGTCGCTGTGTTTAGTACTGTCAAAACACATGCGCAAGGGCGTGAACCTGGCTCAGGCGCTCTCACCCCCCAGGTTCTGAACTGGTTAAGTTTTATTAAAACCCTGTGCATCCCTGCTTTCTCTTTAAGAGCCAACGGATTAGATGGGAACAAGTTTTGCGCTCTTGGGAATGCCTGGAGGAATTTGACTCCTAGCAGCAAACAAGTTGCCTATCCCATGTGTTGGTGTACATCCCAGCTCTTTAATATATATATATCTTTTACTCCAAACGGAGGTCTTCTGCTTGCACTAATTCTTAATTCATTCGGCGAGTCGGATGACTCCCGGTGCCACGGCCCCCCATCCCGAAAGAAAGGTGCCTGGCCCATTAGCTCATGAGGCAGGCTTCGCTGCTGGCATTAAAAGCAAGAAAGTGCATTTATTGATCGAGGCACGGCCGATATCGTACCTGTCCGGTAAGTGCTACATAATGGTTCAGGCCGAGCGCAGGTTGTTTATCACCAGGCTGTTAAGGATGTATCGCTTCCCAAGCTGACCTGTTAATGGCCTGGATGAGTGACGGACCCATCTTTGAAAGCAGCCGCCTTGTCCCGGCTCCGTGTTAACATTGCTTCCTACAACCCACACAGGCTCGCATTGAGCGCTGGCTTTCCCCCACATACAGTGGCGCCGTCTGGAAGGAAGGTACACCCGACACTGCCTTTGAAGTCGGACCCCTGGCCCAGTGCCATAAGTTGTGATCTTATGGGGGCTTTTCCAGTGAGGTCTTGTCAACTCGCTGATATCCCTAGATGGGTCTGACAGTGAAGGTGGAAGAAGTATGGAACCAGTTGTGCCAGGCAAGGTGAAGCTGGGCAAAAATGTGCAGCCTGGAGTCTCACCTGATACATCTCTCTTTAATGATGGGTGGGGGGAGGGGGAGATGCCTCCCCCCCTCCAGCTTGGTGTAGTGGTTAGGCATGCAAATGAGTTTGATTCTGCACTCCTCCACATGCAGCCAGCCGGGTGACCTTGGGCTCACCGCAGCACTGATTAAGCTGTTCTGACGGAGCAGGGATATCAGGGCTCTCTCAGTCTCACCCACCTCACAGGGTGTCTGTTGTGGGAGAAGAAAGGGAAGGTGACTGGAAGCCACTTTGAGATTCCTTCGGGTAGAGAAAAGCGGCATATAAGAACCAATTCTTCTTCTTTAGACTGAACACGAGCTATAATTCGAAGGGATCCCCAGGACCCTCCTGGAGGCTGGCATCCCCTGCCTAGAAACTGAATGCTGATGCTTGGTACCTAGAGAGCAAAGCCGTATTTCTCCAGCCCTGCCATTAGCCTGCAGAGAGCTCAGCTTCCCATTTCAAACAAGAAATGAACTGGCTTCCCCAGTAATGTTTATACAACCATAAATCCAACCCGGCTGGTGCACTGAATGACTTTGGTCCCCCCCCCCCTCACCCTCTAAAGCTGATCTGTGTCTCACCCTCTTTCTTTTTGCCTTTTCAGATTGATGCATTGGGTAAAAGAAGTAAAGAAGCAGAGGCAGCATTCCTGAATGTCTACAAGAGATTAATTGATGTTCCAGGTATGCGGACTTATTGTTCTGTTCCGAAAAAAGCAAATGTAGCCAGCGGGCGTCCTCCCCTCCTGCCAGTTGTTGGCTGCGGCATTTTGAGTAGCGTTTCGTTGCACCAGTTGCTGTGCTGTAACACTTTTCTGACAGGGGAAAAATTACAAGTGTGTCCCCAGGCCCAGCATCTCAGAGAACACTCCAGGCTACCTTCCTGGAGGACTGCAGGGACATCTTCAATTCGTTTCCGAAGCAAACTGCTCCAGCTTAGGATGTGGATGCATTTGTTCATTTTGTTTTGCCGTTGGTGGACAGTGCTATCTAGTCTCAGCTGACTTATGGAGTCCTCATAGATTAGGGGTGGCCAAACTCTGTCTCTCCAGTTGTCCATGGACTATAATTCCCACAGGTTCCTGCCAACAACATGTGGACAACTGGACATCTGGATAGCCAGTAGTCTGTGGACATCTGGAGAGCCAGTTTGGCCACCCCTGCCATAAGGTCTTCAAGACAAGAAGTAGTGGGTTTTCCTCTGCGGAACTTTCTTGGCGTCCGTGGTAGGCTCCCATCCAAGGAGCTGCCTTGCTTAACTTGATGGAAGGCTCATGGGAAATACTGTCAAAAATAGGTTGCATATAAAGATACCCACAAGTAACTGGTAGCTACACATCTGTTTCCTCCCAGCGCTTTGGCACAGGCGTGATCAGGAATCACACCAACTAACCAGCCGAAGGTTAACTCCTTTGCCAGATTCTCAGTCATCACCAGGCTGGCTTTTATTTCTTTTGATTCATTCATTCACTTTATTTATAACCTTTTCTCACTAACAGGCTACATGTTGTAAAACAGCGTTATAAAGGAACGCGAGAGCTTTCGTAAGCAATGCAATAGGACCAAGATTACAATGATTAGAAAGAGTACAAAAAAAAAACCCAGACATGTTATGCAGAAAACAAAATTACAAACATGGGGGAAAAAAAAAGAGATTGGTTGTATTCCAGGAGAAATCCAAGTCCTACCTGGAGACTGGTGTCTCTGGGCTGATGCGTCTCTGGTGTCTTACGCATAGCGCAATCCACTTGTGGGCGTAGATGCAGCTAGTTGGCTCCTGTCCAGAAACAGGCCTAATGCTGTGACCTCAGGCACGTAGGTGCTCTTGGCCTCATATTTCCACCTGTTGCAGCCGATATTTATTTCACATTTCTGTGCCACCCTTCCCCGAGGGCCCTTCCAATACGCCTCCCCAATATTTACCTGGGTTTTTGGTTCCACGCATGTATTGTGTCCGATGTTCATCGGCTGCTCTTCACTGACAAAGCCATCGACGTGATGCATTGGGGGCTGCCTGTTGAGGATACTTCCTCCCTGGTGGGACTTAGAGAGGGGCAATTTTCTATGGGGCGTCAAAGATGGCAGCGTCATAATTGCTCCTCCTGCCTTAACTCCCTGCTTCTTAAAGGAACGTGTCTGGTCCTGTCTTCGGTAATAGTGTGTAAATAGGACACCCATTTTAATCTTGCCTGTTTACAATATTTATCCCTGCTGAAACATCATCGCTTTTATGTTCTGTATAATGGAAGGATAATGGATTGTGCTGAATTTAAGGTTTCTCTCCTCCCACCTCATCTAAACAGAGCTCCCAAAACTGCCAGTTACAAAATGTATTTATAACTAAATGGCTTACTAATTTATAAAGTGTAGTTCGTTCGTTCTTTCTTTCTTTCTTTCTTTCTTTCTTTCTTTCTTTCTTTCTTTCTTTCTTTCTTTCTTTCTTTCTTTCTTTCTTTCTTTCTTTCTCTCTCTCTCTCTCTCTCTCTCTCTCTCTCTCTCTCTTCCTTCCTTCCTTCCTTCTTTCCTTCTTTCCTTCTTTCCTTCTTTCCTTCTTTCCTTCTTTCCTTCTTTCCTTCCTTCCTTCCTTCCTTCCTTCCTCCCTCCCTCCCTCCCTCCCTCCCTCCCTCCCTCCCTCCCTTCCCCTCCCTTCCTTCCTTCCTTCCTTCCTTCCTTCCTTCCTTCCTTCCTTCCTTCCCTTCCCTTCCATTTTCATCACTCTTTCCCCTCCCTTGTTCCCTTGTTCCCTTCCTTCCTTCTCCTTCCTTCCTTCCTTCCTTCCTTCCTTCCTTCCTTCCTTCCTTCCTTCCTTCCTTCCTTCCTTCCTTCCTTCCTCTCTCTCTCTCTCTCTCCCTCTCCCTCTCCCTTTCTTTCTTTCTTTCTTTCTTTCTTTCTTTCTTTCTTTCTTTCTTTCTTTCTTTCTTTCTTTCTTTCTTTCTTTCTTTCTTTCTTTCTTTCTTTCTCCCTCCCTCTCTCTCTCCTTCCCTCCCTCCCTCCCTCCTCCAAGGAATCTCAGTGTGCAGCTAGACAGTTGAAAGGTGGAGGAGACCAGGGCGCACAATCCCAGTGCAAATTCCACTCAAAGGGGGATGCAAGTGGAGTATTACCGGGAACCAATTCCCACACAAGTCAGTTAGTGGAAGGCTTGGGGAAAGGACTAAGATTTGAAAACTGTTGTGGGCTGAACCAAAGGTAAAGATTCCACTTAAGAATAAGCATTCGACTCATCCAAGCTGGAAAAATAGCCCCAAATATCAATATTCTGGGAGTATTATTTCAGCTGGATATCAATTTCAAGGATCCGGGGCCTGGGGACCGAGCCCTATGAGGAAAGGCTGAGGGACATAGGGATGTTCAGTCTGGAGAAGAGGCAGCTGAGAGGGGACAGGATGACTCTCTTAAAGTATTTGAAAGGTTGTTACTTAGAGGAGGGCAGAGAGCGGTTCCTGTTGGCAGCAGAGCATAGGACCCACAGAAATGGGTTTAAACTACATGTATAAAGCTACCAACTAGCTATCAGGGGAATTTCTTTCACAGCCAGAGTAGTTCAGTAGTGGAATAGGCTGCCTAAGGAGGCGTTCTTCAAGCAGTGGCTGGACAGATACTTATCCTGGATGTTTTAGGCTGATCCTGCATTGAGCACAGGGTTGGACTAGATGGCCTGTATGGCCTCTTCCAGCTCTGTGATTCTATGATTCCATTACATTATACGAGCTGCTGTGGACTTGAATCCCAAGCTGTTTAGGGAGGTGGCTCGATATAGAAAACTGGGGTTTAGATATTTGCCTGGAAAAGAATGGGGGATTATGGGAGACTGCTGCCTGGTGGCTGCAGCGGTTTTATATCCTGGCAGGGCTCTGTTCTCCATGCCAAACAATCGAGACTCCGGAGCAGGGGTAGTCAAACTGCGGCCCTCCAGATGTCCATGGACTACAATTCCCAGGAGCCCCTGCCAGCGTTCGCTGGCAGGGGCTCCTGGGAATTGTAGTCCATGGACATCTGGAGGGCCGCAGTTTGACTACCCCTGCGTCTGGAGTCAGAAATGAGTGGCTAATTTTCTTTGGGGGATGGCAGAATGTATTCCACTTGCCACCCAGCTCACATGTTGAAAGAGATGTGTTTTTAGCAAGTGAAGTGATGATGGAAGGTAGCACAAAGGCCTCAGCAGGGATGCGAAGGACGTCTCCGAAAATCAAAAGCAGATCCAGTTCTGTATCCCATCTGTCTTCGGGCTTTTAACTATTGCCGAGGAGGGCGGCGGGGGTGGGGGGGTGGGGACAGTTAATCTTTTAACACATAATAATAAAACAAATATCACCCTGAGAATGTGACTGAAAATTCAGGCTTTGCATACATACCGGAGAAATGTTTTCGAAAGGAGTATAAAATGGGAGAGCAGCCCAAGACCTTGTGGTGCCATGGCTGATAATCCAAACAGCATAGACGGGCTATTAAAGCTTAATGCAGAAAGTGTGTGTGTGTGTGGGGGGGTGATTTGTGAGACACCCCCCCCCCATGCAGCGGCCATCCCAGCCCCAGCAAGGGGTAGCCCAAGTCTTGCATTGACTGGGTGGAAACCTCTGCCCCCTGTGAACTGTTTGGGTTCCAGCCTCCAGGTTGCACCTGGAGATCTCCTGGCATTACAGCTGATCTCCAGACGATTGGGATCAGTTCCCCTGGAGAAAATAGCAGCTTTGGGAGTTGGTCTCTGTGGCGTTATAGCCTCCAC
Source organism: Paroedura picta (assembly GCF_049243985.1). Taxonomy (NCBI): domain Eukaryota; kingdom Metazoa; phylum Chordata; class Lepidosauria; order Squamata; family Gekkonidae; genus Paroedura; species Paroedura picta. Next base: position 12,917,506 of record NC_135383.1, on the reverse strand, counting down.
CCCAACCCACCCTCCCCTGGCCCGCCCCCAAATCTGCAGAACTTTCCCAGCCCAGAGCTGGCAATCAGGTGGGTTAATTTGGGGGGGGGGGGGGATTGGGTGTCCAAAGGCTAATTGCCACCACAGAAAATGCCCTGTCTCTCGTCGCCACCTTTCCCATCTCTGAATTTTAGGGCTCACTCTGTAACTGTCTTTGAATTTCTGTATAAACAGAACACTCTGTCCACAAAACAAGTGAATTGCATTTCAACCAGGCGATGACTTTCTTTCTGCTTCCCCTCCCTTCTCCGTTCCTTTCTGCAAATGCTGGCAGGGGCTCATGGGAATTGTAGTCCATGAACATCTGGAGGACCACAGGTTGACTACCCCTGCTCTAGGCAATGCTGCCTTATTCATTTGCTGGGGAATAATTAATGAAGTGATGATCCCGGAAGGCATATGAATATTCAGAAGCTGCAATACAATGATAGGAATTATTATTATTATTTTGTCTGAAATGCATTTTCAGCGGCCAGGGAGGGTAGAATTCAGGGATGATGTGATGTCATTTCCTGTTGATGTTCTAGGAATGTCCTCTTTATGGTCCAAGGCTATGGAGATGAAGGGAAATTCCTAGAGTGTCACTTTGGAGGCCGTTTTTAGCCTCCCTCAAAGGCTAAGAGATCGAGGTTGTCAGCAGGGAATTCCCCACTAGACCTGAGCAACTGAGCCTACCTGCACCTTCCAGGGGCTACAGGGAAGCTGATGTTCCGAACCGCTTGCTTGGATTTGGGAGAAGGTATCTGGTGGCTTTTGCCTGCCTTGTCCATTGCTCAGAATGAAGGAGGCAGACATGCTAAAAGGACTCCCTTTGCTTTGCCATGGCGAGAACAGTGGGCTGTGGTCTTGAGAAGAAAGTGATGCATTTTTAAAGGACTTGCCCGTGGGCTCTAACGCCTCCTTCCTATTTCTGTGCTGATGCTTCTGCGTCGAAGTTTTCTTGGAATCAGGTAACCCGGCGCTTTGCTCGAGACCTGGTTTTGGGCAAGCAGCCTCTCCGTATGGATTATTTTTAGACCCAAGGAAGCACATTACCAGGGACATAAAATATTAATTGCCTCGGTGGTTCTGCCTGCGTTCCATAACTGGCTGTCTGGCTGTTGTCTGGGTTCCCATTGGGTGGGGGGTGGGGGGTGGGGGGGAGGCGAGGGGGAAAGGGAAGGAAGTTCTTTTGTTTTCGCATCCTGTCCCAATCCCCCCCCCCCGCCACTGAAAAACGAATTACTGTTTGGCAAACGGGTGTATTAGCAAGATAAATAGAATACCCAGCCTTGTTCCATCCTGGGCGCATTCCACTCAGCCCCTGGTTGTAATTTCAGGCAGCTGTTGGGGACAGGGCATCCAAGTCACCCTGGTCCTGGGTGCACATCAGGGGCAAGCCATTCAGGCCCACAGTTCAGCTGAGGCCCCTGTTTTTAGTGCAAATGGTCATTCCTCCCCCCCACCACCACCCTTGTACAGCTGCTGGGCTTTGATGCAGAAGATCTGCAGAGGGAGGCTTTGAAACGCCTCCGGATCAGCGCCCCCGATCTTGTCGAATAAGCTCCATTCCATTGTTTCCAGCTCTCTTTTTCCTTCTGTGCTTTGGCAGAGCTCTGGGCCAGGATCCCTTCGGTGCAGTTTGGGGAGCACTTTGTAACTCCGTGTGGTTTGGAGTTCTCCTTTTCCAGAATTCCTCTCAGCCGCTGCAGAGTCACAGCCCAGTCGGAAGCAGCAGCCCTGCCAAGGCCAGGGCAGCAGCGCTGGCTTCCGGCTAAGGCCCGGGGAAGGCTGCTCTGTTTGTTAAGCCGCCTGCGTTTCCTTCTCACCCCTCTTATACGTTTTGTGTTCTTGAAATTCTTGAGCGGGGGGTGGGTGGGGGGCTTTCTGCAGCAGCCTCTTCCTGATCAGTGCTTGAGCTGGCAGGTGACATTTCATTTTATTCACTTAATCACTTTCCTCCAAAGTGGCATCCTGCTCCTCTCCATTATATTCTCACAACAACCCTGCGAGGTAGGTTAGACTGACTATGTGTGACTGGCCCAAGGCTGCCCAGCAAGTTTCCATGGCAGAGGGGAGATTTAAGCCTGGGTCTCCCACCCCAAGAGCCTCTTGTGGCGCAGAGTGGTAAGGCAGCAGATATGCAGTCTGAAGCTGTCTGCCCATGAGGCTGGGAGTTCGATCCCAGCAGCCGGCTCAAGGTTAGCTCAGCCTTCCATCCTCCTGAAGTTGGTAAAATGAGTACCCAGCTTGCTGGGGGGTAAACGGTAATGACTGGGGAAGGCACTGGCAAACCACCCCGTATTGAATCTGCCATGAAAACACTGGAGGGTGTCACCCCAAGGGCCAGACATGACTCTTTGCTTGCACAGGGGATACCTTTACCTTTACCTCCCACCCGAACACTGTAACCCAACCTTCCAGGGGATCCCCAGATCCCACTTGGAGGCTAGCACCTCTAATGTGTGGCACCATTAGTGTTTGGTAACCTGAAATAAGCAAGGATGTTTGACTTCAGCTGAACATGATTATTATTAATAATTGTATTTGTTACCCGCCCTTTCGCTTTGGACTCAGGGTAGGATGGGGGCATCATATTGAAAACATGGAAAGGAATAACAATATATAAATACATAAATAAAGGTCTAAAACATCGAGAAACAGTTTGATCCACAATTGCCTATTCTAGATTTCAGTGGCAAGAAAGGAGCGGGGGGAGGCGTCTGATCAGCCCAAAATGATGTGCTTTGTTAGGGAGACCTGCTCAACTCAGTGGTGTTATAGGCCTGTTGCAAGAGCTCTGTTTCACAAGCCCCACGGAACCCTTCAAAGTCCCCCAGGGCTCTGACCTTCTTTGGCTCTGGTTGAAGTCAGTCTGATCTCCAGCGCGCCTAAGGAAATTTTGCTGGCTTGATCTTAACGCCCATTCAGGATTGTACAGGGAGAGCTGAATGAACAGTCCTGTGAGATTGGCAGCAGCATGCCTTGGGCATCCTAGGTCCCTTTGGAGTTTGCGGGAAAGCCATGGGGGGCCATCTTAGGTCCAAGTACCTTTAGTAGCTCATGGCTTCCTTCCTGCCCTTTTCTTGCTTCTTACAACTTTCCCTTCCTGTCTCCCAGAATATTCCAACCCAAATTTGGCAGTCCAACCATCTGGGTTTGGTCTACTAGTTGTGAATTCTGGGCTTGGTCTACTCCTTGTGAGTTTTCCTTGAGAGGGAGCCTTTTTAGGGCGTTAATGAGATCCGCGGCAGGATTATCGCACAAGATCCCCCCCCTCCTTCTTCCTTGGATTTTAATATATTCCCGAAATGATATTTATACACGTCTTCTCCCCTCCCCACACACACCCCTTTTTCGTTGCGATGGGCTCCCGCTCCTTTTGGAGATGCCATGGGTGGTCCCCGCGTCCCCTTCATCTAGGGGGGATTTTCATCATTTGGCTCATCAGCATGCTAATTGCTGTATGACTAATTATGCCCTGAATTCCAGTTGATTTTCTTAATGAGACAGCTGGGTTAATTATGTAATCATATGATTACATTAGCCTAGAGTGCCCCAGCACAAAGTAATCTATGCGGGCGCTTGATGTCATTGTGGAAGGGAAGCTCACGAGGGGCTCATGGAGCATTTCACCAAACAATGCTGGGCGTGGGAGGGGAGGAGAGACATTTTAAGTGCTCTTTGTATTCTCGTGAGCTGAGCATCGAGGGTGGAGACTTCTCTCAAAAATCCATTCTCTTTGCTGATTGTCCGATATCATCTCCCTCTCTTGGCAAACCGGTGTTGTATCTAATCTAAAATGGGGCTTCTCACGCTTAGGATCCTGGGGCCACAAGGTGATGTGCACCCATCCAATAAAATTTGGTAACAGACTTCATTCTTGCATTCCAAAAAGTGTGTGTGAGTGTGTGTGTGTGTTTTAACAGCAAAATTGGTCAGGGTGTCTGATGTGGGGAGAGGAAAGGGAAGGCGACTGTAAGCCGCTTTGAGCCTCCGGGTAGAGAAAAGCGGCATAGAAGAACCAACTCTTCTTCTTCTTCTTCTTCTTCTTCTTCTTCTTCTTCTTCTTCTTCTTCTTCTTCTTCTTCTTCTTCTTCTTCTTCTTCTTCTTCTTCTTCTTCTTCTTCAAAAATACATTTCAGAAGAAGGATATGGTATCCTCACAATGGCAGGATTAGCCAGGTTAATGTTACTCTTGGAGATTTTTCCCTGCTCTTTGCCCTAATAGCCTCTACTAGACAATGGAGATGTTTCTGGGGTTCCCCCAGGTTAGTCAACTGCATCAAGGGATGTATTGGGGAATCTCAGGGCATACTTGAATCATAAGAGTTGGAAGGGTCCATAGAGGCCATCAAGTCGAACCCCCTGCTCAATACAGGATCAGCCTAGAGCAGGGGTAGTCAAACTGTGGCCCTCCAGATGTCCATGGACTACAATTCCCATGAGCCCCTGCCAGTGAATGCTGGCAGGGGCTCATGGGAATTGTAGTCCGTGGACATCTGGAGGGCCGCAGTTTGACTACCCTTGGCCTAGAACATCCATGATAAATCTCTATCCAGCTGTTGCTTGAAGACCGCCATGAGGGGGAGCTCACCACTTCCTTAGGTAGCGAATTCCACTACTCTGTGAATTCTCCCCCCCCCCTGATATATAGCGGGTACCATTCTACATGTAGTTTAAACCCAGTACTTTGGGTCCTCTCCTCTGCTGCCAACAAGAACCCTTCCCTGCCCTCCTCCAAGTGACAGCCTTTCAAATACTTAAAGAGATCAATCATGTTCCCTTCTCAACCTCATCTTCTCCAGGCTGCACATTCCCAAGTCCCTCAGCTTTTCATCCTAGGGTTTGGTCCCCAGGCCCTGGTTCATCCTCGTCTGCACTCTTTCGATTTTGACCATGCCCTTTTTAAAGTGAGGCCTCCTGAACTGCACACAGTGCTCCAGGTGCGGTCTTGGATCCATTTTTATGTTGCCCTCAACAATATAGGATTGGTCACCACAGCAAGGGCATGCACTGCAAAGGAATGGGTGTCAGAGAATTCCTCCACCACCCATGATGGAGAAGATCAAAAAGGCATGGAGCAGCGGCAATTTTAATTCAGTTAATATAACTATATAAAAGAGAAATGAGGCTATCATAGTCAAGCAAATTTGCAAGGAGTTGCACTTGTCTTATTGATTTTGCTGCTTTCTGATTGGCATGTGTGCCACCCACTTGAACAGCTGAATGCTATTAAGACTAGTCGTTTTTAGAATAATTCTTTAAACCTATAATGATACTAATCTCAGAGGGACTGTACAGCAGTGATCTTCCAGATACATAATTGCCTTGCGAGACAGGTCTATGGAATACCTGCATGGCAGATGTTGGAAGCACAGAGTGTCTGTGGAAATTTGGACCAAGGTGGCCGCATCTGAAGTGCCACAAAAATTACTCCTTGTTCCTCTGCTTTCTCTTCATCCTTTCCCCCCAAATCATGTTGCCCCCCCCCAATCTTGCACGCTTAGCAATTGGGTTCTGTAAATAGTCATTTCTCTTGCAACTTTTGAACCATCTATACCTTTGTCTGGGATGACAAGTCTTCAATGTCTGCTGATGGGAAGAGTCTTGGGATTCTGAGATGTTCCGCTTGAAGCAGCTTTTAAACTTCACATTTTATCCTTCTTTAATTAAAAAAAAGAGTTTATTAAACTCTAGCATATGGGGGGGGGAGCGGTTCGTAGATTTTTATTTCTGTGTTAAGCACTCGAGAGAAATCACCTTGTTTCTGGGTCAACCAGAGCTTTTGTGAAACGAAGCATTCAGAATAATACTCGGAATGGGTGGAAATAATTATTAGTCCTTATTAATGGGTTCTTTATAAAGCAGAAGGTGCAGTTTGAGGTTTGAGAGGTCCCGTCTGGTTGGGCTTCCGCGTAAGCCGAATCCGGCCCCGGTTGTTGTAATTGTCACGAGGTGATTAGTTTCCCCCCCCCCCCTCTTTCTTTAACGGAAGCCATAAAAATTAAACTGGAGAAAGATGTTCCATCCCTGGCCTTTTTAACATATCCCAAAACAATACTCAAAGGCTGCCGGCGTTTTAATCATTCATCTCGGCTTAAACAAAGTTTGGAGTCTAATGCGAGGAGACGGTTTTAACATTCTGTTCAGACTTGATTCTGCGACTGTGTTGCTTCTCTGACATTAACCTTTAATAGAGCTAAATTAAATATACATATCCTGATGAATAATTATGAGCGCCAACGTTTTCATTTACGATATAATGCTTCCCAGGGATTTGGGAATTTATTGACTAAAGGTTTAGTCATTATTCATTTTATAATGTAGACGTTGAGCAGAGGGGGAGGGGGGAGGTTAATCTGCATTCGTCTTCCGTCTTCTCGCGCAGACCCACATTGGGACTGTGCCTACGCAACCTGGCCGTGGGCATTTTCTCTCTACCTTAAAAACACAGAAAGGGGCCGGGGTGCTCTGCTCCTTTCAGAGCTGGCACACGTGTGGGATTCCCGCTCAGCTCGTCATGTGCTCCAATAGCAGATGCCCCCAGAATCGGGACCACCTTTGTGTTGGCGACCAGCGACGATGCCCCAACATTTGCATTACATGTCAACACACCATCGAAATAGACAGGCAAATCATCATCTGTGAATACCGGAGGAACACAAGCCTGATACAAGAGGATGCTTGGAAGCCCCTTCCCCAGTGGTTGAGTTTCCATCCCCATACCATGAATTGCAGGAGTAGGTTTCCACAGCTTCGCGCTGCAGTTCCGAAAGTGCCGTGGACCCGTCACTTGACCAAACAGTAGGCAGTCTGACTCCAGCGTCAGCCAGTGAAGATTTCTGTTTCTGCAGAGGACAGATGCTGAGACTGGCAGAAGCCCTTGACTGGCAAAAGCGACTTCATCCAAAAGACAGAATCTTTAATTGCCTCTCTTCTGATGCCCCGGCTATAGCGGCTTTTCCAGCCTTGGGGGACTTATCTGACATTATGGACCCAGCTTCATCCAAGCCTCACCTTGCAAGACAGAGAATCTGTATTGAGCAAACCAGGACCACTGTAACCTCCACCTTCTTCATTGATCTCAGGAGACACGCAAGCACTGTTTTCTGTGCTCACCTTTTTCAGTTCCTGCTACCCAAGACCCTTGAGTTCGACACACCGGGGACTGAATCTGGGAGCTTCTGTAAGCCACACAAGTGCTCTACCCACTGAGTCACGGCACCTCTAAACAAGAAACTGCCTTTTATCCCGAGGGAGACCATTGGTTCATCTAGCTTAGTATTTTCCCTTGTGGCCAGCTGTGGCTCTACAAGGCCTCAGCCAGTGAAGGGGTCTTTCCCAGCACCCGCAGCTGAAAATCCTTGCACAGGAGATGCAAAGGAAGTGCCCTGATGTTGAATCATTGCCCACTCCCCCTAGCCTGAATGTTTAAAAGGTACGACCGCCCATGGTGGCAGAGGTCGCTACAGGACCTTGCTCTGCTAGATCCCACATGCCCTAGCATCTCCAGATCCATTTGAGAGGAGCAGGAATGTTTGATTCTCAATACCACAGCCACAACTTAACACCTCCCTGTCTGTGCCACTTAGTAGTAATGGCTGTGCTTCTAAGGCAGGTGTGGGTAGATCTGGAATTCTGACAAAATGGCTGCCACAGGGGGTGGATCCATCCACAAAAAGATGGCCACAGCTGAGCTTCAGTTGCGCAGTGCAGTTCCTTGTGCTGTGGTGGCAGTCGCCGCTAAAGCAACATTAAACAAAATTCTGCACAGCCAATAAAATCGCCAGTAGTCAATCCGGTGCCTTGCTTGTCAAAAGCCCTACATGACCCACCTCCCTTCCCCCACTTCTAAAAACAATTGGCAGATGCCATGGTGCCCATGATACCAAACTGGGGACACCAAAGGCCAGGACTGCACCGTGAGAAATAGGTCACAAGGGAACACCAGGGTAGGAGAACATCCAGGCCATATCTTCTTCCCCCGGCCCCACGCTAACAGAGGTCAACGTGGCCCATTGTAGCCAACCAGGTCCATGCCGCCTGTCCAGGCAACAACCCCAAGTCCCGAAGGCAGCTCCGCCTCCTGGAGTTGCCATCGAAGTTACACCTCGATAATTGCTCGGAAGTCTCCGCCGCGTTAAATAAGATTTTTTTTTTAAAGGCATATCATGAAATGAATATTTTAACAGGGCTAATAATATATTTTTTAAAAACCCTCTAGCCTAAAAACAAGAAATGAGAAAACGATGTAGTCATAAAGTATGCATGTGGCCAGGAGGGCAGAAGAGAAGCCGTCGTCTCCCCCCCCCCCCCTCGCCGTACGGAGATAGCAAGCCAGGAAGCCTTCGGCGAGCGAACTAACACAACGCAGCACACCCGGCACCTCTCTCCTGAACATAACCCAGCTCCGCTCTTCTGTAAACTCTGGCACTGGACCGACACGTTGCAAAGTGCCTGAGCTCGCTCTCCATGCGCCGGGAGAGAGGCACAATGGCATTATTATGCGTTCCCGGCGAGCTGAGGGTGGTCCGCAAAATTAATGATTGTGGCGGCTGCAAATTAAGCGAGCTCCCTAATATGTACCGTTGTTGATCCTCGGAGATTGGCGTGTTTAACATTCCTCGGCGGGAGACTAAATCTTTGCAGCCATTTCACAAGTGCTGCTGGCGCCCATGGCAGCCGTGTATGCAATTGTCTTTTATGAGGCTTCCTGGGCTCCAGGATTCTCCTGCTCTGGCTGGCTCAGCGCATGATCCAGCCGCCACTTCCCGGTTGGGCTTGTGCGGCCCTCACGTGGCAGGTGCTCCACGGCCGGCTTGTGCAGGACCCCTTCGTGCATGCCGTTTTCAGCATGCACGTGGGAATGCGCCGGGAAACTTATGTGCAGGCCTGGGAAGCTAGTGTGGTGTAGAAGAAGAAGAGTTGGTTCATATATGCCGCTTTTCTCCACCAGAAGGAGCCTCAAAGTGGCTTAAATTCGCCTTCCCTTTCCTCTCCCCACAACAGACACCCTGTGAGGGAGATGAGGCTGAGAGAGCCCTGATATTACTAAAGAAGAAGAAGAGTTTGTTCTTATATGCCGCTTCTCTCTACCCGAAATGGCTTACATTCACCTTCCCTTTCCTCTCCCCACAACAGACACCCTGTGAGGGAGGTGAGGCTGAGAGAATCCTGATATTACTGAAGAAGAAGAAGAGTTGGTTCTTATATGCCGCTTCTCTCTACCCGAAATGGCTTACATTCACCTTCCCTTTCCTCTCCCCACAACAGACACCCTGTGAGGGAGGTGAGGCTGAGAGAGCCCTGATATTACTGAAGAAGAAGAAGAGTTGGTTCTTATGTACCGCTTTTCTCTACCCAAAGGGGTCTCAAAGCAGCTTACATTCACCTACCCTTTCCTCTCCCCACGACAGACTCCCTGTGAGGGAGGTGAGGCCGAGTGAACCCTGATATCCCTGCTCGGTCAGAACAGCTTTATCAGTGCCGTGGCGAGCCCAAGGCCACCCAGCTGGCTGCATGTGGGGGAGTGGGGAATCAAACCCAGCTCGCCAGATTAGAAGTCTGCACTCCTAACCACTACACCAAGCCGGCTCAAATGGTTAAGAGTGGTAGCCTCTAAACTGGCAAGGTGGATTCGATTCCCCACTCCTCCACCTGTAGCCATCTGGGTGACCCTGGGTTAGTTACAGTTCTGTTAGAAGCTGTTTTCACATAGCAGTCCTATCAGAGCTTCTGTGGCCTCACCTCCCTCACAGGGTGTCCGTTGTGGGGAGAGGAAGGGGAGGTGATTGTAAGCCTCCTTTGGGTAGCAAAAAGCAGGGTGTAAAAGCTCACTCTTTTTCATCCCAGGGTGTTTACCTGGGTTGGCTGCAGTTCTGCATGCAAACCTGGTGCCCCCCCCCCCAGTGTAATATTTAACCCCCTCCATCATAACCCACTGGTGTGCAATGACGCCTCTCTATAATGCTCTCATTTTGGAGCTCTTAGTTTTTACCTGAAGACCACGGTGGCTTCAGTTATATTTGACAGAACGACAGAACAGCCTGTGTGAAGGTGCCTGTGCGGTAAAAGAGGATTGCTGCTTCTAAATAAAATGGCTGTTCATCCTTAAACAGAAATACGGCTTATTACGGAGTATAAAAGTTTAATGGCTTCAGGGCAGCTCAAAAGCGAAATGGCTTCCTTTTATACCGCTAGCTGCTGGGTTGCCAGGCAGATGCAGGTCTGCTTCACACACACACACACACACACACACACCATCCTTTTCTCTTGTTCTCTCCCCCCTCTCCCTTTTTTTGATGCTGTCTTCACAGTCAAATTATGACAACCCCTCATGGGGTTTTCGAGGCCCCTGTTGGCTGAAGATGACAGTGAAAGGTTCGAAAATTGCCCCGCCACAACTGTTTCAAGGAGCCCATATGTTGAGAGCTAGTGACATGAGCTTGGTTCGTATGGGAAGTGGCACCTTGGCCCGGTCAGAAGCCATCTGCCCGGTCTTTGCCATTTGCCAGTCCTTCCCATGGCACAAGAGTACATGGCAGAATCCTTGTGTCTCCCTGGCATCTCCTGTTTTAAGATTTAAGGCAGGCATCCCCCACCTTTTGGAGCCTGTGGACACCTTTGGAATTCTGGCACAGGGCAGTGGGCGTGGCCATAAAACCGATGACACCCAAGTGCAGGGCAAAAGAGCAGGAGTTTTTAGAGTGTCCAGGGAAAGAGGAAGGAGAGGAAATAAAATCAACACTGCGTTAGCCACTGCCACGATATTGTTTGAATCGGCAGTCAATCAGGCCTCCAATGCCAATCAGAAGCCCCGCTGAGAAAGAGCCCCACCCACTTTTTGAAGACACTTGGTGGGTACTAAAAAACGGGTCTATTGATATCATGGTTTCCATGGACACTATAATGGGGACCCTTGATTTCAGGTAACCAATGGTGTTGGGGATGACTTTTTCCTCTCTGAAAGCTCAACCATTTGCCAGTCGGCGGAGATGGTTCTGAGCTCAACGGCACAGTCGCCCAATTCTCCGTAAAGCAGCGTCGCGCATTTTCATGGCTTGCCTCCAAGATGGTGAGCTGTCCTGCATTCTGCTCTGCAGTCCACCGACCACACCGCCACTGGTGGCCCATGATGGGAACTTCATAAAATCATCGAGTTGGAAGGGGCCATACAGGCCATCTAGTCCAAGATCCTGCTCCACGCAGGATCAGCCCAAAGCATTCTAAAGCATCCAAGAAAAGTGTGTATCCAACCTTTGCTTGAAGACTGCCAGCGAGGGGGAGCTCACCACCTCCTTAGGCAGCTTATTCCACTGCTGAACTACTCTGAGTGTGAAAATGTTTTTCCTGATATCTAGCCTATATCATTGTACTTGTAATTTAAACCCATTACTGCATGTCCTCTCCTCTGCAGCCAATGGGAACAGCATCCTGCCCTCCTCCAAGTGACAACCTTTCAAATACTTAAAGAGGGCTATCATGTCCCCTCTCAACCTCCTTTTCTCCAGGCTGAACATTCCCAAGTCCCTCAACCTATCTTCATAGGGCTTGGTCCCTTGGCCCCAGATCATCTTCATCGCTCTCCTCTGTACCCTACATGAAGTTGTCTAATGTTTCTTCTCCTTCTCCTTTCCATCTCTGGTTATATCCGTCTCTCTCTACCTGCACATTTGATTCCCTGGCAGCCCCTGTTCCCCATGAGTGCTGTGTAACTATAATGAATTCATGCCAGATGCCAAGTTAATGTAAATGTTCCGCCATAGGGACAACAGCTCGTTTGATGCCCGATCGTTTTGACTTCAGCCACGAGCCAACGTGGAATCCAATCGCATTGTCCCCTTTCTATCGTTTTAGATCCCGTTCCAGCTCTAGATCTGGGGCAGCAGCTCCAGCTGAAAGTCCAGCGCATGCATGATATTGAAACAGAGAACCAGAAGCTTAGGGAAACCCTCGAGGAATACAACAAAGAGTTTGCAGAAGTGAAAAATCAAGGTAAGGGGGAGACACTCTGCTGGTCTTACGTGTTACCTGTGAGTTTTGCTTCAGGAACATTTAAATTGAAGAGAAAAAAGTTATGCTTCAGTCAAAAGGGGTACAAAAGCCATGGATGGGTACCATTCCCAAAGCCAGTTCTTGACGTTATTTCTGCCATCCAAGAGAAACCGGTCCTGGAGCATGGTTGTGCACACAGGCACTGGCTCGATTCTTAATGGCCAAGGTTCATGGGAGTTTTGGTTGATGTTCACACACCTCTCCGCCCCCCCCATCCCTGTGTTCTCTTCAAGCTCTATCCCTGTACTTCTTCCCATATAAAGAAACTGTTATGATATATCCTGTAAAGCAGGGGTAGTCAACCTGTGGTCCTCCAGATGTCCATGGACTCCAATTCCCATGAGCTCCTGCCAGCAAATGCTGGCAGGGGCTCATGGGAATTGTAGTCCATGGACATCTGGAGGACCACAGGTTGACTACCCGTGCTGTCGAGGAAAAGTCAAGAGCTGATCATGAGGATGTTTCCTGGGGAACCTGCTTGCAGAGAGTAGTCCAGCTGTGACTAGCAGGATGCCAAGTTGCACGAGCCGCATGGGAGCGTGTTGTTTGTGCATGCACACCTTTTTTCCCCTCTCTCTCACATTCACACACTGTCTTGATGGAGGGAAAGCGCTGTCGAGTCACAGCCAACTCCTTAGGGTTTTTAAGGCAAGAGAGGAACACAGGTGGTTTGCCATTGCCTGCCGTTGCCTAGCAACTCTGGATTTCCTCGGTCTCCCATCCAAGTACCACCTGGGACCGACCCAGCCTAGCTTCCAAGATTTGGCGAGCTCAAGCTAGCCTGGGCCAGCCACATCAGGACACGTGCTATCTTATAGCACTAATAAAATTGGCCCTCCCACAAATAACCCACCGTTTTAAGTCCTACGTTTAGAAAGAAGGCTGAGTTTTTTGTACCCCACTTTTCACTGCCCGAAAGAGTCTCAAAGCAGCTTAGAATCGCCTTCCCTTCTTCTCCCCACAACAGACCTCCCGGGAAGGTAGGTGAGGCTGAGGGAGCTCTGAGAGAGCTGTGACTGACCCAAGGTCACCCAGCTGCCTGCCTGTGGAGGGAGAAGTGGGGAATCAAACCCAGTTCTCCAGATTAGAGGCCACCGCTCTTAACCACTACACCCAGCTGGGTCTCTAAACAGCACTGCATATTGATAATACTCTCAGATTTAAAAGCTATTGGATGGCCATTATGTAAAGGCATCCCATCCACCTCGATTAAGTCATTCGTTTTCCCTCCCTCACCTTGGGCGAATCAGCTGACAACCGTTTTTTTCGGTGTAATGCATTAAAGCAGGGGTAGTCAAACTGCGGCCCTCCAGATGTCCATGGACTACAATTCCCAGGAGCCCCTGCCAGCATTTGCTGGCAGGGGCTCCTGGGAATTGTAGTCCATGGACATCTGGAGGGCCGCAGTTTGACTACACCTGCATTAAAGCCATGCTAACGTTTGGACAAATATTTGAGCCCACCTTGGCCCCCACTTGCGCCGCGTGTGCCGTTTGGAGCACACGCTTTGCAACGTGCCACTTTCTCTCCAGATTAATACCTTGCTATTACTTAACTATCTGCGGCATTCTCTGTAGTTACAGTTTGTTTATCCCTAGGGCAGAGTGCAGATATTGGAGTAATGTAGGTTAGTTATTTCAGGTAATGGGCACGCTGTTAAAGGTGGCCATTGTACATGGAAATGCCATTATCCGGAGAAGGAAGCGCGCATCGTTCAAAACGCTCCAGGTTCGTGCGTGTCTGTTGGCCTTTGCAGCCAAGCATGTTTCCTACATCAGGAAACAAAACTCCCATTTGCTGTAAAACCGATTGGCCGTTACACAAGACCTGTGGTTGCCCTGAAAATATCCCGTTCTGGGCATTACAGATAGAGCAGAGTTTTCCCTTCGGCCCTGCAAGATTCAGCACAGAAAAGGTAGCCGGTGACTGTTAATTCTTTTGATCGCCCCGGTCCATGTTTTGGCTCATGGAATTTTCTGTATCGCCGACTCTGAATTCGAGGAGTCTCCCTCCCCAGTCCAGTCCAAATTAATTAAACCCGAATATAATTCAGTTCAGACATTTCAAGGACTACAAAGGCAGGAGAGCTGAGAGCCAATGTGGTGGAGCGGTTGGTGTCAGACTAAGATCTGAGACATCTGGATTCGAATCTCGTGGCCACTCAGCTTGCTGGGTGACCTCAAGCCGGTCAAGCTCTCTCCACCCAACCTGCCTCACAGGGTTGTTGTGAGGATCAAAAGGAGGAGAGCAGCGTAAGCCGCTTCGGGTCCCCGTTGGGGAGAAAGGTCGTGTACAAAAGATTTAAATGAATTGGTGAATTATAGAATAAAAGCGATCAGATGGTGGGGAAAAAATTAACACAGCAGGTGTGACAAGGGAGCTCTGTGAAATGGGTTCCACCGCAGAAAAGGAGTGGCACAAAGGAACGCTTTATCACCTGCTTTTACCTGACAGGCGCACAACGAAGAAGGTGCTGACTTGGCCACCTGTCCTTGTGGATGGTGAGCAACTATGCACCTCGCCCTGTTTGCCAGGCACCCCCCACACTCACACACACATACACACACACACACAAGTTACCGTTTTAAAGGATTTTAAAGCAGAGCTTAATTTAGGACTGGCGATCAAGGTGGCGAGGTATTTTGCAGGTTACGTTTTTGGTTCCGCAGCCGGGCAAGGGAGACCTTAGTTGTGCTTCCCGGCATATTCCATTGATCCTCCTCAACCTTAAACATTTAAAGTTCAATTTAACATTTAGGGAGTAAAAGGTCTCCAAAGGGACTTGTAGCCATTGATTTTGTGTCAAGGTTGAAGAGCTAAAGTTTAAAGCAAGCTGCAGCCTCCCCCGGGCGAAAGAAAGCCATGTACTCTGTGGCCACGTGGAGTTGTTTACCACTCAATTTCCTCCCTTCCTGTTGGCTTCCTTTCTCTCTCTCTCTCTCTCTCTCGTCCCCCCCCCCCCGCAGAGGTGACGATAAAAGCACTTAAAGAGAAAATCCGGGAATATGAGCAGACCCTGAAGAACCAAGCCGAGAACATAGCTCTTGAAAAGGAACAGAAGTTGCAAAATGACTTTGCAGAGAAAGAAAGGTTAGTGCATGAGCGCGCACCGTTTGGATGGGGGGACAGCTAAGATGGCTTTCGAGTGGTAGTTTGGCCTCGGCCGTCTGTGGAGTGACAATATGCCCTTTCTCCTCTCCCTCCCCCCTCCCCTTTGCCAATTGTCTTTTTAACCCCATGGCTACAAGGAAAGGACTGCTCGGTGGTAAAGCGCCGGCCTAGCGTGCAGAAGGTTGAGGTTCAGTTCCTGGCATTTCCAGTTAAAACAGGTAGCAGGTGTGAGGAAGGACCATTTCGTGGCAGGGACCCTAGAGAGCCGCTGTCGTGCAGAGTGAAGGATACCGAGTTAGGCAGAGGAATGGCCCCAAGAGCGACGTCACACATTCATGGGAAGCTAGCTTTGAGGGAGAAGCTGTGCCTCAGACAGGCTTGGTGGAGGCCTCTCTCCGCTTTAGGCCCCGGAGAGCTGCTGCCAGTCAGAGCAGGCAATACTGAGCTGTAGACGGCCCGGTGTCGCCGTTTGGTCCGCCAGCTTTGTATCGGAGCACAGGTTTTTGCTTGCAGGAGAGCTCAGGTGCAGTCCCTGATGTCTCCACTTCAGAGGGTCTCAGGTAGCAGGTGTTGGGGGAGGACCTTTTAGGGTTCTTCCGAAGAGCCTCTGCCAGTTGGAGGTGACAGCGCTGACCTGCATGGACCAGTGGTCAGACTTGGAATGAGGCAGCTTGGTCAGATTCTAAGCGCTGAGAAAGAAAGTTCTCCGTTTCCATTTTGCGAAGGCCCTAAACGCATCAGATAGCCTTTCTCTGGTGAGCAGGTCAGAATTTCGCCAGCAACCAAAGAAGCGAGCAGCGGCTTGCAAAAACTCATTCCCTGCCACAAATGTTGCTAGTCGTTAGCATCTGTCGGGGTAGATAATAAGCCACGAAAGTGCCAAACAAGAATTTACAGCTAGTCAAAAAAGGGACAACTGGATTTGCTTTTAAAAGTTAGATTCTTAACACGGCAGTAGTTGGGAGGGGGAGAAGGCTAAGCAAAGCCACCCAAATTGCGGGGGTGGGGGGAGTCTTTGCCTGGTAGGCAGGTTCCAGCAACGAAAGAGGAAATGGTTCCAAAGACATCTGGCTCCACACCTGGCCAAAAACACCCTGTACCTGGTTGCCACTCTCCTTGCCTCAAAAGGTCCTCTGGACCTAAGCATTTGAGCAAGTTCATATTAAAGCAGATTGGATACGCTCGGCCTCAAACCCTTTTTAAAAGGGAACACCTTGTAATTGTGCTCAGAAAGAAACTGGGAACCCAGTGAGGATCCCGCAGTCTGAACTTCAGCATTGCTAAATATATATATTTTTGCGCACTGCGCTAGTCATGTGCCATTTGTCCTTAAGGTGACCGTGGAGAGAGATGGCGAGTGACATGGGGTTACCTTGTTTCCAAGAGCTGTGTTGAGGAAGCATCGTGTCTCCTCAGCTGTCAGTCTTCATCGGGCATTCATGGCCCGGATCTTTTCTGTGCGTGACGCCTATAAATCGGTCGGCTGTGGCTGGCATGTATGGCCCCACCAGCTGTATAAAATGGTCAGGCTCAGATTGGGTGAGCGATCGTTCCTATCCTGTGCAGCAAAAGCCACCCCTGCTCTCATAGGTCGTGCAGGCCCTTCCCCAGAACTATCGAGTCCTTCTCGCTAGCCTCTCAAGTTAGCAGGTCAATGATTTGGAGGTCTGTTTTTGAGCTCCTCTGGAAGTTTAATGGTCGGGCTGAGAGTGCTTCATAATGACAGCATCATGCATTATTGGGGGTTGAAGAGTATTTTCCAGATGTTGTCCAGCACCTGAGGTCTTGGAACTGTAGGGGTACCAGGGTCTGAACCTGGGACCTTCTGCATGCGAGGATGTGGACAAAATGGAGAGGGTGCAGAGGAGAACGACAAGGATGATCCTGGGCCTGGGGACCAAGCTCTCTGAGGAAAGGCTGAGGGACCTGGAATGTTCAGCCTGGAGAAGAAGAGGTTGAGAAGGGACAAGATGGCTGTCTTGATGTCTTTGAAAGGTTGTCACTTGGAGGAGGGCAAGGAAAGGTTCCTGTTGGCAGCAGAGGAGAGGACCGGCAGTAATGGGTTTAAATTACATGTAGAAAGCTATTGGCTAGATAACAGGGAAAAAATGTTCACAGTCAGAGTAGTTCAGCTGTGGAATAGGCTGCCTAAGGGGGTGGTGAGCTCCCCCTCACTGGCAGTCTTTAAGCAGCAGCTGGAAAGAGACTTATCCTGGATGCTTTAGGCTGATCCTACATTGAGCAGGGAATTGGACTAGATGGCCTACCTGGCCCTTCCAACTCTATGATTCTATGATCCTGCATTGAGCAGGAGGTTGGACTAGATGGCCTGTGTGGCCCCTCCCAACCCTAGGATTCTATGATTCTGTGTATTTAACCACTGAGCTGTGGGCCTTCTGACTAATCGGAGGCAAAGCCTAGCCGTAAATTCTTTCTGATGGCCATACAAAGCTGCTGCAGCTCTACCACTGGTCCATCAAACCCGGCACTTTCTGTTCGGCGTGACAGCCGCTCTCCAGGCCTTCGGGAATCAAAACTGCATTATTTCCTAATCTCGTAATCTATCTTGACTGTCAGTGAGAAAAGCGGACGATTGAAAGAAGCGAGTAAAAACAATAAATATAATTTATAAACTCTACTAGACTTTATCTGGAAATTCTAAGGATTCGTCTTTGTGCCTTCCATGTGCACAGCACATGCTCTGCCTCAGAGCATCTGTAGTTGCTCCTGCTAGGGAAGAAAGGCGATGTTCTGACATGCCAGCGGTGGATATTCTTTTTGGCCACAGTGACTTGGGGCTTGCTGGTTTTCTGCCTTTCCTGCTCTTAGTTTTATGTGGCTTCCTAAGTAACAGTCATAGGGATGTGCGCTTCGGCTCGGCCATCTTGGCGATTACCGAAGCCCAAGGCGGTGCTGGCCTCCTACGCACATCCCTAGTCTGACATGACGTGTCCTTAACGCACGTAGCCACCCAGGTGCCCAGCTGTAGTGGCAAATGTTTGCAACCGTACTTTGTTTGCAACCATACGAAATGGCATTCACACATCTTACAAGAGGTGTTTAAGTTGCCTTTTTGACAGACTCACTTTTCTTCCTTTTCCCAGAATGTTGCAAGAGACACAGATATCGACAGCCTCAAAACTGGAGGAAGCCGAACACAAAGTGCAAACTCTACAATCAGGTTTGCAAGTTTTCTCTTCCGGTGATTTGGACTTGGGGCTTTTTTCGGTGGTGGGGGATTGAACCTCCATAATACTTCTGGCTTGTCATGGATACCAGATTAACCAAGATAAAGAGATAGGCAGCATGCCTTCACTTCCAGCCTGCCCTCCCCTGCCTCATTCTTGGTTACCCTTCTCTGTGCTTCAGTCATTCCACCAGCACCAAGGTTGTTTCCAGTGAACAGTCACCATGGTTAGCAATAGAATCTGGACAGAAACCGGTTGGCAAATCCTTATGTGGTTCCCAGTGGTTCCGATGCCCAGTTTTGCTGCAGAGAATGCTAGACAGCGAAATCGGAAGACACATTTCGGCACAACTGATCTGCAGACCACGGAGATCAGTCCTCTGGCGAAAATGTTGTCAGGGATCTGTGTTGCATTCCCTGCCCCAGGCAGAGTGGGCAGTAGCAGTGGCAGGATTCTGCACCCCCCTGCTGCTAACAGTCCCTTCCTATCACCTGATCTGTTTTCTCTGTTATCATACCTGCTCATGCTTGGCTAGCCAGGCTGCAGCCAGCCTGGCTGCTTTCCCCTCTGAAGCCGAACCAGGTTCGTGGACCTGGCATCAGCAGTTTACGTCACAGAGCAGATCTATAAACAGAATATAGTGTGCTCAGTGAGATTGAGCCGGGGCTGTCTCTGGAAACTTTCACTGCTTGTGAAAGACAGGGCCACAGTTCTCTCTCTCTCTCTCTCTCTCTCTTTTATTTAAAGAAAGAATTTGGAAAAGCTTTTAAGAGTTGTTGTTTTTTCTTCAATGTGATTTTCTTTGGTCGGGGAGAAAGTTTCATGCGAGATGAGTTTTCAGACAGAGAACAGTTTATAGTTCGCTGTTACCCAAGCGGCACTTATTCCCCCACCCCGGCACATGGCACCATTTCTTGCCCATCCATAATGTCTCTTTTTGCTTCTGCCCCCTCAGCCTTGGAGAAGACGCGGACGGAACTGTTTGACCTGAAGACAAAGTACGACGAGGAGACCACCGCAAAGTAAGGCTGCTTGGCCGCCTGCCGCATGAACCCTACGTTTGTCTAATCCAGCCTCCTCTTGTTGGGGAAGGGAAGGCCTGACTCTAGATGCAGCGGGTAAACGCGGCCTGGTTCTGCGTGATCCAACTCGCGTCACTGTAGGCCAGCCTTTCTCAACCTTTTTACCATTGAGAAACCTTTGAAACATTCTCCAGGCTTTGAGAAACCCCAGAAGTGGCACAATTATTCAGAATATGGTTGGGAGGCATAGCTGTGGACACGCCCACCCAGGGCCCCTCCCCTTCCCACCCTCTCCAGGCCCATCATTGGCAATTTTGGAAAGGGAGAGGCAGGTTGACATGACCATATGTGGTCATTGTACCCGATAAATCTTTAACAATTAAAAAAAATATATTTAAAATGAATTAACATCCATTCATTCGGGAAATCCTTCCAGGGCCATCAAGAAACCTCAGGGTTTCACGAAACCTTGGTTGAGAAAGCCTGGTCTAGACCCATAGAAAGACTTCTGTTTGTGCTTTTCTTTGCGGTGGTAGGCTTAAATAACACTGCATATCTCCCAAGGAGGATGCACATTGGTTGCATGTTTTATGTAAAATTCAAGATCCACGTGGACATAAATCTTCACATGTACCCTCCTGCGAATGGGAACCCCTGTGAGTTGGTGGCAGCTAAACTTTGTAAAGATTCATGGAAGGCAGTTTTAACATTACATTACGCATGATTAGCATCCCATATGGCTCCATCTGAAACTTGTTTGAGACTCAGCCATTTTTAATGGTTCTTGATGCCCTGATGTTGGTGATGGAGCTGTAGAGAGGATTGTCAGGCATATACCAGGGAGTTTTGTAGAGGGGGAGGTATGGAGGGGGAGTGCCTTGTGCTGTTCTAGGAATTTCCCCAATCACTATGGTCCAGACCATAGACTATGAGCAAATTCCTAGAGCATTTTGCAGTGCCCAGAATTGACATCACCATCTCTGATGTCATTCCCCCCGCCCCCTTTTCCTCTGCTGCAAAAGTGGGCAAGAGCCTGCTGGCAAACCTATTTATTTTGCACCCATGATCCTCGAACCTCTTACCAATATGATTTGTTCAGTAAGATGTGTGAACTTCAGGTCCTGTTTCCGCTCCTGCTCATTCCGTCTACTGTATCCCCCCCTCCCTGCTGCAGTTGTAGCCTTTCTCCTTCACTCCCTCTGGATTGTACAGGTTTTTCAAACAAATCGGTTTACCTGGAGCAGATTTCATGGTTCCAACACGGCCATTATCCCAGGGTTCTTCTTTGTTTTCCTTACCACGTGATAACAAGCCACTACCACCAACCCTCTACATTTTATTTATGCTTCCTTTTCTTTTCTTTTTTTTTTTTGCTGGCAGCCCCCAGGCAGCTAACGATTTTGCAATAGAGACATAACCTGAGCGAGAACTCCAGCGGGTTTTGGCTCCATGGGCCTGCTGATTATCTCGGGTCATTAAGAGGTCACAGTGTGCCTCTGGGGAGTTGTTCTCTGGCCTTGGGATGAAAGGAGGAAGTGATCTCTCCTGGGTTTTCTGTTTCGTTGTCTTTGTAAGTATTCAGAGTGCAAAACTAGGCGAAAACTCTCCATTTGGCTAGTTTGAGAGAAGGACTCTCTTTTTTTTTTGTCAAACAATAAACTGCGCTACAGCTACTAGTGTTAGTCCTGTTTGTAGAAGTAGTCAAACCCCCCTCTCCCGAAAGCCTCTTGCAGCACCTTAAGGATGGCCATATTTACTGTGGCGTACGCCTGCTTTGGCAGAGGCCAGAGGAAGCATCGGTTGTCAAAGTTGTGTGTGTGTATATCTGTATTTGTATATGCCCATATCTGTATATGCAGAAATACATATATAAATATGTTGGGCACAGCAAGACAGTAATATGCAGGGGTACTCAAACTGCGACCCTCAAGATGTCCATGGACTACAATTCTCATGAGCTCCTAGTCCATCGACATCTGGAGGGCCACAGTTTGACTACCCCTGGTATTATGAGCCGGGACACAGCCAGCTTGGTGTAGTGGTTAAGAGCGGCGGCTTCTAATCTGGCCAGCTGGGTTTTGATTTCCTGCTCTTCCATATGCAGCCATCACTGAGAAAGCTGTTCTTCTTGAGCAGCATTTCCGCACGAAGAAATGTTCCTGGATGTTTGCCGTTCTGCCCCAAGTTTTTTTGTTTTTTTGTTTTTTAAACAAATCTTGGCTGTATCTGAAGCCACGAACATGTCAATCGGGGAGGGAACATTGCAGGACGTCAGCTGAAATACCAGAAGCTGCAATCGACAAGACGGCATGGCTAAAGTTTTCCATGTGTAGGCTTGAAATAAAATGTAATTAGTCCTTTATGGGAGGAACAAGGATCCATTGAGGACTACAGCTGGCCTTTGTTTTCCTCTGTCACTGAGTGTGGGAGGTAAGGAGTGCTCGTCTTCATGTTTATTAATACAGGATTCCTGAGACAAACGGCGAGCACAGCTTAATGTTTGTTGGGACACGGGAGGGCTTGCCAAGGCAGTTGTATAAGACGATTTTCAAGGGTTGTTGGGGTTTTTTTTCAGATGGCGACCATTTCTGGGTTAGATCAGTGGGACAAGCTCTGCCCGCTTTTGTTCAGGGCAAGAGGCGCTCCAGGAGTGGGAAGGAAAGTGGGCAAAAACAGGGAAAGGGGTGGGAGACCTTGAAGGAACCGGGTAAGAGAAGAGAAGACCAGGCAGCAAATGCAAAGGAAAGGACGGGGAGGACAGCGGAGAGCCCAACCCAACCTCCAGCCTGGGGAAGGTGTGGGGGAAATGACTGCCCCCCATTTCACAAGCCATGTTGTGTTGCAAACCGCCCCGAGATGACAGTTTCAGTAGGGGCAGTCTAGAAACATACATTAATAAATAAATAAATAAACATACTGTCGTGTGAGCATTGCGGCTGCAGGATCGCGCATTCCTGCAGCCCAAACCTCAGTATTTCCCTGCCAAAGCAAGCATTAACTGTCCCTGTTATAATAATAATTCAAATAATAATAATTATTATTATTATTTCACTGTCCCTGTTAGTAGGAGGATGGGCCCGCACATTATATTGAATCAGAGCACGAGTCTCGCAAGCCTTTTGTTATCTACTCAGACTGGCAGTAGCTCTACAGGGTCTTAGGCAGAAGTCTCACATCACCTGACATTTGATCCTGTTAGCTGGAGATGCTGGGGATTGAACCTGGGATCTTCTGCATTCTGGGCAGAGGGTCTGGCGCTGAGACACAGTCCCAAGGAAGCAGATGTATATGTGTGTGTGTCTAAAGGACTCTGCTGATGAGAGGGCCAGGGGCTGGTCTCTTCCTATGCAGTTTTCTAAAAGTAAATTCTTGGAGGGGAGTCCACCAAGAGAATGTCAGATTTTCTGGAGATGGCATGACTAGCCTGCCCTTGGGTCATTTTGACTCCTGCAAACAGTGCAGGGGGAGGCAGGAGCCCCTCCATGACACACTCCTGAACTACAGTATTTGCTGGCGTATAAGACTACTTTCCCCCCCTGAAAAACATGCCTCCAAGTGGGGGGGTCGTCCTATATGCCGGGTGCACTTCAGTTGGGATAGACATAGCTGCCCATAGTGGCCCATAGTACTGTAATGTAATGTAACAAACTCTATATTTAGAGTGGAAGTGTTGGGGGGGTCGTCTTATACGCCCAGTCGTCTTATACGCCGGCAAATACGGGTATATCTGTTCCCAACTGCGGGTTTCACAAGCTTGTGTTAATGTGTCGTTTGGGTAGGAGCGCATCACAATGTACGGGTGCTTTAAGTCAGGGGTAGGCAACCTGTGGCAGGGGCTCATGGGAATTGTAGTCCATGAACATCTGGAGGACCACAGGTTGATTACCCCTGCTCTAAGTCGATTGCCCTGCATGGGGAGTGTGTGTGTGTGGTGACATTCAGTGGAAAGGCACCTAAAACCAAGCTATGGCATTGCAAAAAGCCAAACAGAGCTGCAAAAGTTTAGCACATACCACCTCGACACCGTATCTCTGGGGAACGGCTTTGCTCGAGATGGCCAGATGGGAGCAAAAGTGCCTTGGCAGGTGTAGTAGAAGAGACCCAGCAGAATCCAGAGTCAGTTAATCCTGGCCTCTTGTTTTTAATGAGCAGTCAGTCTGGAAATTAACAGACTGTAGCTAATGGTAAAGGTCACCCTGCCATCTACTTAAATGAATGCAGGCTTTCTGGAACAGGGTCCGTTCAGTCAGTCAGACCTGTGGACCACCTTAGGCTAACATTGCACTGTGTTGCATGGAAACACCTGTAGATGGCAACCAGTGCTCTCTGCCCCAGCACCTCATCTCCATCTTTCTTCTTTTCTGGGGTACGAGGCTGGGCATTCCAACCTGTGAGAAAGAAGAAACAAAACGATGCCAGTGGAATATTGAATCGTTATGCATCTGTTAACTATATAAATAGGCATATAACTATATGCAGAACCGTTAAATATTCAATTTTGTTTCTTTGTTTCGCCTTGCCGCTGCCCCACTTTTTTCTTCATTCAGACTTATGGCCTAACTTTGGTGATTTTTTTGTTTTGTTTTTACTTTTTGGATTATTTTGGAAAGTGTGTTTGTCCCTTCCCTTCCCCCTCCCAGGGACCCAAAGCAACTTAGAACAACAAAAAAGCAATCAAAGCCACAGTACAAGAAACACAAATATATATAAACAGAAAGAACAACAGACCCCAGCATGAATGTGGGGGTGTGTGTATAATGCCATCAAGTCACTGGTGGAGAGGGACTTATCCAAGCACTTGCCACCTGCCATCAAGTCTCCACGGAATTACAGTGACCCCATAGGGCAGCCTTTTCCAGCTTTTTTACAGAAACCCCTGAAACATTCTTCAGGCTTCGAGAAGCCCCAGAAGTGGCCTGGTCATGCAAAATATGGTTGGGAAGCAGAGCTGTGGACATGCCCACCTGGGGCCCCTCCTCCTCCTCCCACCCCCTCCAGGCCCATCGTTGGCCATTTGGGGAGAAGGTTGACATGACCCTATATGGTCATATCACCCAACTTCTGCTCTCAAAGTAATTTGGAAAGATTGTTGTTGTTAGGTGCGAAGTCGTGTCCGACCCATTGCGACCCCATGGACAATGATCCTCCAGGCCTTCCTGTCCTCTACCATTCCCCGGAGTCCATTTAAGTTTGCACCGACTGCTTCAGTGACTCCATCCAGCCACCTCATTCTCTGTCGTCCCCTTCTTCTTTTGCCCTCCATCTCTCCCAGCATCAGGCTCTTCTCCAGGGAGTCCTTCCTTCTCATGAGGTGGCCAAAGTATTTGAGTTTCATCTTCAGGATCTGGCCTTCTAAGGAGCAGGCAGGGCTGATCTCCTCTAGGACTGACCGGTTTGTTCGCCTTGCAGAAGGTGTCTGCTGTTATCTCCCTTCCTCCCAAGAGGCTGCTGCTTCCTGTTGCTTTGTGGCTCCCATAAATATGCAGACAAGTAGATAAGCAGCTCTGATAGCACACAAACCTTTAAGGCGGGCCGGTGTCACATTCCTCGGGCAGATGGAGCCGCCAAACAGGGCCTCAACTGCAGGTGGTAACTGCGATTTCAGTCCTTACCTGGGAGCAAAGCAATCACTACAGTTACGACTTCCTTCCCCATATTGGAAAGAAGGGCATGGCAGTAATATAGCAAGAGAATTCACTTGTTCCCAGGACCGCTTTGCCTTTCCTCGGCCTTTTCTGAAGTCCCTTCTGTAGCGACCCCCCCCCCAAATACACAAAACGGGCGGGGCGAAATGCCGCTCCAAACCCACCGGAGAGTCCCCCTGCGAAGCAGCCTTTATAAAGCTTGAAAAGTTTTTTTCCTTTTCGGAATGGAAAAAGAGAGGGGAAGATAATTGAACCCTTTGATTTGTTTCACGGTTTGTTTGCCCTTTCGTTCCTTTCCCGAGGTGCTGTTTGTTGAGGAATGTCTCCAATTGCCAGCGAGATGGTGGGGTGTCTAATATTTCCCCGCCAGCTCTCCTTTCAGCCAGAGCCGAGGACTGTGGCAGGCCCGCGATATGAATTTTTAATGCAGAACTTTATACCCCAGCCCTTGCAGCGCCCGGCCTGCGCAGTGCTCTCCAGGGCTTTCAGATTTAACGCTCCGACGAGCAAAGCACAGGCTCATGGCGTTTCGACATCCGTCGCCGTTAACCCCTGCACTGCCCAGCACGGCGCACTTAATTTCCCCAAAGAGCAAGCTGGGGAGATGTGGGGGAAGGGAGGTTATATTACGATTATTTTCCACAATTCAGAATAAACTGGGCCTCAGTACCTTCGGATACAGATTTATTGTTGGGCTCCTTCAGGAGCCGGTTACTGTAATTTGAAGCGCGGTTTAGTAATTTTTCTGCCTTCCGGGCAAATCTTGAGAGGGCCTGCTGAAATTTTCTTCTGTCTCGTGAGTTTTTTTGTTTTGGGGGAGGGAGGGAGTTCAATGTATGGTGGTATCTTTACCGAGAGTCACATTGTCGACCCATCAAGCTATGACTGCTCCTAGGTGGACGTCTTTCTTTGCCCGTAATACCGGAGACCTTTGAACTGGAGATTCCAGGGATTGAACTTGGGATGTTCTGCATACGGAGGATGAATACTACCACCAAGTCAGAGCCCCTCCTCCTGGTCACATGGGCTGCTGTTGAATTATGTAGCCCGTTGACCTTTTTGCCAAGGCTGTTCATGGTGGTTCTTCGGATGGATAGAGAGCGGCTTAATAGGGAGTAGTTAAATAACAGCCCTTTAGGGTATTCTTGCCTCTGCTGTTCATGCATAGGTGTGTCCTGTGAAGCATAAGAACTTGTAGCCTTAACTTCCCCCATCCGTCTTTTCCTTTGTTTGTTATCCTCACTGTATATCCCTGTGTAAACTGGATCTGTTAGAAACTTCAGATATTCCTTACCTCAGTCTGGTTGTGATTTCATTAGACTGATGCTTCTCTTACCTTTGATGAACCAGACGCCAAGGTGGGTTTAGTCGTTCCAATAAAGTGGGAGGTGCATTTTGCTCTCGTACTCAAAAGATAACGTTCTCCTAAATGGGATTTCAGCTTTTGGCACAGGGGATTCAGCTGTGTGAAGGGACGTGAATGTCAGCTCTTAATTCTTGATGGAGGACAAGAGTGCATGTTTCATTTACCAAGGAAACGCAGCCCAAAATGGACTGGGGGTGATAACTGATTTCCCTTCCTGGATTATGTTACAACTTTTGGAAGTATACACCACACTAATTTGGAGACATGTTGGTGGGACCCCTTGCATCCACTGAGATCATGTAACGGGAAAGTAAACAAGCACAAAAAGATGGTCCTGATCCATGTGCAGACGGCATTTACTTGGCCTCAACTGAGAATCAGTATCTTAGACCAAGGAGATGTGAGTTCTGTTACCTGACCATAAATATCAGCTGCTTTGGTCTTGCCACATTCCGTCTGTCTGTCTGTCTGTCTGTCTGTCTGTCTGTCTGTCTGTCTGTCTGTCTGTCTGTCTGTCTGTCTGTCTGTCTGTCTGTCTGTCTGTCTGTCTGTCTATCTATCTATCTATCTATCTATCTATCTATCTATCTATCTATCTATCTATCTATCTGAGCTTTCAGAAATCAAGCGGGATAACCAGTGAATCCTTGCCCTGCACATCCTTTGAGGAGGGGATGCAAAGGAGACTTTTGTACACATACCAAATGCTTGTTCAGTAACTGCAATAAATGAGGTTATCCTCTAGGCCAGGCTCGATCCTGCAAGGTAGATGCAATAGGATTGATTTGAGGACCTGAGAGCTCGTATCCTGTGCTTGCCCTGTGACATCACTTCCCAGGCTGCACATCATTTCCTAGCCAGCACCTCGTCTTGGGACTATGCCAGAGAAGTCCACAGGCCTAGCTGTTGAAAGCCACATGGATACCGCCAAGGCTGTTCCAGAAATAATTCTGGGTGTTGCCTCTTCTGCCACAAGCTAACGTGCTAACAACTGCCATTGGGAGGAGAGAAAAGTTACATCTGTAAAGCGACTGTCTGTGGTCGGGGGGGGGGGGGGGGAGAGGAGTCTTGCACATTTAAAAGGTGCCAAGAGGCGATGTTGGCTGCAGAAACAGAGGCCGGGCACAAAACACTGCAGGAGGTGTTAACGGCACTTGGGCAAAGGATTTCAATTCGAGCAATGAGAAAGCATTTGAATTTTTTGCTGTGAGCCCCTTCCAGATCACACACACAGCTTGGCTTTAAAGAAATAACATGAAAGTACATTTGCACTCCCCCCCCCCCCAAAAAAAACAAAGAACTCCAAAACACAAGTCAGCCTTGTGCTGCTCAGCCAAAAACTTGGCCTGTTCTCTTGCGTCAGGAGGGTACAGACTAAAACATCAGAAGAAGCCCAAAAAAGCTGTCCTCAAAGCTCCGAACTCTTGCAAAGTCAGCCCAAGCCTTACTTCAGTGTCTTCTCCACCGCTTTGCCACAGTCCCAGAAGGGAGGCCTTAAGAGCCCAATGCTGCTGGGCCTGCCCCTATCTGTACCGCCCCATGCAGTTCGCAACAGGTAGAGAGCAGGCAGGAGCACTGACTGTGGCCTTCATACCCAAGGCGGATAAGTGGTCCGTCTAACTCAGAACTGGCTCCTTTGAATTGTCACTGTCTCGTCAGCCACTGGTGGAGAGGGAGTTATCCAAGCGCTTGCCACCTGCTTTAAATGCAAACTCTGATATTTGAACCCAGGATCCTCTAGGTCAGTATGTCCTCCCCAGTATGCCAGTTGATCCTCTTCTCCCCACACCCACCTCTATGCCTTGGGGCTCGGCCCTGTCAGCTGCTTGAACTCAAATCTGAGCATAATGTGTTAAGAGCGTTTTCCCTAGCCCTGTTCACACGTTATAGTAAACGCACGTACAAGCTGCAGGACACGTGTACGCTCATTTGTCCAAAAGAGCTGACATCCCCTCACTTGAGAAATACGAACAGGAACTTGGACCTGGATACATGTGGCGTTTCTATCATGGATTCTGCTGCGCATGCGTGGAATATAACATAAGAGTTACTCCATCCACGCATGCAGAAAAAGCAAGTGTATACTGTACACGGATTGAATGCACATGCACTGTAATTTGTGAAGAGGGCTTCTGTGTTTACGGGGTACCTGTGGGGGGTGAGATCGTCTGGCCCCATCTCCAGGGTTTGCAAGTGAAAGGAGAGAAGATTCAAGTGCCAGTTTGACCCTTTGGCCCATAAGGTGGACGGAGATCCTGGATTCTGGTACCTTTGAAAAAAGAGAAACGGCACTAGCTCCCTTGTGAGTTCAGCCCCAAAATTATTATTGTAGCGGTAGTGGGGGGGCTTTACGGCATGAGTAAAAGGAAACTGCATCCATGGCGTTAGCTCTGCCAGCCCGCTGGTACATCCGCGGATAAGTGTTGCATCAATAGAATAGTATTGCACTCTGGGGTGAAGTAACGGCTCGCTTAACTGCTCGGAGATAGCGAGCCTCTTATATTCAAACATTGCAGCTCGGCCCAATTATTTTAGAGCGTTAAAGATAGCGGCTTATTAATACGAGTTTGTTTAAGCGTTGGCACTCGAAACCCCGGAAAGGGACTCCGGGGAGGAGAAGCGGCATCAAGGTGTCCCGATCCTGCCATCAAATCGACACGAGAGGATCCTCATTCCTCGCCACGGGACCAGATGGAAAGCCAACGACGCCGGGAGGATAAAACCCAGTTGGCCTCGCTTGGATTTGATTGCAAAGCGGCTGCTGTGAATTGGTGCTTCTTGCGTCTTCCTTCGCAGCTTCGCAGAGCCAGCTCTTTGCTTTAGTGTGTCATGGGGGTGTCGTATCGCCCAGGATGCCGCAGGATTGCGGCTCACCTCTCGACCAGCTTGGGTTGCAAAGTAGGCCCTTGCAACCGGCCTCCAGCGCAACGTGGTCTCCCTTTTTATCGACGGAGAGCTGAGGCAGACCTGCAGAGTGAGTCCCGTGCGGAATCGGGATCTGAATTCCCATCTTGTCAATGCAAGCACAGCACCGTAATTGCTGCACGGTGAAGCTGGCCCTGTTGCCCGTTGCCCACGAGTCTCTTCTGAGCGGGTAATCAAAGGTGTGGGGAAAACATCTCCCGGGACTGGTTCACACCTCCGTGTCCGTGGCTGTATTTTTCCTTCCAAATTGATTGACCTACGCTCGAGAACTGGCTTCTGAATGCTGTGAACTTACTTTACTGTAAAACACGGCGTTTTGAAAAGCTGCCAAAATGGTATCCGTAGTATTAGGTCTGGGATAGCCTGTTCCTCAGACCAGGTTGGAAGTTGATTTTTTTTTTTTAAGGCAAGTGAAGGTCATCCAAACCCTGCATGATGCAGTAGCACTATTGCCCGTGGCCCTGCTCTGCACATGGGGTGCCCAGGAAATTCACAGCAGGCAGGGGCTCATGGGAATTGTAGTCCATGAACATCTGGAGGACCACAGGTTGACTACCCCTGCCCTAGAACCCTGGCTGGGAACCCCTGGAATAGAGCATCCCACCTCTGAGCATCATTCTTTTTCCTTTGAGTGGCAGCAAGCAGATCAACCGTCTGCCATTCTTCCATGCTGAAAGGTCCAGGATCTTTTGCTAGGATCGGAAGAACCCAAGGTGAGCATCAGTTGCTTAAGCCCCAGCCTCCACTGAGGGATTCTGACCTTCCGCTTGGTAATTTGTCTTTAGTAGCATTACCCTGGGCCGTCCTGAGCGGGCTAATCTGGAAAGCCAGCCTCGGTTAATCAGGTTGTCTCCTACCAGCTTCAGGTCCCTGGTTTGCCTGTCAGCAGTATTTTCACTGCAGGATTTTAAAGGTTAAACACCTCTCGGTGAGGCAGGCGGGGAATTCTGCAGCCTGTTGCCACCATCGTAAAAGGTCAGGCTGGAGAGGAATTGACTGGAAGAGGCCGGCCCATTGTCCTCTTGAGCCTGTTCTGTTCATCCAGCATTGCTTCTGACCTCCCGATTCCAGGGGTTTTCCAGGATTTGCAGGTCGCATCAGCACCACGTATTCTGGGTCCTTCTTTAAAAGCTCCTTTGAACAAACCATTCCTGTTACTTCTCAGAGGCCTGATGTGTGTGTGTGGGGGGGTATGTTTTCTGCTGAAAGCCTGCAGATCGCTGGATGGGAGCCTTTGTGGTTTCTCCCTGGGCCACGTGTTTCTGCACTGCTGTCTACACACTGTTTGTTTTATTACACTCGGGGAAATTGACACTACGCTGGGCTGCTCAAGGCTGCGCGGAGGGTAATTCTATATTTCCCCTTGACTTGCTCTTCTCTTGAAATGAAGGAGAGGCAGGGAGGAGGCTTGCTGTGTTTGGATCTAGCCGGGGAAGGGGAGGGAGAAAGAACGTTTCTAGACTCGAGGGAGGGGGGGAAATCAACTTTCACATCTCTTTTTAAAGGTTTGCAGGAGTAGTCAAACTGCGGCCCTCCAGATGTCCATGGACTACAATTCCCAGGAGCCCCTGCCAGCTGGCAGGGGCTCCTGGGAATTGTAGTCCATGGACATCTGGAGGGCCGCAGTTTGATTACCCCTGGTTTAGTCCATGGGGAGTTTGGAATCATAGGAAGCCGGTGGTAGCGGGCTGCAATTTTGGGAGAGAAAAAACACTGTAAAGCAGAGCTGGCCAAACTACAATTACCATGAGCCCCTGACAGCATAGTGCTGCCCGTGGACATCTGGACACAGTTCGGCCACCCCTGCTGTAGAGCAGTGATCTTCTAACTGTCTTCTGGGAATATTTTCCCCCCATACTCTGCTAAGGATTTTGGAGGACAGGAAGTTAGGCTCTTGGTTTATAGATGACACCAGTTTAGACCTCGGAGGTGTGGATTGCAGTCATTCCAGCCCTGCCCTTGGTAGCCCAGGCTAGTATGTTCTCAACAGATTTCGGAAGCTAAGTAAAATATTGAGTAGGAGACCACCAAGGGAGACCAGGGATACCAACCACCTCTGAATGTCTCTAGCCTTGAAATTCCGATGGGGGTGACCATAAGTTGGCTGCAACTTGACAACCAAATAGTAATCAACTTTGGAATGCAAAATCTGATTGAGTGTAGGGTTACCTCTTAAATGGAACTTTAGACAGTTTCAGCTTTAGCCTCACTCTTAAGATTAATCCTATGGCAGTGTTGGCTATATAATCTCCAGAACACCTGAAATCACAGTTCTGTGATCTCTTTGTTGCAAAACGTCTTGATTTCTCTTCCATATGTCATCTCTCTTCAGAGAATCATTTCTTTCAGGTAAGGCAGGGAAAGTTAGTAAATTAGTAGTAAATTAGTAATCAGCATCGTAAGTCCAAATATGCAGTATGATTATTCTTTGCTTGAAAAGCCAATCGGCCCTATGGCATTTCTAGCAAAGAATTATCATACTGCATATTTGGGTTTGGGATGCTGTTGACTAATTTACTGCTAACTTCCTTTCTCCTCATATCTGTACTGGTATGATCCCTGTTCCATTGTCTGAGGAAGTGTGCATGCACATGAAAGTTCACGCCTTGAATAAGTCTTTGTTGGTCTTAAAAGTGCCATTGGATTCATTGAATGCTGAGGAGCCATCTGGTCCCAATAGCTCAGTGGTAGCTTTCTGTTTGTCTTTTTGATAATTCCTTTAACTCACTTTGGGCAAAAAATAGCATACTTATCTCTAAAGGAAACAAAGAGCAGCAGTTTTGATTAGCACCCAGCCTGGACTTCAAACTAAGATTTGTAGCCAGTTCACCAGATCTTACACTTGCTTGTGATTTGTTGCAATGGCTAAATTTAGAAAGCATGACTTGGGTGGGAAGTGTTGCCTTCTGAAGCCACCTGGCCACGGAAAGGAGCATATCCTCCCTGGTGCGAAAGGGCAAGAAGAAGAGCCTACCGATAGAAGAAGAAGAAGAAGAGTTGGTTCTTATATGCCACTTTTTCCTACCCAAAGGAGGCTCAAAGCGGCTTACAGTCGCCTTCCCATTCCTCTCCCCACAACAGACACCCCGTGAGGGAAGTGAGGCTGAGAGAGCCCTGATATCACTGCTCGGTCAGAACAGCTTTATCAGTGCCGTGGCGAGCCCAAGGTCACCCAGCTGGCTGCATGTGGGGGAGCGCAGAATCAAACCTGGCATGCCAGATTAGAAGTCCGCACTCCTAACCACTACACCAAACTGGCTCTCATAGAGTATTTCGTAGAGTATATTTCGTAGAGTAACCAGAGTTTGTTTCACAAACCACAGTTTATCACGATGACTGAATACAGGCAAATTTCCCTTCTTTTCCACTTAAACAAATAATGTGGCTTTCCAATATCAATAGCAGGTAGCTTTTAAAAAAAATTGCAGAATGTACTCGTAAAGGTTTTAAGTCAAGTGTTTTAACAAGCCTTTGTGGTTTCATATTAACAGCTATTTAAAGTAATAAAATGGAAGGGGGGGGGGGAATGAGGAGGAAAAAAATGTCTTGTTCTCTCCAAGCTGAAATGTTAGTCTGTTCAGCTCATAAAAAGAAAATAATAATGTCGGCTACATGCTAGCAGGAAATTTCAAAGGTATTACCGGTGGCTTCCCAATGCTCCCACATATAAAGGACAAAGCTGACTTTTTCCTGGAGGCACAGCAGACCTTCACGCCTAGGAAGTGCCACCAGCAAGAGCTGGCAAACAGGTGACATGTGAAAAGTCTGTGCCAGGAATGTTGGTGGGAGTTTCGGCTGCATCTGGCCACCTTAAATGAACTCCTGTGTGGACCAGATATGCAAAGGAGATTCTTGAGCTGGGAAGCTCACAAGCAGCGTGTGGAGACAATGCACATCCACTGTGATTTATGCCTGGCCCAGTCTGGCCTGGTCTCATCAGATCTCAGGAACTAAGCAGGAAGGCCAGGGTCACTACGCGAAAGCCAGAAATGGCAAAGCACGTCTGCTTGCTCTGAAAAGCCTACAGCAGCCTTTCTCCAGAAAATCCCTGAAATATTCTTCAGGCTTCAAGAGATCCCAGAAGTGGTGCAATCCCCCTTCAGGCCCATAACTGGCCCTTTGGAGAGGGGGAGGTGGGTCAACATAACCATATATGTTCATATCACCCAACACATTCGAGAAACTTTCCAGGGCCATCAAGAAACCCCAGGGTTTCACAAAATTCTGGTTGAGAAAGCCGGTTCTATATGGTCATCCTAAAGCAGCCGCAATATGACAGCACACCCCCTGCCATGCAGAGCTATACTCCACATAGAGAAATGAAAGATTTCCTGGTTTGGAACTACCCGCAGCTTATGAAATCAGATGAAATCACAAACCGCGGTTTGTTCTCTAACCTAAAAACAGCATTTTTGCCGGCTGCGGCAAGCTCCGATTTGTTGAGAACCAGGATGTTTCCAGGTTCCTTCACCTGTGCACAAGTGGAAAGGGTGCACGTGAGTGAAAGTCCAAATCCCAAGGACTTCCTCACGCGCTCTCCTCAAAAGCAAACTGGTTTTGTTAACGACATCTGAATACAGCCTGTATTAACTATTGTATCATAAGAGGTAGAGTCTTGAGAGGGCAGAGAAATGACCCATTGTTGGTTTGCGTTCTTTGAATTCACATTACCCTTCCGGTCATGCGGTAGCAGCTCATCTGTGCATCGTCGTCTGCAGCCTAAGTGAAGCCATGCGCACACGGCACCATCTGAAAAAGCTGGCATGGAGAAATGCCACGGAGTCACCCACAGGGACCCCGCCAGTGCAGGTTTCCGAGCCGCATCTGTGGCCGCCGTGTTGAAATCCTTGGAATTCACTCCAGGGTCTCAAGCCCGAGAAAAACGAGCCAGTTGTTCTGTGCTTTAATAGATCAATGAGAGCTGGGTGTGTTATGCTCGTTAAGAAAGGAAAAGAAAAGGGTGAACTAGGATTGTTTTACAGCCAGCATTTGCAGACAGCAAAAGCTGCATGTAGCTATTAGAGACTTTGCGAAATAACCGATTTTCAGGCTGCCGAGCGCCAGGCCCTGATGCAAGGTTGAAGCTTATGAAAGGGGGAGGGGGGGGGTTAGAGAATGAATCCTTTTGAATATCCTCTGGAATTTTTGTTGCAGCCTGCCTGAGGACAGAGCATGACAGCAATTTAATTCATTACTCCACTTAAAGATTTTTTTAAATATATATATATATATATACGTATACACACCTACGTCTGAGACATTTATAAACCTCAATGGGTGTTCAGCTTGCTCAGCGGAGAAGGTCCCTTTGAAGGTTTGGTTTACGAGGCATGCAGGGGTGGTTTACAG
Source organism: Paroedura picta (assembly GCF_049243985.1). Taxonomy (NCBI): domain Eukaryota; kingdom Metazoa; phylum Chordata; class Lepidosauria; order Squamata; family Gekkonidae; genus Paroedura; species Paroedura picta. The sequence goes on along the minus strand of NC_135383.1, from coordinate 12,882,825 downwards.
CAAATAGGGCGTATTGGATGAGAGTGGAGAAGAGCAGGCCAGCCCCGGAGGAATCCGGCAATTGGGCTGAGGGCTGGTATGGGCAACACAGCTTTGTGTGGGGATCTTGCCGACGGGGAGTTGGCTTAACAAAGTTGAACAATTGAATTAATAAAATAAAATTAAAAAACTCCAAGCAAAGTGGAAAGAAATTTTAACAGTGGCAACAACAACAACAACAAAAAACCCCTGGAACAGACACTAAAACCTTATGTCCACGCCAGCTCCATTGGGTCCAAGAAATGTTTATGGTGCAGGTCTGTGGCACGACTCATGAAGACAGGCATAAGCCCTGATCATGTGAGCCACCCTGGAACTGCTGTTCTACTTCTCCTACCTCCATTGTGGTTGCGAGTACGAATTTCATTTTCGGAACGTCACACCAACCCATCCATGTGGATACCACGTTATATTTGACAGGGTCTTGTAAAGCTTGTGTAGGGCCTGAAAGTTGCTTTAAGGTGGAAGGTCTTTATAAAATCATTTTACTCTATTGCAGGGGTAGTCAAACGCTGGCAGGGACTCCTGGGAATTGTAGTCCATGGACATCTGGAGGGCCGCAGTTTGACTACCCCTGCTCTGTTGGATGCTTTGCGTTGGGCAACGTTTCAGGAGGTAGAACAGTATACCATAATATTAAATAAGTAAAAAACTTTAACTTCCTTTTTAAACAGTTGCTGGATACTAGTGGGTTCTCCATTCCTTAACCCTTTTTTAAAACTATAAATGTATACGTAACAGCCTTGTATGACCTTCATGCATAAAACTTTCTGCAGTCAGCTGCTCTTTTGGCTCAGTTGCAGACTAACTGGCCTTCTTCCTGTGTCCTTCCAGGGCTGACGAAATCGAGATGATCATGACGGACCTTGAAAGAGCAAATCAGGTAGGATTTTAGTTGTCAGATCATCAGAGAAGCTTCCACGCCAGGGAATGCCCTACTAGCAGGTGGACCAATCATTTTACTGTCAGTTTGTAGCTGCAGTACTGTGTCTCATTACTTGGGTGACACGTACTTTTCTCGGCTTAGGGCATGAGGCACACGCAATTAAATAAAACATAAGCGCCGAAACAGGGAGGAGAGCAAAGGAGAGCTCACTGTTTTTTTGCATATTCATCCCTAACTGTGACTTTCAGATCCTGGTTTCATGCGCTGATTAAGAGGGAGATCCTCCTTGTCCTAGGGTGTAACGACACTGCCGGCTTTCACTTGCGCATTAATCCGCAACATGATATCCGTGAGCGTCACGGCATTTGCCACAGTGTTTCCTGGTGTTCACTTCCTTCTTCCCCAAATGAGTGTGCTTATCCTGGCTTTCTTCCACCCCATTGGCATACATGGCACATTACCTTTGTATTTGTGCGGAACACCTATTAAGAAGCAGTAGTTCCCCTTGTAGGAAGACACTTGATTTGGCTCCAGCCCCCACAGCAGCCGATTTAAGGCAGGTGTTCCCTGCAGTTCAGCCGTTTCAAAGAGCCCACAAATTCCCACTCCCATGAGGGAGGCGTTATGGGCAGTTTTCATATTTTAACACTTAATGTTTCAGAGTTTAGATTTGTTATGTATTGCTTTAAAGCTTTTGAGAAAAACCCTTGCAGGTCATTTAAAGCAGAGGCGTCAAGGGCTGGAGCTGACAGAGAGGCCACTTGGTCAGTCTGGGCCACGTGTGCCACAAAACGGGACGTGGGACTATCCCACGGACACTGATGCCGTTTTAAAAACCCAGGTAGTTTATTATAATTTTCTGCAAGACCCAAATTGAGCAGGAGAGCCTTTAAATTCCACTTCTACCCCGTCCAGGTGCTGCTCTGGTCTAGGTGTCCTCCTGTCTTCAAACAACAGTCCAGCTTGTTTCATCTTACAATCTGTGCCCCCCCCCCCCCCCCGCTCTCACAATATTTGTTGTTAGACTTGCTGACATTTTAATCTCTTCGGTAATTTTCCGTCATTTAAAACATTACTACATAAGATCCGCCCTGACTCCATCCTGTATACAAGAGAGAAATCGTCCCGGAGCAGAGGGGTCCGCCCACTCCCCCCCCCCCCCCCCCGAGTCGTGCTTGTTTCAGGCCAAATGGGCAGAGTGTCTCTTAATTCGGTCTTTACTCGTGAGAATGATTCCCATGGGGAAGTGTGCACGGCAGCCTCGCTTTGGCTGGGAAGCACAGGAGGCAATTGAATCAAAGGCCTCCCTTTCCACTCGCCGTCCTCCAGCCTGGGAAATTCAGTGGGCTGCGGCATTTGTGTCAGCAGGGGATTCCTTGCTCCTAGCGTTAAATTACTGTCATAATCGCTCAATTATTTCTTCCTTGTACTGTTTAAAATAAAAATCCATCACATTCTGAGGAATTTCAAACCCCCCCCTCCCCCCCTCCCATCGTTTATTAGGTTGAGTGTTTAGGAAAATCAATTATACTCAGTCGGGCATGAATTGATGAATGTTCTTGCAATAATTGCCAGTTGTTAAATCAAATGTACATTCTCTTTCCTCCCCCACCCCACCCCCCCATGCCCCTTTTGCTGCTTTCCAGAGGGCAGAGGTAGCTCAGAGAGAGGCCGAATCCTTGCGGGAGCAGCTCTCCTCCGCGAACAAATCGCTCCAGCTGGCAACCCAGATCCAGAAGGCACCGGATGTGGTAAGAGAGGGGGGCAGCCCACTTCTGCTGGGGCCCACAGCCCATCTCCGGTGTCAAACAAATGTCCTGGTCTCCAACCAGGTTCACATTTTCCTGGGAATTGTCCTTCTCCTGTGCTCTCTCCAGCTTAAAAGGTAAAGGTAAAGGTATCCCCTGTGCAAGCACCGAGTCATGTCTGACCTTGGGGTGATGCCCTCTAGCGTTTTCATGGCAGACTCAATACTGGGTGGTTTGCCAGTGCCTTCCCCAGTCATTACCGTTTACCCCCCAGCAAGCTGGGTACTCATTTTACCGACCTCGGAAGGATGGAAGGCTGAGTCAACCTTGAGCCGGCTGCTGGGATTAAACTCCCAGCCTCATGGGCAGAGCTTTCAGACTGCATGTCTGCTGCTTTACCACTCTGCGCCACAAGAGGCCCTTCTTAGAGTGGGTCAATAATGAGGAGGAGGGAACAGGATTTCCCCGAGCCTGCTTGGATCCCTCGGGGATCCCCAGGAGACTGAGTCACGTGGAACAAATGCGCCTCCTCCCTGGAGCCCTGCCTTGCTCAGTACAAAGCATGCGCACCCCTGGGCTTGCTGACTGCCCCCAGCGTACCCACGGGTGGATGGCACAGGGCGCCACTCCCTCACTGCCCGTTCTTTGCTTTCTACAATTGTGGTGATTTAGAATCCGATCTAGAAATCTCTATGCGTCCCTTTTAAAACCATCATAATTTAAAAACAGCCCCTGGACCTAGTGGCTGTTGCACAGCTGTTGTTTCCCCCAAAGGACTGGCACACATTTGCGCATATGCACCGGAAGCCATGTGCTGGGCTCCTTACTGAGCAATTATGTAGAATGCCGTCTACCCACTTTCTCCCCCTTTGTATCTCTACAAATATTTTTGAGAGAGAGCTGAATGCCGCAAAATGTCCTGACGTGTCCCTAAGGGTATCCCCTCCTTCCATATGGCTATGGGCATTCTTAGCTAAGGGGCCAGGTCAGTGGGGTTCAACCTGAAGGCTTCTTGGGGGGTTGGGGGGGGGGGCTGGTAGAGTTCCACATCAAGAAGAACCGATGTTGCTACTGACATGATTTCCCATTCAACCATCCATGTAAGCAGTTCTGTTGCTAACGTCAGGCCCATAACAGTTTCAGTTTATTTCGATATAAAATCAGCTTAAAATCTTGCCACAGTACAATACTAGGATCAGCAAATAAATGTTAAAATGTCATTATAATTCAGCCTTGTTTAAGGACTTAACCATCTGCCGACGTATGCTCCACGTACAAAATTTGCAACACTGCAAAGCCGTTTCTGAAGAAAGTTCAGGGGGAATCAGAAAGATTTAGAACTGCTCTGATCTTCCTGGGGAGTTTGCGAACACTGGCGCAGTATTTTGTGAGCAAGCGTCACTATAGTAAGAGCAGTGCAATTGTACATGCCTTTGCCATTTGGCATGGACTCACCCATTGTGAATGAGTAAATATCCTCTGATATTTAGGGACTTCTAGTGTTGTTTAATAAACTACCAACAAGAAAATGTTTTTGGCAGAGGGATGCCTCTGCAGCCAGGCCCTATCAGACTGAAGGGCCAGATCCCAAATCCGTTTTTGAAGTATTTCTTTGGCTTTCCGAATGCCTAGTTGGAGCAGAGCTTAAGGGGAGGAATCACACTCTTGCAATCTTCTTTTGACAGTTCTCAGCCAATTCGAGCGAAGTAAGAGGGGCGAGTACCTGGGGTTACAGATTAATTTCAACAGCAGCACATATACTAAATTAGGCCCATAACCAAGTAGAATTTTGTCTTGTACATTCTGCCTTCTGTTTGTCAGCTTAGAACCACTGGCCAGCTTTCCCTTTACGTTTAGATATTTATGCTCAAAGTTGTTTGCAGCATTGTAGTCCCCTCCTCCATTTGATTCTTATGACCACTACCCCTAAAAGGTAGGTTTAGTTAGTTAGGCAGAGCGAGTGTGATCTGCCAAGGTCATTCAGCTTCCTTGGCAGAGAGGAGGTTCAAATCTGATTCTCCCAGATTCTAGTCCAGCAATCTAATCCACTGCACAAAATCTCTAGAGCAGGGGTAGTCAAACTGCAGCCCTCCAGATGTCCATGGACTACAATTCCCAGGAGCCCTTGCCAGCATTCGCCGGCGAATGCTGGCAAGGGCTCCTGGAAATTGTAGTCCATGGACATCTGGAGGGCTGCAGTTTGACTACCCCTGCTCTAGAGACTATTAGTTAAGAGATTGGTTACATTTCTCCCCCTACCATAATAATACTAATCTTCTTATTTCCTGCCCTTCCTGGTAGCTCGAGGCATGTTACAATATATTAAAATAATCCATGCTAAAAATCAGTATAAATTTTATTAAGTATTAAAACATTGTTAAAGATGTCTACCTCCAGCTTCATTTCAGAAAGATTTGGGGTATTCCAATTATTTCGGGGGAGTCAATTTTCCTTCTTTTAGCAGTGAGGCCCACTCTTCTTGATGTTGTGCCTGGTGTTTTGTCTGATGTTCTCTGTGGCCTCAACGGTAGGCCTGGTGGAATAGCTCTGCATTGGGTTCCACCATGCTGGGGTCAAGGCCAGTCTCACCTCTTTTGGGCTGGGGATCCTAAGCTTGTTTTGGTCAACTGACCTCAGTGCTCTTTTGCAGGGGGGGGGGGAGATATTCATTCCTAGTCTTTTTTGAGGAAGCTGATAGATCTTTTCTCCCCTCTGTGACTTCTGGTCCACCATAATATGATGTCATCAAGACTGGACATACTGCACACTGGCAATCATATGGGTACTATACGAGGATACCATGAAATTATTCCCCCGAGTTAATTTGTGTTCAATTCATTGCTTTTTTTTTAACCTTTTACCCTTAGTCTTAATTTTGAAATCTGTCATAGGCAATCTAAGATATTTTCTTGGGCCCAGCGTGTGACTTCCCTCTCTCTTTCTCTCTCTCTGTCCCTGTTTTCCGCAAGGAGCAGGCCATCGAGGTGCTGTCGAGATCCAGCTTGGAGGTCGAACTGGCCGCGAAAGAGCGCGAAATTGCTCAGCTCGTCGAAGACGTGCAGAGACTGCAAGGCAGCCTCACCAAGCTCCGGGAAAACTCCACCAGCCAGATATCCCAGCTGGAGCAGCAGCTGACTGTGAAGAACAGCACGCTCAAAGTAAGGGCCTTGGTGGCACCACTTGCTCTGGATGCCCTGTTTCTTTTGCTCTAGGTGGGACCCTGAACTGGATAGCGCACTCACTTCCTAATAAGGGATCACAGAGCAATACGAACATGCCCCACCTTGCTTGCAGGTTCAGTGCTGGGCATCTCTCAGGTAGCAGGCACTGGGAAAGACCTTTCTCTGCCTGAGATCCAGGAGAGCACATCTTAGTAGACATTGTTGTGCTGAAGGGATCAGTGACCGGATTCATTATACGGTAAGACTCAGTACAAGGCCTAGTGAACTTCCTGGTTGGGTGTTCAGCATACTGTAATGCCTGAAGCATGACATCCAAATGGAAAGGCCCTTGGTACAAAGGAAAACAGAATTTTAAAAAGGCAAGGGGGAATCCGCAAGGACCTTCCTCCTTTCGCACTATTTCCTCTTTCCCTTGCCCAAAAGCCATCCGTAGTCACTCCTTCTAGGGTTATCAACTAGGGGTCTCCTGGAATCACAACAGGTCTCCCAACTACAGAAATCGGTTCCCCTCAGATAGGGAGCCAGATCTGGGTCACATAGACCCTTTTCTGAAACTCTGACCACTACACCACACTGGCTTTCCTAGGGCGGTGGCTGTTGACCAAGCAGCCAGGCCTAGTTCAAGTCATGCAACAAGGATGGTTTCAAGTCGCCCACAAGTTGCTTCCAGGCCTAGTGTTGCCAATCTCCAGGTGAGACGTAGTAATACCCCAGACATGTAACTGAACTCCATATGACAGAGATCTGTCCCCGCTGATAACTGTTTTGGGAGGTGGACTCCATGGCCTTATTGACTGCTAAGGCCTCTGCCCTTTTGAGGCTCTACCAAAGAATCTCCAAGGATTTCCCAGCCTGGGAGCCCTAGCTAGGCTCAGCCCCAATGAATCATGTCAACCCATGCTGCCCTCCCTCCAATGGCCATTGATGGCCCAGGAAGGGGTGGGAAGGGGAGGGGCCCAGGTGGGCGTGTCCGCAGCTCTGCTTCCCATCCACATTCAGCACGATCACGCCACTACTAGGGTTTCTCAATGCCTAAAAATGTTTCTGGAGTTTCTCGACAGTATAAAAGTCAAGAAAGCCTAGTCTCTACTGTCCCTTCTGGGAGTAGCCTCCATTTGAAAGGGGGTAGGGGGAGTAGAAAACACACCACCCGACCTGTATTTGGTTGTGCATGTTAAGTTCTTGTATCACCAAAACAGGCATGGTGCTTAGCCAGCGCACAAGGAGGTATGTTGATCATTTCAGGGGGAAGAGGTTATATGCGAAAGGAAATGTGCTGTTCTTGCAGGCAGGCAAATAGAAAAGGTTACATAACTTTTTAAAGTAGGCTTGGAAGGCAGTTCCTAGGAGTGGCAGCACTTTGGTGCTTAGTTTCTCTTTCTTATTTAAGATTGTGTGTGTGTGTGTGTGTGTGTGTGTAGCATTGCATAGTGACTTCTTAGCGAGGTAACTTTGCAGAAGCCGCTGTACAGGAGTCTCCCTCCCCTCCCCTCCCCTCCCCACGCACACATGCACACACTCCGCTGCTGTTAGTGCATTATTTGCAAGCTCCCGGAGGGTATATTTTTAGACCTTGTGCGCCATTAGAGACATGCCTTTTATTTTGTCTGAAAACGAACCGAGTCGATATTTAGAGCCAGATATTAGTTCCTCCAGATTGTCGCACAGCTTGAACCTTTTGTTCCGCTTTGCGTTTTACTGGCTTCTTTCAGACAATTAATATGCTAATCTCTCCTCCACAACTGTTGCCGTCCTCGGAGGAAGGGGAAGGGGAGGGGGCACGCGCACACAAAAATGCCTAAATGGCCTCTTTGCATGAAGTTAGGAGCTTTCCATTTGTCAGGGTCATTTGCTGAGAAAGGTCTCTCGGTAGCTTCCAGGCTCGTCTCTTTGCTAGGTAGGCCAGGTGTTGGGTTTTTTTTTAAGCACGCAAAATGGTTCAGAGGAGCTAAGAAAAGGGAAATGGTCGTGGTCAGTTCTTCCACGTCTTCTTCCACATCTGGAAGAAGTTCCTGACAGTTAGAGCAGTTCCTCAGTGGAACAGGCTTCCTTGGGAGGTGGTGGGTTCTCCTTCTTTGGAAGTTCTAAGCAAAGGCTAGATAACCATCTGACAGAACTGCTGATTCTGTGAATTTAGGCAGATTGTAAGTGGGTGGACAGAAGGGATCATGTCAGTACTTGGCTCTGGTGGCCCTTTCTTTTACGCCCGGAGAAATGCCTATTGCTGCTTTAGGGTCGTTAGGCTAATTTCCTTCAGGCCAGACCGGCCAGGGGTTCTGGCTTTTGGGTGGGTGGGGGGGTCATCATCTAGGCATGGAATTCATGTGGTAGGCAGGTAGTTGTGAATTTCCCGCATTCTGCAGAGGGTTGAACTAGATGCCCTGGAGGTCTCTTTCAACTCTGTGATTCTATGAAGAGAATGGAGCATTCTGGGATTCCTGTGCCCTGCAGATGGCAGGGCCACACACTGAAGTTCTCATGGCTGCTGCTCACATGGGGAGGCTGTTGTTTCCCTCCCCAGGAGTTCTGACAAACCAACTTTTCCTGGAGATTTGAGACATGGTAGCAAAAGCTCACCAATTTATTCTTTCCTTGGATTTTTCAAGGCCCATCCTACAAGCAGGGAAGGTACAGATTCAGATATACGGCTACAGGTGGTATCCTGTTGTTCCTATATCGTGGAGAACGTTGGTCCAGAAATGTTGAGATCAGACAGCACTTGAAGGCCAGATTATGGAGTATTCACTGGTCAAAATAATGGTTTATCTCTTCTTTCTTTTAAGCAACTGGAAGAAAAACTGAAGGGGCAAGCTGATTACGATGAGGTGAAGAAAGAATTGAAGTAAGTTTTTGCATATTATTTGAGCTGGGCAGTGTGGGTTCTGATGATTTCCATCTAGGAACCCATAAATATATAAATACAGGAAAAGGAGAGAAGGGTCAAGACGAAACAAAAAGTCTTCCACCACTGGCAGAGTACAGTGATAGAAGGGGACGTTAAATCTCCTTGGGAAGGGAGTTCCATCCTTTTAGCGCCATGGCCAAGAAGATCCTTTCCTGACCAGGCAAGTCCTTTCCTGGTCATGTCTTGCCAATCAGGGATCACAGAATGACGATGGCAATATAATGCTACTCCAGCCTTTAGACTGGCTATATCATGATACCACCAAGGCCTTAGTCATGTGGCTGGGACCACCCTAACAGGAATGACCTGCTGAGTAGCGTATTGTCACAATGCAATATAGAGACGATTGTATTTGTCAACAAGAGAATGCCAATAAGTCCTTGGAGAAGGGACTTTTGAGAGGGCACTGCCGCAAAGAAACAAGTGTGTCTAAAAGATTACATATGGCTCTTTTAAAAGAATCTGCGAGTTAAGATACGTTGGAGGGGTGGGTGAATGAGAACAGCGATAGGAGCATGAAAGGACTTCATGACCTGAGGCTAGCCCTATTCCGTCAGATCTCGGAAGCTCAGCTGGGTCAGCACTGGTTTGTATTTGGATGGGAGACTGCTAAGGAAGTCCCAGGGCCGCTATGCAGGGGAAGGCAATGGCATAAGCCGGTGCAACTTGATAGCCTTTCACATACATTCTCTCTCACACGCACAGAGAACTACTTAGAGGAGCTTTAGAGAAGGGGAAATGAATAGCTGCCGGTAATCCAAGTGTAAACCATGCCCCAATTAACGCCAGTAGACTAGAACAATGATGCAGGATGCTCCTGTGTATATTTATTTATTTGGTGACCTCGTGTACGTCACTTCCTGAGAAAGAGCTTGCAGCAAGCAACGGTAGGGCTGTACAAAATGCATGGATAATGGATCCGCTGTGCTATTAAAGTGTATGATTTCCGTTACGCAAACTGGCTTTCTTGTATTGGCTCTTCTTTGGTCTCTTGATCCGGGTTTTGACATCCTTTGGCTATTTCATTGTCTAAAGCGGCCAATCCCTGGCCTAGAACACCCTTCAGGCTCCTCCTGGGACATTCCGGGATCCCACATAAGGCAGGATGGATGCAGAGTTGTTCGGGAGGGTTTCAATGGGGTCTTGCTGGATTTTATGTTGTTACCCGTCACGAGCTGCTTGCAGGAGTAGCGGGCTATACATTTAAGAGTAATTTTTTAAAGAAAAGAGTGGTTGAGAATCCAGCAACGAACCCTGCCAGCCTAGCCACGAGGGTTATTAGACTCTCCCAGAAGCTCTGTTGGAAGGAGTCACTCTGGTCAAGCCAGTTGGCTTTCATTTGCAGAGTCCTTTAACCAAGGCCCATTCCGCACATGTTGGATAATGCACTTTCAGTGCACTTTTGAAGTAGATTATCCTGTTCCGCACCAGAACTTTTTTGCACTGGGATTCCATGGCAAAAGCACACTGAAAATGCATTTTCCGACGTGTGCATAATGGATCCAGGATGGGGGAACAAATTGCAAAAATTGCATCTTTAAAATGTACCATATATATTTGCATATAAGCTGACCTGCATATAAGGCGAGGCACCTAATTCTACCACAAAATCTGGGCAAACTTATTGACTCACATGGGAAATGCTCCATCGTCACAGGCTCTCCCATCCAGCGTTGCCATTCCTTTTGCCATTTAAGGCAAAAGGAAAAAAAGATCAGGGTCCCTCAGTCAAGCTGTTGAAGTCCTACAAGCTGCCAGAGCAAGCCCAGCTTGCAGTACACATTTGCAAAAGGCAATGCAACGATTGGCCGGCTGGAGCAGGCTTTTATTTCAATTACCGTATAAGCCGAGGAGGGCTTTTTCAGTGTGAAAAAAAGGTGCTGAAAAACTAGGCTTATACGCGAGTATATAGGGTATTTGCAGTTTCTCCAGATGCTTCATAACACTTAAGAAATATTAAGCAATTCTTTGGCCCTGTCACCGGAAAGCAGAAGACGATTAAAATGAGAAATAGCTACTGCACCTTTTAATGGTTTGTTTTTTTAAAAAATCTGCAGCATGCATCAGATCGCACAGATAATTTGAGCACATTTTCCTTGATGTGCTCGTTGATCTACTTCACCTGTATTTATATTTCATTTTTCAAGGCAGCGTTCTAATTTTTCGTTGTTGTTGTTGTGCTTTGTTAAGACTCTTTCTTTGCCTCCTTACCCTTCAAGCGTCGCACATGCATTTATATTGTTTCTGACAGTCCAAAATGTTATATCCTTATTAACCTTTAAATTTATGCTCCAAATGAGCCTGGTGGGACCTGCGCGCTCAGTGATTTAGAGGGACGCTTGCGAAAATATTCCCGTCTGCTAACTAGCGCGAATAGTTATTCTATATTCATTATCAGATTATATCGCTGCAAAGAAAAGTTGTTAAAGTTAGCACTTAGGGTGTTCCTGGAGAGCCGAAAATTACAATGTTAATGCTCATTAGCGAGGCTGTTATGGAAGGGACACGGCGGAAAATAACTCTTCCTCTTTCCACTCCGCAGCATCTTGAAGTCCATGGAGTTTGCATCGTCTGACAGCTCCAGCGCCCAGGTAACGGATATCCCGTGGATTTGGGGGCGGAGCCCGGGGAGGTTTTAAGCGCATTTGGGACCAGCACAACTGGTGTTGTCATATAACTTTTCATCTCCGTCAGTAGCCCACTGGCATTAGGATTTAAAGCGCTGGCCTTTGGAAGCTGCAGCAGTGTGGAAACATAGAGTTCTTGCGGCTTTCTGGGATCAAGGGACCAAGCCCTATGAAGATAGGTTGAGTGACTTGGGAATGTTCAGCCTGGAGAAAAGGAGGTTGAGAGGGGACATGATAGCCCTCTTTAAGTATTTGAAAGGTTGTCACTTGGAGGAGGGCAGCTGTTCCCATTGGCTGCAGAGGAAAGGACGTGCGGTAATGGGTTTAAACTACAAGTACAACGATATAGGCTAGATATCAGGGAAAAAAATTTCACAGTCAGAGTAGTTCAGCAGTGGAATAGGCTGCCTAAGGAGGTGGTGAGCTCCCCCTCACTGGCAGTCTTCAAGCAAAGGTTGGAAAATTATCAGGACTTTGTGGTTAGATCAAAGACTCCTTAAACCAAAAACAACTTCCATTTTGGCACTCTCCCTGTTCATATATTGCATTGAATGCACACACACGTGTGATCTACATCTTTGTAGGAAAGAGCCAACATGTGTTCATCTGACCAATGAAACTGGAGACCTAGTACCCGGATAAATATGTGGCTTCAATCACACATGCACTGTACGTGCACTGAATGTAACATGAAAATTATTCAACGTGTCTACAGAAAAATCAGGTGCACACCGATTGTTCATGTGTTCACTATGTGAACCAGGCTTCTGCGCATTAGGGGGCAAGAAGGATGGGACGCACAGGCCCAAAGATTTCAGGCTTGTTCACATTGGAACACATGAAGCTGCCTTAAAATGAATCAGACCATTGGTCTGTCATCCTCAATGCACCTACTTGGAGCAGTAACAGCTCTCCAGGGTCCGAATCTGAGTTCTTTTACATCACCTTCTGCCTGGTCCTTTTAACTGGAGATGTCAAGGATTGAACCTGGGGGCCCTCTGCTTCACAAATTGTGATTTGATTGACATCTAAATGCAGCAGCTGGATTTTTCCTTGTATCTCCAATCGAACTGGTAAAAAGAAATCCTAAACTTCAAGCCATCTTCGCCGTGCCATTGAGCTCGATAAAACAAAGAAGGTTTAGGTGGGGGAATTAGGAACATCCGGCCTTTACAGCATATTAATCTCGCATCGGGTCAAAGGTTGCAAATTGGATTCCGGCATCTTTAGCCCAAACCTGGAGCCACATTTCCGTACCCGAGACACGTTATTTCCCGTCGGTTTCGATGATTGAGAGCCGCGGGTAGGGAAAAGGAAAGGGTTCAGCTTTCACGGTTGATTGAATTTGTCTGTTCCTCCTGTAGCGCAGAAACAGTGTTTCGAGGTAGATATTCCAAGATAAGCACTGTGTCGGAAGACAAACAGGTGTTTAAAAAAAAGAAAGATTAATGGAGCACTTAAAGATACAGCTCACAAACCGATAAGTGGTCTGCATCAAAAGCCACAGCAATTGGGTGCCACGGACCGGAATTCTTGCGACATTCTCGCTGGCACGCAGATGACACATTCTAGAGTTCCAGCCCCAGCCCCTCGCGGAATTTGTCCCCCGCTCGCTCAGCGACTCTTCCCAACGTCTCGCAGGCACCCCCCGGACTGACTTCTTGTTCTGCTTCCCCCATAGGATGCCGCATCCAAGCCCCTGGAAGTCCTGCTTCTGGAGAAGAACCGTCTGCTGCAGTCTGAGAACGCCACGCTGCGGATCACGAACAGTGACCTGAGCGGTAAGTGGACGAGATCGGATTGAGGGGGATGGAGCTGCGATGCTTTGTTGCTTGGGGAGAAGGAAAGGGGATCAGGGCCCCGGTGTGTGCCCAGGATAGCGAGCCTCTTGAATCGCATTTGATGCTCTCCCTGCGGCTTCTCTCCCGGCCTCCCATTCCACGAGAGATTACGTGAGACCTGAAAGGCGTTTGCAAAGATTTAGGAGGTTGGAGGACTTTCTGGATTTTCTGAAGATTGCCTTTTTTTTTTTCCTTTTTTAATCTGTCTTCCGGTGCTCTAGGACACTGGGCAATAGGGCTGATGTCTTGGTTTTTTTTTTTTCTTTTCCCCATCCCACATAAAACAGATTTAAAGTGAATATCCAAATTAGGTGTGTTTCTCAAATACGTGGCCTGTTTGCCAGGACAAAGCCCTTCTTTCCAGTGGTGCGTTTGGGGTTCCGTTGGTTTTCTTACATTTCCTCTCCCCCCCATGTATATCTTTCCTAAGGGGGCGGGGTCAATAGACTGGAACTTGCGGTTGAATCGGTGATTTTTTGTGCTTTTTTTAAAATAATGGTTTCCACAACAGTTGGCAAATGTGTAAATAGGCATCTAGGTGTTTATTGCGTTCCAAAATAGCCTCTTAGCTATTCCATGGCATCTGCCCTGCTGACAGTCTCTGTAAACAAGCGAGTTTGATTCCAGTGTTATCAAATGTTTGCTGCATTTGGGTTCATCCGAGGTCTATTTGTGTGTGTGTGTGTGTGTGTGTGTGTGTGTGTGTGTGTGTTATCTGGGGAGCGGTGGGGGGAGGAAGTCAAGCGGGCACAATGCAAAGAGATTTTTTTTTCCCTTTTGTCAATGAAGTTTACAACGATAAAATTGTATAACTGCACTTCATGTCATTGTAATATTGTTTAAATGTTTGAAAAGGGGGGATTCTCCAGGCTGCAACATACAAGAAAGGTGCAAACATGAAATGCATGTTATTTGTCTTGGGGGCCTTGTTTGGCTTGACGAAAAATTTAAAAAAGACACAAAAAATTAACGACCCAAACCACCTTCTTCATTGGCCCTAAAACACATCAAAAAAAAAAAAAAACGACAAAGGCAAAAAGCAAAAAAAAAAAGCAACTTCCTCTATTTTTTCCCTTTTGTGGGGCAAACACTGCATTTTGGTCTTGGTCTTTTTTTTCCCTTTTTAATCCCCCATAATGCATTATGTTTGACCTTCCTTGTAGGGTCAGCCAGGAGAAAAGGGAAAGACCAGCCTGAGAGTCAGCGTCCTGCAACTTTGCCAGCCTCCCCTCCTTCTCAGTTGCCCCGCAACACAGGGGAGCAGGTTTCCAATACTAATGGTACTCACCAGTTCTCACCAACGGGTTTAAGTCAAGACTTTTTCAGCTCGTCCTTGGCAAGCTCCGGCTTACCCCTGGCTTCTACGGGAAAATTTGCACTAAACTCTCTCCTCCAGCGCCAGCTTATGCAGTCCTTCTACTCCAAGGCAATGCAGGAAGCAGGAAGCACAAGCATGATTTTTTCAGCAGGTCCCTACAGCACAAACTCCATATCTTCCCAAAGTCCTTTGCAACAAAGCCCGGACGTCAACGGCATGGCCCCATCGCCCAGCCAATCGGAAAGCACCGGCAGTGCCTCCGAAGGCGAGGAAATCGACACAGCCGAAATTGCACGTCAGGTCAAAGAGCAGTTGATCAAGCACAATATTGGACAGCGGATATTTGGACATTACGTTTTGGGACTCTCACAAGGCTCCGTGAGCGAGATCCTGGCTCGGCCGAAACCGTGGAATAAGTTGACGGTGCGAGGCAAGGAGCCGTTTCACAAGATGAAGCAGTTTCTCTCGGACGAGCAGAACATCTTGGCGTTGCGCAGCATCCAGGGCAGGCAAAGAGGTGAGTAAGGCGCTGGCCACCAACCTTTCTGTCTTTGTATCTTCTCGGTAGATGGTGGGATTCCATCAGACAGCCTGCCAGGTGGAGCCACCAAAGCCATTTAGATGGTTTCCGCCTTGAGTTAAAGGCAGATTGCACATGGGAAACTCGAAGGTTGCTTTGCCATAAATCATAGGGAAGCAGCAGAGTAGAAGACCACTAAGATGGTGCAAGACATGGGGACAGTCTCATTGAAACAAATGGTCATCTTGACCATTGGCAGAGCCATCTCACTGCATCCCACCTACAATTTGCCTGGCACAGGTTGTCCGTGGGATGTGTGTATGCTTGCTTACCTCTTCTGCTGCCCAACAAAACTGATGCAGCAGAACCTCACAGGGAATTGGGTCCTCTGTTCATGAGTAAGAAGGTTGTTGGACCATCTGCCTTAGGCATCCAAAGGTCTTGAGGTAGCCCCAATTCATTTGGCCGCAACAAAACATTGTTGTTTTTTTTTTAATATATAGACCAGGGGTGGGCAAACTGTGGTCCTCCAGATGTCCATGGACTACAATTCCCATGAGGAGAGCCAACATCAGGAGAGCCACAGTTTGCTCACCCCTGATATAGACCTTTCAAAGGTCTTCGATGTCGCTAGCTATTCTGGGCTGGTGTGAACTGCCCTTTCACTGAACAATCCTCATGGCTCGTGTCCACCATGTGGCCCGCTTTCATTCTAGGATCATTTTGAGGACACAGAACAGTTTCTGCTTCCCCTTCCTCCATCCCTCTCATTAATCCAGTTTGCATCAAAAGGACACAAGTGAGAAGCAGGCCTTTGAAAGCATGCCTTGTTATCAGTCGGAGTGGCCCTTGGGGGTTGCACAGTCCAGACCCCCCCCCCTCCCTCAACGCCCTGTAGCCGAAAGGAGCCATCGAGCTTTATCGCTGTGGCCCCCCTCCCCCAAGGCAGGCTCGTAATTACCCACCCCGCAAATACCGAAAGAAACGGATTACTCTCTTTGCCATATTCAACTCTCGTCTTCTGCTTAAGGGCCAGGCAGATCAATAGAAAGCAAGAACAGCAGGGGTTATATAATGTACTTTGCCGAAGCGTAAAGAAAACCTCCGGAGGTGGAGGGGTGGGAGGGGGGGATGGTTATCCCATTGATCTCCATTAATAGAAGGGCTGGCACACGCACGCAGAGGAGGCCGTGCAGCGTTGAGATGGGGGAGATGGTCCGTGTACGAACCGTTGAAATAAATCACCCCTCTTTGCTAAGCATCCCTTTTGCACACTCCCGTGAGAATCAGGTCCCACTGCCGAGGGGCAGAACAAGTCACTGCAAGAGAGAGAAGCTCGCCACCCCTCTCGCCCCTGTCCCTGGTAACGTCTGGCAGAGCACCATGGGTGCCTCGTGTGAAAAGTTCTTATTTTGGCCCCAAGGACCCCGTGAGCTGGTTCCAGCCAGCCTTTTTGCTCAACCTCACCCACTTCCCTTCCTTATTACAATCCCCATCTCGCATGGCTCCTCCAGCATATGTCCCATGATTCCTAGCATAGTGTGGGTTTTGGTAGCCAAAGAGAACTTTTCGTTTTCGTGAGCAGAAGAGCCGGTTGAGGCCAACCCCTTGGTCTATTTGTAGCACCTGGTTCTTTCTTTGCCCTGTGCTGGCCTCAGACCCATCTCAATATTGCCAGGCAGTGGTTCTCCCAAGATCTCAAGTAGAGAAAAAGGCACTTTCTAAGCAGCAGCTACCAAATTGTTCTTAGCTGGAGATGCCAGGGGTTGAATTTGGGACCCATACCATGAGAGCCATGCGCTCTCCCCATGGAAACAAAGCTGCTCTATACTGAGTCAAGATAAACCATATCCCCCACTGTGGTCTGCCCTGAACTACAAGTAACTCAGGCAGAGAAAAGGGGCTTTCCTGACACCTGCCACTTGAAATCCTTCCCTGGAGATAGTTGGGATTAAGCCCTTGGATTTTCTGCATGCCAGCTGCGTGCTCTGTTTGTAGGCCATGGTCTTGTCTCAATGAGGATGGCTTTCCTAGTGCTCTCCTGTTGTCAAGGAGGTGGTGCAGGTGACCCCCCCCCCCCAGCATCTCTTATGGTCTGTTCCCCACTAAGAACTTCCTTGGGAAGTTATATCAGGCGGAATGTTGTATCCTGTTCTAGGGAAGCAAAACTTTCCCCATCTGTCAAAATCACCTTTTCCCTGTGGTTGCCTTTGCCCTCCTATTTTGTGATCGAAACCCCTTCCCTTGATTTACACTGCACTTGCAGCTTCTTATGGCAGAAGCTAAGCTAAGCCACCTGCCTTGGGTTGGATCTTTCCTCCTTTTGGGGCACCCTCTTTAGCGCTGTCCATCTCACGCTTTGGGTCGTGTGCAAGAACACGGGTGCAGCAGGTTGAATCTGGTGTTGTTTGAGCAAAAAGGAATTTGCTGCTGACTGGCTGCAGTTTGTGGGCAGAGGAAGGAGAAGCGCATGCCAGGGAGGGAGCTTAACCACGATCCGTGCTTGGTCCGGACTAGAATGGAATTTAGAATTGGACCTTACTTTCCAGGCTCTGCACAGAAAAACGGCTGTGGGAATGAAAGCGCTAAATCAGGGGTAGTCAAACTGCGGCCCGCCAGGTGTCCATGGACTACAATTCCCATGAGCCCCTGCCAGCGAATGCGAATGCTGGCAGGGGCTCATGGGGATTGTAGTCCATGGGCATCTGGAGGGCCGCAGTTTGACTATCCCTGCGCTAAATCACCCTGGCTTCTTGTTCAGTTGTAGCCACACTGCCGCCATTCTGGTTGGGGTGGGGCACTCCCCCCGCCCCCACCTCCCTTCTCCATCCCTAACCCTGGTTTGTTCTAAGGGCTAAATTGGAAGCAGGAACTTGGCTCCCCACCAAGGGGGTCTCGGCCTACGGTGGCTGAACCAGCACCGTGGTGCTTTTTTCAGCACCGATGCATTGCGCGGGGTTCCCACCCAATGTGTCACATGCTCCATCAGGGGACAAGGGGGTGATGAATGTTCCCCCCATTGCAGTGTTATCGCCAAACCACTTTCTACTGCAACAACATCTGTATGTTTAATTAGGCGTTGATAGGGATGTTTTAGGATGTTTGGAGCACTGTGTGTGCGTTGTTCTGCTGCGAGTACAACAGTTCCAGGAGCTGAGGTTAGAGAGATTGTGACTTGCCCCGGGTCGCCTGGTAAGATCACAGCAGAGGTCAGGTTTGAACTGAGGACTACACACTGGGTAACTCCCTGCCTAGTCCACCCTCCCTCCTGTTTTTATTCCTTCTAATGTTGTTACCTTGACTCAGAGCTCAAGGCACCATTCCTGGGGGTTCCTGTACAGGCAGCAAGCAGACCGAGACCTGCTGAGTTTCTGCCAAGCAGCCACACCTTCAGAGCATGCTCTGGGACAGCCGTTTGCATGCAGGTGAGAAGGTGAAAGGGTCACCAGCAGGGCAAGGCACTCAACCTCCCCCCTGCTATGACCGGGCATCAAAATCTAGGTGTCTGTTCTTAGCTGTGGCTTGGGGTGTACAAAATACCCAACCCCCCTGGCTCAGTCGCAGTTTTAAGAAGTTTTCTCCTGGGAACTATTGCTGCATATGATGCCTAAGATCAGGGGTAGTCAAACTGCGGCCCTCCAGATGTCCATGGACCACAATTCCCAGAAGCCCCTGCCAGCGAATGCTGGCAGGGGCTTCTGGGAATTGTAGTCCATGGACATCTGGAGGGCCGCAGTTTGACTACCCCTGCCTAAGATGGTTTTAAATTGCAGTTGTATTACCGGCTTCTGTATTTTTTGTCCCCTTTTGATTCAGTAACTTGTTTTGAGATTTCCATCCAAAATCCGTCTTGAAAAACTGAATGACAGGCGCCAAGCACAGAATAAGAGACTGGGGTGCTTTATTGTTCTTTCCACAACTGTTTTTGTTTTCCTTTTTCCGTATGCAACGGCTGGTCCATCTTCTTGTGCAGCCCTACATTGGGACTGCACGTGAACAGGCCAGCCAGGGGACATTTTCTTTCCAGCTCAAATACTCCCAAGAGTGGGAGCTCTGCCTTTTTTCAGCACTGATGCATTGCGCGGGGTTCCCACCCAGTGTGTCACATGCTCCATCAGCAGGTACCCACTTCCTTTTTTGTGGCCACAAGGGCAGGAAGATTTCTAGCGTGCTCCGTTCATTGTAAATGAAAGAAGACTCCTTTTTATCCATCAAGGACTAGTTTTGCACTCCGTCACGAACCAGTTTTGCCCGAGGCAAGCTCCATCGACCGGGCTCTCCATGTTTGTTGTGCTCATGGTCCCTCGTCATGGTGTCCAAGGCACTGTTTAAAAAAATGTGGAACAAAGATGAAGCACAGCAGTGAGCATGAACTCTGCCTTCTGTCTTAAGAAAGGTCCACAGTGACTGTTTATGCACTGGAGGTTACATGCTGGGCTGCAGGCTGGAGTTTTAGTGCATAAATGGTCAGTGTTGGAGCTTGTTCAGCTTACCAGCACTTTACCTCTAAGGGACAATGAGATAGGGCCTCTAAGCTAAAAGCTGCACTGTGGGAGAAGGCTTTGGTCCTCCTTGGTTCCATCTAAGGTGACTGGTTCCATCCAAGGTGATTTTGGTCCTCCTTGGCTTTGGTCCTCCTTGGTTCCATCCAAGGTGACCCAGACCTTGCTTTCTTCCCTTCAACCCCGTTCCTGTCCCCCATCGATCGGATATCTAGATAGCTCCATTCCCTCTGAAAAGAGCTGCTTTGGTTGCTCAACGGGCAAAATCTAGACGCCCATGTTTGCCTTCTCTAGGACTGTCAGACATGGTCCAGTCACACTCAAAACCTCCTGCGAAGATGCATAAGAAATCAAAGTATAAGGAGACGACCAAGTCTGATCATCCTGGTTCCCCTGTGACCCTGTTGCTGCATCTAGCCTCCTTTGACAGTTCCTTTTCTGATGCAAATTATGAGTAACCTGGCATCCCTGTGGGACAGCTGGTAACCTCAGAACTGGGAACCTCCTGAGGGAACCTCCTCAGTATTTTTTTTTTATTGCATCTGTATACCGCCTCCCCAGAGGCTCAGGGCGCGGTTCACATGGAACATGAAAAACAATACATCAAACTCATTTTTGTGTCAAGTAAAATACAGCAATTGTAATTATAACAACAACAACAACAGAAAATAACTATTTAAAAGAACAGCAATCAAACATGTCCATGGTTCAGTTCAGGTACATTGATTCCTGGGAGGGAGGTTCAGGGGCTCTTTGGTGTTACTGGTTCCGGTCGACCTCAACCAAATGCCTGGCGGAAGAGCTCCCTTTGATGGCCCTGTGGAACTTTTAGTTCCATTGCTATATGTCATCATTCTGTTTAAATTGATTGTACGGGCATCACCCCCAATCTTTAGTGGGTCATGACCCAAATGTATGAGTGCCGACTCCACACTGGTTCTGTTCTGGTTTTTGTACCATTGGCCTAAAGAAGAGGTCTCTGTAACATCTCATTAAAGTTCTGAGAGTGCCCAACTAACCCCAGAATCTCCTAACGAAGACCTCAGTCTCTATGGAGAACAAGTGCTAAGATTCTTGATATTGATGTTTCTACTTCAGATAACTGTCCAAAGGACAGAATTTTGACACTCCAGGGATAGTTCCATTTAATATCCTGGAAGGTCTTCTGCCCACACAGTCCTAATCTGGCAGAAAACAGCCTCCATTCAGACCACATCTTGTAAGATTGAAAAATGTATACAGAGTAAAGCAGAACTCCTGTGAGCATCTGGATGCTTTGGGGGGGAAAGTGTTATGCTTTTGCAAATTATCAAGTGATTACGGGGGACCACCAACTTTTCCTCGTGGAGAGTCTTTCCCAGTACCTGGACAAGTTACCTGATGAATCCAAGTCCCTGGCTAAACTTATCCATTCCAAGGCAATTAAACTCTCAAAACAGGAGATTAATGCAGGCAGACATGCCGCTGATGTATTAGCCAGATCGAAGGCCTCTGCCATAACCCTCAGGAGGCGCTCAGGGCTAAACAAGACTGCTATCCTTTCTGCAGTCTTGCTGTAAAGTTGAGGAGCTCCCCATTGAAAGAGGGACTCTTTTTTCATAGTCCATGACTGAGTTACTCTTCACTATGTCGAAGAACCACCAGACAGCCAGATCGATGAGTTCACTTTCCTCAACTATGGCCCAGGGACAGTATTTCTCTCATAGACAGCACAGCTCTGTTACCCCTTTCTACAGGGGTCAGAGAAAGCACCATCAGCCATCATTTGTGTACCCTCAATGCCCTTTCTAAAAAACGGAACCTCACAACTGAGGCCCACTCAACAGAATCTCCAGAGTCATCAGGGCCAACAGCTAGCAAACTTCTGACTACCCACCCCAGTAAGTGTAGATGTTCCAGTTTTAAGGTTGGTCCACTGTTGCACCATGATGTAGCACGGCTATTCTTGATGGCATAGAGCAGGGGTAGTCGAACTGCGGCCCTCCAGATGTCCATGGACTACAATTCCCATGAGCCCCTGCCAGCAAACGCTGGCAGGGGCTCATGGGAATTGTAGTCCATGGACATCTGGAGGGCCGTAGTTTGGCTACCCCTGTCATAGAGGATCCAGCCATAGAGCGTTAGTTCTTCCAAGAGGTCTGGGATATCTTGCTTCAAGCCCATAAACCTTCAACCAGCCTAGTCTGTTTCCAGATGGGTAGTTGCTACCATTCATTCAAACGAAGCAGATGTGGGCAAGACAGTTTTATAGGCTCTGTTCTTGAAAGACTCAACTCACCCCACCAACTATGGTGAGTAGTTCACTAATGACCCCAATGTGGGGCTGCACGAGAAATGTGTGTCTGCATGAGAAGACGGAAGATGAAAACAGAGTGGCACTTACTTGTAATTTGTTTATTAACCACCAACTTGTTCGTTGATGCCTTCCATGCAGACACACATTCCCTCCCTCCTGCCCTGCTATAACCTCTCAGAGGGCCTAATGTGCCATAAAAGGGGACTCACAATGTCTTAGCGGGAACTGAGGGGAAAGGGTATCTGCCGATGGAGCACATGATGCACTGGGTGGAAATCCTACACATGTATCAGATCCAAAAAAAGAGCTTGGTGCCTTCTCTTTGGAGTTTTGGAACTAGAAAGAAAATGTCCCGCAGCCAAACTGAACAAGTGCAGTCCCAGTGTCAATGAACAACAATTACAGGTAAGTTCAACCCTGGGTTTTCGTGTCTGAGTACAGAGCATCAGTATTGAAGTGCGTGCCTAACAGAATAATGTTGAAATCCTGGTTGGTGAGAAATGGAAATCAGCTTTGGAAAGCTGAACTCAGAATTTCCACAAATTGGGTTGTCCCCAGCCGAAAGTGGCTTTTCCTCTATATTACGTGGTAGCAGTTTGGGCAGAGGGGTTATCCCCTGGAATGTTCTTGCTTGTTTGTTTGCTTGCTTTTCTCATTGGTGTGCCTTCATTTGAAAAAGAAGTTGGGGGGGGGGGAATCCATTTTAAGAAAGTCAGAGAGGGTTAACCCATTTAATCCTAAAATCTTACAGCCTCTTGGAGGCACCTTTTGTCTAGAAATCCTATGCTTGCAAACCAGGGCCGGAAAGGCTTGTTCTGTGTTGTCCTCCTTTTGCTTGATAGAATCTCGCGAGGATTATCGGCCCCTCTCTAATTTTTTTATACCTTTCGAGACGTGTATTTATATCTGACTAATCTCCTTCCTTGAGCATAGCTGTAATCTTTATTAACCACCCAGCCTGCCTTGCTTCCTTTCCAAAGGTCCCCAGCCTCCCTGACTGGCCTTGGAAAGTCAGCGCCCTGCCGCTTGATTTTTACCCCCTCCGACTCTCCCCAGCTAGGGCCAGACCCGTTTTGTGTCGTCTCGCGGCCCACGGTTGTCAGAACCATAACCCCCCTGATTGTTTTGTTCTTACCCAACTTGTTTTTCAACAGAGAATCCAGGCCAGAACCTGAACAGGCTATTTCAGGAAGTACCGAAACGAAGAAATGGGTCGGAAGGTACGTCACAGGCAGGTGTTTCTCTTTGCAGTCGATCTCTGGGCAGTGGCGTGTGCTTAGCTTGTGTGTCTTCTGTATTTTATTTCTTATTATTTTAAATCCAGACACGTCAAGGGGTTGCAGTTTGATTCTGGCCTGGAATCTGATGGAAAAACAGACAGCGGACCGGTGCATACGCAATGCCGGCTCCCTGCCAGTGCGGCTTGCTAATCAGGAGCTGGCCTTGGGAAATCACACTCTCCTCTCCCTCTTCTGGCGCACAGGGTCATTCCTCCTGACCCTTGTTTGTGTTGGCCATGGATGCAGCGTTACGTATGCCCAGGTGGTAACTGTGGTTGACACTAACCAGTGTCTTCCAGTGGTTCCAAGACTGGCTGCATTAACAGTAGCGATTTGTGCTGGGAGAGGAGAGAGGCATGCTTTCTTGAGGATGGTTCCTGGTTTGCAAACCGTGGTTTTCAGGGAACTGGTGTTGGGTCTGCACAGGACCAGTAAGTATAAAACAAACGATGGGTTTTTTTAATAGCAAGAGCTCCAGATCTTTCCCCGTCTCTCTCATTCTACTGCTCTACTAACCTGACTCCTTTGAGTGAAAACTTCTGCCTCTCTTAGACAGAATCAGATATTATTTTTCATGAATCTTGATAACACTGTTGGCATGTCAGTCCGGCAATCCCCCTTGGACCCACCCAGCAACTCTTACCAAGTCAGTTCAGCCAAGAGAGAGAGAGTAACAGGCCCGGGGTCACCCCGTGAGTTTCATGGCAGAACAGAGATCTGAACCTGAGTTTTCCTAGCCCGTGCCTGAAATTCTTGTCTACTACCCTGTTCAGCCACTGTTCAGCCACCCTATAGCATTATCACCAAACAAACAAACAAACAAACAATGCATTCAAAATTTTAAAAGTAATTTAGTAACTGGAGTTATATTTAGAGGTTACAGTAAACTGAAGTTTGCTTAGCTTACGCACAAATTCAGCTCTTCCCCTGGGACAGCACATTCCACTAAGGTGGCAGCAGGATCCTGTCCCAATGGCAAGGTCCTTTGCAGTTTCCTAGTATGTGGAAATTACTGCCTGCAGAGACAGTCGATCACTTTTAGGTTGCTGATGCCAGCCAAGCTTTATCACTTTTTACCAGGAGCAGGGCTCCCTTCCCTGAGTCCTTCCACTTGTCAATTGCCCGGAGATTTACAGGACATAAAAGGATGACAGATTCGGACAGTGATCTTGCAAATATAAAATGCGCATCCTGTGTTGACTGTTCTTAAAGGAAATGGCTTCTAGAAGAAGAAGAGTTGGTTCTTATATGCTGCTTTTCTCTACCTGGAGGAGTCTCAAAGCAGCTTACATTCGCCTTCCCTTTCCTCTCCCCACAACAGACACCTTTCCACCTAGAAAGGATCACCAAGGGGGAGAACGAAACTTCCATTAAAGCGCACGAACAGACAGAACGCCCCAGAGCAATGATGAAATGTCGCACATCTTCCGGGTGCCTGAAAGTGAGGAGCCTTGGCACATCCCCTCCGAGAGCCCCTCTCTCTTGGGGACTGCAGTGGCAAAAGCCTTGCTCCTGCCTCACACCTGTCTCACCTCCCAAATAGGCAAAACTCCATACATCTCTCACCTTTGTAATCTGGGCTAGGAGTACCAGACTGCCTTGCATATAGGTTGACCAGTGCCAAATGTTCCTTCCCAAAATTTATCAATGGAATTTTATCTTGATGCAATCTGCCCCGAATTCACAGAGAGACGACAGATAACAAGTTGAAATAAGTAAAATGGCTCCCTGCTTATCAGATGGTAAGGTGCCTTTCCTTTCTGCCCCACCCCAGACCTTTTCCACACTCTTGACTCACTCCTGATTTACTTGGCGGTCAGTCCACAAGAATTGGAGTCAGCTGGAGCATAGTTCTTCTTGGTCTGTCCTCCCTTTCCATTTTCACATCAGGTTATTTTCTGTCTCACGTGCCTTCAAGAGAGAGAGAAGGCCATCTGCATCAGCGACATTGTAGCCTCCCTCCCTTATTTTTTTGAAAACAGCTCTAAAATTCTCAGCTTTCATTTTTTTAAAGTAAGCCTTCCCACTTGTATCTCCACAACAAAAGAAAGATAGAATCTCACTCTTGTTTAAAACAAAAGCTGTGCATTCAGAAAGCCTGCTTAAACTAACAGTACTCCACGGCACTGATCTATCGCTATTTTAGAGCTTTAATATAAATAATAATAAAATCGAAAGTGAAACCACAAATCTTCAGGCTGGGGGGGGGGGAGAGAGCGGTTTGACGATGACAACTGTCCTGTCATTGAAAACAGGGCTGAAACTGGGTGTGACAAAGAAAGCCAAAAGAAACTGTACACACAAGGAAAAAACTCACTAAAAAATGGCTTCCAAGGAAAACATTGGGGTAAAAGGGGCCTCAAAAGACCCAGAAAACAAACAGGGAATAACCAGAAAGAATGAAGCTAAACTTAAAGACACAAGAACGTTTGTGTAAAGCAGAACAAAACCAGAGCTGACGAGAGAAAAAAATCCATACTGAAAATCCCCCAATGAGTCAACTTATACTCCTATAGAAACATACCTGAGCTTCCCTCCATCTAGCCAAGCGTAGACTTCTTTGATCGACAGTGGCTCTATGGAGTCTTGGGCAGACGAAAGGCTTTCCCAACACCTGCTCTCTGGATTCCATCTCCCTGGGAGATGAAACCCGGGTCCTCCAGTACATGAGGGAAGCTCTCTGCTACTGTACCAGGAGTCCTGCTCGCCAGTCCAGCCACCCAAGCATACCTCAAAGCAGAGAGCAGGGGCAGCACAGAATGGAGTCGGTGCAGCAATTGATGGCACCCAGTGGTGCTTCTTGCTCTTGCTTGACCCTGGATGTGGAGACAGAGCAAATTTTGGGTCACACTGGAGAACCTCAGTACAGTTGTGGCCTGGTTGTCTCCAGTCCAGTGTGTGTATGTTGTCCTTTGCTGATCCCCACTTTGGACACAAGTGAGTCCTGTCTGTGCCTGGGTGAAGTGGGGGGGGGGAGAGGATAGCTCTAAGCGATAGTGCCCGCATTGGCTGTCAGCCTGGTGGTCTTGGGCAGCTTTCGGTGGCCCTGCCCCAGCCCCCATCCAGCTGCATGGGTAGGGCCGGCAGGCCTAAAGACTGCAGGATGCAATTCAGTCCAAAGGCCGTGTTTGAAGGTAGTTGTGAAGGTGTTGGGCCTTGACCTGGACAGCCCAGGCTCGCCTGATCTTGTCAGGGTTGATCCTGGTTAGTAGTTAGATGGGAACCATCAAGGAAGTCCACCCAGGTAGGCAATGGCAAACTAGTTCTGTACATCTCTCGCCTTGAAAACTCCATGGAGGTCATCCTAAGGGAGCTGCAACTAAACGGCAAAAAAGGAGGGGTGTCGAACTAGGATCCGGGAGACTCCAGTTCAAAGCCCCGTTCTGCTGCTTAAGCTCATTGGGTGGCCTCAGCCCAGCCATTCCCTCTCAGCCTTAACGAACCTCACGGGCTTATCGTTGTGGTCCTCGTTGCAGAAACAGGCCTGGGAATAAGGGAAGTAAATAACAAAATCCCCACCCACTGAAGGGTCTAGGGGCTGCCGGGCAGGGGGCGCGAAGCAGAAGCAGCCCCACCAGAAGGCGAGATGGTGCCGGTGGGTGCCATGCAAGGCTGCAGCGCGGGGAGATGGAGACTTACAATCCCACTCCACACTTGCGCTAAGGGAAGGTGTTTTAGTTGACGAAAGGCAACTGCCCCTCCTGCTGCAGCCCAGAATGCTGATTCTGGGGGGGTCAGGAGACCCATAATCACAGGAGAGGCCGACTCGGTAGTTGGCAGCAGGAGCAGGGAATTGGTGGAAATTAACAACATGCACCCCTCTTCCAGGAGCGCAAATTTACCGTGGGCTCTGGCTCTTTGCCATGCAGTCTATCTGCAGGCATTCCCCCAGCAAGCCTCAGTGAATCACACAAGGGCTGCCCCAGGGAATTTCACTGAGGATCCCCTCCATGTGTGTAAAATGAATGGAAGCAAAAGCCAGTTGGGGTTTCCTGCCACGGGCGGGCAGCAGAATGTCTCAGGCCAGCCCTTTGGCCCCAGTAAGAATGGGGGGAGGGGGGGAGGACACATCCCAAATCATGGGAATCTTCTCCTTCATCCTGTGTTGGTTACTCTTTACATCTTCCAAGCGCAGTTCACACTCTGCTGTTTGTGTGTGTGTGTGTGTGTGTGTGCATGCGTGCTCTTGTGTCTTTTAACAGCATTCTACTTACTGGTGGCAAATGAAGCCGCTTTCTGAGTTATCAGGCATGTTGTGCTTTTGTGTTTAAAATGAGCATGATGCTTTACCGAAGGGGGAGACTTTTTAAAATAATATAGGTGGTTCTAAGTGTTACCGAGACAACTCACAAAAGCGGTTCTCCCCCGTACCTCGCCCCGTGGCCAGTATTTCCTCTTTGAGATTCTCCCCCGGAATTTTTTTTTAAAGCCCTGTATTTGGAGCTGTACTTTGCCCTTGATTCCCTTTTCTTTCTTGGTTTAAGTGGGAAAGACGTAGGCCCACAACTTGTGTTTCCTTTCTCTAGCTGTTGCCGTGTGGAAATAGGTCCGTGTCTTTGTGGTAAGATTCTGGCGCTAGCAAATGTTCTGTCGTCCCAGAAGCGAACAATGTTAAGGGGCTTTGCTAGGCGGCTGTCCTAAAAGGAGCTCAGGGATAGCATGCATGGTCCTTCCCTCTTGCACTGGATGCCTCAGAACAAGCTTGTGAGGTATATTAGGCTATGAGAGGGGGCCTGGCCCCAAGGATAACCAGTGAGCTTGAGGGCAGACGGAGGATTTGAATCCAGGTCTCCCGAGTCTTAAGCCACCATCTGCATTGTCCTGCCTTAGTAATGGAGCATGTGCCTTCTGCAGAGAAAGTCCCTGCTAAAATATACTGGGGAGCAGGGCTAAAGGCCTTCAAGAGACATTGGCAGGCAGAGCTGACAGTACCTGGCCTAAGATAATTTCATCTACTATGTGAAATGTGTACCCTGCCCTGAGAGCATTTGTTTAAAAGCCACTCTATAAGTAATTTGTGACTCAGGACTCCAGAGGTGTTCGTTGTACTCGTGATTTTAAAAGGACAGTTTCACAAACTAAAGCCATTTTTTTTTAAATGAGGAAGGGGGAAGCTTGGATAACTGAATTTTAAAATATGGGTTTCAGAATGAAAGTGGTAAAAAAAGGTTCAGGCCATTGTTGAGGTGAGTATAAGGCAGATTTGTTATCTTTACACAGAGGGCCAAAATGTGGCCGCGGATACCGATTTTGGTTCGTTTTGATTGATCTCCTGCTGGCTTTGAATGAGAATCATCTCCTTGGATGGGTTGGTTTGTTTTTTTTTAACAGACATTAATTTCTCACTTTTTTCAGGTAACATCACCACGAGGATTCGAACCGCGGAGGCAGGCTCCGATGACGCCATCAAATCCATCCTAGAGCAAGCAAAAAGGGAGCTGCAGGTGGCGAAAACAGGTAGGGACTCATTGCCACGCTTGCCTTTTAAGGGCAGGATAATGGGATAGTCCACATGGGTCCCTCCCCCTGTGCCCCTGCTGCCAGCTGTCTCCACCAGCAAAAGTGCCCCCACAGGAGGTTTCTCTGTGTGTTCAAGACCGTCTCCAGGTATGCGGGGGGGGGGGGGAAGACTGGGATATTAACCAGAAGCATGAAGACCTCAAAAATAGACTGATTGGGGCTGAGCATGCTCCAGCAGGCATAGAACGTTGAGTGCAGTTGAGAGTCAATTAATGGTGAAACTGGCCTGCTCAAGTCCCAGAGTGGTTGTAGAGACCTTGGGAAAGAGATTTGGATTTGGGACATTTCCTAGTTGTCGCTCTCTCCCACCAACCCACCCACCCACCCCCTCCCTCTCACCTTCCCACAGTTCTTCTCAGGGCCCCCAGCTTGTGCAAACTGCCTTGCTGCACAAGAGTTGGCTCGCACCTTAAAGACTCACGCACATGCATTTCAGCAGGAGGTGTCACGAGTCGGCATTCACTTCTTCGGGTGCATTCATCCATAGCCTTGGTTACATGCCCGGCCACGGTGGTGGGGGGTGGGCAGGTTGCAAAGAGAGGCTTTGGCAAAATCCATTCAAAAGTGGGCTCTGGCTCTAGAAGGCTCACGCGGAAATAAATTCAGGGTCACAGAAGGGGTCCTCTAACCAAATTCTCTGCATCCTTGTGATGCTATAGTTTGGGCACAGGGGTGGCTTGCCTAATTACATCAATTATAGCAATGCAACTGGTATAAGACGGATATATGTGTAGTTATGCAAGAAACAGTTTTAAAGCTTTCCCAAACGAGTCTGTTTCATCAGGTGTGTTTTCGTTTTAAATCATCTTCAATGTGGACCCAGGCACCTTCTGCCGGTGCCTGGATGATTTGAGATTCTTATCCGATACCGAAGGTAGAACAACCTGGGAACAGAGAGAAAGGAAGGGACTTGTATCCGGCGAAGGGAGTTTTGACTCACAAAAGCTTCTCCTCCCTACAGTCTCTACAGCAGGGGTAGTCAAACTGCGGCCCTCCAGATGTCCATGGACTACAATTCCCAGGAGCCCCTGCCAGCAAATGCAGCAAATTGTAGTCCATGGACATCTGGAGGGCCGCAGTTTGACTACCCCTGCTCTACAGTGTTACTGGACTTAAATCTAGTAGTAACCCTTAGGGGTTTTGGAGTCTGGTGGAAAGATGTTAGCAGACCTTCACATTGTTTGGTAGAACTCGGTGCTTCCCAAAGGAGAGTGTTCAAGGCCCTGTGAAGATAGGTTAAGGGACTTGGGAATGTTCAGCCTGGAGAAAAGGAAGTTGACAGCCCTCTTTAAGTATTTGAAAGGGTGTCACTTGGAGGAGGGCAGGTTGCTGTTCCCATTGGCTGCAGAGGAAAGGATGCGCAGTAATGGGTTTAAACTACAAATACAACGCTATAGGCTAGATATCAGGAAAGAAATTTTCACAGTCAGAGTAGTTCAGCAGTGGAATAGGCTGCCTAAGGAGGTGGTGAGCTCCCCCTCACTGGCAGTCTTCAAGCAAAGGTTGGATGCACACTTTTCTTGGATGCTTTAGGATGCTTTGGGCTGATCCTGTGTTGAGCAGGGGGTTGGACTAGATGGCCTGTATGGCCCCTTCCAACTCTATGATTCTATGATTCTATGACACAGGGCTGGATTTGTGCACGTCGAAGGTAACCCCCTCTGAGATATTCATTGCAGGAGTTACCAGGAAAATCCTTTGCGGTGGTGGATGTCCATATATGTGGTTCTGCAAGAGCTGACACTGATGCTCGAGTGGCGGCCCTGGTCTTCTCATCTGACCTTGTCTGTTCCCCCCTCCCCCCAGCTGAGCCCGCTCAGCCTCCTTCTTCCTCCAGCAGCGGCAGTTCAGATGATGCCATTCGCTCCATCCTGCAGCAAGCCCGGCGTGAAATGGAAGCACAGCAAGCTGCCCTCGAACCGGCCTTAAAAGCAACGCCCCTGTCCCAAGCGGAGATATCCATCCTGTCCCCAAAACTGATCCCTGCCTCGGTCTCCAGCTATGCTCCCCTGGCCATGTCCTTGAAGAAGCATTCCTCGTCGGTGGATTCGATCGTCTCCTCCCTGCCCAACCTCTCTGGACTGAAGAAGGAGGCCCAAGAGGCCCCCGTCCTCGATCTCCACGGGATCTCCGATTCGACACAAGGAGTGCTGAGGCACGTTAAAAACGAACTGGGGCGCAGCGGGGTGTGGAAGGACTTCCGGTGGAACGCCGTGCAGCCGGAGAGGAGAAACGCAGCTCCTCCCGAAGAGCCCAAAGTGGAGGAGCCCCCCTG
The DNA here is from genome assembly GCF_049243985.1 of Paroedura picta. Taxonomy (NCBI): domain Eukaryota; kingdom Metazoa; phylum Chordata; class Lepidosauria; order Squamata; family Gekkonidae; genus Paroedura; species Paroedura picta. The sequence continues at coordinate 12,851,886 of NC_135383.1, read as the reverse complement.
CGGGAAGGAGAAGGCCAGTAGCCAGCCTCGGCCGGACCGTAGCCAACAGCTCCAGGGGCCTTCCTCTTCCGACTACTGGAAGGAGTGGCCCAACGCCGAGTCCCCTTACTCCCAGAGCTCCGAACTGAGTGTGACGGGGGCCAGTCGCAGCGAGACCCCTCAAAACAGCCCCCTCCCATCCTCCCCCGTCGTCCCTTTGTCAAAGCCATCTAAACCTTCTGTTCCTCCACTCACCCCTGAGCAGTATGAGATTTACATGTACCAGGAAGTGGATACAATAGAGCTAACCCGTCAGGTCAAAGAGAAGCTAGCAAAGAACGGCATCTGCCAAAGGATATTTGGGGAAAAGGTAAGGATTTGCCTGAGTTCTGTTTTCCTTTTTTTTTTTTGTGGCGGTGGTTAGTCCTGTTAATGGCTGGCACCTGGCGGTATTTGTTTCTTAGGAGGGAAAGTATCCCCCCAACTTCTTACGGGGAAACCACTGATTTTTGTACTGGAACATACTTTAGCAACGTTTATAGACATTCAGCAACAAAAACGAGAGTGAATATTCAGCCCCCATTTTTGAACCAAATTTACTTGGTAGATCGGGTGCCCAATATTAGCCAAAATCAGAGTAACGAATACAATAATGTTATTAAAATCAGAAACCAGCCCGCTTCTGGAGCCTGAGAAAAGGCGTGGATTCTCTTTATCCAAAATGTGCAAGGACCAGATTTTGCCTCTTATTGTCATGGTCCTGAGCCCCATCTCAAGAAGCAGGTGGGAAGGGGTAATTGTAAGAAGAGAAGAGCTTTTGCCCATTTTGGGGACTCCAGGTGGAGGAGGGGTTAGCAGGCACCTGGAAATTTGGGCAATGCCGCTTACCCAGCAGGCACTCTTCTATTTGAACATACCTTGCCGGCTCCCCTCTTGAAAAATGAGACAGATGCCCACAAGCTGCCAACGGTCTTGCCGACCCAGTCTAATATAGGGATGGAAGGTGGCCAGTGGGCTGCCAGCTGGACCGTGCTGATTTTGGTTCCCTCTGTGTTTCCTTCCCTCCAGGTGCTGGGTCTCTCCCAGGGGAGCGTCAGCGACATGCTGTCCCGGCCAAAGCCATGGAGCAAGTTGACGCAGAAAGGCCGCGAGCCGTTCATCCGCATGCAGCTCTGGCTGAACGGCGAGCTGGGCCAGGGAGTCCTTCCGGCCCAAGGGCAGCCTCAAGGCCAAGGTAAATTAATGGGAACATTTTTTGCAGCAAAAGCTTCAAATGTTAACTGGGGTTCTTTGGGCTTTGTGCCCGTTTGGTTGAAGAATGGGTTTCTCTGAAACCAGCACAAACGAGAATTCCCGTGCACTTTGGTATCCAGAGGTGGTTGGGGATCAAAGCATCACGGACAGGGACAAGGGATGCCCAAGTCTGTACTCCGTGGTGGTCAGGACCAAAGATTTGCATTGAGCAAAACCACATCCCTTCCCAGTTATGCGCCCTGATTCTAATGACAGAAGAAAAACTCGGCTTTCTTGGCATGTTGCATGGGGGTCCAGGGAGTGCCCTAATAGTAGAATCCTAGATTTTTCAAAACATAATGCAAGGGAAATGTAGAGAGAATCCATGAATGCTGCCCTCACTTTGCACACAGAACACCTGTAACCTTGACGCATATGCCAGAAGTGGAGGCTTCTCTCCCTTGTGGGATTTCTCAGTGTTAGTTGTGGACCTACGGTGCTCAGCTGTTAGGTTTAAATGGCCCAAACAGCCAAACCAACCCAGACAAAAGTCTATCAGACATTCAGGGGAGACGCCTTCCCCGACCATAGGTTTGGAGGGCTCTGAATCGGTCCAGGTTCGTGCTGAATTCTGCCTCACCGATCGATTTGTGCCCAACCCTAATCCTGAGTGAATGAATAGTACTCTGGCTCCCTACAGCTGTTGGTTTTCGTTTCTGACCTGGCATGTATGAAGTGGAAATACAAATCATTTGAACAAATCTTGAAGTCTTAAGAGATTCAGCAATGAATTACTTAAGAGCAGATAGTTCCATGTGCTCTGAAGAGTCTGTGAGCTAGTCTAGCCAATGGCAGAGACAGAGAGACTAGGCTACAGGTCAGGAAAGTACAAGCCTTGTCTCTGCCTGCCATAACTTCACTAGGAAGGCGTGAGCAAGCCACAGCTGCCCTATGAGGGGTGCAAGCCTTACCCAGTCTTAAACACTGCAGTAAAATAATGTACAGGAAGCACCGAAATCTTGAAATTGCCACTGCGAAAACGCCTGGCAACAATACCTGCTACATGAAAATGGCTGCTATTTCATTATTTTATCTATTTATTTAGAAAAGTGTTATGCCGCCTCCCCAGGGAACCTCTCTGAAACGTAGAAGATAAAACATAATAACAACTTAAAACGTTTAAAAGTTATTAATTAAAAATCCAAAATTAAAAACCCCGCCAGAGCATGAGAACAGGTAATTGAGAAGCTTAAACAATTTTCAGCCGGAGCATAAAAAGAGAGAACTGAGCAGCTTCAAATAACAGGTTTGAGACTAAAAGCACATTATAAAATGGTGTGATAATGGACTTTGGGCATTCATGCGTCTAGAAAGGCCTGAAATCATGGAGTCGTCCCAGCGAGTGCTGACAAGCGCCATTAGGTAGCTCTTCACATCCAGAAATTCCGGCGTGGGGTTTTTCACGCATGCTGGATGTTTGCGCCCTCCTTTGCGAATGTCAGCTCTGCATGCTTGACATACGTGTTAACGCAAACCACAAGATCAGGAAGTAACTCTCTGGCGACAGTTCCGAATCAGAGGCTTTCAACCACTGAAAACCTCCACGTTTCGGGAATCGACACCCTTTGGTGCGCCTTTCCCGCTTGGACATGGGTTGGGTGTGAGGTTGCCACAGGATCCAGACACGTGGATTTCAGTGACGAATTGAGGGCGATCTCGATCTCCGGCCACGCGTACCTCCAGTTTGGATGGTAGCATCCCTTTACTTTCTCTCTGCAAAGAGCAGGAAGCGGGATTGTGCCTTTCCACCTTGCCCGTCAGAAGTGCCTGTTCTGCCTTTGATAGTTCTGGCGTGTCCGTGTCATTTGAACATTTTATTTTTTATTTTATTTATTTATTTATATTTATATACTGCCCTCCCCTGAGGCTCAGGGCGGTTTACATAGAACGTAGAACAATACAAGGAACTTAGTTTGTCCATAACGTATAGATAACCACTGCAATAATAATATTAACATTAATAACTGTAACAGAGGTAACTATAACAATGCAAACAAGTCCAGGGGTAGAATGCATGAGTGGATTTCTGGGAGGGAGGGAGGGAGGGAGGGAGGGAGGGAGGGAGCAGGGGCCCTGTAGATGTTCCTGGTTTGGCTCGGCCTCAACCGAATGCCTGGCGGAAGAGCTCCCTTTTGCAGGCCCTGCAGAACTGTTTTAGCTCCATCAGGGCTACACTCTTAGGCCAAAATCATGCAGTCCCTTTCAGGGATTTTGGGCCCATACACTGAATTTTATGTTCACATGCCCTTCTTCTGGCACGATGCTCACGCAGGGATAACTTGGGTGTGGGGGGAAAGGCAGGCAGCATGGTGGACATAGCAGGCAGAAGAAATCTTGCATCTCCACCATGCAAAGGACTAGGTCAGGTGAGGTATCCTCTGAACCAGGCCACAGAGCTTCCATCCTTGAGGAGCAAGGCAGGTTAGTTGTGCAGCTTTCCTCACTTGTGAGAACTTGACAAGGCTTGAGGCAGCTTTGAGCCGACTGTGGCCCTCTGAAGTCGAAGCCGGTGGTGTCGGCAAGAGGTGGGCTGTGCGCTTCTCATGCCTCTTCCTGATAGCCCTCCCTTTTCTTTTCTCCAGTCCTTCCCTCTGCGTCGTCGCTACAAGATTCCCTCCAGCAGGGATGTGCAAGCTCAGGTAATCGGCTGGTTTCTTACTGACTCTTTCGCTTTGCTGCTTCTGCTTCTGTTTGGAGGGGCGGCGGGAGGGCTGGCCTCCTTTCTCAGCTTGTGTCTGAGGGGGACTTGTGGAGGAGCTCCCTTTTGCAGGCCCTGAGGGACTGGAAGTTCAGGCAGGGCCCTGATCTCTTCAGGGAGCTCGTTCCACCAGGTGGGGGCCAGGACGGAAAAAGCTCTGGCCCTTGTTGAGGACTGATGCGCTTGTTTAGGGCCGGGGATCACTAGCCAGTTGGCAGTGGTGGAGCATAATGCTCTTTTGGGGGTATAGGCGGAGAGACGGCCTCTCAGGTACACTGGGCCCGCTGTGCCACGTATTGTGCATCTCTCATCCCTGTCCCCTTCTCAATCAGTTTTCCTCTTCCAACTCTTCTCCGAAACCTGGTCACAACTGTGCAGTGGACTTTCTCCAGGGGCTTGCATTGATGAAAGATTGACCCAATCCTTCTTCCACTCAGCACAGGGGCAGGCAAACTTGGCAGTCCGAGCGTCCCACCTGGGCCTCTGCAAGTTTTTGAGAGCCCCAAGTTGAGCGGCGACCCTTTTGGAAGCAAGAGGAGACGCTGGCCAATGCGGAGCTCTCCAAAACAGGCAAAGGCACCCAGGAAGGGCCATCCACGCTGCTCTGCTGCTCCCCGTGGCTTTCACCTGTCAAGCCAGCAAACTGGATTTTTCAAGAACATCCAGCACTGGCTAAGGCTGGAGCCTGGTCCACTTTATACCCGGCGACTCCAGTCCTTTTTTTTAAAACTTTATTAGTAACTTCATTAATAATACATTTCCATAATGACAAATCTTGTCGTCTTCCAATATAACATGATTAAACTTCCAGTAACACTTTATGCAACATATTGTATAATTGTTGTACACTGAGACAAATGCAAATAAACAAATTCTGAACCTCCTATTTAAATCTCAGCTGAGGATTCCCATTCCAAATTTATATATGTTTTCCCCCATATAATTCCAAGATGGTCTCCATTGATTTTTATACTTTTCTGTGTCCTTCAACAATGCTGTGAGTCGAGCCATTTTTGAAAAATCCAATAATTTCCTCCAGTGATGTTTTCCAAACTTTTGCTACCACCATTCTGGCTGCTGTTAAGGCATACGAGAACAACATATTCAATTCTTTAGGTATTTCATCTCTCGTTATACCTAATAGAAATAGTTCTGGTTTCTTTTTGAAGTTAACACCCAGCATTTTCTCAAGTTCTACATATATTTTATTCCAAAATTTAAGCATCCCTGGGCAGCCCCACCACATATGGAAAAAGTGGCCTTCATTTATCTTACATTTCCAACATCGCCAGTCCTCATGAGAGAAAGAGCGAGAGAAAGACACAACCCAACTGGGGCGGTCCCAATGTCAAACCAGGACACGGAGAGGAACCGCTGCCGGAGGGCTGGGATGTCCCGCACAAATCAGCCTGAGCAGTCAAGGAAACACTTGTGTATTTTCTGTCAGCCCTGTTCAAAACATGCAATTATATCTTTTTTGATCAGAGAGGGGAATTGGCAGGCTCGTGCTCCCGTCTTCTGCACACACTTATCTTTCCACCTCAGTGCTCTAACGCCCTTGGGTGAATCCTGTCGTTCTGGAAATGTACGTGTCGAATGCGCCGATCCAGGCACGAGGGAGTGAAAAAAAAAGTGGAGAAAAGCCCCAGAAGAATCTGAATTTCTGTGTACTTTGGCTTGTGAATCTTTGCTAGATTTCACTGCGTTTTGGATTGCTGGAATTGGGTTCGGCGTGTGTGTGTGTTTGTGCGTGCGTTCGTGTGGGCGTGTGAAACGGTTGCACGCAAGTCTTCCTATTTTTAATTTGCCTCGCCTTTGTCATGGACTTTGCCTCGGTGGGTTTGTGCGGCTTGCATAACGTGAGAGAGGAAGAATGAGGCAGTGGACTGAAGGGCAGATGTGGGCTCAAGGAGATACAAGCACTTGACAGCCATGTGGATTGCACAATGACCTCCTGGTAGCTTCTGTCTCTCTGTCTCTGTCTCTCTGCCTCTCTCTCTGTCTGTCTCTCTCTCTGTCTGTCTCTCTCTCTGTCTCTCTCTCTCTCTCCTCTGTCCTCGCAGAAAAGGGTGTGTTACCCTGAGGTCATGAAGGAAGGTAGGGGGTCCATCCAAGTGTGCCAGGGTAGCTTTAGAAAGCTGCTGTTGTGATCATGGGAACTTTGGGCTGGTGCTGCCCCAAATACCAACCATTTGCAGCACTTGTGTCTTCATGTTTTATACCATTTTGTGCACACTAGGTAAAGGTAAAGGTATCCCCTGTGCAAGCACCGAGTCATGTCTGACCCTTGGGGTGATACTCTCTAGTGTTTTCATGGCAGACTCAATACGGGGTGGCTTTGCCAGTGCCTTCCCCAGTCATTACCGTTTACCCCCCAGTAAGCTGGGTGTTCATTTTACTGACCTCGGAAGGATGGAAGGCTGAGTCGACCTTGAGCTGCCTGCTGGGATCAAAAGCCTCATGGCCAGAGCTTCAGACAGCATGTCGGCTGCCTTACCACCCTGCACTACAAGAGGCTCTTTGGGGCAGGCTATATATATCTCTGTGCAAATGGGCTGGAGCACCGCTCTCAGAAACGTAGCTACTTTTCTTTCCTCAGAACCCCCTGCTGTAGGGCAGCTAGCTATGTGTGTTGCAAGTTAGCTCTTCCTCCTGTGATTTTTCGAGTGTCCAGTGCCTCTGTTGCTAGCTTTTCAATTTCTGCACTTGCCATCTCTTTCCCTTCCCTGCATCAGCAAAGATTCTTGATGCCTTTCCCTCGAGTTTTACAGGAAGCAAAATCTTAGGCAGATCTGCAAGAACGGGAGCTTGGAGCTGGCGTTTTGATTGCTGGAGATTTTTGGTTTTTGGAGGGGGGGAGGTCAGCACCTAGGGGATACCACCGGGCATTCTGCACTTAACTGGCAGCTGCTTGAGAAAGTTAGGGATGAGAGCCAGGTGGCAGTTCTCTGCAGCCTGGCAAGAGAAGTGGCACAGGGTCATGGTGGCTTTGGGGGGCTTTCAGGAGCCTGTCTGGTTGAAGCAGCTGCAAGGCTCTTGTGGGTTGGAAACACCAGCATCAGAGGCATGCCGGGCCAAGGGTCACTTCAGAGGGGGGTACTCCTCCGTCGCCTTCGATCGTGCCCCAAGTCTCTCCTAGCTGGGCCTTGGACTTGAGTATAAATCAAAGAGATTGCAGTCCCTCAAGCAGACCAGAAGAGTTCCTAACTGTGAGCTTTGCACAAGAAAGTTTGTGCTGCAGAACTTGTGTTCCACATGGCAAGTGCAGAGCATTTTTTTAAAAAAATGCCTAGTCCCCTGCTGAGGCTCAAGGGAATTCTTTTCTCCTCTCCAGTTCAATCTTGCCTGCTAGAAAAAGTCACCCTTCCCCATCACCTGTGCCCCAAGATTCTTCAGCTGAAGGTGCCTGGGGTGGTTGAACCTACCCAAAGAGCTATCTTGAATGGAGTTCCTCATTGGGTACTGTAGGGCAGAAGAACATGTAGGTGTAGGGCAGAGAAAAGCCTCCACCTGTATTCCACGTAGATTCAGGCCAGGATTCTCCTCTCTCTGTCTTGGTATCTTGGGTCCAGTTTATCCATTCAGGAGAATCAAGCTGTGAAAAAGTCTTCACTGGCAGTCTTCAAGCAAAGGTTGGATGCACACTTTTCTTGGATGCTTTAGGATGCTTTGGGCCGATCCTGCATTGAGCAGGGGGTTGGACTAAATGGCCTGTGTGGCCCCTTCCAACTCTATGATTCTATGAAGGACTTTACCCCTTTGGCCTACCACTGTGTATGTGAGAGGTATATCCTTGATAGGGAGGGATCTCCTTGCCTTTTCCTACACATAGACCCTCAAAACAGCTTATTCAGAAGAAGGCCAGCCGGTCTGGGCCACACAGGAAGCTCTGCTGGCAACCTGGGAACTGGTTCAGGCCATGGAAAGCCAGTTGCTTCTTCTGCTGGGTGTCTCCACTGGCTCTGAGGTCTGGTGCTCACTGAGGTGACCAGCCTGGGTCTGGGCCTTGAACTCCTTCTCACCCACCTGGTAGGGTGCCCATGACCCCAACATGCTTCTCTTCTCCAGGCGGAAGGCAGCTCTTTGCATGAAGGAGCATATGGCCAGATGCACCTTTTGTCCATTCGGGCTAGCTGACTGAGCTTGGCTTTGGTTTGAGGCATGCCACCTAGTGTCAAACTGGGCCCAGATTCCAACTTGCATTTAAAACAAGCAAAACTTGTCTCCTTTATGGATCCAGAAGAAGGCGGCAAAAGAAGAAAAACACCTACTTTCTCCTGCCTCTGCTGTATTCCCTCTGACAAGCTTTGCTGTTGTCCAGGATAAATCAGGAGCAAATCTTTGCATGAGTAACAAGGGGAGAAGCTGTAGCTCAGTGGTAAAACCTTTGCGTTGCATGCAGAAGGTCCCAAGTTCAATCCCTGGCATCTCTAGTTACAGAATCCCAGAGATTCGGTCCTAGGAAAAGCCCTTCTGTGCCAGAGCCCTGGGAGAGGCACCCTTAGTGAGAGCAGACAGCCGTGCTGTAGATGAGCTCTTGGTTTGATTCAGGCTTTGTATGTTCTTACATAAGTTTCCAGGCAGCTGCCTGGGCAGGCACAAAGTAATGGGTAAATAATGCAGTGATTAATGTACTTGATTTGCATAATTGACAACAAATTTGCATAAGAAGCCAATGATTTGAGGAAGGAAAATAGAGCCACTTTCTCGCCTGCGTCTCCGCGCCACTCTAATAATCTGACTCTGTTTGCCAACCATCACTGTGTAAGACAGTTTTACCCCATTTCTGAGTTTCTTGGGGGTTTTGCAAAATTACTTTCTTGTTTGTGGCTGAGCACGGGTGGCAGATCTCCCCTCCCCTCTTTTTTCCCACCATGTCTTCTCTAACACAAATCACGAATCTCGTATCAGCGTAACTTCAGTTTTCGTTCCAAAATGGATCTTTGCTTTCTTTCATTCTCTCTCGTTCTCTCTCTCTCTCCCCCCCCCCACCCAATTTTCCATTTGGAACTTGGTTCCTAAAAATAGTGCCAATTTGAACTGGCAGATGTTTCGTTTTGACCTTTCGCAAAAGGGGGCCGGAATTAGCCTGTCAGTGGGCACCTAAATAAAGCAGCTGAAATTGCCTTTTGTATAAAACCTTGCCACTGGAGGTTTCAGTGTTTTTAATCTGTTTGGCGGGGGGGGGGGATCAAGGAACTGCAAGCAGAAGTCCAGCAGTTTAAGGAAAAGAAGAGGTGGCCAAGACCATGTACAAGACCATGGGCAAGGCAGACACTTCCCACCCCACCCCACCCTGGTCAGATCCAGAAAAGCATGTCTTCCAGAGTCCTGAGATGGGAAATCCCAAAACTGCCCCTCCTTCTTGGTGGAGTGGTTAAGAGTGGTGTTTTCTAATCTGGAGAACTGAGTGACCTTTGGACAGTCAGTTCTCTTAGAGCTCTCTCAGCCTCCCCTCCTTCCCAGGGTGTCTCTTGTGGGGAGAGGAAGGGTTTTAAGCCACTTTGAGACTCCTTTGAATAGTCAAAAATGGGGTACAACCACCACCACCACCCCAGCTCTTCCAGCCACTGAACCTGACTCCAGGTATCCATTCAGAAATTCTCCCGCACAGCCTGTTCTCACTCTGTTGTGCAGGCCATCTTCCCCATGGATCCGTGTCCCTCTGCCATCTCTTCTGGGAGGTTTGTCCCCCCCCCCCCCCGCAGTTATTTAATGCGAGAAAGGTAACTTTAAAAATTGCACCAAACTACAAATGTTGAAAGGGGGGGGATGGAGAAAAGGGGAGAAAATTGAGTTAAGAGGAGAGCAAGGGAGCATTCTCCGAGCGTGGGGAGGGGGGAGGGAGGGAGGAGCTGTGTAGAAATTCAGGCCTGAAGCTGGGTTAGCAATGGGGAGTCCCCCAGGGCAACAGAAAGATGTTATAATCAATTACCACATCATAACACTGATGTATGATAATTACTGAGCCTTCCTCCAGAGATACTGCAGCATTTGGCTGGGCCGCAGCTCGTTCACGGTCCACTGCCTGATTAATATGCAAATAATAGGCTGATTGCATGATGAATGCAGAAAACGAGTTGGCTGATAGTGCGCCCACCCAAGCGGGAAGATGATAAATTACTTTTTACTGACTGTCCTACATTTAAGTACCCTCTTCTCTCCACGGCTTCTCTCTCTCTCTCTCTCTCTCTTTTTTTTTTTTAATCGCAAATTAAGGAAAGCAGGATGGTGCAAATGGGAGGATGTGTAAAATAATGTACCTTAATGGCTTTTATGATGACGCCCGGGCGGCTTATGGAAGCGGGGTCTGGTTTCGCGAGCCAGGAGTGCAAATAGCCCCAGTGGCAGGTCAGTCCGTCAGCCGGTGCTCTCCTGCGGTAAGGAATGAGCTGTCCTGCTGAAGCAGAGATAAGGCTGGAAGCTGCCCCCGGACAGGGCCGTACTGTTTTTTGCTCAGGACTGCCTGTTCTGACGGGCAGAGAGGCATCCTTTCCACCAACTTCTCCCCAAGATCCTTTGATGGGAGATGTTAGTGACTGAACGTAGCGCTCTCTGTTGCAAAATGCATGCAGCGATGCTGAGCTGTGGCGTGGGGGGATATGGTAGTCTTGAACCACTGAGAGAGCATTAGTGACTTGGGAGACTTCACCGTTAAGAGAGCGTCACTGGACTCTGCTTTATACTGAGACAGAGCATCAAGTTTTGGGATTTCCCATCTCCGCCCCCCAGAAGACATAAGGAGAGCCAGTTTGGTGTAGTGGTTCGGAGTACGGACTTCTAATCTGGCATGCCAGGTTCGATTCTGCACTCCCCCACATGCAGCTATCAGGGTGGCCTTGGGCTCGCCACGGCACTGATGAAGCTGTTCTGACCAAGCAGCGATATCAGGGCTCTCTCAGCCTCACCCACCTCATAGGGTGTCTGTTGTGGGGAGAGGAAAGAGAAGGCAACTGTAAGCCGCTTTGGGACTCCTTCGGGTAGAGAAAAGCGGCATATAAGAACCAACTCTTCTTCTTCTTCTTCTTCTTCTTCTTCTTCTTCTTCTTCTTCTTCTTCTTCTTCTTCTTCTTCTTCCTTCTTCTTCTAAAACAGAGTCTCCCTCTCTGGCTGGCCGTGGCTTTGCCTTGACTGGTGGCGCCACAGGTTAAATCTGTGACGTCCCGCATCCCAAGCAGATGTGCTGCCGTTGAGCTCTTGCACGGACCCATGAAGCGGCTTTACACCAAGTCAGGCTAATGATCCGTCTAGCCCAGCTTCATCCCTGCTGATTTTCAGCGTAGGGTTTTCAGCGTAGATGGGTGGCTCTCTTCTAGGTTCTTGAGGCCCTTTAACTGGAAACGGCACAGATCAAACCAGGACACCCAGAGTTGGAAGGGGCCAGACAGGCCATCTAGTCCAACCTCCTGCTCAATGCAGGGTCATAGAATCATAGAGTTGGAAGGGGCCAGACAGGCCATCTAGTCCAACCTCCTGCTCAGTGCAGGATCAGCCTAAAGAATCCAGGATAAGTCTCTGTCCAGCCACTGCTTGAAGACAGCCAGTGAGGGGGAGCTCCCTCCAATTAGGCGTCCAATTCTACTGCTGTACTACTCTGACTGTGAACAATTTCCCTGCCTGAGAAGCTCGCGTTTCCCATGCCAGATGATGAAATGGGCTTTCCCCCAATACTGTCGAATTTGTCACTTGTTCATTACTGCTTCTTCCCCCTTCCCATCCCACCCCTCGGGGGTGGGTCGGGCAGTAGCAATTTAAAAACAGAATGCGTCAAAAAAAAAAAAAAGGAAATTAAGATAAGACACCTAATTGAGGAGATTGGAGCCATTGATACGTACCCTACACACTTGCATAATCCAGTTGTTTAAAGCCAGCCTGAACAAGAAGATGTGTAGCACAGCTGGGAAATGCTCAGACGACGAAGGACTGCTAAGAGGGAGGAGCCCCATGCGGATGCTGACTTCCGTGCCCCAGCCCTTTGGAAGGCGACAGCATTGTTCACACAGCTGAAGCTTGGATGGGTTCCAGTATGGCTCCTCTTGTGCATCTGGGGGTTCCTGTGGGTGTCAGGCAGGGAAAGGGACTGAAGGGCTGGTTGTGGGTAGTCAGTCAGAAGGCCTCCATCCTGCAGAACAATGCCCGATGCCCTCTCCAAATCTACGGCTCATTTGAAGTGACCACAATGATCAATGAGAGCCAGTTTGGTGTAGTGGTTAGGAGTGCGGACTTGTAATCTGGCATGCCGGGTTTGATTCTGCAATCCCCCACATGCAGCCAGCTGGGTGGCCTTGGGCTCGCCATGGCACTGATATCAGGGCTCTCTCAGCCTCACCCACCTCACAGGGTGTCTGTTGTGGGGAGAGGAAAGGGAAGGCAACTGTCAGCCGCTTTGAGCCTCCTTCAGGTAGGGAAAAGCAGCATATAAGAACCAACTCTTCTTCTTCAAGGAAGCGCTAGCATTTGGGGCTCTCTTGTTTACGGGAAAGTCGTTCAGGGGTAGGGGAGCATGGTATAGCCTGATCTTGGGACCTAGATCGCCAAGAAAGGCTCTGCGGAAGGAGGCCGTGGCAACCCATCCCTGCGCCTCACTTGCTTTAAAGCTCCTTTGCTGGGGTCTCCATAAGTAAGTAATTTTATTTTTATCATCTGCCCTTCCCTGTGTGACTCCGGGCGAGTAACTTCAAGTCTTAAAGCGATCCTAAGCCCTGTATACGAGTGGGAACAATCATATGTAGGCATTAAATAATTTAGCTTTTAAAATTATTGGAAGGAACTTGCCTATAATATAAGTATATATCCTGAGGGTGTCACCGTGATGAAAAGATTTTTTGCTGGGGTGGGAGAGTTTTTAGGCAGGGAGGCCAGCATCTAGTGGAACAGCTCTTGTCATGCAGGCGGTCAGGGACATACGTAAGGGTTAGGGGAGACGTGGTAGTGGCATAGGAAATTATGTACGGCACGAAAGAAGGGTTTAGCTTCTCCTTCTCCCATAGCAGAACGATTCTACGAAATTGATAAGTAAGGGGCCTCCGAAGGACTGGCATTTCCGTTTGTAGGAGAGGGAGCAGGGGCTCCTTCCATTATCTCACCTCCCACATTGCCTGCCGTGCTGTTCCCGAGGGTCTGTTGAGCTTGGAGAACCCTCCCCCCAGGCTTAATGGGCTGCAGCAAAGAGGGAACACAAGAAAGCCCTCCTTTGTGAAAGCCACAGGTGGTTGGACAATACAGGTAGATAACAGGCGGCATTTCCTCACTCATTTAATCCACTGAGGTCATTACATCAGGCTGCAATACTGGCTGCTAGTCAGGGGGCCCTTAGAAGAACCAGTCGTGATGCAGGTAAAGGAGGGTCTGTGGCTCAGTGGGAAAGCACTTGCGTTGCAGGCAGAAGGTCCCAGGATCGATCCCTGGCATCTCCACTGAGCAAGATCAGGTGGGAAGTGGTAAGAAAGATCTCAGCCTGAGAGCCTGGAGAGCCACTGCCAGGCTGGGGAAACCATGGATGGGCAAACTGTTGCTCTCCAGCTGTCCCTGGACTACAATTACCATAAGCCCCTGCCAGCATTGTGCTGGCAGGGGCTCATGGTAATTGTAGTCCAGGGACAGCTGGAGAGCAACAGTTTGGCCACCCTTGGAGTAGGCAAAACTGACCCTATGGACCGACGGCCTGGTTCACCAGAAGGCAGCTTCATGTATATTCATGTATGACTTCCCCGTTCCAGTTCCCTCCTCCCCCTTCCTGCTCCGTAGCATTGTAGGCAGAGCTTGTGTGGGAAGCAGGTTGGCCTCTCCAATTGGTCCTGTCCCCCCCCCCTCCATGTTAATTTATGTCGTTCCCTCCCCCCCCCCTTTTGAATTTGGTTCAATGGAAGCCCGCACCCAGGCCTGCAGGAGCTGGGGGGGGGGGAGGGGGTCACGTCTCCAACCCATCCGCCAGGAAAATCGCGTCTGGGTTTTGCTTGGACTGTCACGGCGTGGCCTGTCATTTTGTTTCAGCGACTCGTCCTTCCAAATGCGCAGTTCGCCTTATGGCACGCCGGCAGTGAAAATGTCACTCTCAATAATTACTTTTTGGCGAAGATGCCTGCTGACTTCCTACCTTCAAGCTGTTTTTTACACAGTGGGGAGATAATAAGAAATGACTTTATCCTGACTGCTCAAATGAACACTAAATGGAATTTGGGTTATTATTACCGGTGATCGAGGGCCGTGCGTCGGAATTTAAATAGTGGATCAGATCAGCGATAGACGTTTCTTGGCAAATCGGAGCAGATCTGCTTCTCAAGTCCACTCCTGTTTAAGAGTTAACATGGTAGCTGTCTGCTTGCTGTCTTTAGAATATAGCTCTTTTCTCCCCCCCCCCCTTCCTGTCCTTAGAGGGTTTGGTGTTTTGTTTTGTTTTGTTTTTTTCCTGTTTGAGCAGTCTTACAAGTCTGGGGTCTCCCGTTTCTCTCGTCTGGAAAACCAAAGCTAGGAAATTCAATACTCTTTCTCGAGAGCAGCTTTTATGCAGCCTTTAATGATTTCCAGGGATGATCATAAAATCCTGTTAGGGTGGATTTGGCCATCAAATCTTCGTCCATCTGCCCTCCTCAAGTCTTTGCTTCAGATCAAAGCTCAGGCAGCGAGGAGTCAGAGGGGGGTGTTTTCACTCCCTGGGGGAAGTGCCCCTCATTATTTTCCCCCCTCGTCTCCCCAAACACTGGGGATTTTTTTTAAAGCTACACACTCCCGTGGACACACATTTCTGTGAAAAGCACCGCCAGATGCTAACCTAGTTTTTTAAAACAAAAACAAAAACAGCCAGAACTACTAACCTTCTGAATACAAAAGGGGAAAAAAAGACCCATGCTTTGTTTGGTTTTCTGTTGTTTCCTCTCGTAAAGGGATAGGTTTGTTTGTTTTTTTTGGGAAGAGGGTTATATTTCTATGTTGCAGCCAGGGCTGCCAGTTTCCAGGTGGGGGCTGGAGAATTCCAGTTGATCTCCAGACGACGGAGATCTGCTCTCCTGGAGAAAATGGCAGGGATCTCAGTGAGATCCAAATTAGGACAGATTGGGGGGGGGAGATCCACTCGCCCCTCTTTATGTTTCCCAGCTCGTCTTCAAATTTGGCTTCTCCCACAGACTGGGGCCAGCGGAGCTAGGCCTGGAGGGGGAAAGTCGCTTGATCTCAACGCTTCGAGCTGGAACAGGTTGCTTCGCTGACCAAGCTCATAGGGTATGCCCACTCCAAGCACGGCCAATCCAGAGGCATCATTTCCTTTGGGCCTGCCCTTGTTCTGATAGGTAACCCTTGATTATTTGTTAAGTCAAGGGGATCCAGGTTTTCTGAATGTATGAAAGTAGCGCCAAGTCCGAGCTCTCAGGACGCACAGCAGGGAAGGCCTAGCTGCATTGTGGATCCAGGATATTTCTGAGAGAGTTGGTTTGTGAAGCAGAATATGCTTCCACCCTCCCCCTGCAGGCCACTGTCTGCAGAAGAGCATAGACCACCACCAAATATGTGATCTGCCCATCCCTAACCTGGGTAGCCCGGGCCAGCCTGATCCGATCTTGGAAGCTAAGCTGGGTTAATCCAGGTTAGCATTTGGTTGTCTCTTATTGATAGAGAGAAAGAAAAAAACCATGGTTTCACTTTCTCTTTTAGAGTGCACAAACAATTTTTCTTGTTTTCATTCATTCATTCATTCATTCATTCATTTGTCCCACCCTTCCATACAGCTCTGGGCGGTTTACATAAAACACTGTAGAACCTTTACCTAGAACAGATAACAATCCGTTTTTTTAAAAGACACCTTGCATCTAAGCATGTTTCCAATATTATGATCTCGGAATTCCTTGGAAGCCTGTTGTGGCTTGCCATGAAATTAACCTGGCCCACCTAAACACGTTGCCCGTAGACAATCGTCCGATTTTCCGTGGCCTTCAGAAAGCACGGTTGGGCAAGGCAACGGTTTGACGAAGGCGACTGCTTGCGGTCATTCCAGCGGCACAGCTTTTGTGTGTGCATCCTCCTTTATTCTCCTCTGCAACGCGCATACGCGCACACACGCACACATACTGTATTGTTTTCTGCACGGGGCTTGCGCTGCACGGTCAAGAGAATTGCCTCGGAAATTCACAGCAGCCCTTCATTGTCCAAGATTTCTTTAAGCTGGCACCGGGGACAGGACGAGAAGGGAAGCTCCAACCGTCTCGGAGCCGTTTTTATTAACCAGGCAGCCATCTCTCTGACCTTGCTGTGGGTTAAAGGACGCGGATCTGAGGAGAAATCTGTTTATCATGTGCGGAATTCATGCCATCCCTGACAGTGTACAGTGAACAAGATGGATGATCTGCCAAATTGGTCCCTCGCATGGGTGCGCCAGGGCACATTTAGAGTGCCACTTCTATGGCTGCTCCGGTACAAAAATAACATTTGGTCGGGCCTCGAATGCAGCCGCACGGCGACCCGGGGCTAGGCGGAGAAAAGAAATTAGATCTGCAGCGTCCTTATTGCCTTAAAGATTACACAAGGACTGAGGTGGCTCTTTTTAATATGTCTGTCTCCTCTGCATCTTTCATAAGCCCCCCCACCTCACCCCGTCCTCCCCTCATTTCGAAAACAATGAAATGCAATTACTCAAACCGAGAGAATCCTTTGTGGGAATGCCAAAGCTCCTTTTCCCCACGTACAGCATGGCATTTCTCTTTACATATGAGGCTCCGTGGTTTTTGTTAGATAGCTTTGGTTTGTTAGAACGGTCCTTGTTCACTTCACCTACTGCACTGCTGCGTCCAGTACTGTCCGGATAGGACTGGGTGCCATCAAAGAACAATCCAGGGAAGGTTGCGCTGGATCCCACGTGCAGAACGGCGGAAAGCAGGTGCACAGGAGGTCAAACGGTGTCGGGGGAGTCGTGAGATCCCTTTCAAACTTCTCAAGGACATATCGGCAGTGGCAGATGGGTGATAGCTTCCAAGTCCGAGGCCACGTCCCACATCACTCAGACCCCGTTATAAACCTCGAACACCTCCTGGAACCCAAGCAGGAAAAATCAGGCTGGGCAACAGGAAGGACTTCTTCACGGAATCCGGAATTAGCTTTCGGAAATCAGCACCACAGAATGCAGAGATGGCTGCTGGTGTTAATAAGTCATTCTGAGCCCGTTGCCACCCGCCATCTTGTGGCAGAGCATTCTGCAAGGTAACTGAGTGGAGGTAACTCACTGGCAGTCTTCAAGCAAAGGTTGGATACACACTTTTCTTGGATGCTTTAGGATGCTTTGGGCTGATTCTGCGTTGAGCAGGGGGCTGGACTCGGTGGCCTGTATGGCCCCTTCCAACTCTATGATTCTGTGACTTCCTTCTGCCTGCCCCAAACCTAGGGCTCATTGGTTAACTCTGAATTATATGGAAGGAGAAAAAAAAGTATTTCTCTTTTCTACAGATTGTATGTGGTTTATAAGTCTGTATGATGAGATGCCCTCCACTTAGTTATCTTCGAATCTTAACGTTGTTGTTGTTGTTTTTCAAAGCCCCACGTAGGGACTCGTGTGTGAATCTCGCCGCCCTATGTTCTCAAAGACCGTAGAATGTCACAGAATCCTCTCTGTCGGCTTATTGTTTTTCATTTTTAAGCCTGCTTTTCTGATACAGGTTCCTGCAGTGGCTGAGAGTAATAAAAATACTTCAAAGTTTATTTTAAAATGTCTGATGTAAATATATCTGAAGACCCTTTCACAGCAGTAAAAATCAGCAGTGAAGCAGAACACCAGCTTTTAGCAGCTGTCCCGGTTTTATAATGCATGGGATAAGACCCATGAGGTCCCTCCCAACTCTATTTTTCTGTGATGCTAAGAATGACTTCAGGTGTCCTCTCGAGATCAGATCTAGCTCAGGCCTGATCTGTGACCCCTAAAGACAGATGGAAGCGGAGGGGCTTTCTTTGACGGCCTCATCTGGCCGAGCGAAGGGGACCAGTGGTAAAAGAGATCCATCTGTGCTGCTCTAGACACCATCCTTGCAGGGACCAATGGCTCAAGCCAACAACTAATAATATTTGGTTCAGAGCAGTAATGCATAAGACTGTCAGTAAGATCTGTCATTTGCTGGCCCTGCCGCTGCTGTGCGTCCCTCACGGTTTTCCGGCTCCCCGAGCTCCCCCCCCCAAGCCCTGTTTCCACCCATTAGTGCAAAGCAAACATCTCCGCCATCAGCCAGAGACACGTGCTTGGGTTTTGTAGCGCATGCATCTGCAGGCCTCACCGTGCCATTTGCACACCATCCTTCCCGGCCCAACCACCACCTTGGGTATGAGTAACACATCATCGACCTCCTTCCTCACCCCTCTCGTAGTGGGGATAGGGTGGGTGGTTTTCCACCATGTTGGGGTTTTTTATGTCTTTTAGTGGGGGTTTTGAGTGGGGGTTTTTATGAGACTGTAACCCGCCATGAGCCGATTCGGGAGTGGCGGGGAATAAATATAAAAAGGAGAAGGAGAAGGAGGAGAAGAATGGATCTTTTGGGGAAGGTGTCGAGCGACCCTTGACATCTGCGGAAAGCACTGCAAGACTCTGAGCAAAGGAGGGCAAGCCAAGGGTATTCCTAGTCGTTTATTTCAGCCCATTACGTATTTCGTTACTCACCCAAAGCCTACGGCATGCGGCTAAGAATAAACGGAACGTAGTAACGACAGCTCCCCTGGAAGCATTCGCCCGTGCCCGTTGAGAGGACAGGCAGGACATAGCAGGGAAGCTGCGATTTGAGGGTCCCCGGCACACTCCTGTCGGAGAGAACTGGTGGAGCGTCTGCTTTGCGCACAGAAGGTCCTCATTTCAGTCCCTTCCCCTAGGTCAGGGGTAGTCAGACTGCGGCCCTCCAGATGTCCATGGGCTACAATTCCCATGAGCCCCTGCCAGCAAATGCAGTTTGATCACCCCTACCCCAGGTCTTTAGATTCTATCTTCGAAGAGAAGGCATTTGGTTGAGGTCGACCTAATCCATCTCTCCCAATCGATCCCCCCCCCCCGAAACCTCCCCCCTCCTACCGTGACTGTTACGAATCCGCCCAACCCCTGGGTCTCCGTACAAGTCGAGCCAAGGCTCTTTGCAGCCCCACTTCCTTGAATGTTATTGTTGTTCTTGTTAATATATGTTAATGTTATTCTTGTCACCACCTTACTGTTACCAGAAGGATGTTACCCGTACCATTTTGTTGTTTCATGTGAACCGCCCTGAGCCTTCGGGGAGGGCGGTATATAAACACAATAAATAAATAAATAAAATAAAGGGGATGGAGAGGGGAGCTGATAGAGTTTGGCTCCCGTGCCCATGCGTGTAAATCTCATACCTGCACACTCAGTCCCAGCCCAATGTCTACCTTAAGCCCTCAATGGCTCTCTTCTCCAGGGATCGAATGTTGCTGGAATATTTGTTTTGCAGGTGCTCTTTGCAACAGCAAGTTCCGTTTTAAGACTGAACCTTCCCCCCCCCCCCAAGTGTTGCAGTCAGTTTAACGCTGGGAAGGGAACGTTCGTCAGTGTGCAATGAGGCGTCCGTGGGGGTGGGCTCACGGGCGTCCAACCAACGGTTGCTGGTTTGACAATCCGTGCATTACAACTGCGGTCAGGTGTGCATATGTATGTGTGCCTGTGAAATGTTGGAGGGTATGAAATACTACAAGCTTTAACAGCATCACGGTTCCGGAACGGACTGTCTCTCCCTTGCGCGCGCATGTCAAGAGGCAGCGGCTTTCTAAAGATCATTCCTCCCTCCACAAGAACCAGACAGTGTCTTGGGAGGCCAGAAAACTTCAAAGGGGCATTAATATGTACAGACTGAGGGCGGGAATAGGAAGGTTAATCGTGTAACAGGATTTTAAAAAAAAACTATTTCCCATCGCTGCTTAATGAGAAATTCCTTTTGCATCTCCTTTCCTTTCCCATCTCCTACACTGTGGCTCTCCAGATCCCCATGCTCGCAGGGGCTCATGGTAATTGTAGTTTGTGGACATCTGGAGAGCCACAGTTCGGTCACCCTACCCTTCCCCATCTCTTACACCATTCTTGTGCTCAGTGGTCACAGATTAACACGGTGTCACATTGTTCATTGGACAACTAAAGATCATGCATTTATTAAAGGACAATAAGTCATTGTGTTAGGCTTGTCCTTAAACCCAGGGTCACAAGCCACCCGCTCTGCAGCCTTCCCATCATGCTAGCCAGCAGATAACCTCACAGCTTCATCAGTGTCTATCACAAAGCTTTCTGAGAGTTACCACAAGCATGGCTGCTGGCTTCTGTACACACTCCGACAGGGAGATTTGTCCATCATCCTATGTCATCGTCTCCTGCCTGCCAATGGAAGACTGTTTCATTTGGCATTCCCACACTAACTCCCATGAGCCTTCCTCCTTAGACTCATAGAATCATGGAAGGGATCTCCAGGGTCATCTAGTCCAACCCCCTGCACAATGCACTCACTCACAACTACCTGCCTACCCACAGTGACCCCAATTTCAGGCCCCAGTGATCCCCCACCGCCACTTTTAGAAACTGTACTGAGTCAAGCGACCCAAGCCAGAATGTAAAGTAGTGATTAGTTTCTCGATGAATCCTAATTCCAGCACTTTCACATTGTATATTCCCTTTGAGGTTTTTTTTTTTTTTTTTTTTTTGTGGAGCACTGACTTTCCGATCAGCTACAGTACATCCAGGACGATTCACACTTTCCCCTGCTGTTTTTTTAATGTTGCGATTTCAGGGTCAGATTTGCATGCACTGCTTCTCTCACAGGCGTTTGTCCGATATAGATACTATAAGAGCATTGTTGCACATGATGGAATATATTAAGTTAGAAGGTGTTCAAGTGGATGAGCCCAAGATAGCGTAGCTGGTATTATTAGTTCCCATAACCGTACTGCCTCCGTGTATGTAGTCAACTCTATCTGTTGCGGGGTTGAGTCCGTTCTTGTTTGTGGTGAGAAGCTGCTTTAAATTTTTTTGGGGGGGGTGGGGGAGCATCAGCCCCTCCATCTCTGGTGGTTGTAGGAAGGGGCACAGTTTGTATTTTGCATGGACGTCAATTGCATCATTGTTATCTCCATCTAAAATATCTTGTTTAGTTGGGGTGGGAAAGCCACGCATAGTTCTGGGCACGTGGTATGTGTCACTTCCTTGTAAAATAAAGGCAGGCTTTGGTGAACCAGAATTTAGCTAAAAGCTTGTCTCGTCTTCCCCCCTCCTTCCCCGCTGATTTGCAGAAAGCACCCCAAAGACCTCGGCCAGTTGCAGTCCTGCTCCGGAGTCGCCTATGAGTTCCAGCGAATCCGTGAAAAGCCTGACGGAGCTGGTCCAGCAACCCTGTCCCACCATTGAGACGAACAAGGACGGCAAGCTGCAAGAGTCCAGTGAGCCGTCGGCTTCCGATTCCCAGTCCACCACGCCGTTGCCCATCTCCGGACATTCATCACTCAGCATACAGGAACTGGTTGCCATGTCGCCGGAACTGGACACTTACGGCATCACCAAGAGGGTTAAAGAGGTGCTCACGGACAACAATCTCGGTAAATTGCTTTTCGCTGTTTTGGATTGTCGCAGGGCTTTTAAAGTGCTTTCCCCTCCACCTTGTTGGGAACAGGAACATGTTTAACAGCCTGAGCCTGTTCTTGTTTACTCAAAAGTAAATCCCTGTGATTTCAGTGGGGCTTACTCCAAAATAAATATACTTAGGGTTCTGGGCAAGGTGATCTTGGAAAGCATCTCAGGAAGCTCTCTAAAGGAGACTTAACCTGTAAGTAATCAATAGGATTTGCTCACTGAACCAGGTGATCGAAATTCCATATGCCTCTTCCTTCTCGAACCAATGACTGGTTTGGGCTACAAATACACCAATAGCTCCAAAGGCTTCCGAAACAGCTTCCACATTCAAAAAATAAAACAAGGTCTGTGAGCAGTTCCATTCAATAATCATCCATAAAACCAACAACAGGAAAATAGGACAGTTCCCAAAACAGTGTAAAACAAAACCACGTTAAAAAAAAAATGAGTTGAAAAAAAAACCCTGAACAAAACAAAAAAAAAATCGCAACTGGCACCAAAACTTTTTAAAACACCAGACGGAAAAGGCCCCATCTCTGGGAGCTGCTCCCCAGCTCTGACGGTGGGGGCTCTCGGAAAAGGGGTTCTGCAGAAGCACTTAATTGTCAGGCAGGCTCACAGTAAGTGCCCTGCTCCCATTAAATTTTAAATTAAAAATGGTGTCAAGAAGTGGTTTATTGTCAGCATCACCCCTTCCGAGGTGACACAGAAACAAATGAAGAGTCCCAAATCACTCAAGCCCTCTTTAAAAAAAAACAAAACTGATTGTGTTAATTCAAACCGGTGGGTTGTGAATCCCAAACTGGATCGTGTCTTCTACTAACCACACTGTCATCACATTTGCAGTCCAGGTGGTGTCTTTTTATAAAATGAGAAGCGAGGAAAGACACAGATTTAAAAGCGGGGGCAGCTTATGGTTAGAAGTGGGTCTCCCGTCTTTAAAAATGACAACAGCAGTTGTTGTTGTTATTGTTGTTATGTTGTCCAAGCAGAGATTGGTAGTTGACAGACGTGGCGAAAGGCTCTTATGCTGTTTCCATAAAGGGAAAAAGGAAAATGTGGGGGGGGCAAGAAGATACTTTAATTGACAAAGGGAAGATGGGCAAAACTAGTGCCCGGACTGGTGGCATGACTTCAGGGGGGCAGAAAGTGAGCAGTCTCCACCAAGGAACTCTCATTCCTCTGTTTTCTCTGTAGAAAGCAAAAGTATATCCCATCTGTTAATAACCTGAGACACCTTACAAAATGGCCATTATTAAACCAGTATATGTCCCTGCCCTAGACCCGGCCATTTTCAGTAAAAACACAGCCAATTCAACTCTGCTCCCACTAGTAAACCACTTGCACACTCTGCAAAAGGCACAAAGGCCCATCACACATCCTCGAGCAGTCAGTTGTGTTGATTCCGACAGCCACACAAGAATCTTGGGTCCCCACCGGGTCTGAGTGTAGGGGTGCCAGATCCCCCCCTGGCCTCCTTCAGGGGGATGGGGTAGGTTTGACAGTTCCAGGTTGAGAAACTCCTGGAGATTTGCAAGTGAAGCCTAGGGAAGACAGTGGGGTACAATGTCATGGGTTCCACTCTCCAAAGCATCCATTGTCTCCCGGAGAATTGATCTCTGTAGTCAGGAAAAGCTCTGTCATTCCAGGGGATCCCCAAGTTCCACATGGAAGCTGGCATCCCTTGCTGAGCAAGCTGCACTGATGGGGGTGGGGCTCAGTCAAGAGGAGATGCTCAGAGGACATTAACTGGCACACTGGTCCATATGGCAGAGTCCATGTTTATCCACACGGGCCTGTCGAGGGCACTGGATTGTGCTGTCAGAGGTGGCCCACTGTGTAGCATGCTAAGAGAGGTCTGATCATAGGTAGCGGCTCCAGGCAGAAGTTCAAATCACATGGACAGTGCCTTTTCACTCCCAGATTGCTTGTATCTGTGAGTTAAATGTACAGCTTGTTTGTTGCTTCCTTGGGATCAGATTCTGCATTGCTCCAGGAATATTAAGGTGACTCTCAGTGAGCCTAAATGAACACATGACTGCACGTTTGCTGTCATGCCAGCATCTACTCAGTCATCTGGACGTGGGCAGGTTGGCTTGAAATCCAGCCATAGCACAGAACCAGCCAGTGGCCTGCAGTGAAGTCCTTGCCCCCTTTTGACTTCCCAAGCCAAGAGGGTTCTGTCACCTGGCAAGCCAGCTTGGTGTAGTGGTTGAGACTGGCGGGTTCTAATCTCGAGAACCAGGTTTGATTCCCCACTCTTTTACATGCAGCCAGCTGGGTGACCTTGAGCTAGTCACAGTTTTCTTAGAGCAATTCTCTCTGAGCTCTCTCAACATCAACCTACCCCGCTGGGTGTCTGTTGTAGGGAGAGGAAGGGAAGGGTGTTTGTAAGCCACTTTGAGATTCCTCTGGGGAGTGAAAAGCGGGATATAAAAAAAACAGCTCTTCTTCTATTTACTGGGGTTGGGTTGTAGGTTTACAGCCAACGGGCAAAAAGAAAGACACACAAGCCACTCTTTTTACAGGCAGCTATTCAGAAGGGTAGTAACAGAGAGCTCAAGGTGATGGGAGCAAGTTTTGTAAAACTGCGTAATAATTTTTGGAACAATTTGTTTGTTTTTTCCTGGCCAGTTAGGGAGCCATGTTGAGAAGTTGAAAAGGTTATATTAATAACTTGAATACGTAATGTTCCCAGTTCACTTTTCTGCAGACATTTAGAAGGGATCAGGGTTGTTTTCCATGGATTACCCCGGCTATAACGTCAGCATTATTGTTTTTACAGGAGACCATGAGAATAGACAGATAAACGTATCTGGCATGAGATCCAGAGGGGCAGCCACGTTAGCACGTCGCAGCCAAACATAACAAGGGAGTTTAGCAGCACTTTAAAAAGTAACAAGCACAAAGGTGCTCTGTGAATCAAATGAAACGAGCTCTGTCTCGTGAAGGCTCATGATGAAATCCATGTTCGTCACACCTTCCAGAATTTGCTAACATGCAGCCAGCCTCTTTCTTTAATGTTATATCAACAGATATGCCTATCCATGCTGCAGAATTACCTGTATTATCAACTTAGTAAAACCATCTTAGAACCCCGGAGAGCACAGCGTGGTTTTTCGAACAGTGATAAACCCGGGTATAAATTGGGTCAGGGGGCACTACCCTGCAAAAATATACTCAATTGGGGAGTAAATAAAGATTAGTATCAGTTTAGTGTCCCTTCCCTGTATTGGCAGCTCAGCCGTCAGTTGCCAATATGGTTGCCGGGTCCTTCCTGGAAACCAGGGAAGAGGATCTACTGGGAGGGGGACCCAGAGATGTCACCGATGACATTCCAGCGTCACTTCCGGCACAGGCAGGAGTTGATGACATCACATTGCGACATCACATTGGCACTCTGGGGTTTGGCCAAAACTCTATAGTAAAAATGGCTTCTACCATCGAGGTTTTGCCCAAATAGTAGAGCATCGTGCTGATGTCACCAGCCTTATTTTATTTTATTTTATTTCATTATTTCATTTTATTTTATTTTATTTTATTTATATACCGCCCTCCCCGGAGGCTCAGGGCAAATTCTCAGAGCATGATGATGTCACTTTCCGTACACACCTGAAGTGACATTGTCGCGTCACTGGCGAAATCACCTGGGCCCTCCTCTTTCTCCCGCTAAGCCCTCTCCCCACCAGGCAGTTGATCGGCAGTAGGGAGCAGAGCACCCCCATCTCCTCCATCGCGGGGGGACAGGCAACCCTAGTCTACCAGCAAGCGTTCATTCCCTTCTTCAGCATTCCTCTTGGTTAGCTCAGCCATCTCAGAAGCTCACCTTACACCTTTTAATGAGCGAAAGACTTCTCCTTTTCAGCTCCTAGAGTCATTTCCCTACAGATCACAGGACAGCAGCCCTTGTGCCCTGAAAAGTACTATTCTCTCCCATTTCCCACACGGCTGAAAACCATAGCACGGTTCTGCAGACCCTTCTGGAATGCCTAGCTTTGAGCCGCCAAAGGTGATGGAACTCCAAACTCTACATGGGTGGATCTCCCCCTCCTTCCTCTCCGTTTGGGTCTCGCGTAGCCAAAAGAGGGGTGCCCGCCAGGGCTTGTAGGCCTTCGTACGCAATGTCGTTGCATGCTATATGCAGGGACGCTGGTTTACTGACGGTCATTCTGCAACCAGGAAAGCCAAAAGCAGCCAAGGGCACAGCGTGCAGGATAAATTCACTCCGATTTTTTTGCAAATACTCAATTGACTTGGTGGAGGTGAACTCGCTTAAAATGGCAAGGGGTGCATAAAGGATTTTAAGACAGTGCTGCCCTGCACTAGAATAGGTGCTCCAAATTGCAAGCTGATGTAGCCCCCCAAAAAAGGTTGTGGGGCTCAGGGGGCCTTGATGGACCACAGGTAGGGACAGGGAGCTGTCAAATAGTCTATTCCTCCCCTCTTTTAGCCTCAAACTCTTAGCAGATGCTACCTTTGCTTTTTCAAGTTTTTCCCAGGCCCGCGAGGGCCAGAAATTTATTTTTTTTTTTTAATTTTAAAACATCAAACCGCAATCTGCTGGCTTCTCTGGGTTCCGCACCAGAAGCCGTAAGTCTCAGCGGGTTCAGAGTGTGCAGAAAACCAGGGTCCCTGATTCTGTCTCCTCCTGGACTCCAGGAGGAACCTTTAAAAAGTACTTTTATTGACTCGTGTTCTGATGTCACTTTTTACATAAATCTTTTTTCCCCCCTCCATGATTTTTGTTTCTCTACAGCGTGGCTGACAAGCCTAAAACGCAGCAGAAGAGGCAAGAAATGTACCCCAAACCTTGCATTAGGTGTGGAACTACGTTTCAATTTTCCTTTTTGCCCTCTGTTTTGTTAAATCTCGAGCCTGCCAAAGGGCCCGGGGACCCCTTCTTTGGGGTCTCGTGTTTGTCTGTATCTGTCTCAGCCCAGTTCCCTGACAGTCAATCAAGCCCCATCCTTCATTTTTTTTCCCCTGATTTAAGAGGGCAGGGATAGGCCATTGGGTCGGAATCACATGGCTTAGTCCACGAGAACTTGGCCAGAAGGTCCCCCATGCGTCCTGCAACATGCACACCAATTATATTCTTACCAGCAGTTACGTTAATCAGAAAAATAAACAAGATGTCTAATTGTGAGGACATCGGGGGGGGGGGGGGGACGGAATTGAGTGCATCATGCCACGCCCCTGCTCATGCACCTTTAGGCATATTCTTCCCCCTTCCTCTTTGGTCTGCTCTTGATGACCAACTTCCAGAAGTAGGTCAAGGAACCAAAACAGTTAAAAGGATATGAAAGTGTAGCCTGCTGCTATTTATTGACCTGACTTCTATTCCGCCCCTCCCCGGAAGCGGGCTCAGGGAGGTTTACAGGAACAATACTACAATTAAAACCAGTACCCTCCTCCCTTCCCTTCCACTAGCTAACCAGACTGGGGGGGGGGGGGGGTGTCCCATATAATTTTCAGACAGCCTCAACCATAAAAACCATGCGTTTTACAAAGAAAAATATAGAAATATTATAAGGGCAATGTTGGCACATTAATTTACAAAGGAGGCTTAAAAACACTAAAAGGCCTCATTGCTAGCCTCACATCTGAAATCAGTTCAGCCAATAGCAAGCTGAGGACCTGTGCAGCCCACCAGCACGGAATTGTTTTCCTGCTTTCTGTTTCCCCATGGAAGATAACTCCCCGAGCTTCTATCAGCCCAAGCAGGGAAAATAGACCAGTATGGGTCCGTCTTTCTTTTCTTCCCAGGGGCTTTGGTAATCAGAAGACCTTTATTGGCATAGAAAAAGGGGGGAAATACATTATAAAGCATTAAGTGTTCTGGCTGTGATAATCATAGTTTTGGGCAGAGGCGGGGTTTTATCAGGGGCTTGGCGTGGCAGGGGTGGAGCTTCTCCAGGCCCAACGCTGGAGCCTAGGAGTTCTTCCCTCCCCACTGCTGTGCCGTCAGACACTTAAGTAATCACTAAGCATGAGATTCAGGCATGGATCCTTAACATTGTCCCTGAATCTAGCCAGGCCAGCCAACTGCCTCTGCGGATCGAGAAGAGGTCGCTCTGTTTTGGCAAAGCAGAGTGTGAGGTTTCCTTTTCCCTCCTAAGAAAAGGGATAGCTGTACCGCTGGCATTTATTACGGGGGGGGGGGGGGTGACAGGGGACACCTTAGTTGGGCATTTCTGCTATTCTACCCATTTTTTGGTTTTGCATTAGACCAACGGTGGCCAAACCGCGACTCTCCAGATGCCCAAAGTATGATTATCCAGAAGCCCACTCCTGCTGGCCGGGGCCCATGGGACTTGTAGTCCATAGACATCTGGAGAGCCGCAGTTTGGACACCCCTGCATTAGACAGAGCAGACCGGAAAGTAGATGGGGTTTTCCCGGGAACGGTGGATCAAAGTCTATATGTTACAGAAAGGGGGGTAGGTTTAGCAGGCCATTCACTAGACTTAGCCCTGTAAAGTTCTCCAGCACTAGACCTGGATGTAGAGCCCCAAAGTGCTTTTTCCTAACGGATGACGCGCATTTCTCAGAAGTGTCTTACCCCCCAGCCTGGTGCCGGGAGTTTTCAAAGCCCTTGCAGCGGAAACGATCGGTCCTTCGTCCCAAAGGCTCTGGCGGGAGCGCAACTGAGCGGAGGGGGGGAGCGCCGAGGTCATTGATTGAATGGTTTCGATTAGCTTAATGGAACGGAGCTGTGACGGAGCCCTCCGCTGTACGGCTTGAGCAGCGGTCGGGCTCTTGAGTGGCGAGGGCCGGCTGCAGAAAGCACAGGCTGGAAATCATTTCAATCTGCTGCTGGTCGGCGTTTCCATTATCTCCGTTGTAAGGTCCTCACCTCCGGCGGCAGGAAATGCTTCCAGCTGCGGAGAATCAATCCCTGACTTTCCCAGTGAAAAAAAAAACATACCCCCCCCCCTGGAATTTAGCCTGACCCCCCAGTGGCTTGAAAAGCATCGGAGGGAAGCAGCAAGCATCCAGATAATTAGAAGCGCGGGTTAATGGGGGTGACGCGGAGAACTCATTTGGATGTAAATTTTTGCCGGGGTCTCCAAGGTTCGAACCAGGAACCTCGTGGCGTGGAGGCTGAGATTGTGGGCTGGCGACCTGCCAGAAATGAGCGTGCTTAGGGTCAAAAGGGAAGTAATGGTGTGCACCAAAAACCCCACCGTTGGCAAGCAAGGTGTCATGCTTCTGGATTGGTTAAGCCAGGGGTGGTCAAAGTGTGGCCCTCCAGGTGTCCATGGACTACAATTCCCATGTGGGAATTGTAGTCCATGGACACCTGGAGGGCCACCATTTGACCACCCCTGGGTTAAGCCATGAACTTTAAGATTCTGGCTATCCTTGACCACTCCCTTTCTGTCTGCCATAGAGTTGCCATGAGTCAGGAGTATCTGCTTTTTACCCAGGTTCGGCATCTCCTGTTAGCTGGCACTTGGACTGCCAAACTCCAGGTGGCACCTAGGGATCTCCCACTGTTAAATCTCCAGGCAAACAAGTTCAGTTCCCCTGGAGAAAATGGCATCTTTGGAGGCTGGGCTCTATAGCATTATAACTTGGTGAAATCTGTCCCTGCCTCAAGTCCCGCCCACCCAAAGTCCCAACCCCCCAAAGTCTCCAGGTATTTCTAAGCCCGGAGATAGCAACCCTAACTGGCACAGATTTCCAGATTTATTTAATGTCCGCAGCTCTTCTGGTTGCTCCAGAAACACAGGTGAGCAGGAGGTATTCTGGCCAGTTGTTCAATGAGAAACAAGTTGTGGCTGATGAGGAAAGTCATAGCTAGCTATACGGCGGAGGGAGGCAAATTGTTGCTCTCCAGATGTCCATGGACTTCAATTCCCATGAACCCCTGCCTGCATGTGCTGGAGCAGCTCATGGGAGCTGTAGTCCATGGGCTTCCAGAGAACCATCGTTTGGTTTTCAAGACTAGGGTCATTCTGAGCTGGTTTCCCATTGCCTGTTTCTGTGTCACAACCCTGGCCCCTCCTGGAGATCTCCCATCCATGATCTCCCACCTTACTTACTTTCCCAGATCTGATGAGATCAGGCTGGAGTGGGCTATCTCAGGCACAGTGTCCCTGGATTTTATTTTTCCCAGCATGGAAGAGTTGTCACCTGCCGTGTTTTTGTTTGTGCGTATTTCAGACAAAGTGGTCGCGTTAAGACGGCCCCATGTCCTGAGATCGCTGTAAGCATGTCATGTGCAATCGTAGCTTTCTGAAATGGTTTTCTCGGGAAGAGATCTTATCTCCACAAAGGAGTACTTCGCCACACCAAAATGGCAGCGGGAATGGCCGCAGTAGGGTACGCAAGGCCCTATGTTATATAAATGCAGACCAATAGATACAGCACCTGGAGGAGGGAGGGAGAGGCAGATTTAAAAAGGAAAGCCATGCTGGTCAGTAAAATTTGCCCTAAGGGCAACCCAAGCAAAGCAATTAACACCATGTGTTAATGCCTCGGACGTGGGACACAAGTGGTGCTGAGGAGGCCAGAGGTTATTGCTAGCGCTCATCCCTTGCTCAGCACCGACCTCCAAGTTATACAAGACGCTCAGCAGACCTCTGGAAGAACCTTATTGAGGCTGCCAGTCGGATTTTTGAATGCATTCACCTTCATGTAGAAAAATTGCTCATTGGGGGAGAGGTTTCCCCGTAGCCTTCTCCCTGCTATGCTGATTGGCTAAATGCAAGGGGAGGGTCTAGGAGAGGGGTGGCCAAACTGTGGCTCTCCAGATGTCCATGGACTACAGTTCCCATGAGCCCCTGCCATGCTACTGGCAGGGGCTCATGGGAACTGTAGTCCATGGACATCTGGAGAGCCGCAGTTTGGCCTCCCCTGGTGTAGGAGGAGAGAGCATTCAGCACACAACATCACACCTGCACAGAGTCTAAGCAGGTACAGTCTAGAATATTACCTTCTTATGCAGTGTACTTTGGGCCTGTTCTGTCACAAGCATGGTGGGGTGTTGGAATGGATTTGTGCCCCCTCCAAAGGCTGCAGGTATAGAATCAATTATTTTTAACACGCTCCCTTTTATAACAAGCCAGAAAAACAAGAGGTAAGCCGAGATAAGAATGTATCTCCTTGGTATGCTGTTTTGTTTTGTTTCTCCTTTTTTGCCACGGGGAGTCGTTTTTGGACATACAAGGAGCTGGATTGGGAATGTTTCTGCCCCCTGTACAGGGGAGCATTCAAAATGGTATCCTCTCCTGTGGTGCCGATTCTGCGGCACCGAGCAGGCCTTGCAGCGCCCCTCTCAGTCGGCACGTAAAAGGGACTCGAGGGAACCGAGCACCTTCGCTAGAGATGGGTCACAGCTTGTTCAGGGTGGCCCGTATCACTTCTTTCTTGACCAGTCCAACCCGTTGGACTGGCACCATGTTCAAGGATCTCCCCCCCCCCACGACCCCATCCCTCAGCTGTTGTTCATGTCCCCTTTTTGATTGCCGCCCCCATGCTTGGCACCAGCTACATTTGAGGTTTGCCTCTCTTTGCAGGTCAGCGTCTGTTTGGGGAGACAATCCTGGGGCTCACGCAAGGCTCCGTCTCGGACCTGCTGGCTCGCCCCAAGCCCTGGCACAAGCTGAGCTTGAAGGGCCGGGAGCCCTTTGTCCGCATGCAGGTGTGGCTGAACGACCCCAACAATGTGGAGAAACTCATGGACATGAAACGCATGGAAAAGAAAGGTATCTTCCCTTTGGGCACCAGCAGGCCCAGGCTTTCATTCGGCTGTGGGCTTGTGGCATTCCTGAAAGGGGTTTTCCGATACTGGCCAGTTGCCATTTGTGGGAGGTCTCCCCGTATATCAGCAAGATCCTGACTGGTTGAGGCACCCCTAGCCTTTGTTCAATTTGCCTGGTTTTCCTCTGCTGCTTATTGACCGCAGCCTCTTTTCTGTTTCGGTGAACACCAAAGCGTCGCTCAGATGCAGTTTGGTTGGGATAAGAAAAAAAGGAGCCTCCAGAGTTCTATGGCAGGGGTAGTCAACCTGTGGTCCTCCAGATGTCCATGGACTACAATTCCCATGAGCCCCTGCCAGCAAATGCTGGCAGGGGCTCATGGGAATTGTAGTCCATGGACATCTGGAGGACCACAGGTTGACTACCCCTGTTCTATGGGCACATCCTTGACGTGCTGTTTGGTTATCAAGAGTTTGGGACCTTCATATATCCAGGACCACTTCTTCTACTGCACCTTCCAGAGATCAGGGGTAGCCAACCTGTGGTCCTCCAAATGTTCATGGACTACAATTCCCATGAGCCCCTGTCAGCAACCGCTGGCAGGGACTCATGGGAATTATAGTCCATGGACATCTGGAGGACCACAGGTTGACTACCTCTGCTTTAGATCAAGCAACCAAATTGTGCTCAAGATACCTGGCCCCAAGGAGGTTCAACTGGCCTTAACTGGGGCCAGGGCCTTTTCTTCTCTGGCCCCGGCCCGGTGGAACACTCTGCCTAAGGAGATCAGGGATCAGCAAGATGGAACTGTTCTGCCAGGCCTACGGTTGAGGCTTAGAAATGACATCCAGAAACACTGGCCTCCCTGCCTGAAATCCACCTAAAACCCTCCAAGGGCTGATCAGCCCACCCTCCCGCCCCCAGCAAGCTTTAATGCCGGGAGAGGAGGCGGCTTTTAGAATGACTTCAAATCCTACATTTAAATTATGTATTTGATTGAACGATTTATGGTAGATTTGATCTATTTGTACTTTAACACCGATGTTATCCACCCCAAGACACCTAGGGCAGGGAACACAAGCATAATGGTAAAGAAAGAAATAATTGTGATATCCAAATTGGCCAAAATGACAAATTGCTTTGGAACCTGGGTCTGTAGAAGAAGAAGAAAAGTTGGTTTTTATAGCCCCCTTTTCACTGCCCAAAGGAGTCTCAGAGCAGCTTGCAATCGCCTTCCCTTTCCTCTGTCTGGCTGCATATGAAGCAGTGGGAAATCGAACCCGGCTCCCTAGATTAGGCACCACCGCTCTTAGCCACTGCACCACGCTGGCTCTTAACCACGTAGGCAAGTGAGCAGGCCGCCTTCCAGGACATCGAGGTCTCAACACTGCAGTTTCCTCAGGAACCAGGCAGTCTTTGATGCCATGTGAGCCCAAGGTCTTCCTGAGGCTCATCCTCATAACGAACGAACCATGACCAAGCTTCATTTTAAAGGCACGTTTGGGAACTCTAGGAGCGTAGATCTCTCATTATTGTCATGACATCCCAAGGAATGGGCTGGTGGTTCATTAGCAGAACATCTGCTTTGCATGCAGAAACCCTGGCAATATTTCTGCTTCAAGAATCTTGGTGGGTTGAGAGAAGACATCTCTCTCCCGTGGAGCTAGAGCCAAATGGACTCATCATGAGACGGCCTTGCATGCATTTGGCCAGAGGTGTCCTCCAGCTGAAGTCCCCCTTGGAACAGATCCTCAGGGGCATGGTGTTCCACTTGTTCAGTGCGGCTGGCTCAGGTGGACTTCTCTGTGGCCTGTATTTTCCTGCAGGGGAAGAATAGAAGGGTAGAGTTGGAAAGGGGTGCATACAGGCCATCCAGTCCTACCCCCCCCCCCCCCGCTCAGTGCAAAGGAGAGTTAATCAGGGAGGGTGAGCTATATTTCCCCTCACCAGGGCAAACTTGAGTGAATGGCCAAGGATAATTGAAATCTTTTTGATAGCCATAGTTTTGCCCCATCCCTTGCGTTGGTCCATGTCTACCCTGTAGGCTTTTGCCCCATTCTATAGCAGATTATTATTATTTTTCAACTTGTATAATGCCCTTCTGCCAGGCCGGTTCAGGGTGATTCCCTCCCCCTTCCCGAAGCATCAGGGAAAGGGAACAAGTATGCATCAAAGAAGCCACTTGTGCGGACATCAGAAATTGGAAAGGAAAGGAGGTGTTAGGCCAGTCTGTTCAGCATGGACTCAGGAATGGGATGGGGGAGCTTGTGCCCCCTTCCACCTCCAGGGCCCCTTGCAAAACATTGATCACCTCTAGAGAATCTCAGCAGAGACCTCCCATTAAGGACGCAGGGTGCCGATGCGGAGTTTCCACGGGTCTCCGGCACCCTCTTGTGATCAGATTGTTCATAACGCTTTTTGCTGCTTGTTCAGAGCTGACGAGAAACTCGGCACCTGTAAATATGCTCCCAGCACAAGGTATCCCAGAATGTATTTAAGAGCAGGATAGCATAGGAGCTAGAAGACACAGTTCTGAATCAGGACATTCCCAGTTCGAATTTTGCTTCTGCTGTGCACTTGCTAGAGTGCTTCTACCCAGGCTGAAAAAAAAGCACTTTCAGTGCTCTTTGCTATTAGATTTTGCTGTGTGGAACGGATCGCAGGCAATCGCTAAATGTGCATTGGAAGGGGATTGAAAGTGCATTATTCAGCATGGGTGGAAGAGCCCAGACCAGCCATGCTCTTTCCCTTGTGTAGTGCGAGAGTCATAAAACTAGCCTGCCACTAAAAATTGCACGGATTACAATATAATACATGGGAAAGATTTTGATGATTCCAATGTGCAGCTGATCGCTGGGGGGAAAAATCGGCCAATTTTGATTTCTTTTTGGCTTGCTCTCCTAGAAAACCTAAACGGAAACTACATAGCCTGAAAAAAGAGAACCATTCCCAGCTCCACTGAGTTTTAAAATCATCTGCCAATTAATTTAGACCTAAGGGATTCATCCACTGATTTTCAGCATTGCAGGGGACCAACATAGGACCAGGTGGAGCCCTATTATCTATTAATGTCACCTGACCCTTGCTGAATTAGTAGTTATAGTTCCACTGTCTGTCTGCATATGCTGGTGTCACTGAGGCACAACAGGGGCAAGCCAGCAGGTCTCTCTCCTAGGAAGAAGAGCTTTTTTTTTTAATTCCCCACTTTTCACTAGTCAAAGGAGTCCCAGAGCAGCTCACAAACACCTTCCCC
Source organism: Paroedura picta (assembly GCF_049243985.1). Classification (NCBI taxonomy): domain Eukaryota; kingdom Metazoa; phylum Chordata; class Lepidosauria; order Squamata; family Gekkonidae; genus Paroedura; species Paroedura picta. The sequence goes on along the minus strand of NC_135383.1, from coordinate 12,817,379 downwards.
TTCCTCTCCCCGCCGCAGACACCCTGTGAGGTAGGTGGGGCTGAGAGACCTCTGAGAGAACTGTGACGGGCCCAGGGTCACCCAGCTGGCTGCATGTGGAGGAGAAGTGGGGAATCAAACCCAGTTCTCCAGATCAGAGTCCTCTGCTCTTAACCACTCCACTGTGCTGGCTGTCCAAGTTATACAGGATGTTCAGCCATGATGGTACGGCCTGACCACCTTTGCTTCTTTCGCCCCTTACTTGCTCCGCAGCAGTTCTCATAGCAGATACAAGCATCCCCTGAAGCTTCCAAGCTGACCACTCAAATCCTCCCACCAGTTTTCTGTAATGCAGAGGACAGGGAGCCCCGCACGCCCATGACAGCTGACCCCGTGGCACACCAGTTAATGAGACGCATAAAATCCATGCACCGCACATCTCCTTCTCTATTTCCTGATGTGCTCCACAGCACATTAGAGCTCAGTGCAACACACACACACACAGTTGTGTTCTCCTCCCTGGCCACATGTATTCCTCTTTTTATTTACATTCCACGTGTCATGATAAAATGAGATTGCAACGGGAAAGCAATTTGGACCCTGAGATATTAAAACGATGGAGATTGGTGGTGCTTACTTGGTCATAAATTGGCAGATCGAGAAGGACCAACTGCATTGGTTTCTTGAGATTTGAACGGGTGGGTCACTCGCTCTTTGGGTCAAAGGTGAGGCCCTACTCGGTACTCTAGGACAGGGGTAGTCAACCTGTGGTCCTCCAGATGTTCATGGACTACAATTCCCATGCGTTTGCTGGCAGGGGCTCATGGGAATTGTAGTCCATGAACATCTGGAGGACCACAGGTTGACTACCCCTGCTCTAGAAGGTCTCCAGTTCACGTTATGTCGTTACCAGTTGAAAGATTTCAGGTAGCTGGTCTGTAGAAGTCCTAATAGAAGAAGAAGAGCTGATTTTTTTTTTGTGCTCAGCTTTTTACAGCTTTGAAGGCATTTGAGCGTGGCTTCCAATCGCCTTCTCTTCCCCTCCCCACAGCACACAAGCTGGTACTCAATAGGCCAGTCTGGCCTCACCTTATCAGAGCTCAGAAGCTAAACAGGATCAGTCATGGTCAGAAGACCACCCAAGAAAATCAGGCTCCTGTGCAGAGGAAAGCCATGGCAAAACCACCTCTTGCCTAGAAAACCCCACAAGGCAGGGGTCGCTGTGGGTCTGTTGCAACTTAAGTCTGGGAAAGACTGTGCCTAAAATCTGTGAATGGCCATTAGTAGGCTGGCCACCCCCAGGGTCCTGCTCAGGACCAGACCCCTTCATGCATTCTCCCGTTCCTCGGCTGCCCAGAAGAAGCCCCTCTTGGCGTCTTGTCAAGTGTGGGTCGCCGCCGCTTCTCGCCTAACCTCGCAGTCTCCCCTGTCTTTCAGCATACATGAAACGACGGCACAGCTCGGTCAGCGACAGCCAGCCTTCTGAGTCTTCTTCAGCCGGGATAGACTACAGCCAGGGGGCCAGCCCTCAGCCGCACCATCAGCTGAAGAAGCCTCGCGTCGTGTTGGCCCCGGAAGAGAAAGAAGCTCTGAAGCGAGCCTATCAGCAAAAGCCATACCCATCTCCCAAAACCATTGAGGAACTCGCCACCCAGCTCAACTTGAAGACCAGCACCGTCATTAATTGGTTCCACAACTACAGGTACAGTGTCCAGCTCTGGGCTGGCCTCACCAGCTAGATACAGGGTCTCCAGCGTGCCTGTAGGTACCAGGGCACCCACTGACACCTTACCTGAGGCCCACCATGTCTTTTCATAAAGTAGGGCATGTCAGGTGGGGATTTTCTGACTGGCTCCATAGAGTTTCTAGACGTGGCTTTGACAGCCACTGCCACCACATCAGAAAGATTTTTGCTGCATTACTGAAGGTCAGCATTACTGAAGGTCAGCTGCATTACTGAAGGTCAGCTGAAGGCCCATTCCTTTCAAAATGTTCAACATTTGAGGCAGATGCTCTATTACGGCTACTATTAGAGTTTCTCCCTGACGTTTTATGGTTGACTGCCCTCTAAGGATGCCATTTTGTGGTTTCATTCTTTACCACCCTGGGTCAGAATTCTAAAAGCGTCGGCAGGCGCAAAAAGGTTGGGAAGCCCAAGCTAGACGATCTAGTACAGGGGTAGTCAAACTGCGGCCCTCCAGATGTCCATGGACTACAATTCCCAGGAGCCCCTGCCAGCAAATGCTGGAGGGACTTCTGGGAATTGTAGTCCATGGACATCTGGAGGGCCGCAGTTTGACTACCCCTGATCTAGCAGATATCAGTCTTCTTTCTGCTCATAAAACCAGCATTAACAACGCAGTTCTCACACACTGCTTCCAAGGCAGCCAAACCATGGTTTGTAGGACAGGGCAGCATCCTTATATTTATGTTCCCTTTAATGCTCAGAGTCAGTTTAGCACTTAAATGGCATCCAGTTGAGCACAAACCATAGTTTACCTTGGGATTCGAACTGCGATTTGCATTTCCTTCCCAAATTGCAATTGGAAGAACCAGCTTAGGACAAGCTATTAGTTGCCCGTTCCCAGGAAGGCCCTGACTGCTCCAGCTGATTGGGGAAGGGTGTGTGTCCCATCCTCTTTGCTCATCTTGTATGGGGGGGTATCAATTATTGCTAAGAGATAAAGGCACCCTCATCTGTTCATTGGATGAGACGAGGGGGACCATTGAGTCAGCAGTCCCTAAACTGGATTAAAATTAGGGGGAGATTTGAAGTTTTTGCCAAGAGGAGTTATTGATATTGTTGAGAGGGACAGATGAGCCAGAGAGCATGTGGATTCCTTGCCTGTATGAAAAAGTATTACCAATTCAGAATAACAACCATGAATTATCACTTTAAGTATTTATAGTTGGGTAAAAACTCGCATCGTGATCTCTCCAGGGAAGGCAGCCTCCTGCCTGGCTTCCAAACGCCTATGAAAATGTTCTTTTTGGTCTCCAGTTTGTCTAGTAGATCCCTTTAGGACCCCACTCAGGGCTCAACTTATAGGCTTTTGCCCCATTCTATAGCAATTATTATTTTTCAACTTATATAATGCCCTTCTGCCAGGCCGGTTCAGGGTGATGTACATCATACAATCAGAAACAAGGTAGGTGAAAACAGTTAATAGCATCAAAAAAGCATTTTAAACAGCATCTATAGCCAAACTAGTATCTGTTGTTATCATGATTTCCAGCCTGCTCACTATCGATAGATCTTATCCAGGTTAGAGCTGTGTCTTACAGGCCCTGTGGAACTGGGCCAGCTCCGACAGGGCCCGGGTATACTCCAGGAGTTAATTCCACCAAGTGGGGGCAAGGACTGAAAATGTCCCGGCCATGGTTGAGGCTAGGCGTACTTCCTTGGGACCAGGGACCACCAACCAGTTGGTGTTTGCAGAGCAAAGCATTCTGGGGAGGGGAGGGGGGGCTGAGACTGATGGGAAATCTTTGGGTTTGTAAATGTAAGCCTAACACACCTCTCAAATTTGGCTGGGATAAAAATAGAACATGTTTCTCCCTCCATCGCTACCAGTTCTTGAGAGACATGTGGGAAGCACATTTATGCAGTGTGGTATTTAGCAAGTTAGACTTGAAGATCTGGGTTCAAATCCCCCCTTAGTCATGAACCTTGTGGGGCAGCCCTGGTCTCCATTTCATACTCAGCCTGACCTGCCTGTGTGGGTGCTTGTGGAGGAGGGGCAGGATAAACGTGCTACGGTCTTATGGGATGGATCGGTAACCCTCTTACCTTGTTCCTTGGTTTGTTTCCTCTTTCCTGGCCCACTTTGCAGATCTCGCATTCGCCGAGAGCTTTTCATTGAAGAGATCCAGGCTGGCGGGCAGAGCCAGGCCGGGACAAGTGACTCTCCTTCCGCTCGGAGCGGCAGGGCGGTCCACAGCTCCGAAGGGGACAGTTGTGACGGCGTGGATACCGACGGCCCGCCCGAATCCAAATCGAGCAGCCTGGAAGCCGACGATTACAGCAATGCAACCACAAGGTCTCAGGGAGGGCGAGCAGCGTCAGCTTTCGAAGCAGGGGAAGAGGCACTGCGAGACGCCGGATCTTCAGAGAAAACGGAGACATTCCAGTTGGAAATGGAGAGCCTGGAAGACACGGATGACGAGGGCCGGCCGAAACGGCCACGTCGGAGTTCTCCAGCGGGCTCTCAGCATTCCGGAGAAACTCCGGAGACGACGCCAAACTCTGCTCCGGAAGAGGACGCCTCTACCTCAGCTGCCTCGGCCCTTTCGGGGGAGGGCTCCGGCAAGCCGAAGGAGGAGGGCGCGGAGAAAATCCCCATTGTGCCAAGTACCAGTTCCACGCTGGCCGCCGGCACTCAGAAAGCCAACTCTCTCGAGAGTCTGTTCGGCTTCCCCGAGGCGGCGCGCGCCAGGAACGCCCGGGACAACACCCTGAGGAAAAAGAAGGCCGCGAATTTGAACAGCATTATCCACCGCTTGGAGAAGGCCGCGAGTCGAGAGGAGCCGGCTGAGTGGGAGTTTTGAGATTACGCTCACCCAACTCTCGAGAGCTGGGGAAAGCGAAAACTTGGACCTCTGCTGGTTTTAATTGTGTCCCGCACTTACCGCCCTGCAGGCCACGGGGCAAAAAAAAAACAAACAAACAAAAAAACGCCATAGGCCAAGGTGCATATATCGAACGAAAGGAGTGTTTCAGCCCAGTTTATGTTTGTTTTTCCCCCCCGTGTGTTTTCGAGGAAGAAAACTGAAATCTGTAGTCGAGCTTTTTTGTACCCCAAAGTGTTTTTATTAATTGCCCTTAAGTGATTTCCACGGTTTTTCGGGGCGGGGGGGGGACGGGGGACTCATACAGCTTTTGCCTTCTGCCCCTCCTCTTTGTTGTGGGCTTTAAAACAAACAAACAAACAAAAAATTGTACAAAACAAGAAAAAAAAAATCAAACCCGCATATTTAAAAGGGGGGCTTTTTATCCGCCATCTAATGGCTAAACTGAGCGATAATACACTATTCTTGAACCAGGAAAAAAAAAAAAAAAAGTTGGAAGGGGAAAGGTTTTTGAAAGTAAAAAAAAGAAAAAGAAAAGGTTTTTTTTGTAGCTGTTCAGTTGCCACTAAGAGATTGCACAGTCAACCAGACTCTAAACAACTAGTTTGAATTCCTAAATATTTTCAAGAAAGAATATTGTTTGAAACTTGGGATTTAAAAAAAGAAAAGAAAAACATTTACTCCACATATTTTTTAAACAAAACAAAAAAAAAAAGTCGCATCAGGAAAAAAAATATCTTAATTTGTGGTAGCTGACTTCAGTGTGTTTTTTCTTGTAAAGTGGAATAGAAAAAAAAATTGACCTTGTAGTGCACATTGTTTCATAGCTTTAACCGATTCCAGCCTCTTTACGGACTGGGATTTGTTTAATACACTCCATTTTAGGCCAAATCAGGACAGAAAAAAAAGAAGAGAAAAACATAATTCTGAAATCTAGGTATTTTATAATCTGCTTTTTAACCTCTAACCACAGAGCACGCAGATCTGACCTCATTTGTAGGAGGTGTGGGAGACAACTTGGAATGGGGGACACACTTGGTCGCTTTTGGTTGGAGTCATTTGGGCCTCGCAAACGGGGCCGTGAAAGTTACTCATCCACAAGACTGGTTTATTTTCCAAATCACATGTATCTACACCAGTCATTTGGTGCCCAGTAAAACAACAACAACAACACCAGCTTTTGAAAGGGACAAAAAAACATTTTTGGGTTGGCTGTTTCTGCACCTATGTTATGCCTGATTTCCCCCCCCCCCCCCAATCATTGCTGAAAAATCAGGTGGTGTCTCCTGCTTCCACCAGGAATGAGACTGGGTGGGGACGTCCCTTGCAGTGAGAAGCATTTACAATGCCTCTTGCTAGGTGCTCCTCTTATCAACTGCAACGTGCTTCCTTGTCGGCGTGTCTTGACGGGTCTCACCCGTCGCCGACTGAAGAACGCAGCCCGTTCATCCAATCTCTTTTCACCGTTGAATCACTTAAATCACGAGCTCTGGGCTCACGGCAAGCACACGGCCCCTGCGTTTCAGTTGTGGTGAGGAAATAGTAGCCGGGGTTGGGGGGAGAGGAATCCACAGCACTTGATTATCCCCATTTCAACCCCAGGACTCCCAAAAGAGGCATCATCACCCCCCAAAGCCACCTTGCCGCCCTCCGAATCCTCACCCCATCCAAAGGCTTGTCCCAGTTCCGGTCCAGATTCCAACCTGTCTCCAACGCCTCCTGTTGTCTACGTGTGTATATATGCGTGAGCATAGAAGCGCATGGAAGGGCGAGTGCGTGTGTGCATGTGTGCGTGTGTGCAATTTTATACGTCTGTATTTTCTTACGTACTTCGTGCACGCATAGAGTGCATTTACTGCCACCTGTTTCCAATAAGCTGTTTTATCAGTTATGGCTTCTACCAGTTTTTTGCTGACTTAGATTCCTTTTATTGCCATATCTTTAAAAAAAAAAAAAAACTAACAATAGATGATTTCGGTATATATATATTTTTTTTGCTTATTTATAGGTGCTGTATTTTATTATCTGATTGTTAGGAAGGGATGGAAGGGGGCAAAATATTCTTAGAGGGATAGACTGCCGGCAGTATTTGGATATAATTTACAAGATGTAGTTGTCAGACTGTATATTGTCGATGGGCAATTTTTCTTTCTGGGTTTCCTGTTTTTTTTGTTTTTTGTTTTTTTTGGTTGGTTTGTTTTGGACCGTATTGTGTATCATGGAAAAAAGTTTTGTCTTAGGTCAACATCTTCTGATGACACTTTAATGGTGCATTCATTACTTAAGTTCTAATGGCTATTTTCAGTATGGGGGAGCAGGGCCCGGGGTGGGGGTGGGGGTGGGGGAGAGGCGTTTGGCTTGAAAGGTATGTTTCCAACCCAATACTCCCAACTCGACACTCTTGCATTCGTACAACAAAATTTGAGTCCAGTGGCACCTTTAAGACCAACAAAGGTTTATTCAAGGCGTGAGCTTCACGCCTTGAATAAACCTTTGTTGGTCTTAAAGGTGCCACTGGACTCCAATGTTGTTGAGCTACTTCAGACCAACACAGGCGATCCACTTGATTCTTGCATTCATGAGGCTCCCCCCTCCCGCCCTCCCCCCCCCCCAGCCCTAAGATGTAAAGCTGCCTTTTTTACAAAAAGGAAAAGAAATAGCATCTTTTGTTCTGTGGTCTCTCTTCCAAGCATGGCAACAGTGCTTAGTTCCAATCTTCACAAATTTTAAGAGGTCGGTAGTTTTAAAAGAGGAAGGGGGGGGAGAGGGATGCCTTTTCATGGCCCAGAACAACGGCTCCAGGAGGCTAGAAGCTAGGGGTTCTTTTACCGTGTCTGCTTTGGGGGACTGAACTGGTGATGCGTTTTTTTTTTAATAGAAAAAAGAAGGAAGAAGGGAAAGAAATGAGAATGCTACTGGTGGATTCTAGCGTGACCTCGGGAGGAACACTTTCAAAACTAGCGGTGGAGTTGCCTTTGATTATGTTTGCAAACCAGGAAAGCCAAGCCAAGCCAAGCTTTGCCATCATGCAACCCCAACTAATGCTGCAGGGTCTCCTGTTGACGCCCCAGGCATAGCCTCCTTTTCCAAGCAAGTTACCATTTTTATCACGAACACGTATACAAAAGACGTGTTTCTATCAGCTCCCGACGTGCTTTCTATGCACCCGAGCAAGTAACTTGAGCGTGCGTTGGATCAGGGCTTGTGAGCCAGCGATGGCTCTATGCATGCTACTGAGAAACCTCAGCTTACTGCTTAAAGCAGGAAGCTCCCGTGTACGCAGGGCTCCCTACCCCCTGTCCTCTTCAGCCAAGCTCCTCAGTTGTTTAAGGAAGAGATTTTCTGGCTTTCTAGTAATTTATATATAGATCTCCAAGCCTAATTAATTCTTTTTTTCCATCCCGGGTAGACTCAAGGATGCAAGCGCAGCCGAAAAACAAAATGGAAAAGTGGCATTTTGTTGGTTCGTTTCATTTTTCTTTCCGCGTATTTTCCGTCGTTAAGGCCCATGACCTTCCGGTGTTTGGTTCCGCCAACTCGTGCTTTGCATGACTCTCCGAGGTTTATCACTAGCATGATAAGCAGGGCGGACCCGAGCTCAGCATTCGGGGTTCTGTTTCCTGTCTGGATAAGCAATACTGAAGTGCCTTGAAAAATATATATATATAAGATGGGGGGGATTGGGAGGGGGGATATGGGTACGTGGCGCATATCACACAAGCCGCGTATCCAGAATTCTGGTCTCTCTCCTCTGCCCCCTTCTCCAGGTAGGCTGCCAAATGTATTCTGAAGCCTTCCCTCTAGGAGCAAAGCTTGATAGCTCCTTCACGATGATTCATAGAATTAAGATACCTTGAATTTTAAAAAAATTAAAAAATACCACTCACCCCACACCTGTAAATCCGTATGGAGAGTTCTTGAAATTCAGAGTATTTGGGGCACATGGTGATGCTGTGCTGTTTTGTTGATTCCTTGTTTGAAGGGTTGTTTTGAGTTTGAAGCAAAAGGCTGGGATTAATTGAGAGGCGTCCCCCTCAGGCTGGCATTTCCCCATCTAAGACTGGCTTTCCGTGCCTTGGATGAGATGGCTACTCAGGTTTCCGAGCTGGTGACGTTTTGCTTGGTTAAAGGTTGCTTGGTTAAAGGTTAGAGTCTTCGTGTCGGTGGGATACGTTGGGTTTCAGGACTGTTTGACCTAATGCTGGAAGAGGTCCATTTGAACTGATGGCGTCCTCTGCCATATCACAACAGTGTAGCTAGGAGTTCCTGAATGAAGACCTCCCCTGGAGCTACATGCCTGGGACAAATTGCTGCTCATTTTGTGCTTTAGTTCGGTTTTCCACGTGGCGTCGAACGGTAGGGTTTGTAGAGCCAGGCTCAGAGAATCCTAAAAAAGGATTCTTTAGAACAGGGGTAGTCAACCTGTGGTCCTCCAGATGTTCTTGGGAATTGTAGTCCATGAACATCTGGAGGACCACAGGTTGACGACCCGTTTTAGAAGGATGACAACCCCCCCTCCCCTTAATCTGCCTGGGACCACCTTCCCTTTCCACCTGGCCAGTAGGGAGCCGATATCCAAATGCCTACCCTTCTTGTCCTACCCCACCCTTCTTCTGTAAGCTGTCTTATCAGCTTGCGTGCCATCCCTGGACACCATAGATCAGCCAGCAAGTGGTATTTAATGGTAATATTTAAGCAGAATACCTTCAGTCTTTATGGAAGGGGACATACCACTGCATCTTTGGTTCATTCCTTGGTGCCTCCAGCTACAGGGGAAAGGTGCTTTACCTGCCCGGTGAACCACGGCCAGTCATATCAGCTAGATGAACGAACTTGTGATGCAGTAGTCGCCTAGCGGGCATTTCTCTGGTTTTCTTTTGCAAGCTTCCCAGGAAGGCGCTCCTTTGCCAAAGCTCTTCAGCATAAGAGCACAGGAGAGCATTGGGTACATTCTGGGATTTAGGTGGGTGATGAGATTCCAGAGGCTTTACCTGTATCCCATGTGGAAGAAGTGCCAGGACACCCTTAGCTGCAGTCCCAAGTCCTCTGCAATGCACAAGTTTTCCGTGGCAGATAAACAGCATGTCTCCATTCAAGAAATCCACGCAGAAAAGGGTTCCGGGAGACCAGAAGTCAGAGAGGTTCCAGACTTGAGCAGTACACAATTCAACTTTTGTTGACCTCTCCTCTTTCCAAGACCTTTGTACGCTCCCTTTATTTACACCACTGCCTGGGCTATCTGCTCTTCTCGAAATGTGACAAAAGAGATTGAATCAGGTGACCACTATGCCCCTACAGCAGGGGTAGTCAAACTGCGGCCCTCCAGATGTCCATGGACTACAATTCCCAGAAGCCCCCTGCCAGCGAATGCTGGCAGGGGGCTCCTGGGAATTGTAGTCCATGGACATCTGGAGGGCCTCAGTTTGACTACCCCTGCCCTACAGCTTCACTTCAACTGCCTGTGTTCCTTTAGCGAGTGGCGACAGCTCAGGAAATGTGTTCCCAACCTTTCGTGTTTGACTCTGCTGTCTGGCATTCCGACGTCTTGATCATAGAATCATAGAGTTAGAAGGGGCCATACAGGCCATCTAGTCCAACCCCCTGCTCCATGCAGGATCATAGAATCCTCGAGTTGGAAGGGCCATACAGGCCATCTGGTCCAACCCCCTGCTCAACGCAGGATCGGCCCAAAGCATCCTAAAGCATCCCACTCTCAGTTGGCCAGCCGTGTTATCTGTCCCCAGGCAGTCCCACCAAGCAGCAGGTCCTGAAGCTGGTTTGTAGTAACTCTGGCTTCTGCAATCACAACTCCCACCTGGTTGATCCGTTCTTGGTTAGCTCGAGATCTGTTCTTGGTTAGCTCAAGTGGCTGTTGTAAATTCTCAAGCTGCATTCATGAGAACGAGCCCTTAAATAAGTTTCCGCGTGCTCCCTTACGACATTTCGTAGAAAGTCTCGCTGAGTTTCAGGTGCTTAGGCCTAAATCGGAGGTGCAAAGGGCAGTTCACTCAGGGCAAATTTATACCACCACCCGCCTCCCCTTGTTTTATTTCAGGCTCTCTTGCTGATTGCAAATGAATTAATCTCTGGGAAGAAAGTTGTAGCCTGGGAGATTGGCGCTGCTTGCCTGTTTTAAACGGTGTGCTTGAGAGGGACGGCGTTCCTCGCCATGCCTGTGTGGGTAGCCCATGGGACACGGTGAGCAACTGAGCACTATTTTGTTATTGGGTTTCCCAGCCCTTTGACCCCAAACTGAGGACCACTAGCCTGGCTGCAGTGCAGCCCTAGGAGGGCCTTGGACACATCCCAGCAGAGGCAGCTCAGACAGGAGAAGGCAGTTTCTGCCCGCAGTTCTTGGTTAAAGATATTTTGCTGCTTGGCCAGTCTTAAATTGTAGATAATGATCAGGTCCAGGTTGTCCCACCTGTACGGCGCCACACCTGGCGGTGCCATCTAAGAGGAGATGGTAATTAGCGGGCGGACATGGGAAACTGAAGCTTAAACCAGGCAGGTGTGGTGCAGCTGTGGGCACAGGGATTCTGGCTTGTTAAATTCATCCAGATGCAGCTGACAAAATGCTTCAGGGAAGGAGGGCAAGAATCCCGACCTCACCACCGCCAGGCGTGCACCTTAAAGCAAAAGCCACCCTGCGGCTCCGGACCGAGCCGAACTCTCAAAAGACGCAGCTACGGTTCTGGATTTTGTCTAAACGCATGCGCGCTCAGTAGGCTCCCTTGAATAAGTAATAGCGATTCTGCATTTCGTCCTGTCGGGAAGGCCCGCATGCTTTGGGCATCTATGCAATCAACAACCTTGTATTTAAGAAGGGCTCTCCTTGCTCAAAAGCTTCTGGGAGAGAACACCCAATAACGGGGGGGGGGGGGGGGACCCAGCCACCGTAAGGCCAGGAAAAGGGAAGTCCGTAGCTTTAATCTAGATTGGGCCCCAAAGACTAGGAGAGCAAACACAATCCAGAATATTTTTATCCCTCCTTTCCTCCAGAGACCTCAGGGCAGCGCAAATGGTTCTATTTTTTTACCTTCATATGAACCTAAAGTCAGCCAGGGAGCATTACAGCCAGGGAGAGATCTGGATGCGGATCCTAGCCCAACTCGCTAGACCACCAGGCCCCACCCAATCTTTTTTAAAAAATGCATGATGCCCACTAGTATATTGTAGCCCCTGAAACATTCCAAATGCTTCCGTCTCCCATACCTCACATTCCTAGTGTAAAGCAGCGGCTTTAGAAGTTGGTTCTTATATGCCGCTTTTCTCTACCCGAAGGAGTCTCAAAGCGGCTTGCAGTCGCCTTCCCTTCCTCTCCCCACAACAGACACCCTGTGAGGGAGGGGAGGCTGAGAGAGCCCGGTCAGAACAGCTTTATCAGTGCTGTGGCAAGCCCAAGGTCTCCCAGCTGGATGCACGTGGGGGAGAAGCAGGGAATCAAGCCTGGCTCACCAGATTAGAAGTCGGTGCTTCTAACCACTACACCAAGCTGGCTGTCTTAGGCAGAGAAATGGTGTGTGTGTGGGGGGGGGGGAGGAATGGAGGGAACCAAAATCATGGGCAGCCATCATGGATGGAGAGGCATAGAGGCCCAGTTATTGGTAGTGGAAGAGCCTTGCTTGTGTGTGTGCAAGGATGCACATGGGGCGTGCCGTCTCATTTGCAGTGCTGAGCGAATATTTCTGGATTTGGGTGTTTTCTTCTCAGCCGGTCTTGCTTAGATGCCATCCACGCCATGTAACTGGTGACCGGAGCAGAACTGGATGCTTCCCAAGCAATGTAGAAGCAATAATTAGATTTGGAGTTTTGCTTTGATTTCAACTCTAATCGTATACATCAGGCCTTGTCTTTCTTTTGCATTTCCCACTCCACATTGCAGTCAACTGGGGGCCTGTTACCCTTGCCCCCGGCCCAGCAGAAATGGGAAGTAAAATCAGGGCAGTCCCTTTGCCGGGGGGTGGAGAACAATGGAGAGCCTCAGGCGAGGAACTTGAGTAGTTTGGGGATGCAGCAAACACCTAAAGTGAACATCATTTCTTATTTTTAGAGCTATTTAATTTAGTAAATAATGTCAATAAAATTCAATGCATATGTGTTTCTTTTCGTACGTCCCCCTGCACTTCCAAGGTGCTAGGATAGGTGTGTCTCAGTTTGAGTGGAATAAGCCCGTGTTTGTATTTTTTTTGTCATATCCACAAGCAAGAAACCAAAAACAAAACAAACAAAAAAGCCAGCTCCTTGTCAGGTGAGGAGATAATGTTGATGAAAGACAGATGTTTGGGGAAGGACCCAGGTGGCCTCTGAAGCCAAGCCCTTTCCCAGGTAAATCCTTTGAAGATGACCAGCTACACTGTTGAGAGTCTACTGGGGTTTCCATCAGGAAATGCCCCTCCCTCCCAAAAAACACACCCCTTTTGGCTGCTCCCTTATAGTATATGAGAGATTACAGGTTTCCTTCTGCCCCCAGCTTTCAGAGAAAAGTTTGCTGCTTCTCCGACAGAGCTAGAATCAGTGGCTCCTCTCTCCGTATTAGACAGTTGCTTGACCTTTACTGGTGTGGCAGTTTAGCTCTGTAGCTTTACGATTCCTAGTCCTACCCACCCTCACGTGACACAAGTTGTGACGGTCTCCTTTTTCTTCTTTCTAAGACAGCTCTTGTGCGTAGAAACAATCTGGTAATTCTTGCAACCCTTCCCGAGGGTAAGAGACTCAAAAAGCATTTTTAAGTGTTTTCATTGGCCTAGTGTATTTGAGTTCAATTCCCACTTCATTCCTCCTCGCCCTACTAAAATATATGCATGCTTTGTTCTTCCAAAAGTGTAACATCAGATTTCTCCTGGTGAGGATAAGAGCTTTAGCCTCCCATTCCGGATGGCGGGTGCAGACAGGATTAAGGCTGTTGCCATGTGAGACCTGGCGATAGTGGATCCAAGGTGAATTCGGTGGGAGGAACATTTGTCTTGCTCCATTGCCTGAATTTGCAGCTTCCCGGCAAGCAGTCCGCCCCTGCTGAAGTTTCCTCTCTCTAATCCATTTGCTCTCCTTCAGCTTTGCTGTGGATTATTGGGCTTCAGGGCAAAAGTCTTGTGAAGCAATTGCAGAAGTCCTTTGCTGTGTTCAGGTTGAAAGCAGCCGCGCCACCAGAATGCCTTGTGGAGCAGATTGGGTTGGTGGTAGTTTGCAAGCCAACCTCTCAGTTGCATAGTCAATTGAGTGCCCTCCCAGAGCCCAGTAACTGGCACGTTAAAGGGTTTTCCCAGATTTGGTCCAGAGACCCGTGCTTGAGTATCAGAAAAAATTATCAGTCACGGCATGTGGTAATTGGTGGATTTAGACAATTCATAGATGAAATCCATTAAAACAGCTTTTAAGAGCGCCGAATTCTCTCCTTTAGTTCTCAGAGCTCCGACAGATTTCAAGTCCTGAGAGAGTTAGATACCAGCTTCCTGTTACAAGAACGCAGTCATAAGGCTTCCGTGAGCGGAAGGGCTTCAGTAAAAGAGGGAGAGGAAATTCCACGTGTGGAAGATTTTCCATGTATTTGCACTTGCACTCTTAGGGCTCCAGGTCGGATTTATACACATTTCCGATTGCTTTCAAAGCAATAATGTGTCCGTTTACAGCCAAGTAATTTGACAGTCGGCTTCACCAAGCTTAAAGTAATACGTTTTGTTTGCATAGATTCACTCCTTCACCCCCTAAAAGGACAGGGGATTAATGGTACCCGTTGGCCCAACCACTTGTCCGAAAGCCTTGCCAGACTCAAACATCTAAAACAATTTCAAGGCAGGCCAGTTTCCTTTGAAATTAGTTGCACTGAAATGAACGCAGCCAATCCTAAATCTTGTGTCCTGTGTCCTTCAGTCAGACTCGTTGGCCCTCATTATGCCCAAGCATGCATGATTATCCTCTCTCCCCCCCCCCCCATTTTCTGTCCATCCCTGCAGAAAGATCATCAATGGTCAGGAAGTTTTGGAAGGCTTTTAATCAACAGCCTGCCAAGCAGTAGGGGATGGCCAGATACTCTCCCAATAGGGACGCCGGTCCCCTGGAATGATAGCTCATTTCCAGGCTAAAGAGATCAGCTCCCCTGGATAAAATGGCTGCTTTGGAGGGGGGACTCCATAGCGCTATACTCTACTGTGGTCCCCCTCGGCCCACTCCCAGCTGAACCCGCCAAAGTCTCCAGTTGTTTCCCAACCCTATCACTCAACCTATCTGGTCATTCGATCAGACCAGCCTAGAAGTGGGGAGTAGCTGGATCCATCTGGGGGTTTCCGGAGCCTCTAGCTGTGCCCAAACCTCCAAAATATAAGCTGAACAGCATTTTGATGGAACGATAGAAGGTGGTAGCATCAGTCTTTGCACATGCCCCACATCTGACAAAACAGCTCTGAGCCTGCAGACAAGTTCCCACAAGTCACCACCTAGACCTTGGGGCATTGCTAGGTCTTTGCCATTGCTATGGGGGTCAACAAGCAATTCTATGGTGGTCTACCCATTACCACGAATCCTTTCCATATTAACAGACACTCAAAATTAGATTTCTTTTGTGACGATCATAATTTAGTAGGCAAAAGTTATCACTTGTGAGAAGGAGAGACAAATTTTCAATGCTCAAATCTTTAATTTCTGGTTCAGGTAGCACGCTGGGCTTGAAATGTCCTCCAAAAGAGGTGGGGCTTTTCCCTCACTTGCAGCAATCAGAAAATTGAACCGTTTCTAATTCATCAGCCAATCAGAGTCAAGCTTACACCGCACTGCTTAATGAAGTCTGTGTTTTGAATCGGTGGCCAGAACACTGCTAGACTTCATTGCTAAGGCGAGGGGCCTCTTCAAATATGGCGTTTTTAACTTCAGTGAGATGCCATTAACTGTGGTGGGAATGATCAAATCTTAAAATACGTTTCCAGGCCTGGAACAAACATGAATAACTCTTAAGTCTCCACATTGGACACCGGGGTCTTTTACAAACTCGGCTATTGAGCTTCCTTTGATTGGAAGATGGTTGGAAGCCTTCATCATGGTTTCCAGGGAACGGTCCGTGAAAGTACAAGCAGCCTCAATTTCGGCATATGGCAGAGGATAAAGGTCATGGGATGCATGCGTGTTTTGAAAACTCAACCGGCTGCTTTGTAGCGGGTATCCGAGGTTGTCAGGGGGCTGGTCATGGTTCAAAGCAGAGATTTGTGTGTGTGCGGAATGGGGATTAACCTATATTGCTTGCCTCTCTTGAGCTTTAAAGTTAACGGTAAGACGTTGGGAGGACTAGGGATGTCTAAAGGGTCTACTTGTTGTGGCTTCTTTGGGTTGGTAGGAGTTTGGAATAGGCTCATCACTAGCAACATGGGTTGGATAAGTACAACCTGTTTTCTAAGGAGGTATATGGCACCATGCCCAGGTGACCATCTCAGCCAACCTGTCTCCTGCTAAGGAGTATTTGACCCTCTCCATATCATCAGATATCTGATCCAGCGCACAAAGGGTGGTAAGATCCTCCACACCAGGGGTAGTCAAACTGCGGCCCTCCAGATGTCCGTGGACTACAATTCCCAGGAGCCCCTGCCAGCATTCGCTGGCAGGGGCTTCTGGGAATTGTAGTCCACGGACATCTGGAGGACCGCAGTTTGACTACCCCTGCTCCACACCATTTTGGCAGGATTGTCCTGACTACCCCTCTTCCACGCCTCGCCACACGGTTGCCCATATTTGCACACACCCTAGCAAAGGTCCAGTTGGCGGTAATCTGTGTTCACCCATTGCCAGGCCTGTATGGCTGTGGGTGCTCTCTAAATCTACATGTTAGTGCACGTGAAAGCAGGAAACCATCAGCCGCACTGTCCATTGACCAATGTCTTCTAATTGAATAGCCTCTCCTCCATTTTTGGCATTGCCACCCCCTGTTACACAGGTTCTGCCCCCAATAGCTTTCCTCTAGTGGTTCTTTTATCACGGCCAAGTTGGGCAGGGTAGACGTTGTCACCCGTGAATTAATACAATGGTGCAAATTGTCCCCTAAAACCTCACTGGTCAGAACACCTCCCAAAAAACCCTCACTTGGTTTGAACACCTCCCAATATTTACTGTTGTCTGCAGCGGTTAGTGAGCACAGACTCCTCCGCTTCTTAAGTCTCCCGGATTGGAGATTTGCAATAAATTCATTCCAGTCTAACTGGTCCTGTTCGAAAAGAAGTGGGGAGCTCCTGTTCACCTCTCTACAGTTAGCAGCAGCAGCAGCACTAGTCTGTGATGCTTTTAATTGACCCCATCACGTCTCTCTCATTGCTTCATGCTAAAAAACATGCACAGAATTTGAGCCTTTCTTGTTTGTACTGGAGATTATCCCCCCCCCCCGAGTGCTTTCCATAGCTGTATCAGATAGCAAAGTCCTCGCACCCACGACTGTTCCATAACTCACTTTTCGGCGTACGTAGCTGGGTGCATCAGCTGCGGAGCGTTGCCCCAAGACGTGAGTCGCGTGACTCGGCGCATGCTGGCTGGTTGGTTGAGATCAATCTCATCCCATCGCCTATTGCCTATCTTTTGTAAATGTGCGCAAATGGTCCTGTTTCCAGAGGGTCTACCTTGAAGGTTTAGAAGGGACCCAAATGCAAGGGGGGGAGTGGGGAACGCAGGAGACAGAGAAGCAAATGGAATACCTTACGCCTCCTTGAGCCTGTGGATTGGGTCCATGAAGAAGCATTTGCCCCTTACCCAAAGCGCTCTGCAATCTCAGCACTAGTTTGAACTGGGGAGGGGGGGAGGGACCACGTCCGATTTCCTGCATGGTTCCTCTTCACCCTATGGGTCTTGTTTTCTTATGATTAAAAGCCTTTTTCTAGGTCACGTTCTCTGAAAAAATGCCCATTGCATGACAACATCCCCAGGTGGCTTGAAAGCATAAAAACCCATGCGCCACTTGTCACAAGGGATGCCTCGCACTAGTTTCCCTTAAAAATGGAAAAGAAACCCAAGATTTTGCACTTTGTCTCCACTGGCTAGACAAAAGCAACCCTTAAAACAGCTTTGCCCAACCCTTCTCCCCTCCTCCCAGCTGGGGCAGGCTGGAATTCCATTGTAAAAGACTTATGCATCACCTCTCCCCAGATTTTGGTTTTGATGGCATACAGGTGCTTGAGCTCACCTTTGCTGGGCCAGCGTTTCCAAAATTGACTAGTAAAACAGTTGCCCGCGTTGAAAGCTTGAGGTTTGGTCCCAAATTGAAGCAACCCAGTCAATTCTCACGGTCTTTGTGTTTCAACCCATGTTGGGGGCTGTGGGGTATCAGCACCACAATCTCCTAGCCCTTGGAAGAAGCACCTGGATTTGGCCAAGGACAATGCAGAGGGCAATTTGAGATGTTTTCATCTCTGAGGCGGGAAATCCAAATGCCCCTCCATGGTGATAGTAAAAGAAAAGTTGATCCCATGACTCCTTTCCTTTTTGCAGGCTCTCTTTTCTTTGTTCCAAGGAGCAAGACTTCTCATTGGCCATAAGGGATGTGGTTAGATCCACCATTTAATCAGGTAACTGTCTTTGAATGGCACCCTGGAAGGTGTTGTCTGCCCCACCTTGGTTCATGGAAGCAAAGACTACCCGCCAGCCAAAGATGAGTAGACAATAAAGAAATTTTCAAGCTGGCGATGGCAAAAACTTGATTCAAACAATAGAACGAGTTCCTCGGTATAAAACCTCGTTTTCGTATTTTACTTCATCAGTGAACTTATTTCTTAATTGTTTTTTTTTCAAGGATACTAACAAAGTCTTCAACACACTACCTTATATTTTACACCTTAAATTTTATATTTTAGGCCATTTATAAGATAGTTACCTTCATGGACCTTTGATATTAATAGACCCAAGTTATATGGCTTAAAATATAAGATAGTGTGTTGAAGACTTAGTTAGTATCCTTGAAAGAAACCAGTTAAGAAATAAGTTCACTGATGAAAATACGAAAACGAGGTTTTATACCGAGGAACTCGTTCTATTGTTTGAATCAAGTCTTTTGCCATCGCCAGCTTGAAAATGTCTTTCTTGTCTACCCACCTTGGCTCATGGCAAACCTGGTTCTCAAGGCCAAACGCCGCTCTAAGAACCTTTTGCTCTCTGCGTATCAAGAACGATGAGCCTTGGGAAGGTGGAATCATTTTTAGAAGAAAACAAACAGATGGGCAACGATCCTCGTGATAAGGGGCAGTTGAGCGTTTACAGTAGGGAGGTCAAGTGTTGAGTAACAGGCAGTAGCTCATGCAAGAAGGAAAGTAGGGGGAACTGCTTTCTGTGCAGGATTGACGGATCGGAACCAGGGCTGGAACTGTCCAGAGCAGGGGTAGTCAACCTGTGGTCCTCCAGATGTCCATGGGCTACAATTCCGATGAGCTCCTGCCAGCAAACGCTGGCAGGGGCTCATGGGAATTGTAGTTCATGGACATCTGGAGGACCACAGGTTGACTACCCCTGGTCCAGACGACAGATGTGCCAGGATGCTTAGATGCTTCAAGGGCGGGACATCTCTCCACACGAATGAGACACAGGCTTTCATATTGCCTCTCGGGAACAACCTTGAGTTTTATTAGCCACCATCTATGGAGGCCTCTATCCCACAAATTCGACTAAACCCATCTCAAACATGGACGTATGCTGGAAAAGTTTGGTATGTTTCTGTAGGGTGGTATCAAGTCCTCCCGCGCGATGCCCAATCTTCCAGAGCAGACAAGACCAATCACATATCTTTGCGTGTCCCCCTCCCCAATATCGTTTATTTTTCATTTTCCTCGGATAGTTTGAACCCGGGGCGAGGGGGAGCGAGAGAGAAGGAGGATCTACTCCTAAAATGGCGAGAGGGATCTTGGGGAAGGACTTTGTTTTCATATATTATTATTTTCTGCAAATAGTCTATGCATTTCCGATGTCGAAAAGCCGTTTCCCGCCCGCTCTTCTTTCCCAGCCAAAGGGGGCACCGTGTGTTCCGCGCTCCGAAAGCAAGCAAGAAACACTCCGAGGACGCCGCGTTGTGTGAATTTGGACGTTTAAAATCCAAAGTTAATGGCAACTAACCATTTTGTTCGCTTCCTTCATGTTCCCTTTCCTCTCTCTTTTTTTTAAATTAAAAAAAAAAGAACCCAAGAGCGCAATCCCCCAAGAAGTTCTCCTGCAGGGCCCACGTGGAAATGGGTGGGAAGCCCCACGTCACGCTGCTTGTGCCCCTCTGCCATTCCCATCCGTCTCCGGTGTCGCTCGGGCAAGAAATCTTCCCGGCCGGTTGCGTTCTTCTTAAGAAATTTACTTTTTTTTAAAAAAGAATAATAATTGTTCGTTTGCATTTGTGCAATAACTACTTGCCATTATATTGGGCTAACCGTTGGACTTGCCCTGACTACTAACACAGCACAAAAAAAAATAAACTCGAGAAACAAAAAAAAAAAAAAAGGTGTATTTTTTTCCTGAGAACGTTTTTCTTTAAAAAATAAAAATAAAAATAAATGATAAGCTCCATTTTACCCCCCCGTGTATTTGTGATGTCCGACATTTTTAGCAGTATTTTATATATATATATATATATAAATATATTATATTATTATTATTTTCCTGTAACGCACTAAGTCTTAGATGTTTTTAGAGCTCGTTTGTTATATTCACAATCACCAATTTTAAAAGGAATATTCTCACAAAGATCCAATTGACCAAAAAAAAAGTGTCATTTTTTTTTCGTACGAGTAGCTTTGCGAAGCCCACGAGTTGTGTTGCTGTGCTTTTTTTTTTTTTTCATCCTTTGTAACATTTTATTTCTTGTTCAAAAAGTTTATGAAAGAAAAGTTTTTTATGTGGCTGGCAGCGGCGGAGAGGGGAGGCTCCCTGTCCGTCGGCGGAGATGGTGTTCCCTTCTGTCTCATTTTAGCCATGCAATGTTTGTTCTCAGCACTCTACAACAGACCCTCTACGAAGAAGCAATATCACTGTACGGAAACTCACCTGATGTATTATTATTCACTTAGCACCCTAGGTGTGATAATTGAAGTAAATATCTTTTATACAAACACACGAATGTGTGGGGTTGTCTTTCTTCGGGGCCCGCCTGGACACAAAAAGCAGCAAACGTTTGATAACCTCAGGGAGCCTCAACTTTTGTAACCTGTCGCCTTTTGAGTGAGATTAAATTCATAATTTCTAGTGCGTTCAGGAGAAGAACACAAAAATTTGCCGGGCTGGGAACAGGCCGACAGACCGCACGGGAGCTGGCTCTGGACAGCAAAAGATGCCAAACTATTCCGGGAAATTCTCTGTTGAGAAACCCCCCAAAACGTTCTTCCGGCTTTGAGAAACCACAGAAGTGGCTCTATCATGCGGAATATGGTTGGGAAGCAGGGCTGTGGACACGCCCACCAAGACCCCTCCCCTTCCCGCCCACCCAAGGCCCATCATTGAACTTCCAACCCATCAGGAAACCCAGGTCCATCAAGATACCCCAGGGTTTCACAAAACCCTGGTTGAGAAAACTTCAGGGAACACAGTCCCCAGGGCCTGAAAACTGGGGGGGCATTTCTCATCCCCTTCCCAACCCTCTTTTCCTGCATCTCATTATGTTCGAGTGGAAGTTTCGAAAGAGCCACTGAGCCAACTCTGCGTGGCCCACCATCAAGTCACTTCAGCATAGGCCCGTGTCCGCCCATCTGCCCCTATCCCTCGTCTCCGGGATGGTGCCGCTAGACATGAAACAGCTGTCTGTCCTTTCCAGAAAGTTCTCCCGTGCCCTTAATAGAGCGTGATGTAATTCAGCATATTTTATTTTGACTTGGATCCGGTGAACAAAATTTTAGACGTCTCCCATGTTAATTTTATGAATGAAGTTAAATTATGGAAGAAGTTAGTTAATGATGGATGAGGTTAATTAATTTAGAAGCCTGGCCTTTATTTGTCTTAGAAAGCAGACCAATGGAATAAGTATTCATTGGAAGGCTGAGGAGAAAGCCGGGATCAGATCCGCTCAGAGGAAAAGAAATTAGACGTTAGATAGATTGACCTGTTTCATCCCACGCCGTTAATTGAAACGTGAAACCTTTCTCCAACTTAAGTGATGCCCTCCTCATGAAGAGGAGTCATTTAAATTGGAAGATGTGCCTTAGGCTGGTGTCATTACTTAGAGTTGCCAACCTCCAGGTGATGACTGGAGATCTCATGCTATTACAACCAATCTCCAAGGGATATATAGCAGTTCTCCTGAATTAAATGGCTGCTTCGGAAGGTGGACTCTATGGTATTATAGCCCATTTAAGTATCTCCCTCAGGTTCCATCCCCAAAATCTTGAGGTACTTACCAACCCAGAACTGGCAACCACTGAATGGACCCCCTAGGCTGAGAAGAAATCTAAACACATTTCATTATCCTTCCCTTCCCCCAAGAAGTTCAAGGTGGTGCACCTGGTTCTTTCCTTCATCCTCTCATTTCTTCCTCATAACAGCCCTATACGACAGGCAAGGCTGAGGACGGTACCAGCCTGATTCGATCCTGGGTCTCTCCAATCCCAGTCAGTCCCAACGCTCTAAACACCACACAACTCTGTTGATTTTTGAAAGACCCAACCATGCCTCAAGAAGTCCAGTGAGGGCCAGAAATAACCCCACATAGTGCAGAGTTTGTTAAGGAAGATTATGTCTTGGGGGTTGTCTATGGGTGCTTTTCCAACAGTGTTCCTTGTAAGCGCTTCGCCAACTGTCTCCTTGAGAAACCACAGTGGTGGACAAACCTCACTGAAAATCAGATTACCCATCTTCTGGGTGATGTACAGTCACAAAAAAGCATTGGATGTGTTCTAGCTCACCCCAGGCCATGCCGAGTTCCGGTCGCCTGGGCTTATGGTCTGCTTGATCTAGCCACGTGACCTACAGGATCTTCTGCACCCTGCGGCATACGGTGGCAATCAATCCTGATTTCCTCAGCTGGGAAGTCAGGTTTTGAAAGCCAGGGTTGGGTATTCCCCATGGTTATACAAGGAAGCGCCAATATTTCTTTTGGAACATTGACCCCTAGTGGTTCTGCTTTGTACAGCCCGTTTTTCATCTTGGTTCCTTGTGTCTGAGCCCAAGGTTCATTGAATTCTCATTTTGTAGGAAGAGGGGACTATGGAGAGAACAATATTCCCCTGTGAGATTGACTTGTGGTCTTAAATTGACATCTCAAATCGCTGCGGCGGTCAAAGTTGTCGGCTCACTTCTTGTAATACTGCAGAGGAGGCAAAGATTTTTGCCCCTTGTTCAATTCTCTTTTTCAAGGTCATTGAAATTGGGGGTGAATTCTCTCTCCAAACAACCACCTCCTCTGTTTCAGTTCAGGGTTAACACCTGTAGTTCTCGAGCATCCTCACGTTTTGTACATTAAAGGTCCGATCTTTCCATGGGTACAGGCCACATGCAGTTTATTAAAAAGCACTTGCGTTTTTACAATATTGTGACCTCAGTAACTGGGCAGCAGCTTTTTGGGCTGGCAACGTAGTTTCCACCACCCCCCATTAACTATCAATTAATAGTTGCAGCCCTGTTAATGAACCCATTTTTCCCATCTGTTCATGCTGAGAAGAGATTCACACATTTGTTAAAGTGTATGTGAACTCTTGCTCAAATGATCCAAGTGGCTTACGCCAGGATTGTCCTGAGCTACCGAGAAGGGCAGTTTCTCACTTGAGAACATCTCCATTTTTATCACAAAGAGGCTGTGGCTTTCTATTTTATCACAACAGCCCTCTGAGGTAGGTAAGACTGAGCGGCTTGTCCCAGGTTACCCTGGGAGCTTCATAATTGGGGATCGAGATCTTTGCTTTCGTACTCCGCCGCTCTGTCTGCTTTGCTTACTCTGACGGTTTAAGAGAGCTGCTTGCATAGGGCCCATAACTGCGCGGATTGAGGCCTTTCTTCATACGCCTTTGCCTTCAGTCCTTGGTGTAGTCTCTTTAGAGATCTTCAGGAACAAAGCTCTCCTGCCTGAGATTTCAGCCCAGGTTCCAAGAAGTAACTTTTACAAAGCAAATTCACAAGGTCTCGTCTATTGAAAGTACCCGTCCTTGTTGCTCTTTTTAGAAAGTCCTGCCCTTTCCATGTCTGGATCTCCATTAAGGCGAATGTGTGTGATTTTCTTGCCACTGCAAGGTGAAAGGTCCTCCAGTGTTATCTCTTACTTGCCTGTCCTTATAAATGCACCTTGTTTTCCCTCCTCCCACCACCCTCCCCAGGACGCTGTGCCGAGTTGCAGATCCAGTTCACCGAGGCCGTCTCCACCGTCTCTGACCAGAATGAGCTGATCGCAAAGCTAGAGCATGACCTTAGCACCATCCAGTCTCTTTCTGCAATGCACCGCCCGGATGCAGAGGTGAGTCACGTGGAAAGATGGGAGCCAGGTAACTCCAAGAATGTGCAGGGCTTTGGGCCTCTGACACATCAGTTCATAGCAGCTAAGGCTAGTAGGCCAACAAAGATCCACTTGTTCAGGGCAGTGGCTTACGTAGCCTAATAGGAAGTCAGTTTCCCAATCAACTAAATTTATCATCGCAAAACGCCAGAAATGAAATATATTTCATTCATTTATATCAGTAGTCCATATGCTTAAATATATGTTACCTACTGAAAGCCTGGGGGCTTGCATATCACATGCCTGCTTATGGTGGACAAACCCCGAACCTTTGTTGCTTACACACAATCAACTGAGCAGCAGGAGAAAAAAGATAGACCATTATTTTGCTGTGACATTACTTCTGGGCCACCAGCTGGAAGTGATGTCACAATGTCCATGACACTCTAGGAATGTCCCCTAATCTCTATGGTCTTTATTATTATTATATTTTTTTTTATTATATTTATATTTATACCCCGCCTCCCCCCGAAGGGACCGGGAGGAGGAGTCCTAGATCATCACAGGGGCTAGGTGATCACAGTGTCCACAACACTATCCCTCTCAGCTTATGCTCGTCCCTCTCTCCTATGATTGCCAGTGCAGATAACCCAGGGTCAGCAAATCCTTATCGGCACAGAAGGCAAGCCATTCTCTTGCCCATCCAGCAAGCGTAAAAACTGAACATTGTAAGAATGGGGACAGTAAGGAGACCAGAATTGCTAATTGGCTTAGCGTGAAGCAGTCACCCTTCTATAAATGCAAGCTTGGTAATTTTGGCAGTAGCCCTGTGTCTCCCGCATTCACAATGTCTGGCTTTTTCCTTCCTGAAGGGAGCTGCCATTCAGAACCTGGAGAAGATTCCTGAGCCTATTAAAGAAGCTACAGCCCTTTTCTATGGTAAGAGCCCAGTGGCACAGTGAGAGTCTGTTACCGTGCTTGCCTGGAGACAGTGAGCTCTCTAGTACCACCCAAATACTGAGCTGAAGATGATCTCTAGGAGACCATTAACATGTCCAGCATCCTTTGGAGGATTGATTTGCATTTTTAATAGTAAATTTTGACATTCATTCTGTAGTTATCTATTACTTTCAGGTTTTTTTAATATTAAACTTAATTTTTAAAAAGGCATGCCCTAATTTTCAAAAACATATTATTTGGGGGGGTGGGGGTGGAGAGAATAACTGCTTTATTATTATTGTTGTTGTTGTTGTTGTTGTTGTTATTATTATTTTACTGTAAGCCACCTTTGAGAGATGTAAAAATCAGCGTGTGAATTAAAAACAAATAAATTTGTGGCTTAAGATTCATGGCCCTAGGGGAAGTGAAATAAGGGAGGATGCAGGAGCCAGTTGAGACCAGATTGCCACAATCAGGTGTTTCCACCCTGGTAGTGGGGAGGTTGAAACAGAACAGAAACTGTTACTTTGGATTAAGGAGATCAGCCTGTAACTGGCTGGGAAGAATCCACTGAAATGACCACCTTCGGGCCAGCCACTTTGAGTTAAGATCTGAGTAAAAGCTTCTGCATTTAATTGGCACATCTGGTGTGGAGCTGGAATATCCTATAAGGGATGTAAATATTCCCATTGTTCACTTCCTTGCAATGCTGAAAAAGGTGCTGCCTTATCAGAAACTCCCTCCCCATAATTTGTTTCCTAGGTTATCCCCCATCACCTGGCACCAACATCCCAGAGGGCCAGATGGACTCCCTCCTGTCCATCATCTCCAGCCAGAGGGAACGCTTCCGAGCCAGGAACCATGAGCTGGAGGCGGTAAGGTTCCTCAGAACAAAGGGGACTTCTGGGCACAGGGATCTAGACCTGGGGAATCCTGGGATTTGTAACATTCCCTGCTGGTTCGTGAGACTGGCAGATGTGTGCATAAGTGTGTAATCATAAAGATAGCCTTCTCGGTGGTTGCGCGTTAAGGAAGCCCAGTGAAAAAGATATTTGCTGTTCATTGGGACGCCACCTAGCCATTTATAGCATGATCCTAAGTTAGGATTCATAAAAATTTGTCCCGGACTGGATCATCTAAGATTGCTGTCTTTTAAAAGCATTGTTATTCTGTGGCAGGAGAACCGCCTGATGCAGCACACGATGCAGGCCCTGCAGAGCGAGCTGGACAACCTGAGAGCTGATAACATCAAACTATACGAAAAGATCAAGTTCCTGCAGAGCTACCCCGGCCGGGTGAGTACGCAGGCATCTGGGGGAGGGCCAGATCAGAGATGGGTGGCCAAGGATCTAGCCAATACCTGTGGAGTTGTTCTACTTGCTGATGATACAGTGATGCTTATTTTATGAGTTCTTTCTGAGAGCTGGAAACAGTTTTCTCATTTGGAATCAGTTTTCTCATTTGGGTGAGGGCCCATTCTTATAAACAGCAAAAATCCACCTTGGATTTTGCTGAGGGTGCCATTTTTTTGAAAGAGTTGGTTCTATTAGTGCCGATCTTCTTCCTCATATTATTTTGTTTTGCCCCAAGTTTTCTTTATACCACTATGTGATATCTGACATTCTGTCCTCCCTTCAATTCCACTGTGACGAAACTGTAATCGTTAATAAATTACTTGATAGCAAGGATCCTGCCCAAACCACCTGTACTGCAGCATTTTTAGGTAAGGTTTTTAGAATTAATTCCTTGTTTTTAACAAAACTGAGTAACTCCGCTTGATTTTTTTTAAATTACTTTGTATCTTCCTTCTTGTGTTGTTCATTATGAGAATAAAGGCTTCTGTATCTGTATCTATTAGTGCTGATGCCATGACACGGAGAACTGAGATCCAGTTGTGAGATTGGAGGGAGGGGGATTTATGCATTTTGCGATGGTCCAGAAGGAAGGACCCGCACTTTACAACACACCCAAATTGGAATCCCCTGCTCAATCAGCCTAAAGCAGGGGTAGTCAAACTGCAGCCCTCCAGATGTCCATGGACTACAATTCCCAGGAGCCCCTGCCAGCGAACGCTGGCAGGGGCTCATGGGAATTGTAGTCCATGGACATCTGGAGGGCCACAGTTTGACTACCCCTGGCCTAAAGCATCCATGAGAATTCTCTGTCCAGATGCCAGTGAGGGGCAACTCACCACCTCCTTAGGCAGCCAATTCCACTGCTCAACTAATCTGACTGTGAACGTTTTTTCCCCTGATATCTGGCCAGTATTGTTCTACACATAGTTTAAAGCCATTACTGTTGGTCCTCTCCTCTGCTGCCAACAAGAACCTTTCCCCGCCCTCCTCCAAGTGACAACCGTTCAAATACTTCAGGAGAGCCATCCTTTCCCCTCTCAACCTCCTCTTCTCTGGAAGGAACAGTCCCAAGTTTTTCCATTTTTCCTTCTAGGGTTTGGTGTAACTGAGGCCAGAGCTGCCATTTCCAAGAGCAGCTGTAGCTGGTAGACCAACTTAAACCGGATACCTCTACCGAAGCTCCATGGTAGGATCCAGGCATGAACATAACACAAACACACAAGCTATGAATTTGCGACTTAAGGAATAGCACAGCCCCATCCAGGACTGGCTATAAACCTACGCCAGGTTTGGGATTTACCTCTGACCAACCATACTTTCAGTTTATCAGGATTAAGAGTTGATGTTTTGGAGGCCTGTCATTTGTTCTGTACTTATTCCGTTGTTCTGCAGTAATCCTCTTTGTCCAGGAGAGAGCGCTGCTCTCCTCCTTGTGAAAATTATGGTCTTCTAACAAGATCTGTGAGTTGAGTCACATCAAGAAACAGATGCCCACTGACAAAACCTCCCATGTAAACAGTAAAATCAGAGCCCGGTAGCACCTTTAAGACCAACAAAGATTTATTCAAGGCGTGAGCTTTCGAGTGCAAGCACTCTTCCTCAGGAAGAGTGCTTGCACTCGAAAGCTCACGCCTTGAATAAATCTTTGTTGGTCTGGTGCTGGACTCTGATTTTATTGTGCTACTTCAGACCAACACGGCTACCCATTTGAATCTATTCTCGTGGTAAACAGTGTTCAGTTTCCAAGGTTTCTACCGCAGAAGAAACTGCTGTTCCCACCTCCAGCAGCCCAAACCGACTCTGGTTCAAAGGAGATCTCTCTCCTTTGATGGACCTGAAGATTCTACTGCAGGGACATTTCTCAGCATCCCATTGGTCATGCGGAATTCTGGGTGCTTCTCTGTAGAACCCTGAATTGCTCCTTAGGGCAGCAGCCGTGCCTCGCCTATTTAAAGTCTCAAGGAAGTGAGAAGAGATGGAATAGTCAGTACAGGGAGAGAGGTATATAAATAAAATAAAATAAATAAAAAACCAGATTGCCCCCCTCCCTGATTCCCAGGCCCTTGGGCCATCTAGTCTCCTATCGTTCCAAATATTATGGCTGTTCTTTCCTGCCTCTAGGTGTCAAGCTGTGAACTGTGCATACTCTTTGAAGATAAGGGGAAGCATCCTCTAAGAGCATGAACTGGGGGGAAATGGCACGGAGGCGGGGGGGGGCTGGCTCTACATCTGCCCCCAAACTTCTGCATGTATTTAGCCTCTGTGTATCCATTTGCAGTCTCTACCCCAGGGTTTTGTGAAATCCTGGGGTTTCTTGACGACTCTGGAAGGGTTTCCTAAATAGGTGGGAATTAATTAATTTTTGGATATATTTTTTAAAGTTGTTAAGTATTTATCAAGTGATATGAACAGGATCGCTTGCTTTAAGTATTTGAAAGGTTTTCACTTGGAGGAGGGCAGGGAACGGTTCTTGTTGGCAGCAGAGGAGAGGACCTAAAGTACTGGGTTTAAACTACATGCAGAATGGTACCGGCTACATATCAGGGAAAATATTTTCATAGAGTAGTTCAGCTGTGGAATTGGCTGCCTAAGGAGGTGATGAGATCCCCCTCACTGGCCGTCTTCAAGCAGCATTTATTCCCTGCTTTTCTCCCCAGTGGGTATCCAAAGTGGCTTACAACATTCTCCTTTTCTCCATTTTCTCCTCTTACTAAAACTATTGGGTAAATGAGACTGAGAGAGCACAGCTGACTCAAGGTCAGCCACCAAGTTTCCCTGGAAGAGCAGGGATTCTAACCCGGGTCCCCCTAACCCTATTTCAACCTGCCAACGACTGTGCTGTGCTAACATTGTGCCAGGGGGGTGTTTAGTGGTTAGCGTGCTGCCCTGGGGTATAAATCCCCACATTGCCACAAAGGCTTTCTGGGTGACTTTGGGGCAGCCACCCACACTTTTAGCTCTCAGGATGGCTGTAAGGACGGAACAGAGGAGAGAGCCACGTATGCGCCTCTGAAATCCTCGGAGGAAGGACGAAATGTGGCCAGTAAACATTTACATGAAAGCATCCATATTTCCAAGTAAGACAACGGCCCCAAACTGGGTGCTCGATCTGTTTGCGACAGCCGCTGCATGATGGCCACTGTCATGAAGATGTTTGAGCTCACCTTGACTTTCCCCTTCTGGGGTCTTTTCCAGGGAGGGAGCAGCGATGACACAGAAATGCGATATTCCTCCCAGTATGAAGAACGCCTGGACCCCTTCTCCTCCTTCAGCCGGAAGGTATAGAAGCCTGGGGACGCCGAGAGCATCATGTCAGAAGAGCCCTGCTGGATCAGGCCAGCGTCCCATCTAGTCTAGGATCCTGTCTCAAACAGGGCCTCTGGAGAGCCAAAAGCAGGGCCTTGATGGCCTTTCCCGGCATTGCCTCCTGGCACTGGTGTTCAGACCCCAGCTGCCTCTGCATGTTGAGATTCCCTTTTGCCCCATGGCTAGGAGCCCCTGGTAGGCCCATTCTCCATTTTCATGGCGGGGCAAAGGAAGGGACTCCTTCTTCCAGTGCCCCTTCGCCCCCTGCCCCCAGAGCCTTAGAATCCCTAGCCCCTCCCAGGCCCCCCTTCCCCAAATTCTGAATGCTCCCACCCGTTTCCTATCTTCATCCCCCTCAATCCCCCAACTCCCACCACATTAGAAATTATTTACCTATTTCTCTCTACCTTCTCCCAACCCAATTTATGAAAACAGTCATTCTTTGGCGGGCTTCCCCCAAATTCTCCCCAGACATGGAAACTCTAAGAAGATACCCAAAAGTTTAAAACCCACAAGAGGTCGGTTGCTGGAAGATAACAAAGAGGTAAAGTGCTTCCCCCATTCAGGGGGCCCATAGACATAGTATCCCTTTCACAGGGGGCAGGACAAGTTTGCAGAGACTTGAGTCCACCAGTTCTCTGGTGGAAACAGCATTGGCTCTGGCATGGGGGACCAATACACTGGGGGCTCCCTTGATGTGTGTGTGTGTGTTGGAGGGCAGGGAGGTTAATAACAATACCTCTCCACTTCATCTCCCTTGCCCGTTTCCAAGGCTTCCTTGGAATGCATGCATGGGGGAAGAGCACATCCATTCTAATGAACGGCAGCTTCTCTTAATTAAAGCGCGTATTCGCTGATGCATATTTCAGGGTTTCAGAAAGGCTTTCACCGTGACGTTTAGGGAACGGAGCGAATTACTTAAATGCAGGTGCTTGCTTCATGCGTTAATAAAAGGCAGGTGATACCTGCCATTATTTTTAAAAGACAAACACAAGTCTTTCTCTCGCACTCATTCAAACGGTTTTTAATTGATTAAGACTCGAACGGAATGATTTGAAAGTCAAATTGACTGAGGTTTGTAGCCCTGGGAGATAAGGGCTGCATGCACCTTAGCAGGAGCAGCAGAAATTGACTCATGAAAGGTATTGGGGGGACAAGATTAGGTCCTCTAAGGCAGAAATAGCGGGCTAGAGTGTCCTCTTCAAAAAGAGCCCCTTCCGTACACTCTTACTCCTTGTGGCATCTTCCGGACTCCCCAACTTAACGGGCTAGCTGTCGCCACGGCACTGATAGCCAGTGTACAATTTTAGTAGTTAGACTGTCGGACCTTGACCAGGGGGAGGCGGGTTCAAATCTCCCTTCAAGCCGGTCACGTTCCCCATCTAACCAACCCCGTGAAACTCTTGCAATGATAAAACAGCAGAGAAGAGAAACAGAACCGGAGTACCTGTAATGTCAACAGTCTTTGGCATTATTTGCTTTTGCATGCCGGCTGCAGAAGAGTATCTCTAAGAAAGCACAGAATCCCCCTGTGGTCACCTTTAGGGCCCTACCTGTAGAGCAGGGGTAGTCAAACTGCGGCCCTCCAGATGTCCATGGACTACAATTCCCAGGAGCCCCTGCCAGCAAGTGCTGGCAGGGGCTCCTGGGAATTGTAGTCCATGGACATCTGGAGGGCCGCAGTTTGACTACCCCTGCTGTAGAGGATTGCAGGGCGGTGCTTCTAGTGAGCTAGAAGCTGGAAGAGGTGAAGGCCATTCACTATTAATTATTACTAGGCTACCAGAATACCGGCGCTTTAGAATACCAGAATACCAGTGATACTAAAAAGACCCTGCAAGTTCAGGCACTAGTGAATCCCTGCTTGGAAGAACTTTTCTCTAGAGACTGCAGAACAGAGGGGAGGGCACTTCAGCCTCTGCCCCCCCCCAGCCAGCAGCTGGCAGGGGCTCATGGGAATTATAGTCCTTGGACCCCTGGAGAGCCACAGGTTCTGTAGCTGTAAGTCAGCTATGAATTGACTGTGGGAGAGAGACGACAATTTCCATTTCACTATTGGAGTTGCAGGTCCCTTCCATCTTTGTTCTGGAGAAGGCACGTCTCTTTCATCTCCTGTTCCTTTTTCTTTCAGGAGCGTCAGAGGAAGTACCTGAGTCTCAGCCCCTGGGATAAAGCCACACTTGGCATGGTAAGCCAAATAGTTGGTGCAACTAGCAAGAAGGGACCGCCAACATGGTCAAGACATTTTGCCCGCATCCCTCTTGTAGAATCATAGTTGGAAGGGACCTCCAGGGTCATCTAGTCCAACCCCCTGCACAATGCAGGAACTCACAACTACCTGCACACCCACTGTGACCTCAATTTCATGCCCAAGTGAACACCGTACCAAAAATCTCCAGAATCCAGCCTGGCCTGGAGGGAATTCACCTACCATCCCACCGTGGCAATAAGCAGTTCCCTCAGAACCGTTGGACTTCAGCCATTTCTTCACATCTCCCTCTCCTGGGGAGAGTTTTCTGCAAAAGGAAGGTCCGTTGAGGTCTAGCTTTCCCTTGTTGCAATGTGTATAAAACAGAACCACTGTGTACACTGATTGACTTCACACTGTAGTCAAACCTTTGGCTTCAGACTGCAGGTGGGGCACCTTGTGAATGAATGTTCTGCTGTGTACGAAGCAATGCCCTGCTCTCAGAAATGCAGCGTGTCAGAGGAGACAACGGTTAGCTACTTTTCTGCATGCAAGCAGATTCTTTTTATGTGGCGCAACGTTTTCCTGTTAAAGCAAAAGTCTGTGCCTCATGGGGGTAAATGGATGCGTGGCTGGGAACGGGCAATAACTGGGAAGATCTCAGAACCCGGCAGAAGGGGTCCCACAGTCCAAAGTTGCAGGTGATGTGAAAGATCCCCAGTCTGAGAGACCGGAGAGTACGAAGGAGCTTCATGTGTTCATGTGGGGAAGGCCTTGTTCCTTCCTGCGACGCGCTAAATGAAACCTATTGTGCAAGAATGAGAAGATATCGAAATGTATTCAATTTTCCTAACTTTTGAGCAGCATCTGGCTTCTCTTACGGGGTCAGAAATCAAGCTGCTCTTTTGTCTCTCTTGCAGGGAAGACTTATCCTGTCAAACAAAATGGCCCGCACCATTGCCTTCTTCTACACGCTGTTCCTGCATTGCCTGGTGTTCCTGGTGAGTTGCGATAACTCTATGCTGCCCCCCCACAGGGGGATGTTCTAGGGCAGAGATCCCCAGTGTTTTTAGTAAGTGGGCAGTGCCAACAGGGTCTTTTGCCCAGCAAAGCTTTGAGTGGTCCGTACAGATATTTAAAAACATTGCTTAGGCAGTGGCTGTGTGGCTAGCCATTTTGTGGCAGCCATTTTGTCTCTGGCAGCAGCCATCTTGTGGCAGCCATCTTGCGACTGCACCCACCACACTGAGTCAAAATTCCAAAGGCCCCCAAAGGCCCAAAAAGGTTGCAGGGGAGAAATCCAGGCTAGAATCCTTTCGTCTGTCATGGTAGTTTTTGATATGCAAAAACAAAAATACAGGTCTCTGTGTGTACAAAAAATAACAGAATTTTTGATATGGGAGGGGACATGCACTGACACATGCACTGAACAAAGTAATAGATTGTAGCACTACAGAACACAGAAACTGCGTAACAATTCAACCAAGTAGGATTACTTTAATTTTATTTAGGTATTTATTCATTGCATGGCTTCCCGAAGAGCTGGAACATTTCACTACCCGAAGAAGTCACGGCTTCTTCGGGCACGGCTTCCAAAGTTGAAATTCACACAATATAACGGGTAATATGGAATTATAAAAATACAGTCATCCTGATTTTCAAAATATAAGTAGCACCAATGGACTTAAAACGGGAAGGCAATGCAGTACAATGTGACAGGCCAGCAGAATACGTACAAGGAACAGTGTCCTGAAGACTGCCTGGACATTCACAGGCGACCGAGACAGTCTGGTTCCGTTTATTTAGACAAGCTCTTCCTGGACGATTCTGTTTGTAGATCTCATTCCTTTTGCGTACGGAATGCAGATGAAGGGATGTCGGCTCCACCCAGCAGCTTGGAAAATAGAGATGTCATAGGAGGCCTCCTCCCATCTGCAGCCCCCAACCCTGGGGGCCGACCCCTTTGTAAGGCAGGGGGGTGGGATTCCAGGGAAACCACCATGGCTCTGACAGTGCAACATCATTTCCTAGTGATCCTGGAAGTGAGGTCCAGTGATGTCACTTCTGGATAGAGATGGCAGCCTCCAGGTGGGTCCTGTGGATCCCCCGGATGACAGAGATCAGCTCTCCCGGAGAAAATGGTTGCTTTGGAGGATGGACTCGTGGCATTGCACCCCACTGAAGTCTCTGTCCTCCCAAGGCTCCATCCCCAAACTTGGATCTGGTCCAATCCTGTCCCCCACTCACAACACCCTGCTTCTGGGTGTGTACCAGAATTGATGTTGTGCCCTTGGAAGATGGCATTTTACACGTACCTGGCGCCATCTGTTGGTTCTTAGTGCTTGGCTGAGAAAATGGCCGTTGTGTTTCTATGCTACTAACAGGTTTCAGGTCTTGCAAACAGAGACTGGCCCCCTCACCCTAATAAGCCTCCTGGGTTTACTACCTAGAAGTGTTGTGGGGGGGAACCAAAGCCCAAACAGGCCCCAAGGTGTGGGTGGTGAGCTCTGCTTAGCGTCATGGATCACCCGCGTTGCTGTTAATACTATGAGAATGCGCATTTTGGAGGTCAGCAGTGGGAACAGAGTCATGAAGTTCAGTGACAACGTGCTCCCGGTCGGGAAGGGCGCTTCTGCTTGGCATCCCTGTCTTTAGCAAAGGGTTACCAAACAGGATTGATGAGTATTGCTAATACGTGCTGAGGTCCCCTGGAAGTGACATCGACGCGTTGGAGCTGGGAGGGGGGGAACGCTCTGGCTTTTGGGCAAAACTCTATGGTAGAATTTCCTTCAGGCCACAACATCAAAGCATCACCCCCACACACACACACCCCAATACTCCAGGCATGCCAATGGCACTGCCAGGTGATGCCAACATGTCTCAATGTTCTTCCAGGTTTGGGTGAATTGGAGGGGGGGCTAGGTGTGCCTGGAAAGTGGGGGACCCCGTCTGGACCAGTACTCCTGGCAACCCTACTCTGTAGTCTGGAGATCCTTGGTATTTCCATGCAGTCTCCAAACCACCGGTGACTGGCAGCATGGTGGGACACACGGGTGATGATCTTGCCTGTACTGGGCTGCATTGGGAGGGGAAGGGCAAGGAACAAGGGCTGCCGGACTGACCTACCAGGGTAACAGATGGAGCCCTGTCAGGAATGCCTGATGAGATCTCTGGTCCATTGCAGACTAAAGCCCAGGAGGTTTGGTTCACCATCTGCACAGGAAACGACTGGAGGCCCCCATGCGGCTGAGTCTGAAAGCAAACGGCTAACCCCACTGCCTTGCCTCCTCAGGTGCTGTACAAAACGGCCTGGAGCGAGAGCGTTGGGCGAGACTGCGCTGCATATTGTGCTAAAAAGTAGGTACCGGGCACCCTGCAGGCGGAGAACAGCTGTGCCCAAATTCCTTCCTAAAACGTGAGCAGTTGGGTGGCAGGAAATAAGGAAATAATGAGGAAATAAGGAGGCCAGTGGGCCTTTAAGACTGACTTGAAGCAAGCATAATGCTTTCCTTACGAAGCAAATAATGATTTTTTTTAAGTTTAAAAACCTGGAAATGTGGACTCTCGGAGAACTCCTCATTCTTGTCAATGTTCTTAAAGCAGAACAGGTGCTCACTCAAGCGTGTTCTCTCGTGTCTTTCAGGTATGCCGACCACCTGCACCAGTTCCACGAGAACGCGGACAACGGGGCCATGTGGCAATGAAGCCCACCACGGAGGGTCTCCCCCTCTCTTTTCCTCCCCTGCTCCCCCCTCCCCCCTCGCAAAGCATCCTCAAGGAGAATCTAGTCGACCCACTCCCAACAAACGACAAATGATTTTGTGTCCCCTTTTGAGTCCTCCTCCTCCCATAACTGGGTGTTAAGAATTCTCGGAGACGGCAACCCGCTAGGGACCAATTCAGATGCTCACTGTCTTAGGGGTGATCGGCCTTCAGAGACACAGGCACATGCAGTCCAAAAATGGCACCTGGGCACAGGAAGGACTGCGCGGGGGGCAATACCCTTGAGCACGTCAGCTGGGACATGTGCGGCCGACTCAGCAGTAATCCCTGCCGGCAAAGATGGGCTGGGTATCTGGGTGGTGTGAAATGCCCGTAAAGCTTTCCTCAGCCCTGGTGCAAAGTGGCACGTAGATGAGATCTGAGACCTCTGAATCAGGCCATCAGCTTCCCTTTTCCTTAAACTGTTTGCTCAGTCTTGTGGTCATCACCACAAAGCGGTGGGGATTTTTCTGTAATGCTTGAAGCAAGGCGGTAAGCCTCCTTAACAGCCATGCCAGCTCCCTTCCCCGCACAGCCTTCTGTACTTTTTACAGGGTGTACGGCAGAAGCCGAACACAGTGCAATTAAACGAGAGACAGCCTTTCTCAGGAAAGGAGCAGACAGACACCCACCAATGTGGTTGTGTCCTGTATTGTGTGGCAAAGCACGCCTGCCACACATGAGCTGTCACGTTTAGTGCTACAAGACACATGCCTAGCAAAATCGTCTGCCATGATCTACAGACAAAGTTCAGGTGAAAAGTGGGCAAGTTAAGACCCTCAGGTCACATCAGCAACCAGGACTCCAACCCTCTCCCCACCAGGTTGTCCCCGGAGCTAGTGCCCCTGAAAACTGTGGAGCAGCTTGAGAGCAGCGTGGTAGAGGAGAGGCCAAACAGGATGTGGCCCTGGAAACAGGAAGTGCCAACGTCCAAGTCTTGGTCTCCCAAAGCAGGTGGAATTGTGTGTGGCCCATGGGCAGGTGGTGTGTGTATATGTGTGTGTGTGTGAGATGGTCCAATCCTGCATCCAATCATACGTGAAGACAGAACAAGCAGCAATTAATCTTGGCTGCAGAAAAGACAGAAGGGCCTGATGTTGCCGTGAAAGATAGTTGAGGAGCTTTTTAAAAAAATTATCCTTGAGTAACCTTGGCAGGGGTGGGGTGGGTGAGTAAGCATGAGAAAAAAGATGCCTTGTCTGCAGGACACATTCCTTCCCCGTGCTTTGCAGGCAGGAAATTTCTGTTGCAGAATCCCCTTCCTGTTTCCCTATTGAATTAATAGAAAAGTTCAATCTTGTTGTTTAATCTAGGGTGCATTTCTTGGGGGGGGGGTAGCGGGTGAATCTTCAGCGGCTTCTCAGAGAGGGCCTGCGCCATGAATGGTCCCGGCTTTTCCGTTGCCTCTGGAAGTCCAGCGATGAGGAGTTCTGTAGTTAAAATTGAGGGGTTTTTTTCATGATTCGTGCTGGTGATAACTAAAGTCCTTGAACTGCATGCGGGCAAATTCTCCTTCCCTCCCCTTCCCAATGCAAAATGTAGAAATAAAAGCCTGAAAGAGAGATAGGACTTTTGCTCGCTTGTTTTCCAGATGATGGGGCTGGAGGGAAATAGCGCAAAGAAGGAAAATCAACGAGATATAACCGTGATAGCGCAGGACGGAGGTTCAGATTCTCACTCGACCATGAGAGCGGGATTGAGTTCCTGGAGATTTGGGGGGGGCGGGTCCTGGGGAGGGTGAGATTTGTGGACGGGAGAGAAGACCCCCCAGAGGGAGCTAATGCCCTGGAAACCACCCCCAAAGCTGCTATTCTCTCCAGGGGAACTGATTATTCTGGAGATTGTTTGTAATTCCAGGAGATCTCTGCGTGGCAGTCACTTAATGACCCTGGCCCAGTCAGTCCTTCTTGGCCTACCTTTCAGGGTTGTTGTGATCATAAATCAAAAGAAAGGAAAACCCAGTTGCACCTCTTGTTCAAGGAAGGAATTGGTAGTAGCTTATGAAGGTGGTGGAGCATGGCTCCCTCTGGCAAAGTTAATCTCCTGACAAGGGAAGGGCTTGGTCAGCCCACCACCCCATTGCCATGCGATGCCAGCCCCCGGGTGAAGCAGAGCAGCAGATTGACTCTGGGGGAGGATTTGATGCTTTCTCCTTTGCTATGATTACAGCCCAGCTGGTTCTGGCATCAGCTGATCTCTGCAGGAAACTGTCTGAGTGATGTTGTAGCATGTGGTTATATACTTGCCAGGGCCCCTGCCTCTCAGCTGATGCGTCCTGATATCCCATTTCCTCTCGCGGAATGCCTTCATGCTCTCCCTAGATGGCAGCTGTTCTCTGTTTTCCGAAGCAAGCTGAAGCCCTTCCCAGTAAAGCTGCCTTGAGGGAGACTGGTGTATCCTTTAAAGCAGGGGTAGTCAACCTGTGGTCCTCCAGATGTCCATGGACTACAATTCCCATGAGCCCCTGCCAGCGTTTGCAAACGCTGGCAGGGGCTCATGGAAATTGTAGTTCACGGACATCTGGAGGACCACAGGTTGACTACCTCTGCTTTAAAGAGTGTCGGACTCTAATCTAGAGAACTGGGCTTGATTCCCCGCTCTTCCACAGGCTGGGTGGCCTTGAGCCAGTCACAGTTCTCTCAGAGCACTTCCCTCAGAGCTCTCTCAGCCCCACCTACCTCAAAGGGTTGCGAGAAGAGGAAGGGAAAGGTGTTTGTAAGCCACTTCCCACGGGTAGTGAAAAGCAGGGTATAAAATCCAACTCTTCTCTCTCGATCAGTAAAGGCAAGGGGGAGTTATCTTCATTTCAGTGCATTCTCCAGCAAGCGTTTTCTGCCCTTCTGCCATTGGAGATTTGCCGTCTTTGCTGCTTTGTAAAAGAAGATCCACCAAGGAGATGAGAGATTCCCAAGAATCTCAAATTCCCAAAACGAAGCGGTGCTGCTCCAGAAGATGGGCCGAGGGGCTGTTCCCAGCCCACCTGCCATTGGGGACTGCCTGGAGTTACCCCTCAAGAACTCCTGCACAAAACCCTCTCGGCTAGGGATGCCAACCCTGAGGAAGGGAACGTTGACTCTCAAAAGCACAAGGCCCCCAAATCGTGTCGCTCCCCAAGGGGCCATCGGTCCCGGATCCGACCTAGTTTCTTTAGGGGAAGTCCACAGCGCTGAGCCAGAAACTGTGGAGAAGTTCAGATCGCAAAATCAACACTTCTAATCTTGCGTAAGTAGATATTCCAGCAAGCAACTGGTCCATCCTAAAAATAGCCGAGGAGGATCCCACACTTTCGCTTGGGTTTTTCTTTGACAATGAGGAAGCGGCCAGCCGAAATCACAGCAAATGAGAGAGGGAGGGCAGGAAGTGAAGTCAAGCAGGCTGGCTCCTGAGTCACTGCAGTGGAATGAGACCTCGAGGAGGTGTCAGAAGCGGAAACGCTTTGTCCCACTTGTGGAAAGCCTGTTGGTCTGAGGGCACCTCTTGGACTTAAGAGATTCCTCAAAATGAAGTGGACTTGTCCTGATGGGAGGTCAGAAGCCGCAGACTTCTTTTTATTGAGAGCCAGCGTGGTGCAATGGTTAAGAGTAGTAGCCTCTAATCTGGAGAACCAGGTTTGGTTCCCCACTCCTCTACATGCAGCCAGCTGGGTGACCTTAGGTCAGTTGCAGGTCTCTCAGAGCTCTCTCAGCTTCATCTACCTTACAGGGTATCTGTCGTGGAGAGAGGAACAGAAGGCAATTATGAGCCCCTTTGAGACACGAGGCCTGCTGGGTGACCTTGGGTCAGTCATGGTTCTCTCGGAGCTCTCTCAGCCTCATCTACCTCACAGGGTGTCTGTTATGGAGAGAGGAATAGGAGGCAATTCTGAGCCCCTTTGAGACACATGAGGCCCGCTGGGTGACCTTGGGTCAGTCACGGTTCTCTCAGAGCTCTCTCAGCCTCATCTACCTCACAGGGTGTCTGTTTTGGGGAGAGGAAAGGGAAGGTGATTGTAAGCAGCTTTGGGGCTTTTGGGTAGTAAAAAGTGGGGTACACAGAGACAGCTCTTCTATTCTGACAAGTGGAACTTTGGGCAGACAAAAGCAAGAGAGAAAATAACATCAAAAAAGTTAGATTTAGGTATGTAGCCGTGTTGGTCCAAAGCAGCAGAAGAACTAGTCCAGTGGCTCCTTGAAGGTCCACCTAGTTTTATTCATTCAAGGTTTATAAGCCTTCATGTGCATGCACACTTCTTCAGATATCATATGCTTGCAGACAAAACTGTATTGCTTGAATAAAAGGAGTTTGGATTATCAAAAAGGGTAACATTTCCTGAAAACCCACCACACTCTGGAGACAATCGCCCTTTAGGGCAGGGGTAGTCAACCTGTGGTCCTCCAGATGTCCATGGACTACAATTCCCATGAGCCCCTGCCAGCAAACGCTGGCAGGGGCTCATGGGAATTGTAGTCCATGGACATCTGGAGGACCACAGGTTAACTGCCTCTGCTTTAGGGGCAACCGCCTGCTGTGAAGCTTATACTGGAGCAGACAGATGACATAAAAATATCAGAGCCAATACAAAAATACTGAATAAATACCGGGAAAACATTAGCATCATCCTTTGATACTAATTGCCTATGAAAAAATTGTTCTGAAACAAAATGGGCAATAAGAACCTGTAGTACCTTGTTGAGAACTTGGCTTCTCTCTCGGTCAGAGAGCTGCTCGAAATCTCGGACTGCGATCCCCTTCCTGTGCCTCACACCCGTTTGACTAGAGATGGTGGGAGTCGAACCCAGAACCTCCTTGATAAAAAAGTGTGTGCTTTACCGCTAAACTACATCCCTAGCTAATTTATTCTCACAGAAGAATAAAATATCCAGAATAGCACAAAGAGGCACCCAAGTCAGACTGAAGCCCAAGAAGGCAATCTCGTCTCAAGGATTTCGTCTCGCCTTATGGTAAAGATTGAGGGTGATTCTGGGATTTTGATTTCTGTCAATAACGTAAACTGTCAAAAATATGACGAAATCTTTGTGAAAGCTGGTTAACTCACACTAACCTCCCAGTCAGAGTTTACTCAGCAAAATGAGAATTGTATATTATAACTGCCAGCTCTTATATATGATATAACATAGATAGATATTATTTTCTTATTTGAAAATAAATTGTATAGACTCCTTTAGGAAGAATAAATAGGTTTATTTACACACCAGTAAAACATTCAAATGTAAAGTTTCAACAGTTAACGTCTGAGGTAAACATGGTTTTTAGAGATGCATTTTTTTCCTGTTTACATCAAGTCCCAATTGCTTCTGGGACACTGTTTCCTTTATTTATTTATTTTTGACATTCACAACATAAAAGCAGAGATTAATTTACATTTCCTCCCTGACTGATAAATAACCAGAGTCTGTCGAAGCTAACGGAATTCACCCATCATGGGTTTAAACTACAAGTACAACGATATAGGCTAGATATCAGGAAAACATTTTTCACATACAGAGTAGTTCAGCAGTGGAATAGGCTGCCTAAGGAG
This sequence comes from Paroedura picta, assembly GCF_049243985.1. Taxonomy (NCBI): domain Eukaryota; kingdom Metazoa; phylum Chordata; class Lepidosauria; order Squamata; family Gekkonidae; genus Paroedura; species Paroedura picta. The sequence continues at coordinate 12,776,415 of NC_135383.1, read as the reverse complement.
GTGGTGAGCTCCCCCTCACTGGCAGTCTTCAAGCAAAGGTTGGATACACACTTTTCTTGGATGCTTTAGAATGCTTTGGGCTGATCCTGCGTTGAGCAGGGGGTCGGACTAGATGGCCTCTATGGCCCCTTCCAACTCTATGATTCTATGATTCTATGATCATGCATCCCTTCAGTATCTAAAATAGATATAAAATCTAAAATAAATATAAATCTAAAAATAAATAAATCTCCGAGTGTGCATGCAAGGATGCACAAACAAAAATCCCAACATTTTGTAGCCCAGTTTTACCATGTACTTGGCCGACTTCTTTGCGTTCCCTCCGTTTACCAAACACCGCCCAAAATAACCTGCCAGGCTGGAGGTCGGCCTCCACTTGGCATTGCCGCTGTCCGTGTTGGTTTGCAAGGTAAGTGCCTTTCCGGGCATGGCACCGTTGCTGGGGAAGTGACTTTGCCCTCCGCCGTTAAGTGCCGAGCTGGTTTCATTCAGCTATATTTGAACTCTGTGATCGATCCCATCAACTCCCTGAGCCTGCCGGATGCATCCATTTGTGGCCATGGGAACCCATATAAGGAACAGCCTAAACTTGGCTGTGCAATTCGGGGGGGGGGGGGGGGGCTTGTGCTACCGACTGGTGCGGGTATTTTAATCAAAGCACACAGCATCTGTGGTTGTGAGGGGAAAGCAACTTGTCAGGGAGTAATGAATGAAGGCACATCTCTCTCTCTCTCTCTCTGGATTTCAGATTTCCGTCAGGTGCCTGAAAACTTTTCTCATGCTGCCTGTGGCAATCCATCAGTACATTATTACTCATCCCTTTTCTCTACAGGCTGAGGATCCCCCTCCCCTGTAGTCACTCTTCTCCCCCCCCCCCACACACACACACACATACAGACGCAGCTTGGTGTTGTGTTAAGAGCAGCAGCTTCTAATCTGGCAGGCTGGATTTGATTCCCCAAATACAGCCAGCTGGGTGATCTTGGGCTAGTCACAGTCCTGAAAGAACTGTTCTCACACAAACCAGAGAAAAGGGACGCTTTGGAGGCTGTACTGCACTGTCCTCCCCAGGCACGATCCCCCGCCAGTAACCAAGGGGATGCACCACCCCTAAAAGGAAGAGAATTAATTTTATTTGGGCAAAGTATTGCCTTGCCAGAGACGGTCTTCAAGGGAGCTGCGTGTTGTTTCTCAGCGCACCAGCCCTTTAAAATGTTTTTATTGCTCACGGTCCTAATTAGTATTGACAAAATAATGGGTGGGAGGGAGAGGAGCAGCCTAAAGCTTTGCTCTTTCAACGCGTCACCTTCTGTGGTGGCTAAAGTGTGTTTTCACATGCTCTGGAGACCTTTCGGCATCAAGCAGAAAAAAGGAAATGAACCGTACCTATTTTTATACTAAGGGTCGGTCGACATATTACGGAGGATAAATGACATCGTGTCTACCAAGCGGTGTATGTAAATCGATGTATGTATCCTGAAGCAACCAGCTTAATCACTTAGTTTTCCATCAAAAGCATTTCTGTGTCCCCCACCTGAGGAGGTATGAGAGGTGGCCACTGGGTACAGGTTCTCCTGTGGAAGTTTTTAAGCAGAGGCTAGAGAGCCATCTGTCAGAAATGCTGATTCTGTGAAATTAGGCAGATGTGAGTGGATGGGCAGAAGGGTATTATCCAGGCATGGAATTGGGGTCACTGTGGGTGGACAGGTACCTAGTTGTGAATTTCCTGCATTCTGCAGAGAGTTTGGGCTAGATGAACCTGGAGGTCCCTTCAAACTCTATGATGTTATGACCTGCTTCAGGGTGCCAGCTCTCTAACGTTCCTACCCCTGAGAGTCTCTCTTGGTGCTTTTACTGTGTTCTAGCATTGAAGAAGAGTTGGAAGAAGAATTGCTTCATATATGCCTCTTTTCTCTGCCTTAAGGAGGCTCAGAGCGGTTTACATTCGCCTTCCCTTTCCTCTCCCCACAACAGACACCCTGTGAGGTGGATGAGGCTGAAAGAGTCCTGATATTCCTGAAGAAGAAGAAGAGTTGGTTCTTATATGCCAAAGGAGGCTCAAAGTGGCTTACAATCACTTCCCATTCCTCTCCCCACAACAGACACCCTGTGGGGTGGGTGAGGCTGAGAGAGCCCTGAGATTCCTGCTCGGTCAGAACAGCTTTATCAGTGCTGTGGCGAGCCCAAGGTCACCCAGCTGGCTGCATGTGGGGGAGTGCAGAATCTAATCCAGCGTGCCAGATTAGAAGTCCGCACTCCTAACCACTACACCAAACTGGCTCTCTCATTGGGCAGAGAAGGTTGCCAACCCTAATTGGGAAATTCCTAGAGATTTGGGGGCATAGCCTAAAGAGATTTGGGGGCATCTGCAGGATGACCACCTATTTGTGCCACGGGGAACTGCAGTCTGGAGACAAACTTTAATTCCTAGAGTTGGCAACCATAGGCAGAGACATTCCTATTCCACCATGTTGGGGGGGGGGCAATTCTTTAATTGATAGTCCATCTCTTTCTGTCTTGTTCTGTTCTACAACTGGCTGCTGGTTTATTATCGGGGGCAGAGATTCCCAACCAGGGATCCACGGACCCCCTAGGGGTTCGCGGGAGCTCCAGTGGGGGTCCGTAGCATTCCCCCTTCTGCCTTAATGGGCCACAGTTAAGGAATTAGCCGCTTCCATTGCTCCCCCTCCCCCCTCCCAAGCAGGAGTGAGCTCTTTCATGGGTTCTGTGCCTGGGACGGGGTAGACCCTGCGTATCTACTCCCTCTTTAAACCGCCTTCTGGCTTTCCCCCCTCAGGCCCCCTCGATCCTGCCTGATAACGTGGGCAGTGATGTCACTTCCCATGACATGTCACTTCCGGGGGTGTGGCAGGGAAGTCTGGCCATCTGGTACCACTTCTGGCGCTCCTGGAAGCCTGAAAAATTATTTCAGCGGCATCTTTGCAGTCAAAAGGCTGAAAAAGGCTGGTCTGTTTTGGGGGTGGGTTAACATGAAGTGGATTGATTGTCATTTGTTTTGCAGTTTGTAAATTGTTGCGAGTAGACAGAGCTTTGGCAAAGAAGGTTGTAAATAAATCACTGAGCCCAAGTTGCAGGCAGAGCATCCTTCTTTCCCCATTTTATCCTCCTTCGTTGGAGAAAACAACATGAGTGGAATTCTGGAGACAAGGAAGAATAGTTTTCATGCTGTCAAGTGTTGCTTGAAACAGTTACTTCCTACGAGAGCATCTTTTGGCTTGGGGAGTAATCACGTGACCCTGTGAGGGAGGGAAGTAGGTCTGGAACGATTCCCTTCCCTCTGGCAGGATTTGGGCTTGAATATGGGGCCTCCAGCCAGACTTCAGCGCTACTGTTTTGGAAGGTCCCTCTTGGCAGAAACCTATTTTAAAAACAACGGCTTCCTTCCCAGGCACAGGCCCAAGGCTGGATGGCGAACAGAAGCCTGAAGCTGCCGTGGCCATCTGGGGAAGCTTTTTCCTCACCATGTCCTTGCCTGCATTTCCCAGGAGACGCACCTCGCAGGCTTTTCCAGCTCCGAGAGGAAGCACTGAAATATTTACTTGCCTCCCCTCCAAAATCTGTTCTCATTAAGGAGGTTAAAAGTAAACGAACCGCATAATGTGGAAACCAGAGATTTTTCCTTCCTATAAACACGGTTTTCACTGCTCAGAGAAGATGTACGCAGGCCACAGAGAAATGGCAGCGTGAAGAGCAAGAGACAGTTAAGTGCTTGCAAAGTCGGGCTGGAAAGTCCGAGGTTTGCACGGATTTTCGAGGGAGCCTCAAAGCAACCACAGGTCAAGATGGGTCACAAAGCCTCTGAAAGTGGGTTGCAGGTTGTCCTCCTCTAATGGGCTTTCAGTCGCTCTCTTTTATCTTTTGGAAACCAAGGTCTGACCCTGGAAACAGTCTCTTCGACATCATCCATGAGTTGGAGTTTTTCCTTCACAGCATAGACCTTAGGCTTGACTTAAATATGGTTCTAGCAATGCTTCCGCATGGACATTTTATACTTCTTTAATGCTTTATTCAGGCTGGACTCCCTGATATCCATCCAATACAGTCACCCTTAGAGATGTCAGACCACCCCACCTACCCACCCTGGCCGGGGGCCCTGGGATTATAGCTCATTTCCAGATGAAAAGATCAATTCCCTTCGCAAAAAAGGCAGCTTTGGAGGATGGACTCCATAGAATTATACTCCACTGAAGTCCCTCCCTGCCCCCAATCCCACCCACTCCTGACTCTACCCCCAAAGTATCCAGGTATGTCCCAAGTGAGAGCTGGTAGTCCCTATCCCCCGTACTCTGCGCCTGTATTCAGCTCCCAGGTCTTAGTGCTGGACCTGGGTCAAGGAACACAGAAGCATGGAATCATTCAACCCTTTAATGTGAGTTCAGCTCATGGTACAAAACTGTACTGAAAATTCCAGAACAATCCCCCCCCCCCCCCCCCGGTATACACACGACAGAAAAAAGAATCCTTCCATGGTTGCAGGCCGTTGGCTACAGAATAGTTCGACCTAATTGGATCCTTAGTGGATCCTGCTGTGAGCCATCCAATCTGGCTGCAGTGAAAACAAACAAATCTACTGTCTCCCATGGGGAGGGCAGCCATTGTGTCCGGGTGTGTGTTTCCTAATGATAAAATCAGAGTCCAGTAGCACATTTAAGACCAACAAAGATTTATTCAAGGCGTGAGCTTTCGAGTGCAAGCACTCTTCCTTGTGGACATTTTATACTTCTCCAATGCTTTGTTCATACTGGGCTCCCTGATACCCATGCAATACCCAGCCGGGGTCCCCCTAGCCCTAACAAGTTATGGAGAACAGGAGGACATGTTGTAGGAGGCTGTGGGAGCCTCATGCGCTCACCTGGATCCCACAACAGTCAGGGGAAAGTTCTGTTTTCCTACACCTGTTCTGTTTTGAAGGAAGGAGAAGTGTTTTAGTCAGGGATCATTTGGAGAAATACGAGGCCATCCACACAGCAACTAAGGATTCCCTGCCGGGGTCTGTTGTGAATTCTCCTGCCGCTCTCTTGCTGCACATATGGCTCTTTCCCCAGCCATCCATTAGCGTTTCTAGGTGAAACGGGGCCTGGTGCTTGCCAGCGACCCTTTTAATTAAGGAAATAAGCTGGAGTTTGCATAGTGAATAACTCTCTGTGGGGTTTTACACCAACCCCCCTCCCGGGTAACACTGTTTTAGATAAAAGAGCTACGTGAGGGAATGCACGGCTTTGTAGGGTAAGGCTAAGCAGCAAGGAGGATGGAGGTCAAATCCAGCTGCACAGAGATTTATCATCTGGTTCCAGAACACCTCTCAATTCTGAGAATCTGCTCTCTTATTGTGCTATGCTGCTTGCCACTTTCTCCCTGTATTGGGCACTCTTCAATAAACTCTTGTTGGACTACTGTAATGTAGTTCACCTGGGACTGCCCTTGGCCCCTACTGCTGAGGCAGGTGAGGCTGAGAGAAAATTGTGACTGGCCCAAGGTGACCCAGTTGGCTCCATGCAGAGGAGTGGGGAATCAAGACCAGTTCTCCGGATTGGAAGCTGCCGTTCTTTAACCATATCTCTAAGTTCACTCTCTTATTGGCCTGCTTTTGCTTACATGCAAAATGAAATTGTGACCAAAGATAATATTTTTAAGAACATTTGCCACGCTTGTGGACTTCCTAGGAACTTCTAATAATTGGTCAGTGTGGGTGAAACAGGCCATGGGGCTTAATGGTTTACTGGTCAGCCCCAGCATGGTGGCTCCTTTTGTTTCTGGAGAAATTTCATCCATTGCATTTTTCATCTGCAAAACCACACAGGGAGTAACTCCTTCTCCGGGACTGTTCTGTGCCCCACCATCATAGCGCCCCCAGCCGAAATCACACGCAGTCCTAAAAAAAGAAAGCACATTTGCATAATTATTCTGAGCATAGATTTCTGATGGATTGGCTTGGCTCAGTGAACGCGCAGCCCTGTCCAAAACGAACATGCAGTTCAAGGGGATGTTCAAAACCTGGGGTTGCGTGAGGTCCCCTGGGGAGGCCAGAATGTAATTGAATTGGACATTTGCAAAGGCAGGGTGCACAGGTCACCTTGCCTTTCCTGGCCCACCCAAGGAAGGGATTTGTGCTTCCAGATCTCACATCGTCAGGGAAAACAAAACAACATATATGGAGAGGGAGATCTTAGCACCTCTCCGTTCCTTCCTGTTGCCATGGGAACTGCTGCTTGATAGTAAAGCTCTCGTGTTCTGCTTATTTATCTGTGCATCAAGGCAGCAAACAAACGCCTGGAGAGAAAGCATCTTTGCTCAGTGAGATTCTGGGTATAAAGTCGGATATCTGGACTGCAAGGCTAAGGGAGCCTCTGGCAGCACCAGACCCACCACACCAAGCCCTTGGCTTTTGCCAAACGGTGTTATCAGTTGTTACAACTTGATGGTGCTAAAGTGGTCCTACCATTCTGTTTCTCCCTTGACAACTTTGGGTCTCTGTTTTCCCTTCAGCAGGATCCTGCGCTTACTTACCCTGTGAGTGTGCATTACAGAGTCTTTTCTAAAAACGGTTTTCCTATAGCAAATATTTCACCATTCCGAAAATGACGGGAACCCAGAAATAAAATGACATGTATTGGTTTGAACATAGAAGCACGTTGGGGGATGAAAACGCCTTTTCGTAAAGCTCGCTGTGAAATCTTCTGGAATAACGGCCTCCCAGGTATGTTCCTTGCTTTAAAAGAAAAAAGGATGCAGGGAAATAATCAAAAACTCAGTGTAGGCATTTGCAGCTACTGCAGTGTGGTGGCAAAAAGCTCAGGCTAAGATCCAGGAGGTGCCTGGTTCAAATCTTACACCACAAAATTACCTAGGGGTCTTTCTCTCTTGCTCTCTTCGTCCCTCAATAAAGGCATTGGTCTACCTTATAGGGGTGTTGTGAAGGTGACTGAAATAATATCCTTCAAAACCAATGTGCTACTACTTTTTGTTTAACAGAGCAGCTGAAAACAGAGAATGCAGATGCTAATATTCTGCTGTTTAAGGATCCTACCCACAGTACATGGCATGCCATCTGCCTATGGACCAGAATTCAGTGCAATTTTTGCCTCTGATTAATGTGGGCTTGCGAGCTTAAATGGACTCCATGGAATGGACTTCAGGGAATGGTAGAGGATAGGAAGGCCTGGAGGATCATTGTCCATGGGGTCGCGATGGGTTGGACATGACTTCGCAACTAACAACAACAACAAAATGTGGGCTACTCCAGGGACTGACCCAGGTTAAATCTCACCACCGGTTCAATCTTACCTTTAGCAAACCCCTCTCTCAGCATTCTCCCATACAGCGATAATAATACTGGTCTACCTTGCAAGGTTGTTGTAAAGGACTGTGCAATGTATGCGAAGAGCTTTGAACGTGCACCACTGTTGTTCTAAATGCCGCCGCTCAGCTTTCTTTCCTTCTTCAACACCCAGGCTTTTCTTAATCATTTTTGTTTAGGACTAAGGCCTTGTTTAGGACTCTCTCTGGACCTTCGTGCACTTCTTCCCCCTGCTCAGTTTTTCTGGCTTCCCATCCCTATAGGGTGCCCAGTGCCATCTCAGGGTCCCTTTCCTCTCTCTCTGCAGGGAGCCGGGGGAAACAGCAGCAGAGGTCAGACACTCTTTCTGAGCAGCGAGGGTGGGGGGTGGAGGGGATTCTTGGTCTCCCCTCCTCCTACCTCTCCGGCAGCTGGATTTTGCCTGGTAAGGTCAGCCCCCTGCCAATCCCTAACAGCTGCGAGAACCCAGCAGAAATCAAAAACCCTGCGCGTTTGCAACGAAACGGAGGGGGAAGAGAGGATGTGGAATTAATTTTTTATGCTGCAAGCGGAAATGGAGATTACATAAGCCTCCCCTTGTCTTTCTGGTGCACTTCTGCGGCCTTCGGTGTGCCTGTGGTTAAAGCTGGCTGGTTTAGAAACTCGACAAAACCCTCCAGCGCTGACCAAAGCAATTCCCTCCCATCCCCACCCCCAGTCTGGTAATGCTCCAGGCTGTAACAGTAAATGTTTTTCCATTGATTATTAAGAATAAATTCTCCTGTCCTGCTGGAACAGAGGTTGCCTTCCACGCAGTCGCTTCTGTACAATGCTCAATTGTTCTCTCCCCACCCCCCGGCCGTCAGCGACTTGCATAGTTAGAACTGGGATTCCACATGCGTTGGACACAGGGCTGTGTTTCCCATTAAAGAATCTGGCCATTCCGGCCCCGGTGGACAATCACGTGGACAATCCTACGTCCACGTGGAAATGCCGCATCCCTTTACATTATTTTTCTCCCCCTTCACAAATTGCTTTTTGCTTAAGTCCAGAATTGTTTCTTAATCAGTTTTTCGTGCTGGTGGGGTCAGGGTGTTAATTACTGCTTTTCTAATTGCAGTCAAAATAATTTCTCATTCATTTTCTTAACAAATGTTTGTTTGTTTGTTCGTTAACATAAAATTATTGTTCATCCATTTGCTGTTGTTGCATGCAAAGCTGCAACAGCAGCACTGTTTTGGATTCTAGGAGCTCCCAAACAATAGCTGAGATATTGTGATGCTAAGACCGTTATGCTTTTTAGAACTATCTCCCCCATTTCTGAAAATCTGGGGGTTTCTCTAGGTTTACTGGGGTGAAATCCCCCATAACCGTACATGGCCCCATTGTGTGGATGTTTTGATCCACCCTCAGGGGCCAGATACATAGATAATTCCTGCATGTACTGTAGGCATATACAGCGTGTTTTGAAATATATTTAAATGTGACAACGTACCCACAACTATAATTATAATAATGCACTATTTTGAGTTTTGTGTTATCTCTTCACGGTGTCTTTGGGTCATACCAATGGGCTCATCCAAATTTTTGGAAATTGCTATTTGGAAACTTCTAGAGCTAGCTCTTAGGCACAAAAAAATCTCCCTCAACAGAAATGCAGCTTACGACTACACAAGCTTAATTGGGAGAAGTAGCACCTTCCTGCTCAATTCTCTTTCTTCCATCAACCCCCCCCCCGCCCCCCAAAAAATCACAATCACTGACCAGATGACTGATATACTGATAGGAACGTTTCCCTCTCTCTTTTTTTTAAATCTCCAGTTTCTCTTTCTGCAGTTCTGTCTGTAAGTAGTCTCTGCTTTGTATAATTTATTCATTTTCTTCTGCGCTCTGGCACCCAGACAGAAGGCTAGTCCTATTTTGACCGTCCCTCTCCAAATTATATACTCCCTTTGGTTTATTGCAGAAATTATTCTCTGTTTTCAGCCTCTGTTTTCCCCACCTCTACTTCTCAGAGGGCAGAAACCAAGACCCACCCGCTGCGGTAGCCTCAGGGGTAGCTGTTTCCAGCCTCCACTCTCGAGCGTGGGATAGATTCACAGTCTTGTTTTCCCATTTCAGGCCCATGCCAAATGGTATAATTGTGTATGCTAACTAAGTTATGCATGATGTATTTTATGTGGAATCAGTAAACACACGTAAAGAGCGTGAGTCACAAGCCAGGATCTCTTTGGCTCGCACCCAAGGGCTCACACCTCTGCCCACGCTGGTTTCTATCTGGAGGCAGGAATGAGCAGACAAAAAGCACAGTTGGGGTGTTGCAGATCGTTCTTCTTCTCTGCTGCCAGCCTGTACCAGTTTACTTGCACCCCAGGTTCCTTGCAGTTCTCTGTTTGTTTCCTTCTATGACTCACTTGTACATGATAAGTCATCAAAGGGTTGCAAAGACACCCGAAGTCTGCAATCCTGTCTTGTCCAGAAGAAATGAAAACATGAAAAGTTTTGTCGTGGGAAGGAATACATGAGTCTATGGAACTGCGTTTTTAAAGGGTCGACTTTTTCGTCCATTTCCGCACTAAAATCTGCTTCCTTGGGCATAGTTATCAGTTTGTTTCCTTTTGTGATTCACTGTGACTTGTGCGTGATAAGTCATCAAAAGGTTACGAAGACACCAGAAGTCTAGCAATATGGTTCAGATTTGCATGTTTAAAGAGTCAACAGTGCCAGGGTTTGAACCCGGGACCTTCTTCATCAGGGGTAGTCAAACTGCGGCCCTCCAGATGTCCATGGAGCACAATTCCCATGAGCCCCTGCCAGCGCTGGCAGGGGCTCATGGGAATTATAGTCCATGGATATCTGGAGGGCTGCAGTTTGACTACCCCTGTACATGCCAGGCAGTTGCTCTGCCACTGAGCCACAACCTTGCAGGGAACTAGGTAGCCACAACCTTGCAGGGAACTAGGTTGCATTTCTGTGCGCTGATCTTTCCTATCACTTCCTTCCCAAGGTCAGTTTTGCTTATTTTGAAGGGCACTGCTGAGTATCACAACCTACTTTTGCGTTCTGGCATAGGTGCCCTGCACTTCCTTCCTTTGCAATCTGGATCCTGTCCCCACCACCAGCACTCCCTGGCACACTCAAAGAAGTTCCTTTCCCCATTCATATACATCTTTAAAGAAAAGGGTTTAACAATCAATAGGCTCTTAGCTTGAGATTTCATTAAGGGTTTCTCTGCACTCTATCGATTGCCTGCCAGGGCAGTGCCAAGGCCCACTTTGCAGCACAGAGCAAGAACGCATCAAGCTCTGATAAAATCAGGAAGCAAATCCTTTCCATCAGCTGTCCTGCTCGCTGTTTGAATCGGCCGACCTCAAGGTTTAGCCAATCTGAGTTGGGAAAATCCTGGAAGGGTTGCCAGCTCTGGGTTGGGAATGACCTGGAGACTTTGGGGGTGGAGCCAGGAGTGGGCGGGACTTGTGGCATGGGGGACCTCAGTGGAGTATAAAGCTATGGATTCCACCCTCCAGTGTGGCTGTTTTCTTCAGGGGAACTGATCTCTGTTGCCTGGAGATGAGCTATAATACCAGAGGGTCTCCAGGTCCTGCGAGGGGACTGCCATGCCTAACCTGGAGTTGTGTGGGTGGAACTGGGGATGGCAGGGTTTGGGGAGGGGGTTTTCCTAAGCAGGGTATAATGCTTCAGGGTTCACCTTCCAAAGCAGCCATTTTCTCAGGGGGAATTGACGTCATCTAGAGCAGGGGTAGTCAACCTGTGGTCCTCCAGATGTTCACGGACTACAATTCCCATGAGCCCCTGCCAGCATTTGTTGTAATTCCAGGAGCTCTCCAGAGATTAGCAACCCTATTGTGGCTCTGTGGAAGAGCCAGAAGGTCCCAGATTCAATCCCCGGCATCTCCAGGTAAAAAGACTGGGCAGTTGGAGATATGAAAGACCTTTTCCTGAGAGACTGGAGAGCCACCACAAGTTTGATTAGATTATATTGACATAGAAGAAGAGGATTTTAAAATTATTATTATTTATGATTTATTATATTTTTATACCACCCTTCCATATGGCTCAGGGCAGTTTACATATAACATCACGGGGGAATGCATGGAACAACCTAACATGTAACATAGTCAAATACAACAACAATAATCTAACAATGGTTCTGAATGACACAGTCATCTTAAACAACAATATAACAGGAACGGTAACTTAGCTAAGGATCCCAGAGAGGTCAGACTGGTTCAGGCCATGGAGGGGATGTGTGAGGGGGACCTATGGATGTTATTTGGGTTTGGTCAGTCTCAGGCAAATGCTTGCTGGAGGAGCTCCCTTTTGCAGGCCCTGCAAAATTGTGGGAGTTTATACGCTCTTTCCTCCCATGAGCCCCTGCCAGCACTTATAGCCCGCGATACACTCATTGTGCCTTTTTCTGTGCTTAATTCTGTATATCCTTCTTTGTATATCATGGAGCACAAGTTCCATGCGCCCCTGCCAGCATGGTCATTGTAGTCCATGGACATCTGGAGGACTACAATTTGGCCTCCCCTGTTCTATAGCATTATGCCCCACTGAAGTCCTTCCCCTCCCCAAATCTTGGCCCTCCCACTCAAGCTCCACCCCCAAACTTTCCAGGTAATGCGCATCCTGGAGCAGGCAGCCCTACCTTTGTGCTCGGGTCTCCCCGGTCGCTTTAACTGCTTTAACTGCTACACTGCACTGACATGTTGCAGTTCTTCCCTAAGCAACGCGTCAATCGGTCCTTGGAGAACAACCCAGTCTCCAAAGAAGGTGCGCAGGTCTATAAGAGAGGCCGGGAGACAGCAAGCAAGCAAGCATGGGTCTGACATTCATGCGTTGAAAGATACCTAGCCCAGCGGTTTACCAAGGCGAGGCAAAACGCCACCAGGGACCCTCCGAAAAGCGGAACGTCACGCCTGCCTGGGCACAGGCCTAAGTTATTTGCGGCGCTCAGATTTTCCTGCCGTTACTCGATGCCATGCTCGACTGCTATGGGAGATACGCTGTTCTCTGCCGTACAGGAACCCAGATTTGGAAGGGGGGGGAGAGGAGTTGGCACGGCTCTGTGCTTTGCCAGTTTTAATCAAAGGATGATCGAGAGCAGGTGGCCGAGCGGGAGATGGATAGATGTGCCAAGTTCTGAGATGCTTTGGAGGAGCTGAATTCCAGCCAGGCCTTACTGAATCGGCCTTGGGCTAACCCATGCAGGTGGAATGAAGTCTTTTTGCTTTCAATGGGATCCCCCCCCCTTTCTCACCAGGGGCAGTAGTTGTCAAATGTTTCAAGCTTCCAAGAAGCTTACCTGCCTTTTTAGAGTAGCCAACCTCCAGGTGGTATCTCTGAACAAGTGAGATCAGTTCCCCTGGAGAGAATGGCTACTTTGGAGGGTGAATCATGAAATACTGTACTATTTTCTGTGCTATGCTTAACTGCAGCCAGGGGGATTTGGGTATATTCTGTGAGGCACCCTCAGCTGAGCTGACAAGGGAATGGTTGAGCCTCTACTCTGCATGCAGAAAATCCCAGGTTTGGTCCCCAGGATCTCCAGCTGAAATGATCAGGCCACAGAAAACCTGTCTGAAACGCTGGTGGAGAGTGGCTGCCAGTCAGAGAGGACAATACTTGATAGGCCAGTGCTCTCTGGTAACTTCTTGGGTGTGTAGCTCTTGGCATTTCCACGTAAAGACTCAGGTTTTGAGAAAGGCCTCTCCCTGGAGAGAGACTGTCGGATGGGGTAGGGCAGGGGTAGTCAACCTGTGGCCCTCCAGATGTCCATGGACTACAATTCCCATGAGCCCCTGCCAGGCAGGGGCGCATGGGAATTGTAGTCCATGGACATCTGGAGGGCCACAGGTTGACTATCCCTGGGGTAGGGTACGCCATGCTGTGCTTGTACGCGTGACTTCGCATGGTCTTTTGCTTCAACCTCTTGAGGCTGTCCTTTGTCAGATTTCACAATTTGCATCTTGAACTCGGGACAAGGGAGAAAAGTAAGCCCACCCTGATTCGGCGAGAGAGACTTGCAGAGGAATTAGGAATCTGGGTTGGGAAATTTGGAACTGGGAGGGCACAGCTTGGAGTGGGTGGGGTTTGGGGGAGGGGAGGGACTCTCAGTGACAGAGTCCACCTCCAAGGCTCTGTAGTCTGAAGATCAGTTGTAAAAGGGGTGGGGTGGGGGGAAGAATCTCCATTCCTCACCTGGAGGTTGGCAACCTTCAAGTTAATGGTAGTTTCCACATCCAGATTTGCCTTCCTCTGCAGGGGTAGTCAGCCTGTGGTCCTCCAGATGTTCATGGACTACAATTCCCATGAGTCACTGCCTCTGGATAAGGAAGTGCTCTTCCTCTTGAGATCACATGGGCCTCAAGGTGATTTCATCCATGGGCCAGTTTCCCCCTGCCTTGCAAGTTTCTACCTCTCCCTCCCCTCATGAATGAGGGTAGTGGATCAGTGTGGAATCATCAGAAAGGAGAATCAATATGAAATGGAAACACTGGCGGCTCGGTTTTGATGGGGGAAGCACATCTCCTCCTCCCCAGGGCTGGCAGCTGGAGAACTGTCCAGTCTTTATGGGGGGGTGGGGGGGTGCAGTCAGCTGCTGTCTGTTCAAAAGTTAAGAGCTGCCTAGCTGGGGCTGTGATGTTTGGATTCATTGTAGAATTAATATTGGATTACCTTGATGACATACAATGGGACCTGGGGAAAAGTTGGAAGATCATAGCTGTTCCTATTGATCTGCAATTCTGTATTATTTCCTGCCAAATTTGGGGAGTTTACGGCTAGGAAGCAGAAGACACATGTGGAGCATTGCTATTCTTACACGACATTGGACTTTTTAGGGCTTATGGTGCCTGATATAGTGTAGAGTAGCCATTCTGGTGTAGCGGTTAATCTGGAGAACGGAGTTTGATTCCCCACTCCTCCTCCACACGTAGATTCAAAGGAAGATCAGGGTTACTACTCTGCAGAGGAAAGCAATGCCAAATCGCTTCTGCTCATGTCTTGGAAAACCCAGGGGCCTGGGGTCACCATGAGTTGGTTGTAACTTGACAGTGCATAAATGTGGGAATTGACCTGATTTATGCTATGGGGAGGGGATGTGCTCTGCAGGTGTTCTAAGGCAGGGGTAGTCAACCTGTGGTCCTCCAGATGTTCATGGACTACAGTTCCCATGAGCCCCTGCCAGCGTTTGATGGCAGGGGCTCATGGGAATTGTAGTCCATGAACATCTGGAGGACCACAGGTTGACTACCCCTGTTCTAAGGCATTTCCCCCTTTTAAATGAATACGTAACTCCAGGTTTGGCCCTTGCTAAGGTTATCCCATGGCACAGCAAGGCCTTCTGCACATGTTCAAGTTGTGGCTTCCTGCCCATCATGTTTAACTCTGGCCAAGTTTATCCAGTTGTATGAGAAGACCCTCCATGTCTGCCCCATGCCCCTCTTCCTGCGATGATTTCATTTTTGCCGGGCTGGCCATGACTAGTCTTAACTGATCCATTTCCACACAAGGGCCGACCCTGGTTGGTTTATGAGATCGGATGGGACCGGGCTGGCCCCGGCCACCCAGGTCAGGGCAAGAGATATATGTGATATATGGCTTAGAATACAAGCCCGGTAGAAGATGTGAAATTAACAAGCGACAAACCATCGACATTAAAATCTCGTCCCTTAAAACCCACGCGCCCTTTCTCATTTGCTAGAAACGACTCCGGAGGCGGCTTTGCTATCGGGAGGTGCGCTTTGCACATGCCCTTGGCCACTTTATTCAACCAAAAAACCCAGCCAGCGCCTGGCCGCGTTTCCTGCTGCTGCCGGGGCCCTTTAAACGGCGGCGGTGGGAGGAGACGGGGGCCGGCCTGGAGCCAGCGCCGGTGGCGCCCTTTGCTGGCTGCTGCGGCGGCGCTCCGGCTCCGGCTCCGGTGCAGAGGGGGGTTTGCGCCGCCCCGCCCTCCTCCTCCTCCTCCTCTTCCTCCCCGCTTCCAAGCCCGGAGCCCGGCAGCCGCCGCCAGACCGCCCGCCCGTCCGCCCGCCGCTGGAGCTGCCCTTCGTGCCTGTCGGAGCCCGGTAAGCGCGGCGCCCGCGCCGACCACCTCCTCCTCCTCCTCCTCCTGGCAGGGTTTTTTTTTCAATGGAGCTGCGCAGCCCGCCTCGCCTCGCCTGGCGCGGGTGTCTCCTTTCATGCGCTCCTTATTTTAAGCTCTGGAGCTTGGTGCACGCGGCAGGGAAATGGGGGGTGGGGGGATCGCTGGCGTGGGCGCCCCCCACCCACCAACCCACCCCGCCGCCTTCCCTGCCCCCTCTCTGGCTCTCCTTGCCTGGTTCCGCGCGCTCCTTCTGTTTGCACCCCGCTGCTGCCCGCCCGCGGGTCGCCTTGCACGTGTGGATGAGCGTGCGCGTGTCTGCGTTTGCCTCGGCGGTGCTGCGTGTCTGGAAAGACCGTCGCGCGTGGGGGGGGGGTTTTGGGGGGGAGATGGCCCCCTCTCGGGGAGGGGGGACCTTTGCAGAGCCCCCCCCTCCCTCCCGTCTCCGCACACACCCTCTTTCATTGTTTGCAGGTGTGGTGGTGGTGGTGGGAGTGTCAAGGCAAGGCGAGGGACGTGCCCAGGTGGTTTGCCGTGGCCTGCCTTGGAGGTGTCCCATTCAGGTCCTAGCCAGGGTCCACCTCTGCTTAGCTGAGGAGCTGGGGCCATCCTGGGCTGTCCAGGTGAGGGCCAATATCGTTTTCTCTTAAAGAGAAATGGGTTTGGGGGGTGGGGGCTGCGTTTTTTGGGGGGAGAGGTCCAGCCCTTTAGGGAAAAAGCGCCCTTCTTCCCCGCCCGTGCCATTTTGGGGTTGCACACTTTAGTGGCGTTTCTCGCTCTTCGGCATCTCGAGCCACCGGGAGTGTGCCTGTGCGCATGCACATCTGTCTGAGTGGGAGAGATTTCCCTTTGCTGGAGGTGTGCCAGGCTAGATCAACACCTCCACATGCGGTGCTAAGGCAAGGATGGATTTCTCAGGAATGTTTCATATTCTCCCCTCTCTTTAAATTAAAAAAAGAAAAACAATTCTGGGTGTATCTAGCTCAGTCCTTGCATGAGAAATGTATTGTTCAAGTGGGTGGGCTCAGCGTTCTCTTACACCGGTGTTTGCAAATGGACCAGTGAGAACCAGACGATAGGCGTGCCTGCCATGATTTGGGGGTGACAGTCTTCTGCAGCTGTGGCCCCCCTACCTGCTGTGGCCCCATTTCACACCCGGTGTCCACCCTTGTGTGCAAATTGCTCCCGATTGGCGGGGCTGTGGCTGTATGGGCTTCTTCCCGCCTACCTTCCTTTTATCAATGGACCCCGTTTTTCTTTCTTCCTTTCCGTGGCTTGCAGGTGCTTATTGTGTCTGCTGTGGCAGTCGTGTTCCTCCCAGATACAACAAAACCCCTTTAAACCCACACCCACACCCCCAAGACTTATCCTGCTGACCCGTCTCCTGCTTTCCAGGGCATACCTTCTTGCATTATTTATCTTTAGCAAAACGCCTGTCATTATGACGGGTGGCTTATGTGCACTGCATTGGTATATGCATGTGTGTTTATGCACACAGTGTATCCCTTGTGCGCTTTGCGCACAGAAACAGATTGCATCCCCTGGCAGGAGCCTCTCGGAGGTGGAGGGCACTGCCGTCTGCTGCATGCAGCTGTGACCCCCCCCCCCCAGGACTATATGCTTTTTTCCTATAGGAATGAATGGCCGTTTAAGAGAGAACGTATGCCTTATACCGGGGACCCTTGAGACTCAAGCCTGTTTCTGCAATCTGTCTCCCCCCCCTTCCCCCCGTTACTTGGATACCATTGAGTATGTTGGAATGTTGTGAGCCACAATAAATTGTTATGGTTTGGGTGTCATGTGCTTCGGAGCGAGACTGAAGAAATTAGGCCTCTGTGTTTGTGCGCAAGATGTTTTCTACGCTTCCTTCAAGCACCCCTTAAATGCAGAGAGATATTAAAATTTCTTGCATGGCGTGTGCGTAACGCACTCAGTCGACCTTCGGATCCCATGACCACCAGGCAAGAGACATTCGGAGGTGGCTTGCCGTGGCCTGCCTCCCCGTCACGACCTTCTCCCATCCAAATTCTAGCCAGGGCCTGCTGCTGCTTAGTTTCCAAGATCTGACTAAATTGAGCTTGCCTGGGCTATCCAGCTGTAGACCAGTGGTCGCAGAGGGAAGCTGAGATTTGGCTACTTGATCTTCGCAAGCAGCTGAGCCCATTGCCCGTTGAAGAGGAGGGCTGCTCTCCCAAGATTGATCGGAGCTGCTCCTCCTGGATGGACCATTAATCCCTCCTCCCCCTTCCCTGCTGCAGATGTATCACTCCTGTCCGGTGGGCTTATAGATGTACGCATTCATTCATTTTATGAACCGAGTGATTAAGACTCCACCGTAGCATGAATGGTTCTCGCCTCGCCCTGTAACAGATGGCCGGGTGCCAAAGGGAGGCCTCCCTTCAGCATAGGCCATGAAATAGTTTAGTCTTTTCTTGTTTTTAATGTTGATTTGGGGATGCTAATTCCGTCTGCTGTTTTTATGGCTTTTGCAAGAGGACTTGCCTGCATGCTGCGGTGAACCCACTGGTAGCCTGCGTGTAAGAACGGGCAAGTGGGGATTTTCGCTTTACAATTGAAATCTGGGGACTCTTTTCTGGGTAAAGGTGAGTTTTAAATCAGATGTGCAGGTGTACCTGTGTGTACCACCACCACCCCTGCAATTTCTATGGATTGTAACTTTTTAAGTATATCAATATATTTGTCTGGTGGGTGCCCGCTCTGTGCATCTGATGGTGAGCTCTGACTCACGAACGGTTAGGCTGGAGTGAATTTTATCAGCCTTCTGTTTTATTGTGGAGGACTGGTGGTGGCCCCTCTGGAATCAGTACAAGGCAACTCCACGTGTTCTAGAGCAGGGGTAGTCAACCTGTGGTCCTCCAGATGTTAATGGACTACAATTCCCATGAGCCCCTGCCAGCAGCTGCTGGCAGGGGCTCATGGGAATTGCAGTCCATTAACATCTGGAGGACCACAGGTTGACTGCCCCTGTTCTAGAGAATGTGGCTGGTTGGTTTCTTGTTAGGTGTGGTGCTGAGCTAGATTCGCTATGCCAGCCTGAAATTGCCCCATCTTGGAAGCTAAACAGAGTCGTGCTTGGTTAGAACGTGGATGGGAGACTTCCAAGAAAGTCCAGGGTTGCCATGCAGAGGCAGGTAATGGCACAAACACCTCTTTCTCCCCTCCCTTGAAAACCCCATGAGGGATTGGCACAAGTCAGAGGTGACTGGCTAGCACTTTCCAGCATCAGTCTACTGAACTGGGATTTAATTTTTTCATGGGTTCTGATTTGACACCGTCACATCTGGCCTTAATAGGCACCAGGGGCAGTTCAGAACCTACAGGAAGTAGTTGTGCCCTGTGCTTTGTTTTGCCAATTCCTCCTTGTTTGAGAGAGGGTTACAGATCTCCTCTTTTTGGAACTTTGTTTTTTCCTCCCGATTTTAGTGATGGGCCCACTTGTCACTTTCATTGTAGGGTCTTCTGGTTTCACAGTGTAACAACCTCCCTCCCTACGCTAGGTGTGTGTCTGCATTTGTTCTTCGTGTTCCTCCACGCAATGGATTCTGAGCCACAGAAGCTGATTCCAAAATACATCTAGTTAAGTGTTTAAAGGGGCTGGCTCCGTGTTCTTTGTGGGATGGGTTAACACAGCTCCCTCTCTAGAATTGGAACAGGAATCTGAAGTCTAGATCTGAGGGAGAATGCTGAGAAGATGCCGGATGGCCGTTGCGTTCATTCAATGTTTTCCGTTTCAAGATTGTGGCTGATTCGGCCTACTTATTCTAAACTTCGGTGGACTCGCTCTGCGCTCTTTTACTTCCTCCTTGAGACTTTTAAGGTGAAGCATTTCGGGAATATTTTTGATCCCTCTGTTTTGGTGAAGGCTCCAATCTGCTTTCGGAACTTCTGGAGCCTGCTGGATCTCAGAGAGAGTGGTATAACCCATGCAGAGTGGTATAGCCCATGCTGGGTGCTTGTAAGATTCACACTCTGGTGAGAATGAATCTCAGGGCTAAAAAGAATTCTTTCCTAGCCTGGATGGCCCAGGCTAGCCCACTGTCATCAGCTCTTGGAAGCAAAGCCACATTGGCTCGGATTCGGATGAGAGACTGCAGAGACAGGCAATGACGAATCACCCTTGCATGTCTCTTGTCTTGAACCCCTTATGGATTTGCCATAAGTTGGCTACAATGTGAAGGGTGCTCTCTACCAAAAGAACTTCTGCCTGAGACCTCAAGGATTTGCGGCTTCTCTCGGGGATCGGACTTGGTCTATGTTCAGAGGAGCTCTCTGGAGTCTTCTATTAATTTTTGGATAAAATTCAGTTGGCCAATTGGTGCAAATGGGGTCTCCGGGCCTTTGAGTAAGAGCGGCCCAGTGTGGTGGGTTAGACTGGGTGTGTGACGTTCCCAGAGTCACCTAGCAAGTTTCAAACTGGCTCTTCCAGATTCTAGTTTGATGCACTAGTTGCTGTGCCACACTAAGAGGTTTTGTCATTTTTTACATTTTAGCCGCGGGTGGGGAGTGGGGGAGGTGTTTCCAGCCTGGGGACTGTTGATTGGATATTATTACGCTGTTACTGCTTATGTCCTAAGAACATGAGAGAAGCCATGCTGGATCAGGCCACTGGCCCATCCGGTCCAACGCTCTGCATCACACAGTGGCCAAACCCCAGGGGCCATCAGGAGGTCCACCAGCAGGTCTTGACTGTGGCTAATTTGTGCTGTGGTTTTGTGCTTTTCTTGCAAGCTGCCTTGAGCAGGACTTTAGAGTGGCAGTGTGTACATTTCTGGAATAAACATATTTTACTTTTTTCCTGTTCCACCTTGGTGTTGGGAACACTTCTGAAAAGATGACGTAGGGCCAAATAGTTTTGCTAAGATGCAAAACCCTGAAACATTCAATCGGGCATCTGTGGATTTTATGTCGTGTTTACGAACTGTCACTGTGGAATGGTGGGTGGTTGAGTGAGAAAGAACCCATGAGACGCGTGTGGGTGTTGTGGTGTTGATGTGAATTCACTGGGTAGGCTTGGCCAACTTGTTGACTTCCTTGGCCCCGTTCTGTGAAATGGGTTGAATGTCTGGTCATGAGGGAGGTTGCCTACACTAGGGGTAGTCAACCTGTGATCCTCCAGATGTTCATGGACTACAATTCCCATGAGCCCCTGCCAGCAAACGCTGGCAGGGGCTCATGGGAATTGTAGTCCATGAACATCTGGAGGACCACAGGTTGACTACCCCTGGCCTACACATTGAGCAGGAAATCCAAGACTGCTTCTTCTGGCAACATTTTAAGGCTTCAGAGTGGCTTCTGGGTTCATAGAGCTGGAAGGGACCTCCAGGGTCATCTTTTCCAACTACCTGCCCACCCACAGTGACCCCAATTTCATGCCCCAGTGATCCCTCCAGCAAAAATCTCCCAAATCCAGCCTGGCCTGGAGGAAATTCACCTACCATTCCACATCAGCAATTAGCAATTCCCTGGGTATGCAAGGGTGCTTAAGCCGGGAGTTAATTGGATTGGGTCTTTCTTAAAGGGCAAGGACTTTTTTGCCCTGGTGGTTTGTGCTTTTTTTAAAAAATTACTTTCTCTAAAGCGCTTCAGGAGCCTTCGAGTGCCCGACATGGAGGAAGTAAAAGTTAGTGAAATAAACAACAAACGTGGCACCCGAATCAAAATCCAGCAAACCCTGTGATTTTTTTTTAATTAGCGTGGGTCGATGACGTTACTCCCGGCTTGAACTACTAGCGATTGTAGTTGCCACTGGTATTAAATGCTCCTAGCAAACTGGGCAGCGATTTCACACTGGTGACTCCCACCCCATCCCTTTCTCAGGCTGCTTTTTGCTTGGCAGTTGTACATAAATATCCCCCTCTGCACGTAAGCCAGAGAGGAACATTTCCTGGCTATGCCCAGCAGGGAATGGATCTAAGTTATCCTAGCTGGAAGTCTTTTGAGCCATATTTTGCATAGCTGCTTATTAAAGCGAGAGTATCGTGGGAGGCCGCCTAAGTGTCACCGAAGAGAAGAGCATTCGAGGTTAAATCCATATCCGAGGGCTTATGGGAATCCCTGGAGAGGAGGGAGCAGAACGGAAGCCGGGAGCTCTCAGAGATTGCTCATTCACCCAGGCATGACTGGGCATACGCTCAGCTATCTTGGGGCTTCCTACAAGGTGTCAGGTTTAATGTGCAATTTACACTCATTAGAAATAAATGTAGAAATCAGGCAGCCAACATGCGCTCCGTAATTTAATTTCCCAGCTTGGATATTATTAGGCAGCAGTGCTGCGTAAAGTAACCTACATAGTAATAGGAGCTTCCCCAAATTTGTTTGGCATTCTAGCAGCCTCTTGGCTTCCTGTGCATCTTCTCCCTGTGATAGATCCCCAAGACCTCCTCTTGGGGGCAGGGACTTAATTGTTTTTCCGCTTAGTGCAGGATACAGCGGTTTTCTTCTTTAAAATTTCCTCCATCAGCTGGTGGCAGCTCTCCAGGGTCTCAGACAGAGGCTGGCCTTTTACCAACAATCAGCAGTGCCGAGGATTGGACCTCCTGTGGCTTTCTGCATGCAAAACGAACGCTCTGACGCCGCTACATCTCAGAGAGAGCGCAGAGTGGCACGACACATGCGGGGCGTTCGTAAGATTCCCGCTCTGGTGAGAATGGATCTCGGGGCTGAAATAATTTCCATTCTGACCTAGATGGCTCGGGCTAGCCCAGTGTCATCAGCTGCTGGAAGCTAAGTAAGGTTGACCCTGGTTCGGAATTGGATGAGAGACTGCAGGGAGGCAATGGCAAATCGCCTCTGAATGGGCGCTAGTTATTTTACTCAGTCCCTGGCCAGCAGAAGCCTGTGTGCAATAAGAATATCTAGCATAGCCTTTCTCAATTTTTTTTTTTGCCATTGAGAAACCCCTGAAACGTTCTCGAGGCTTTGAGAAACCCCAGAAGTGGTGCAACCGTGCAGAATATGGGTGGGAAGCATAGCAGTGTACAGGCCCACCTGGGGCCCCTCCCCACCCTCTCCACGCCCATCATTGGCCATTTTGGGAGGGGTGGGTAGATTGTCATGACCATAGAATCATTGAGTTGGAAGGGACCTCCTGGGTCATCTAGTCCAACCCCCTGCACTATGCAGGACTCTCACATCCCTGTTGCTCATTCACCGTCACCTGCTACCCCCTCGGACCTTCACAGAATCAGCCTCTCCATCAGATGGCTATCATCCAAATGCCGTCCATTGACTATTAGATATGAGAATAATGATAAAATTTGATCTGTCCTAGTAATTGAAGGCCACATTCTGCAAGCGCAGGTCCACATTCTTGCCTATATCAGGAAGAGCCCAAATCAAAGAAGAGGGAAACCAATAGCTGCAATCCAGCGTTCCGTCCACACGCCGATCCTGTTCCTCTGTGCAGGAATACTGGCAAACGTGATATGGCAAACATCATTCTCCATGTTCTGACTGTCATGTGTGCACTGGAAAATATTTAAACCTTTACAAGGAGATGGTGTTTTTAGCTTTCTATGTGGCCTGAAAGCCCTTTGGAATGTTTCTAGCCCAGTGGTTTCTAGCCCAGTGGTTCTCAACCCCTTTCACAGGGGTCGCGGCAGGGCAAGCAGCTTGGGGGGGGGCGTCTACACAACAGCCTTGCGGGGCAGATCGAGATAGAGCATTTGTCTGTCTGGAGCAGCGGAAAAGAGCGAGATCGGCATGGTGGGACAAGAGGCAGAGCTGAACTGAGAAACCCCGGGGAAAAAACCAATTTCTATACAATCATGAACCATGGGTCTTCACGCCATTGGTCAGTTTTGGTTTAATTTCTGTGAAAGAACCCTTGCATAATTTTACGGTTGGGGGTCACCACAACATGAGGAACTGTATTAAACATTCGCGGCATTAGGAAGGTTCTAGATACTCCCCCCTGCTCCTCTAGTATTTGAGCCCCTTGGATTTTGTGTGTACCAAATTCAAGTTTCTCAGTCAGTGAAATCCAAGTGTCCTTTATCGAATTTGTACACACTAATGCAATAAGAGCCTCTTGTGGTGCAGGGTGGTAAGGCAGCAGTCATGCAGTCTGAAAGCTCTGCCCATGAGGCTGGGAGTTCGATCCCAGCAGCCGGCTCAAGGTCGACTCAGCCTTCCATCCTTCCGAGGTCGGTAAAATGAGTACCCAGCTTGCTGGGGGGTAAACGGTAATGACTGGGGAAGGCACTGGCAAACCACCCCGTATTGAGTCTGCCATGAAAACGCTGGAGGGCGTCACCCCAAGGGTCAGACATGACTCGGTGCTTGCACAGGGGATACCTTTACCTTTACCTTTAATGCAAGCGTTGCAGGAATGGGGTGGTGCTGGCAGACTGAAACCAATTTCTGCAGTGAGGAAATGTTTCATGCATACTTCCTTTCTGCTTCTTTCTGGAGGGGGAGGACACCCTTTGATCGTTCTTTGGGCATCTGTTGGGGGGGGGAAGGCTCTTGCTTACTCCACAGCTGGACGAATTCCTAATAGGGCAGCGGATAAAGAATCCGAGAAGGGTTTGTATCGGTTCTCTGGACAAAGGTTTTCTAAGCCTTGAATGACAGACGGAGCCTTCAGCCAGTCCGGACAAGAAATCAAAGCTTGCATTTAGGAGGCTGCTGGTCCGAGGAGGTGGCGCTGTGTGTTGAATGGGAAGGCATAATACCGCTATTTAGAAGGTATTAAAAAAAAAACCCAAAACGCAACCAGGAGATTCAAGACGGCCATGCAGAGGAGAGAACAGAGACCGCCAGTCTGATGTGTCTTGTTTATGTTCCATTCTATAGATCTCCGGTTGGCGCAATTAAAAAGGACTCTGTTCTTGTCAAACTTGGGCAGAGATGGGGAGAATTTCTTTATCCCTCCACTCTCCTAAATTGCAGTTCTAAGCGGTTTTACGTGCAAGGGGAAACCTTTAGCTGTCTCTACACCTTGGTTTGTAAACTGCTGTGGAGGAGGAGGGGGTTTTCTGTTTTGGGATGGAAAACAGAGATGGTCTTAGACAGCCTTTCTCAACCTGGGTTAGTAAAACCAGAGTCCAGTAGCACCTTTAAGACCAACAAA
This sequence comes from Paroedura picta, assembly GCF_049243985.1. NCBI lineage: Eukaryota > Metazoa > Chordata > Lepidosauria > Squamata > Gekkonidae > Paroedura > Paroedura picta. The sequence continues at coordinate 12,751,914 of NC_135383.1, read as the reverse complement.
GATTCATTCAAGGTGTGAGCTTTCGAGTGCAAGCATTCTTCCTCAGCACTTGAAAGCTCACGCCTTGAATAAATCTTTGCTGGTCTTAAAGGTGCTACTGGACTCTGGTTTTATTGTGCTACTTCAAACCAACACGGCTACCCATTTGAAACAACCAGGGTTGAGTGAAATCCTGGGGGTTCTTTAATTAATTTAGTTAATTAATTTAATACGTATATATTAAATGTCTTAAACATTTATCAGGTGATATGACCATATATGGAATACTGGCCCCTATGATATGGCAAACGTCATTCTCCATATATGGTCATATCAAGCCACTCCCCCCCCCCATTATGGCCAATGATTGGCTGGGAGGCGGTGAGAAGGGGAGGGGTCTTCAGCGCTGTGTTGTCGAACAGTTTAATGCACGGTGGGTGGCAGGGAGGTGGTTTCCAAGTTGCACCAGCTCTGATTAGGAAACTGCCTTGATTTTGTTGGGTTTTTTTGGTGGGGGGGGGGAGAGATGCAGCCAAGCAGGGAGCAGACTGGTGCACCGGACAGCGGGGATGTGATTTGCGATTAGGATGCAAGAGACAAAAAACTCCCTCGTGCAGCCAACTGTATGCAAGACAGAGGCACAACTGCCTTCTGAACTGGGAACAGGTTGGAGGGTGCAAAAAGGAAAATCTCAGATTTCCACGGCGAGTCATGGGAATGGGGTTGGGCTGCCAGGGTCTGGTTTTCAGAAAAAGTGAGTTTTCAAAGGACACGCTTCCCCCCCCACTTTTTAACATTCTCTTCTGCCTCCTCTCTGACCTTCCTCTCTCTTTTTGACCCTGTCTGCTTTCTGTTCTTTTGGCAGGGGGGCAGTCTGGATCTGGGAGATGTTTTGTGGGGGAGACAGCTCCCATTCAGAGCTCTTTGAGGAGGAGGGGGGGTGAATGGATCTTTCCTTCCCCTTGGAAGTTTCTCCTAGATGACGGGCAGTCCTGTGTTTGTTTTGAAAACCAGCTGGCTGCTTAAACAGCTCAGGTCTAGTCTTGTGCAGCAGCCCGGAGTCGGTGAAGGTGAAGTCCTTAAGGCAGTGGTGTGGACTGTACCACTTCAGGTGCTACCCTCTTGTAGGAAACTTCCATGTTGCATGGGAGGGGTTCGGTACCAGTCTCTTCCAGTTTCCTAGTGGCCAGTAGACATTTGGTGACAGGAACCTTCACAAATGTGAGTTTCTCCACCTGCAATCTGAAGTACCTACAGTCCTCTTGACTGCATGAGGACTGTACCACCTCCACTGCAAGCATGGGCATCCATGCAGCATGGGACAGAATACTTCTCTCGCTACTGACCTGTCTCCTTCCTTGTTTTTTCCTGCCAGGAGGAGTCTGGGGGAAGCCAGCCTCGAAGCTGGTGGGTCCCCGTATAGATCACCACAGGGGATCCATATAGATCTGGGGTGGCTAAGCTGTGGCTCTCCAGAGTGTTTTATTCCTTTTCTCTCACCATAGGGGCAGTATGAGCCATGGGGCTTTGGGGGAAGCTGTCTGGGGCTTTGTGTTCAGGGAGGGCCCTGCTGGTCATCTCCACAGCCCAAGAGTTCCACTGCTCACCCACTGTCCTGTCTGAATCTGTGTGGGTTTTTTTTTTATTTACAAATTTTTCTATTTGTATTACCAAAAACGAGAAAAAGACGAAGAGAGAAGAAAACAGTAAAAAATGAAAGATGAACAACATAAAAACAATCTTAACGAACTTCACCCTTTTGTCATCCAAAGTTTTTCTCTTACCTAATACATGTAAAAAAAAAAACCCTCCACTACTTCTTGATATCGTCCATATAAAAATGCCCGTGTTCTTCATCAAACCTTCAATCTACTAAATGAGTAACTTTTTGCATTTTACACAATCCTCCAGTTTTATCCAACCCGTCAGACGTGGCTGGTAAGTTCTGTTTTCTCCAACCTTGAGCAACTAATAATCTCACAGCGTTAGCAGCGTGGGGAAAAAAAATGACGTTTCCTGTCCCCGTATTTCCCCTGGTAGTACACTCAATAACATATAATCAGGATACACCGGGGAATTTACAACATGATGTTTCTTCTAACAGCTTATATACATTGACCCAATTAAAAAAAAAATCACATTGCCACCTATGAAAAAGTCAATTGTTGAACTGTCATTTCACATTTGGTCATATTTCCTGAAAAACCACTCAATTCTAACTTAAGCTTGAGAAAAGACTCAAACCCGGCAATGTTTCTCCCTTCTTTCTTGAGCTGATCGCAGCTCTTAATTTTACACATGCTAGTCAACGTGTCTTTGTAACTTCAACACTGCGTTCTTTTTCTGTAGAGGCTTCGTCCTGTCTGAATGTTGATCCATCTTCCTCCCCACCAGAATGCTTGTGTTTTGCCCAGAGCCCAAGACCACCCCTGTCCCTCTGCAGTGTAGGCTTCCCTTGACCTCTTCCTCTAACGCTAAGCCGGAGAGACAAGCCGCCTTCCCCTCTGCCTTTTCATGTTGGAGGCTGATGAAAGAAAGCCTTGGTTTGGGAGCGCTGACATATCACTAATGATCTTCATCTGCATTTATGAGCACCTCTTCCCTGGTTTTTCGAATGGCTGCAGGCCTGACACTGATTAAAGGGACCTGCCATATGTGCGTTCCACGCCGGGACGTGACTTTCCAGCCTTTACTTGCTGAAGATGCCTGATTATCCCCCTGCTCTTGGCGTTGCCCCCTCCTTTGCTGGATGCCGACCTGTCACCTCTGAGTTTTCGAGCTGGCTTGACTTCTTTTGCAGGTGTCGCTTTGGTTTTGCGTCTCCCGGGCAAATGGGGAACTGGGTTGTGGGTGCTTTGGACTCTCTGGGAGGTGGAATTAGGCGATGGGATTGGTAGAGGTGGCAGGAATTAACATCTTCTGGGATTGGGGGTGAGTGCTCACGGGCATGCTGGCTTTTTAGGTGGCTAGGAAAGTTCCCGGCAGGCCGTTGCCATGAATGGCTGCCAACAGATGGGTCAGGGCAAGGCACGTCACCACCACAGGGGCCAATATGCTCGGCTCCAGGGCTGTTTTAACTTCTCTCACGGGAGAAGAAGAGCTGGGTTTTTTTAAACCCCGGTTTCCACTACTCAAAGGTGTCCCGAAGTGGCTCACCGACACCTTTCCCTTCCTCTCCTCAAAACAGGACACCCTGTGAGGTAGGTGAGGCTGAGAGAACTCTGAGAGAACTGCTCTGTGAGAACAGCCCTAAGAGAACTGTGACTGGCCATCTAGTCTCCAGGAATTGCAGCTGTTTTTTCTGATGAGAGAATTGAGTTCCCTTCAGAGGGGAAACTCTATGGAACTGTATATTGTAGGTGAGATCCCTCTGTAGATTCTCCCCTCCGCAGGTGCACCCCCCCCCCAAATCCTCAGGAGTTTCCCAGGCCAGAATTGGCAACCTGAACTGAATGTCAGACTAAACATGGTGGGGAAGGAGAAGGGGGAAAAAAGCAGATGAGACAGCTAAGAATAAAGTAATTCTTCTTTAATTCCAAGATACAAGCCAAGTCAGAACAAGATTTGGAACAGCATTCATTTTCAAAGTGGGAATTCTTCCTTAGTGACCTTGAATTTCTACCTTTCTGCATGAATTATGACACTGTCAAACGTGTTGATCATATTTGTCACATTGCAACATAATGTAAAAACCTTTATAAAACGCCAAGATTCCCCAAATTCCCATGCCTTAATGTCCATGAAATTTCTCAAGCAGTGTGTATTTTAATCAGTTGAACACACTTCCAACCGCACATACAAGAATTAGATATTTATAAGGTACAATGAAGAACTATCATTCATTCATCTAACACAAAGACTCTCTAGTCTTAACATAATATATACCTGTTGTTTATCAACAGGCGAAAAATTGTATCTGGCTTAGGGACTAGAGCCCTGGTTTATTTCAAACGGGAGCCGAAAATTCAAGGAATTTGAATTCACACACACACAATACCTTTATTGGCATAAAGCAGATTAGCAAAATGAATAGAGAGAGTCAGGATACATCAAGCAGTTTAAGTTTAAAAACTGAAGACAAAAATTCAGCCGTAATAAAGGTGACACTGGCATCCTTATCACTCAACAAAAATTGGCAGATCAGGTCTTTTGAATGATTTCTCCATTTGGGTATAAGAGGTATAGCGTGCCTTCGCTGAACAATAAACAAGGGACAATCCAGTAAGATATGTTGCATGGTGTCAGGAGTGTTTAATTCACAGGGACATAGTCTGTTTTCGAAAGGAAAATTGAATTCCTTGAGCATCTCTGGGAGGAGGTCTCTCTCCAGCCGTGCTCCTCAGAACCCTTAACCTGGTGTGAACAGGACTGGCCTAAAGGAAGCAGGCAGTGAAACTACAGAGGAAGGCATGCAGTGTTTTATTGCTGACGGCTAGCCTTTTAAGGTTGCCGTATTTGTCAGTGCTGGGGGCAGCGCTTGTCTCCCTTGAAATCATTAAGAGCCAGGAAGAAGCCAGGTTTTATTTGGGAGGGGGGGGGGAGCTGCAGGAGCTCAGCTTAGGCTGTCAGCTTCCATCTCCCCATTGCTCCCTTATCAGCTGTTCTTCTCTGCCCTTCCGGGCAACGCCCCCAGCTTCCCTGCCCCCAGCTTCCCTCCGCATTGAAAGTCAGCTCGTTGCTATGCTAGCCCTTAGTTTGTTTCCCCAGGCTTTAAATTCTGTACTTTTTGAGGGACGGATAAAGCCGGGACGAGCTCTTGCAAGCCGTGGATTGGCACACCTTTATTCCACCGCCGTCCTTTTGTTTAGAGGGGATGCTGTGCATGCATTCCTTGATGACCAAGAAGCCAGACTTCAAGTGCTGGGAGAAATTAGTGCAAAGAGCTTAAATTCAAATGAGTAGCCGTGTTGGTCTGAGGCAGCACAAGAAAATCGGAGTCCAGTAGCACCTTTAAGACCAACAAAGATTTATTCAAGGCGTGAGCTTTCGAGTGAGGAAGAGTGCTTGCACTCGAAAGCTCACGCCTTGAATAAATCTCTGTTGGTCTTAAAGGTGCCACCGGACTCTGATTTTATTGTGTCAAAGAGTTTGTTTGCCTAAGCTTTGTTTTGTCCTTGTGTCTCTGGTTTTGAAGTCATTTGCATTTATTTTTCCTTGGCAGCAGAGAGAAATGGATGCTGGAAAGGATGCGGAGATTCATCCAGATGTTTCTTGATATTTATGAGAGCTGGCTCAGGGGTAGTCAAACTGCGCCCCCCAGATGTCCATGGACTACAATTCCCATGAGCCCCTGGCAGGGGCTCATGGGAATTGTAGTCCATGGACATCTGGAGGGCCGCAGTTTGACTACCCCTGATGGTGCTTGTGAAAGATGCAAGCGTGCATCTCTTTCCGGAGAAGTTTGCCAGATTCTGTGCCGGATCAGGCTTGAGACTTGTGCAGTGGCACGGAAGGCTCTGTGTGCATACAGACACACGCACAGCTGGCTTTAGGAAATGAGGACACTGCTTTAAACCAGAGCTATAAATAGCCGGCCACCTGAACGGCTTCCAGGTGACTAGGCACAGAAGTGTTAACCAAAGCCGCCTCCCTTTTACTTTTGAGGACATCTTGGCAGGGACTATTGTAGAAAAGCTCAGAGTGCTAGTCTCTCTTGTCGATAATTTGTAAACTCTTCCTTAACCGAAACACAGGGGGTAATTTTAAGATCTTTGCAGCATGGGGAGAAAGTGTGGTTGGGAGACGGTGGGAAATGCTGCCTCTCAGAATTACAATTGGTTTCCGGAGAGCAACTGGTTTCAGTTCCCCTGGAGAACATGGGTGCTCTGGAGGATGGCCTGTCTAGCCTCATACCCCATCACCGTCCTCAGCCTCCAGGCTCCCTCCCCAAATCTCCAGGAATTTCCGAAGCTAGATTTGGCAGCAAGAAGGGACACCCCAAAGACACTTGCTGGGTGGGCAGAAGAAACACCAAGATGACACCTAGCATGCCGGAAAGCCATAGGTGGATAACCTACTGCAAGTAGGATCAGCAGGAGATACGACATGCAGATGGACACGGGGACGGAGGGTGTGACTCCTTTGTCATCGATCCAAGTGGGTCTGCCTGAAGCAGCACAACAAAATCAGAGTCCAGTGGCACCTTTAAGACCAACAAAGATTTATTCCAAGTGTGAGGAAGAGTGCTGGAATAAATCTGTCATGGAATAAATCTTAAAGGTGCCACTGGAGTCTGATTTTATTGTGTTCCTTTGTCATTGTTGTGGACACTCTCCATCCCACCAGTGGAACCCTTGCCACGGGTTGAAAACCACTGCCCAAGGAGACGCCTGGCGTTCATTGCCACAGCTCTGCCTTTGAGGAGAAGATGTGAAGTGGTGAGCCAGCTTTCTGTCAAGCTGATGTTGCTGCCCATCTCACAGAGGCATCCTGGAATACAGTTTGGAGAACTACCGATTTGATTAACGGGCAGTAGCTGTGTTGGAACGCCTTGGTGTACAGCGGCAAATGGTTTTTCCAGGGGGGGTCTTGGCCTGCGGCCCGGGGGAATAGATTTAATGCCATGCCTCCTTTGCTGCTCTTTACATGGTTGTGTTGATGCTGCTCAGGCTTGTTGTGGATCAATAGAGGCCCAACTCTGCACGATGGAGCCTGGGAGAAAATGGAGAGGGTGCAGAGGAGAGCAAGGAGGATGATCCGGGGCCTGGGGACCAAGCCCTAGGAGGAAAGGCTGAGGGACTTGGGAATGTTTAGCCTCAAGAAGAGGAGGCTGAGAGGGGACAGGATGGCTCTCTTGAAGTATCTGAAAGGTTGGAGGAGGGTAGAGAGCGGTTCCTGTTGGCAGCAGAGGAGAGGACCTGCAGTAATGGGGTTAAACTAACTGTAGAATGGTACCGGCTAGATATTGGCTACTAGTTCAGCTGTGTAATTAGCTGCCTAAGGAGGTGAACTCCCCATCACTGGCAGTCATCAAGCAGCGGCTGGACAGAGACTTTTCATGGATGCCTTAGGCTGACCCTGCATTGACTAGTTGGCCTGTAGGGCCCCTTCCAATTTTAGGGTTCTATGAATCAAGGGCAGCCCCACAAGATGCTGACTTCTTTTTGTACCCACAGAATGGTGGTGCACCTCTGGATACAGCTACTTGGATGGGCGCTTTGTAACCCTTTCAGTGTAACCCTGCATGGACCTCTTGTTTCTTCCTCCTGTTGCACCCTGTAACCTGGATCGTGGGCGCCTGTCCCTGGTGGTTGTTGTTGTTTCTCCCAGTCAGTCCAAAAGGTTATTCCCGGTCAAAGCAGAGTGTTTTTCCAGTGTCCGTGCTCAGCGATCTTTGCCTTCTGTATTAAAGGGCAGTCTGTACAATAAGGATGTTGACTTTTGTAAGCTTTCGCTCTAAATGCTTGAGTTATTGCTGCCCCCTGGAAAGGGGGTGGGCAGCCCTACCTGCCAGTGCCAGAGTGGGTCACTTGGGTGCTACCCCAAGCTAGGGCATTGACAGGTTGCACCACAATGAACCTTGCTTTTGAATTTTTTCCCACTGCCATGAATACATACATTCTTCCTGTGGTATGAACGGCAAGTTTTCAAGTAGCAGGAACGTATTGGCTAGTGTCTGTGCTGTCACTGACCTTGATTACTACTGTGAATTGCATTTGGGTAAGCTGAAAGAATAGTGTATATATGAAGTCAGACTGTTGATCTGTTTGGTTGTAGCATTCACTGCTCCAAATGGCAGGGTCCCTACACCTGTTTTCTGAGATCATTTAACTGGAGATACGAAGGAATAAGCTTTGGGACCTTCTTCATGGCCTCTTCCTCTCCCTCTTCCCTCAGTATTTTTCATCCCTGTCCAATTCTGCTTGTCATTTCTTTGGGGTCAGGGACCTGTCTCTTGCTGCTCATGAATCTCTGAGACACGTTGTCAAAGCAAAAAATACTCCACCGCGATGTATGCACTTATAAAGGGTTTTTAAAATCAGTTTATTGGCGTATTTCCTTATCTTTCCATTTCCTCTTTCTTATTGCTAAACTGTTTGAAGTTGAAATTTGGAGAAGCCTGCCCTCACTTACCCAGAGAATACTGTAGGCCTGTCTGACCTGGAGGCGGACTCAGTTCCTGACACAATAAACAACTTGAATTTGCGCGCCCTGCATTATTTATTTGGGTCGCATTGGAGCACTCATGAGGCCTTTTAGTTTTAAAAAATACAGTGTGATGACAAGGACCATCAAACGCTGGAAATGACCTGCCCCCTTTTCTTAAGCTTGTGAAAGTCAAAAAGGTCTATAAAAACGGCCTCTTACAATAGCGGCTTTTGTAACCGGGTGTCGTGTCGCCTGCATCTACGCCAGAAGGAGTATCCAAAAGGACCTTCCGCGTAACCATCCGTTTTAATGTGTTTGTTTAAAATATTCTGACTCTGATTTATTTGCTGAACAAACCTAGACCTCTAATAAGGCTAAACCTGGCCCAGATCTACCATAAAACAGCCAAATAACATGAGGAACACGTATTGGGGGAAATACAGACAGAGAAGGGTTCGTTTTGTCTTCATGATGGCTTCATAAAGAAGGGAACTGCTGCACTGTTGCCCCAGGTGGCCTGAGGGTGGTATTGCAATTGCCTGTCCTGCACATTCTTGAGGAAATGGCGTCTTATCTGTGGCATCACATCCCCTCCCCTAAACTCCACCTTCCTAATTTCTGCCCCAAATCTCCAGGAATGTTTGACGCCAGAGTTGGCACTGCAGGAGACTGGGCCAGGCTGGAACAGCAAGTCCGGCTTGTATCACACTAGAGTTCCCAACTCTGAGTTAGGATATCACTGGAGATTTGGGGATGGAGCCTGTGGGGGGTGGGGTTTGGGGTAGGAAGGGACCTCAGTGGGGTTTAGCATTGAGCCCACCCTCATGGGCTCATGAATCTGCCCTATACTGCATCAGACTAGTGGTCCCATCAAGGTCAGATTAGTGGTCCATCAAAGTCAGCTGAGACTGGCAGCAGTTCTCTGGGGTCTTTGGTAGAGGTCTTTCACGTCACCTTCTGCTTGGTCCTTTCAACTGAAGATGCAAGGAATTGAACCTGTGACTTTCTGCATTCTAAGCAGAGGCTTGGTCATGGCGCCATATCCCTTCCAAAGCAGCCATTTCCTCTAAGGGAGCCTATCTCTAGCTCAGTTGTAATTCCAGAAAATCTTCAGTTCCCATCTGGAGGTTGGCAACTCCTGATTGTTGGCAGATGCACCGCATTGGAGAAAGGGAGCAATTCTTTTTCTTTTTTCTTTTATGGCCAGCAACTGGCCAGCCCTGTGCTTTTGCTTGTGCCTAGGCATCCTTTTCTCCTTCCAAAAGAGGAAGACCTCGGCTGTGGTCGGACCCAGATGCATGCCAGGGAGCTGTGGCTCATTCACGTGCCTTTCCCTTCCAAATAACACAGCGGGTTGTTTTTGTTTGAAGCCACAAAGTTGTAGAAGAGATGTCTTGGCTGCATGTTGCGCCACCAGGCCCGTGTGTGGAGCTGCTCTGGTCACGCCCCCGAGGACTGCTTTGCTCTTAACTTCACTGCAGCGTCCTGGTCCTCCTGAAATGCTCTGAGCCAGAATGTGGTGCGTGGGGTTTTCCGTGTTTGTGTTGTTGTGGGTAACTTCAGAACGATCCCAACCCACGACCTTTCCGCTTCTCAGCCAAGAGCAGTCAGACAGGGTGAGGAGCTTCCCTCCCTCTGCAGCCCGTTAGCAAACCCCAAGTTAGTTCTGTGCTTCACTGGCAGTCTTCAAGCAAAGGTTGGATACACACTTTTCTTGGATGCTTTAGGATGCTTTGGGCTGATCCTGCGTTGAGCAGGGGGTTGGACTAGATGGCCTGTATGGCCCCTTCCGACTCTAGGATTCTAGGATTCTCAGAACGATTCTCTTTTTTCCCTCCAGCCTCACCCTGGCTGCGGTTGCAAGCGACCAGATATAAACCTGGTCAGTTTGTAGTCCAAATGGGACTGTGGCCCGGCTGGCAGGCCTTACTTCTAATCAAGAAACAAGAGGGAGAGTCCATTTAAGCAGAGTGACACTTTTATTGCAGTAAGAGGTGACCCCAGCCAAAGTGCTGAGAGGTCCACCCACAAAAATATGGATAATTTACACTTTCATGGCAATAAATTGCTTTCTCAAGGATGCACAAAGTACCTTTGTGGGTATACAATCTCTACGTGTGAGTCTTCTATGTAAAATACATCATTCGTCCAATTATAGCCATCACACACATATCTCATACGATAGTTTCTTCATGTGTCGCCCAGTTCCCACATTCTGGCTCACCTCATCTTTCATGTTTTACTAGAGACAGTCTACAAGCTGTGTATTGTTTTTGATGATAGTTGGAGCTTTGGCAGATGTCAAGCAGATGTTGTGGCCTTTGTTGTATTTTGCCTAAACGATACATTTCTGTTCTATTTGTGTGCGTCAACTTTTAGCTCACTTAAGCTGTCTTCACAACAAAATTTGAGTCCAATAGCACCTTTAAGACCAACAAAGATTTATTCAAGGTGTGAGCTTTCATGCACATGCCTTGAATAAATCTTTGTTGGTCTCAATGGTGCTATTGGACTCAATTTTTGTTGTGCTTCTTCAGATCAACATGGGGATCCGCTTGAATTAAGCTGTCTTCAGTCACCTAAAATGACTATAAGCTAAATGAATTCAAAGAAGAGGAAGAAGAGTTGGTTCTTATATGCCGCTTTTCTCTACCCGAAGGAGGCTCAAAGTGGCTTACAGTCGCCTTCCCCTTTCTCTCCCCGCAACAGACACCCTGTGGGGTGGGTGAGGCTGAGAGAGCCCTGATATCACTGCTCAGTCAGAACAGTTTTATCAGTGCCATGGCGAGCCCAAGGTCACCCAGCTGGCTGCATGTGGGGGAGTTCTGAATCAAACCCGGCATGCCAGATTAGAAGTCCACACTCCTAACCACTACACCAAACTGGCTTCACTCTGGTCTATCATAATGACTGTGGCTGAGGAAGGGGAACTCGCCCTTGGTATTTAGCTTTGTCCAGTTCACATCCTGGTTTAAACAAGACGTCATGCAAGAACACCAGCCTGAATGTTCTTTGTTATCCCAGGACCACATTTGAAATCAAGCCAAGGACAATGGGGTTAGCAAGGGAGTTTTTATTATTGATTTCGCTGCTCAAAAGAAATAATAAACCGGAGGGACACCCCCCACACACAAGTGTCTGTGCACAGGTGGAGAAAATTGCCCAGATAAGTGATCTGCTCATCTGAACCATGTAAGAAAAGGGTGATGAATTGCACACAGTCCAGGATTGTGGATACCTTTGAAAGTCCGTCTCATGTGCAGTTTTATTCTTACAATACCCCTGTGAGTTGTTAGACTGAGAGAATAATAGGCTTGCAATCATCCAGCAAGGTACAGGTTTGAATCCAGATCTTCTTCCTTAAGACTCTGACCCAGGTGGGAGGGGCCGGCTAGGGCTTTTGCTCAGCAAGGTTTCTGATTGACTATTGGAGATTTGATTGGCAGTGCAGATTTCTTTTTCTTTTTTTAATGTTGTTGTTTTGGCAGCAGCTGCCACCACAGCACAAAGATCTCCATTGTATTACTGAAATTAAGCTGTGGCCGTCATTCCTCACCTCTTTTGGCAGCCTTTACATGGTTGTGCCCACCAGGCCATGTCAGAATTCAAAATGTGCCTGCAGACTCAAAAAGACCGACTCCCTTTTCACGGGAGACAGCAGGGCTGAACCAGGAACCTTCTGCACAGGTTTGTTAAGGAGGATGGATGAAGTGGAGTAATTTAGCGTGTGTTACCATGAGGTCCTTGAAGGGAAGAGAAGGCTTTTAAGGGAGCCAGCATGGTGTAGTGCAGGGGTGGCCAAACTGTGGTTCTCCAGACGTCCATGGACTACAGCTACCATGAGTCTCTGCTAATTGTCCATGCTGGCGAGGGCTCATGGTAATTGTAGTCCATGGGAATCTGAAAGCCACAGTTTGGCCACCCCTGGTGTAGTGGCTTGAATGGCGGAGTAACATCTGGAAAATGCAGATCTGCATCCACACTTTGAAGAGGGGAGGACAATGTAAATTGCTTTCAGCCCTCGCTGGGGAGAGATAAATGTCTGAAAAAGTATATTTTTAAATGCACAAAAGCAATATATTTTAAAAAGCCTTCTCTCTCTGCTTCATTTGCTGTTGGCTTTTTAAATCTGTCTTTATTAGAAGAGAATTATCTTTATTAACGCCCTAACTAAAGTGCAGCTTATGGAAATAATATACTATTTTTTTTTGTATGCTGCCCTTTCCTGGGCAGCTCTCAAGTTTAAAACAAGTAATAAGCTACATCTATAATAAATTATTAATTAGGCAGTTTAAGTATTAAAAGCGATTTAAAAGCCATCACTTCTTTTTTTCAATATATACCCTTACAGAAGAGAGTAACCAAATGCTGAGAGGGCTTAGTGGGTTGGATAGATTCCTCGGTAGGGAGGCCAGTATTTTAGATCTTATTTTTTGGGCCTCAACCATAGGCTTGGTGGGGCACCCCAGTCTTACAGGCCCTGCAGAAATACCACCGTAAAGAACTTTCTTTTAGAGATGGGGCAGTTTAGTCAATGGGGATAAACAGGCAACCAGGTAGGCTTCACCGCAATTACATCTCACCTTTCTTGATCTCTTGTCTTTTTGACAGTTTGCTGGCAGGTGGAATGGAGCAGCCATGAATGGAGATACCCTTTGCCAAGAACCTCCCTCCCAGCTTCCAGACTGGAGGGAATTTTGTGAGCTTCATGCCCAGGCTGCCGCTGTGGACTTCGCCCAGAAGTTCTGCCAGTTCCTGAAGGAGAACCCTCACTACGACACCCCTGGAGCAGAGACTTCTTTCTCCCACCACTTTGCTGCTAATTTCTTGGACATCTTCAGCCTGGAGGTCAACAGGGTCTTCGTATCGGATTCTCCCACCAGATATAACATTGTCCCATTTGTGGGGCTACAGAACTGCCACATGCCCTACGGCCGGGATATCTTGCCAAGGAAAGATCAAACCTCCACGGAATCTCTGGACAGCATGGACAACCCCGTGTCCTCCAGCAGGTATCTTAGCCAATCCCAGCAAGTTCAGATACGAAAGGTCTCCTCGTATGGCCAGTCCCGGAGCTCGGAGGACGTCTCCGTTCACACTACCTCGAAGCCGAAATTCAAGAAAGGCTTCTCCTTGAGGAACATGAGTTTGTGCGTGGTGGATGGCATGAAGGAGATGTGGCACAGAAGGTCTTCTCCAGAGCCTGGCACAGAAGCTACTCAAGGCAGGCGGTCCGACAGGGAACACTGTCCCCCCGGCAACAAGGAGCACAGTGATTCCAGGGAAAAGTGGACTCACAAGCTGAGGCTGACTAAAGGTCAGTCTTCCAAGGTGGACCTGGTGGACATTCAAAGAGAGGGAACCCTCCGCTACATGGTAGCCGACGATACGAACTGCGTGGGCAGCTCTCAGTGGCAGAAATGTCGCCTGTTGCTAAGGAAAGCTGTGAAGATGGAGGGGGAAAGGTTTCTTCTGGAGTTTTATGTTCCTCCTAAGGTAAGGATCTTCACAGCTAAAACTTCCTTGCAGTGTGCGTTCCCTGATATTTCTTCCTACACTGAACATGCTTTAATTTGCAGCTGTCAGCCAACCAGCAGATGGGCCTATGGGCAACCCAAATGCTTTGCAGGCCCTTTACCCCAGAACACAATTTCAGAAACTGCTTTGCATCTGTGGCCATTGCTTATTAAACCTATGGACTCTACAGGAGTGTGGATTGATAGATTGTCCTTGCTGCTTCTTGCTTGGTCCTCCTCGTAGGTTCAGAGATGGCCAATGTCTGTATTCTGGGAGAGCCCCTGTCTCCAGAAAGCCCCACCAGGACAACTAAGACAACGGCAGCTGGAAGGGCTGCAGGAGTCTTATCAGTTGATGCTACAACCCCATCAAATTAGTTTCACAATCTGCATCTCTGGAGGAATTGGTCCCTCTTGGAGACACAGATGACAAACTAATAGTCATCTAAGAGCGAAGGTAGTGGACTTAGATTGTAAGCCATTCTCCTCAGAGATGATCAGGTGTCTTGTGGTAGTGAAGACTTTAGAGCAGGGGTAGTCAACCTGTGGTCCTCCAGATGTCCATGGACTACAATTCTCATGAGCCCCTGCCAGCATTTGATGGCAGGTGCTCATGGGAATTGTAGTCCATGAACATCTGGAGGACAACAGGTTGACTACCCCTGCTTTAGAGGTTCCAGGATTCATGGGCTGAAGCATAGTTCAAGTGCAGACGGTCTTCCTCTTGTCTCTTGGGAGACTTCTAAAAAGAGCCCTGCTGGATCAGGCCGCTGGTCTACATAATCCACTATCCAGTTTTCAACAGTAACTAGCTAGAAGCTTCCTCCCCACAAGAAACTTCTAAGCAGTGCATTGAGGGCCAAAACCTCCTTGATTATTTCCCATGGCAGCAGGTCACTGCCTCTGCACAGGGAGGCTCCATGTAGCCGTTCCGTTTAATAGCAGTTGATGAGCTCCATCCTTTATTCAGGATGTGAGGGACTCCGAAAGTGGTGACATACCTCTTCAGGGAAGTGGGTACGGAAGTCTGATGTGGGTCCAGACAATCGATCATTCACCATTTCCATTGTGCAGAAAGACACTAGGCCTGTAAAGCAACTGGGGGGGGGGGAGTGGGTTCCAGCGATGTTTACTGATGTCAGCAGCCATTGAACTTATGGGAAAGGCAGCATAAGCCCGGGGGAGCTCTCACATAACCCCAGGTTTCCCTGAAGCTCTGGCTGGGAATCCCTGGCCTATCACTTTCATTGAGTTAACCTGCCAGTTGAAGAATTAGAAAGGAAACTTTCTGTCTCTTAATTCTGTCCGCGTTAAAAATATTTGCCGTACCTTTTCACTTAACTGTCTGGCTCAGGGGTAGTCAAACTGCGGTCCTCCAGATGTCCACGGACTACAATTCCCAAGAGCCCTCTGCCAGTGAATGCTCATGGGAATTGTAGTCCATGGACATCTGGAGGGCCGCAGTTTGACTACCCCTGGTCTGGCATGTGGTGGTGGTTATTTTTCAATAAAACTGAGCCCGTTTTCTTTAGTTAAACGAGAGGGTGTGTTTTCCTACACCACAGTTATACCCAAGCAAAATTGCTCCATGGGTGGCTTGCAGGTTGCCAACACACCGTGCATGATTTCGGCCGTAAGCTCTGGTGAGCTAATTATTCTTGCTGCGATTACCGGCCAGCCTAATCCCACCGCTAGAAGAGGTTCCTGCAACAGCTGTGAGGGGAGAATTCAGCATAAAGTATCTCGCTCTGTCAGAAAGGCTCGCCATAAAGTTAATAGATTACATCGCAGGCCACTTCCCCAGCTGCTCCGCTGGAGCGTGTCTCCTCCGGATGTCAGCGCTGTCAAAAATAGCGCAGGATGGATCTGAGCAGTCATAAGTCTTATAGGGCTGTTAAGGTTTGATTTCTTTTTCACACGCTTCTGTGGGTGGCCCACATGCTGATCCTGGGTTGTTACTGAAGACACCCCTCGGTGGGAGTTGGTTATTCCATGGACTAAGGCTCCACTTGATGTGTGGATTAAGGGTTGATCGGGATTTATGATTAAGGGATTGCGGGTTGATTCCAGAGCTCGCTGTCTTTTTTTCTTTCCCCTTTTCTTTTCTTGTTTCCCCGGCTGCTGAGAGCTAGTGCGGTGTCACAGGCAGAGTGGTGGTGGGAGAAGAGCCGGGCTCAAATCCCTGAGCCTGTCAAGACAAGCGGAATAAAAGCTCAAATATAAATATAAAATAAATACAAAGAGCTCTGCTGGATCAGAGCACTGGTCAATCTGGTCCTGGGTGAAGTATTTCTTCCACAAGGGCACTACTTTTCGGGTTGCTCCTCTCCTGATGCTAACAAGCAAGGAGATACAGCAGAAGTCCTGAAACTGCTCTCGTCCATTGGTCTTGACTCACAGAGTCTCCCTAGTAGAGTCCGGTCTTTTCCCAGGTACCTGGGATCGAACCTCCCACGAGACCTTTGCCCAGCAACTAAATTGCGGCTCTCAGCTGTGCAAAGCCCAGATGCCAGCTTTTCAGGGTTTCCCTCCTTTGTTTTGTGTTTAAAACCTGTCTATCAAAGCTAAGCAGTCCTCACTACCCAGCCTGTTGTGTGTATGCATTCAAAAACCCTTTCCTGTCATTCCCCCACTCCCCCCACACACACCTTTGTGTTTCTCGCCCGTAATCAATTGTGCCTCTGGGAAGTGATTGATTGCGAAGTGCAGGCAGCTTATGAGTGCCTCTTTCTCTTGAAAGCTGGTCCATGGACAGCATCCTTTCCCACCATTGTTCTTACCAATATGGCTGAAAGCTCCCCCTCCCCCGTTTGTTCCCGCCCCTCTGTTTCCCCAGATGTTTGTACTGTGGCTTGAGAAAGGGGTGCAGCAGTGGAGTTTCTTATGGATTTATCTCACTAGCAAGGAATTCCTTTTACAATCTGCCTGTGGATGTCCACCATGGACTGGAAAAAAGTTTGGCCAATTGACTGGCGGAATTCCATGATGATATCTAGTAACAAGATGGGGCTGGTCCCGCCGTCTGTCAGAGAGGCATTGAAATGGGGGAACACATAGACGATGCAGGAGCCTTACATATCTGGGGGACTCCCCAGCTGGGCAGAAAAGTATGACTTTACAAACTAACCCAAAGGGGGACAACTCCTCCCTGTAAAAATAGGTCTGGTGAGGTCTATGAATTCTAGAATGGGGAGGGAGGTCTTCATCTGGACATGGAATGGGGGCCAGTGTGAGTGGCCAGGTAGTTGTGGGTTTCCTGTATTCTTCAGGGGGTTGGACTAGGTGACCCTGGAGATCCCTTCCAACTCTATGATTCAGTGGCTGGTTACATCCTAGAAGCACAGAACGTTGGCCACAATTGAGATTTAAAAGGGGGGAAGGTAGGGTTGCCAGCTCTGGTTTAGAAACTCCTGGAGATTTGACAGGTGGAGTCTGGGGACACAAGGGACCTCCATGGGGCTCTAATGCTGTAAAGTCCACCTTCTAAAGCGGCCATTTTCTCCAACTGAGCTGACCTCTGTCTGCTGGATCTCAGTTGTGATCCCAGGAGTCTTCCAGCCACCACCTGGAGGTTGGCAATCTTGGGGGAAGGATATGTATGTTCACGGGGAATTTGGCCCTGCAAGTACCTGAGAGCTGAGAGGGGACTGGAGAGGGGGATTTTGAGGGATAGGGTAAGATTTACAAATCATGAAATGAGTAGTGGTTTACCCACTAACTTGACTGTCAAACACAAGTTTTGAAAGCACTGACTTTTGGGTTGAACGTCAGAAAGGCTATAATCGCCAATGTCCATGCACACAAACCACCAGCCCCCTGCTGATCCCCAGAAACAAATGGGATTGGCGTAAAACATCCTATGTTTGTGTTATTCACGCCAACGGAGTCGAGCGGGCTATTTTTCTGGTGGACTGGACTTCATGCCTTGTTTGCATCTTTGTTTGCATCTTTGCAGACCCTTTCAGCCAGAAGTTTGTCTTCTGTCTACCTTTTTTGACAGCTTTCCCTGGCTGGCTGGTCGGGAATGCCGAAGTAAAAAAACGAAAACAGGCATTTTTAAAGTCAAATGTTGTTTATCTGAATAAATGAGGCCTTTTTGTGCTCTCAGCATTTGGAGAAAGGGGGAGAAATTAATGCTGCGACTGGCAGCAGATTCTAACTGCGCAAGGAGCTAGGGGGGCGAAGGTGGGGGGTGAATACATTTCATTTCCATATCTCCCCCCGGAGTGCTATGCTTTTAATTAAAAGACCTCGAAGTTAGCAGAGACCGCAAGGGAAATAATCTCTCTCGCGCTCTCTCTTTTTTAATAATGGCAAAGGCTGGTGAGAAGCTCTTTCCTGCAAAATGGCTCAGCCAGTCCCTGAAAAAAAATACCCTCTCCCTCTTGAGTCACTGTTTCCTTCCTTTATATCTTTGACCCTCAGGCATCCAAAGCGAAGGTCAGCATCCCTCTATCGGCCATTATTGAGGTGCGGACGACCATGCCTTTGGAGATGCCGGACAAAGACAACACTTTCGTGTTGAAGGTAAGGCAATTTCGGCAGGCTCAAGAACGTAACGGTGGCCTTGCTGCATCAGGACAGTCATATATTGTCGGATATCATTCTGCTGTTCTGTGGCCGAGAATTACTTTACTAAAGGGCTTTCCGGTGTGGAGGAGACAATCGGTTGTGATATCCAGGCCGGGGTGGATATGGCCGTCGTGGTGTATTAGTTATGGTGTCATGCTGGGATCTGGGAACGTCAAGATCAAATGGGCCCTCTGTCTTGGAAGGTTGGGCCGTTCTCTCTAATTGGAAAAACTGCCAGTTCTCACCTGGGAAATTCCTGAAGATTGGGGGTGGGGGAGTGGGGAGAGAAAGTGTGTGTGTGTGGGGGGGGTACATTGTCACTCTAGGACAGGGGTAGTCAAACTGCGGCCCTCCAGATGTCCGTGGACAACAATTTCCAGGAGCCCCTGCCAGCGAATGCTGGCAGGGGCTCCTGGGAATTATAGTCCACGGACATCTGGAGGGCCGCAGTTTGACTACCCCGGCTCTAGGACTTCCGTTTCTCCTAGACTTTGTGGTATACCAAAGAGTCCATGCATTTCCTCAACCTGTAGTCTGAAGATCAATTGTAATTCTGGGAGAAACCCAGGCTCTACCACGAGTCTGGGAATTCTACCTCACAGGGGTGGTTGTGAAGATAAAATGAAGAAGGGGAGGAACAATGTTGTCAGTCATTTTGGGTCTCCACTGGGGACGAACACAAGGTACAAGTAAAGAAATTTCACACAGCAGCCTGTCTGAAGCATCTCATGCTGGTCGTATTGTTTAGCAAACACTGTTTAAGCTGTAAGATTCCCTGTCCTGTAATTAAGGCTTTCTCCGTCCCCCTGTTCTTTTCGTTTACTTTCCCTGCTGCTTGGCAATTTCTTAAGTTTTTGCGTTTTGGCCTGCTTCCTAGGAACTGAGGGCTGTGTGGATGTGTATATATACTAGGAGTAAAGCCCGTTGCACCCAGGAATGCAATGGGTGCTAGGACCACTGGCCTGTACTGTGTTCTTCCTGGGTGCTGGCCCTCCTTCCCCTGCTTGATCTTGAGATCCAGCACAGTGAAATGGTTAAAAGAGTAAGACGAAAGAAAGAAGGGAGGGATGAACAAAAGAAAGAAAGGGGACGGAAGGAAAGAAGGCAGACGGACAGATGGGGAAAAAGGGAGGAAGCAAGAAAGAGGGAAAAAATATATATATTATCCTCCACGACAATCTTTTGAGGCAATCTGGGCCCGCCATGAGTGATGAAGTCAATTGGCATGATCATACCAAGTGAGGATATGAATGCCTATTTCACCCGTCTAAGTTTCATTCTGTACCCATCCCCATCGTGTTGGTTCTCCGTTCTGAACAGCCTGACGCACACGGGAGGGAATGAAACAACATCTTCAAAGCTCTGCTCTTGCCCATCACGCTTGTGCATTAATGATTTCTCCTTTCGACCTTGATAGAACTTTTTTCCACCATTAAAGCTGCCATGTCTGGCTCCTTTTTCAAAGAGCCAACGCGGGACTGAACAGATGCCCCACGGCTGGCAAGGGTTGCCATGGTGACTGGCCTAGCTGCCAAATGAGCCGTTCCTTGACAAATCAAACTTATGCAAACTTCCCTCCAAGCTCTACTTCAGTGGGAGAAAAGGAAGCCTTGACGTTTTTTGCTTGGTGTTGGGAAATCTCTTGGGGGGCAGGACTTTTTTTGTTTGTTTGTTTCTTTCTGGTTTGAGAGGCTTTTATCTTTCTCGGCCAGCTTTCTGAATTCGTCGGGGGTGCCTGAGCTTTGGGATGCATTGTGTGAAGAGATGAAACCATGTTTGCCGCTGTCCGAAATCGCCCGGTCTTTCCTCTCGCCTGTCCATTCGTCAGCAAATTGGCTTTCAGCTCTTGCAAAAGTCAACCGTAGTAGTTGCATTCAGCACTGGCCACAGGAAATGCGTTATGAGAGTCCTACTGGCTCAGACCAAGGGCCATCTAACCTGGCAACCTGTTTCCGTGATAGCTAGCCAGGTACTTCTAGGAAGGCCTGAAGCCATGAAGGCCAGAGCGTATTTTTACCCTCTAACAACTGACATTCAGAGCCTCACTTCCTCTAAACATGAAGGTTCCATTTAGCATTGTTTGGCTACAAGCTCTTGAAGAAGAGTTGGAAGGGGCCTCCAGGGCCATCTAGTCAAATGCCCTGCAGAATGCAGGAAATTCACAATGAACTGCCCACCCACAGTGACCCCAATTCCATGCCCAGATGAAGCCCACCCTCCCCCCCCGAATTCCTGGCCAGTCTGGCCTGGAAGAAATTTGCCTCCCGATCCTAAATTGGTGATCGGCATTTCCCTGGGCATGCAAGAAAGGGCCACAAGAGCCTACCACTGATATAGTCCCTCCTGCCCACCTACTCACAAGAATCTGCCTAAGCTCGCCTCCTGTATTGATTCATCCCCTCTCTGTTTAAAGCCTTCTATCCTGACAGCCGTCACAATATTTTTTGGCAGCGTGCGCCCTAAATCAATGACATCTTGTGTGAAGGAGCTGATGCTGTATCCCCTAACGAAGTCCTTCCTTCCTCTTTCTCAGCCCCCTCATTTGCTTTATTTCTCCCGTAAAACTGAAAGGCCTCAAAATTAAACTATACATGGAATTTGCCGCAAACGTTTCACAAAGAAAGGATCAGCTGAATTCATTAAAAAAAAAAAAAGACGATCAAAATGGAACCTCCATGTGCAAAGGCAGTCTGCCTCTGAATATTTGGAGGTAAGCACCAAGGAAGATCCACTGGGTGCTGGCCTTGCTTGCGAGGTTTGTTTAAAGGCATCAGGCTGTAAACAGAATGATACATTTTGGAGTGCTTCAGGACGGCTCTTCTTACATTTTTAACAAGAGAATGGTATTATCTGAACTCTGGCTATGCCCCGCGAAAGGTCATACGTTGAATAAAAGGACTCTAAATTTCTTCTTCTGTATCACTTTTTGTGTGTGTTTGTTGGGGGGGGGGGGAACTATGAGAAAGATGTCCACCATCCCCTATCTGTCTCTGGCACCTTCTACACTAGTTATTTTGGGAGAGTGATTCAGGCCTTTGGGGTGAGGTGGTCTCAATGGAATGTCATCCCAGCCAGCGCTGTGATCCCTTGACCAAGACGAAGCAGCAGCATATTATATAACCTGACCCAGGGGAGAGAGGAAGCTTTTTGGGGGGTGAGTTCACCAAGCTGGAGTCAAGGATTTTAACGCTGGTCTGCTCTTCTGTTTCTGCCCAGGCTGGTCCTGAAAGGATTTGGGGCCTGGAACGGAAGATTCAGATGGTCTCTTCCAGCTTCCTTCCTTCCCAAACCCATCCCCCCTTAACAGGGGCCATAATCCCTTGGGATTCATCTACACGCACACCATTCATTTTAATGGGGCCCACACAGAATAACTTCCGAGTGCCTTCCGGGGTCAATGCTTTTTAAAATGACCCCCGCCATCTGGTGTGCATATCAATGCTTGCAGTAAAAATATCTTTCAAAAAATCTGTGGCATGCCTTCAAGGGGCAGGGAGGGGGGGTCCTCCTTTTTTAGTGGGTCAAAATGTTTTTACTCAGTTGATTCAGCTGCACTGTCCTACTGAGGGGTGAGAAGGCTCAGGAAAGAAGCACAAAGTCCCCCCCTCCCCTGAAGATTTTCTCCTTCCGCACACAAAAACTTGAATGAGATATTTTCTCTTTTGGAATGAGTGAAATGCTTTTGAAGGGAGGAGTTCATTCTGAATGTTTGGTGTGAAATTTTTTTTCTTTTCTTTTTCTTACCCAAGACTATTCCCAGTGTGTGAGGATCATAATTCTTATTTGCGCTGTAGAATTATACAATGTCATTTCAAGCCTAGATTTGTTTTGGTGTGACTTATTTTGTCCCAAATGAATGTTTGTGAGGACAACACACGATAGGAGAATT
Organism: Paroedura picta; assembly: GCF_049243985.1. NCBI lineage: Eukaryota > Metazoa > Chordata > Lepidosauria > Squamata > Gekkonidae > Paroedura > Paroedura picta. The sequence goes on along the minus strand of NC_135383.1, from coordinate 12,729,870 downwards.
CAGTGTTTGCAGTGTTACAAAGTTTATGCCCAACTGTGCTGCTACATCTGTTGTGATTGTAGAGGATGTTAGTTTGTTTACTATGAAAGCTGTTTTCATTGGTTGTTTTTTTGACCTTGCAGTGGCCTCAAACTCCACACAATAACGTTCTGTGCTAACTAAGTTGTAAATTACACATTTTATGTTGCTGAAGAAGTAAAATAATATCAGCAAGTTCTGCATATCTCAGTTTCCCTCTAAATTTGTTTTTTTTTTTTCAAGGAGAAATACAATTTCCTCTCGTAATTTCACAATATCTGGAAATTTTCTCTGTAGCCTTAATTATTTTTGAACCTCCCCCCCCCCCTTCCACATAGACCTACTTTTCCAGGCTACAGCCCTAGCATTCAAGAAGGTTGGTTCTTATATACCGCTTTTCTCTACCCAAAGGAGTCTCAAAGCGGCTTACAATCTCCTTCCCTTTCCTCTCCCCACAACAGACACCCTGCGAGGTGGGTGAGGCTGAGAGAGCCCTGATATTCCTGCTCGGTCAGAACAGCTTTATCAGTGCTGTGCTGAGCCCAAGGTCAACCAGCTGGCTGCATGTGGGGGAGCGGGGAATCAAACCCCGCTCGCCAAATTAGAAGTCCGCACTCCTAACCACTACACCAAACTGGCTCAACCAACGTTCTGAGGCTGAATCCCAGTTCAAACCCAGCCTTTGGGTGTTTTGGATTCTGGGAAGGGAGGTGGGTTGGGGTGGGACAGAGGAGGTGTTTGTCCGAATGGCTTATTTCCGTTCTTTCTCACCTAGGTAGAGAATGGTGCAGAGTACATCCTGGAAACAATTGACTCCCTGCAGAAGCACTCATGGGTGGCAGATATACAGGACTGTATAGATCCCGGGTAAGAAAGCACAGGGGCTCAGGATCAATTGTGCTGATTTCCACAAGAATGGGGACTCAGAGCAGCTTATGAAATTGTAACCTAATTTTTTGGGGGGAAGTACAGTAAGCAACATGTTGGTCTCCTCCTGGGGCCCCTGGACTAGTTCCTTCAGGCGACGAACCATGAGCTAAGCACCAAGATTCCCCTGCTTTCCTGTCCTGTCCTGGCCATACCGAGGCTTAAGGACTTGTGAAGAAGGGGAATTGAAGCTCAGCTGGGGTTGTTAGGCAGCTGGCCGAGATGTCTTCCCCAATCCCTACTCCCTTTTGATCTCCTCCTCTCCTTTGCTGCGCAAAATGGTCACCGAGGCTTTTGCAGCATCTTTTTCTGGACCCTGCCTTTTAGCCCCTCGCTCAGGCTCGATTTAAACTTGATGTGTGGCAAGGCAAAAGCACTTTCCCTCGGGACTCTGCGCTTGCACTGGGGTCTTATTTAAATCACCCCGTGCAGCTGCTTTGCATGGGTAGCGGTCCGGTTTAAATTAGGCATTGTGGGAGCGCAGAGTCCCACGGGAGGGGCCTCTGCCGGCATCATGTTTAAATCAGGCCTCAGAGAGCTGATCTGTGCATGCAAGTAAACAGTGTACAGAATTCCTGGGACCTTTCTGATTGCAAGGAGGGCGTTATTGTGGGGGAGGGAAAGAAACATCCATTTTCTTCTCTGTTTTTCACATTCCCTTTTTCTGGCCTAGCTTGTTCATCCTTCTACCGCCCCAACACCATTTGTTCACTTCTTCTACCTCTCTGTTGTTTTCCCTCCTCCCGGAATCTGGAGACGTAAACCCCTGATGTAGGAGGACCCTGATTACTTTCGCTCACACAATTCAAGCACCACAGGGATGGCACAGTCTAGCTCTGTTTTGTCACATCTAAGCATGGTCAGCCCTGGTTAGAATTTGGATGGGAGTCCACCAGGGAAGTCCGTGGTTGCTAAGCAGAGGCAGGCAACGGCAAACCGCCTCTGGATGTTTCTAGCCTTAAAAACCCCATAGGGTCATTGTAGCTGTGGATTTCCACCATCAACGTGTAATTGGTTGTCGCTGCCTGCATAACAGCTGCAGCCAAGATCCTTCACTTTAAGTAGCATCTCTTCTGCAGGCCATTGAATCATAGAATCCTAGAGTTGGAAGGGGCCACACAGGCCATCTAGTCCAACCCCCTGCTCAACACAGGATCAGCCCAAAGCATCCTAAAGCATCCAAGAAAAGTGTGCATCCAACCTTTGCTTGAAGACTGCCAGTGAGGGGGAGCTCACCACCTCCTTAGGCAGCCTATTCCACTGCTGAACTACTCTGACTGTGAATTTTTTTTCCTGATATCTAGCCTATATCGTTGTACTTGAAGTTTAAACCCATTACTGCGTGTCCTCTCCTCTGCAGCCAACAGAAACAGCATCCTGCCCTCCTCCAAGTGACAACCTTTCAAATACTTAAAGAGGGCTATCATGTCCCCTCTCAACCTCCTTTTCTCCAGGCTGAACATTCCTAAGTCCCTCAACCTATCTTCATAGGGCTTGGTCCCTTGAGACTTCAGCCGATAGGCAAGCTTGAGCCAGCTGTCTGTGCCTGTTTAATCTCAGTGGCATCTTGGGAACACCTTGTACACACCGTCCTAGAGAGAGATCATTAGGAGCAGTCAAAGGCAGGTGCATTTGGATCCCCTGGAGGGCAAGGAGATTCTGTGTCAGTGAGTTTATCTGAAAAGACATCTCTTCGGACCCACAAGGCACTTCTACAGAAAGTGTGCAGAAAAGCCAGGCAGATGGTGGGGCTGACGTGAGAACACAGTATAAGATCTGTGATTCTGGTAGAGCAGCCCTGTGGTAGCACGTGTACAGTCTTAATTGGGGCAGTGTGTCTGTAGCTCACAGCCCAGCGAATGGAAAGGCAAGCCCAAAACACTTTTCTGCCCCATGCCTCGTGCAGTCTCAGAGGTGCATCCCAGAATCCCTTGCAGTATTAGAAATGGTATCTGTCATTTTCTCTCTCTGTTTGAGAAACAGCACAATGTCTTCTTGATGGCTGGGTTGCCAACTCTTAGATAGCACAAATAGTTGGGGGTTTGTCCAGAGGTAGGGTTTGTCTTGGGGTCCCACTCACACCTAAAACAGGATCGACACACTGTACACCTAGTGTAAATCTGAGGGAAAAACAAGCCAGAAAAGCTAAACTAGGAGCAAAAGCTCAGGGAATCTTTCTCCCTCATTTAATTTCCCTCAATTAATGTCCTTTAACACGGAAGGGTCTCCAGTTTTGGCCGAAGTTACCCAAAGCTTTCTTAGCACAAAAGGATCAATCAAATAATAAAATGTTGTAATAATTATAGCGCTGTTTGGGATTTTTAAGTCTCTCTGTGCCTGGCTTGGTGCCATATATCAATAAATCTGAATAATATATATTTTTTAAAAACAGCCTTTTGGTTATGCTGTCCATTATAAGGAGGAAAAAAAAATAACTCCAGTCATCTGGTAACTAGCCAGAAGGGGAGAAAAACCACGGGGAGCTGGCCAACTGGCAAGAATGCCCGTCATCCCCACAAAATATTTATTTTAAATGCTTAGACCACTCGGTGTCCCAACAAAATGAATCACCGAAATAAGTCAGAATTAAAATACAGTTTTAAAAGAGGAATCTCTTCAAAATAAAGCCAGGCACTGAGGCATAATTAAGAAACCATCAAAACCCATGAGGTATAAAAACATCTGTTATTATTAATACTCAAAGCTTCACGCTGGTTTGCTTGCACAGTGGAGCACCATCTGAGAATTTCTTTACTGTCTTTGTTTCCAAAATTGCTAAATGCTGAGGCTTGGCCAAATATCCTTCTGGAACTGCTTAAATTTCCTGTTAATATGTCAAAAGCAACTGCTTCTTTGCCCATCTGCCAGGCTGGCTGCCCTCACTAAGCCTCTGAGCATCAGTTAGATGTTAGAATGTTAACTTGCAGAGACCCAGGCTCAGATCATAAAATCTCTGTGACATAAAGTTTTCTGGGTGGCCTTAGGCCAGCCATCCTGTTTTAGCTTAATCTGCCACCCAGAGATGACAACAAAGTGATAACAGTATCTCACATCTGCTCATCTTTGTTTTTCAGGGACAGCGGCGATGACATCGAACTCTCCTCTTGCACCCAGGGTGCCTGCCTACCCGGCAGGGTCTCTTCTTGCAGCTGTGAATTTCTGGCTGACGGTAAGACCTGCCTCAAATGATCAGAAGACGTGTCAGTTTGTCAAGATGATAACTTTTGGGTGCCGTGTCTTTTTCAGCAGAGACGAAGCTCTGCCCGTATTAAAAGAGAGGGAATCATTGCTAGGGGGTAAGGTGAGGAATGTTAAGGGATATTAAGATAAATATTGACCAGTGATGGTCCTAGCACTGAGAATTTGGGGTTTGCAGTGTGCATGACATGTGATTCTTATGTGCTTTTGTGACACAATCCCATACAGAGTGAAGTTGATTTTAAATGAAAGTGAAATTTAAAATCAGTGGAGGGTAGCAGTGCCGTTATGCATCACTGACTTATGTTTCATTTAGAGGAACGGTCCATGGCTCAGTGGTACATTGTCTGCTTTGCATGCAGAAAGTCAGAGGTTCAATTCCCAGCATCTCCTGTTAAAAAGTGACGTGACCGTGACTGGGTGGTCTTGGGCTTCTCACGCACACTCAGCCTAGCCAACCTAGCAGGCTTGTTTTTCGGCTAAAAATGGAGAATTGGAGAATGATGTTAGTCCTTCTGAGTCCCCGTTGGGAGGAAAGGTGGGGTATAAAGTACGAATGTCTATTCTGTTTGATAGCAACATCATTTTGCATAGTTCCTACAGACAGCCTCTTATTTAGCTCACAATATTGGGAGCTAAATCATGAAATGAATGAAGGAAGAACAGGTGGATGGATAAGAAGATGGGTGGATGGAAATGCGATATATACCCCCTGTGGGCCATCACTGTCTGGGCTACTTTGCAGAGTCCATTGTGAGCCTTAACAGTGGGATTCTTTCCAGATGTGCCCCGATTTCAGGACATATGTGCTGGATCCGCTGCTCCTGATGCTGTGCCAAACGCCTCCACCATCATCACCGCGCCGCATGGTAGGACCAGGGACTCCTTGGGCGAGCACCGGGCCCACGTGCCGTTGGACAACTTCCTGCAGACCCTGGAGCCACCAGCCGCTGGCAATCATTCAGCAGGTATTGCAATTTCTTTAAGAAATGCCCTGCCGCTTCAGTCAGAGCGGTGGGAGAATTGAATTAAGAGGGGTTCAAGTTACTGATTTAGTCATTCATTAAAGTATTTATTAGCTACCTTTCTTTCAGGAACTCAAGGAGGTTTACAATGCAAGCACATTAAAATGCATTAAAACCCCAAACGGAAATCCGTTTAAAATGGCTGATAGCCGGAAGAACAGAAAGTTAAGGGTCTTCTGCATTCCCATTTTTGTCACTTGTGTGTTTCTGTAGTTTGTTGTTGCTGTTTCTTTTCTGCATGTGCTTTGCGCCCTCTAGTGGTCGATTCTCTATTATATCACTATATGTCCATTATATCTCCTTGCAGATTTAAAGTGCAGGGATATAAGCCAGACATACAGCAATGTAATAGAAAATTGACCTCTAGAGGGAGGAAAACACATGCAGAAAAGGAAAAAAACCCAAAAGCATTAGGGACACACAAGCAATGAACATGAAACTGCAGAAGAGCCCTTATTAAAATCAAATGTGTTTCTACCCTCCTCTCTCTTCTTTGCAGAATAAACAGCTCAGTCAGTCACATCTCTTTGTCTTTTTGTACCAGGTTTTGATCAGGGCATTGCAGATAGCTTGCCCACCATTTTTTTTTCTTTTAAGGGAAAAAGGTGGGTTTCAGCGTGAGACACCCCACGCTTATGCCTCAGCTTTTAAAGTTTGCATGTCATGGTCCTGTGAAGTTCTAATTGTCTGGCCGCGCCTTCATGTGTGTGAGTAGAATTTAGAATTTCCCCTTGTTTTTTTTTTCTTTTGAAACTTGCCAGGGGAAGAAAGCGAAACGGAAGCAGAGATCAACCTCTCGGACTTTCCGTGGTTCCACGGGACTCTATCACGGGTCAAAGCTGCCCAGCTGGTGCTGCTCGGGGGAGCCAGAAGTCATGGGCTGTTTGTCATTCGGCAGAGTGAAACACGGCCAGGAGAATATGTACTGACGTTTAACTTCCAGGGGAAAGCAAAGGCAAGCATCCCTCGGTCATGAATGAGCGTGGTCTGGTGGGTTAGAGCAGGGGTAGCCGACAGGGGCTCATGGGAATTGTAGTCCATGAACATCTGGAGGACCACAGGTTGACTACCCCTGGTTTAGAGGGTCAAATAGGATCTGGGAGACCCAGGTTCACATCCCTGGTTTATGAGGAAGCTCTGTGGTTAACCCTGGGCCAGTCACACACACTCAACCTAACCAACCTCACCGGGGTAATTGTGAGGATAAAATGGGGAATGGAAGGAAATCATCACATGCATTTGGAGTTCCTTGGTGGAAGCAAAGAATGAAAATGTAGCAGACAAATCTAATATATTTTAGCAAGAATCGCAAAAATGGAATGGGTGTCGTTTCTCTTAACGTTCAAGCGTGTTTCTGACATAATAGCGAAGTATGGTTTGTCGGCCTATGAACAAACATGGTTAATCAGGCAGCGGCTGGACAGATACTTATCCTGGATGCTTCGGGCTGATCCTGTACTGAGCAAGGGGTTGGACTAGAAAGCCTGAATATACTCTTCAAACTATGTGATTCTATGAATCCCTGGGGTTTGGTTATTTCTTCTTTCATGGCAGACCACGGTTTGCAGAACTGGCATTTTGAGATTACATTTTTTCCTGCCGGCCTGAATGCTGATGGAGGATTCATCTTGTATTTTGCATCCTGGTTTGTAGGAAGAAGGAGAACCTTGCCTTGAGCACAATGGCCAGCTGCAGTTGGCTGTGAAAGTAGAAGAAATAATTTATCTTGCTGTGTCTGAGAGGGGGGGAGGACTGATCCTTGCCTGTTCACGTAGCAGCAGGCTATGGGTTTTCCTCCCTCCCCTAAGCTGCAGCTTATTCCGCCTCACAAATTGAAGGTGGTGGTCTTGGGTAGCTGCAACCTGGAGACAGAAATTGGTTCTGCAAACCTCCTGGTTTACACCTCAAGTATCTCTTAGCTACAGCGACTCACCGAGGGTCCTAAGATTCTGAGGGGGAAAGATGGGAATGTAGTCAGACTCACCGAGGGTCCTAAGAATCTAAGGGGGAAAGATGAGCATGTAGTCAGCACTAACGCCTCTCTTTTGCATGACTCCCCCCTTAGGTTTTGTGTTGGGTTGCATTGCCAGTGGCAGCTTTGGGTAGTGGGGCAAATCAACCGAGTTGGGAGAGGACTAAAGCCCTTGTTCAGCAGGACCCACCGAAACCTAGCAGCGGGCCTTGATCAGAGGCATAATCATAAGTGATTGAAAGCTTAGAAGCCACCCACTAAAACCACAGTCCCTGCTTAGGCTTGTTAATTGCCTGGTGCCTGGCACCTCCACTCTCTTGCTTGCCAGGGAGAGGAAAGCAGCCAGCACTCACTGGCGCTCCTTCCCCATCCACGGTGCCAGAAAAGGGGAAACACGGAAAAGGCTGCATCGGATCTTGGACGTGCGGCCGTGTTTGATGCTCTGCGATGCCTCTGGGAAGTTGGAAGGACGGGTTATGATTATTTGCATGGGTGGAGCGGAGACGATGCTGGCATCTGTATGCCAAAGACAGGACGTGATAGGGGACCGACGCAGGCTCTGGTTTCTTCCGTCCTGTTCCGTGCAAACTCTCTGGAATTCTGTCTTTGAAAGAGTATTGCTATTTTTTTCTGCTGTTGAAAATAGCAGCACTTTGTTGGTGCCTTTTTTTTTTGTATTAACAGTACTTGGGAAAGGAATCAAAGGCACATGGAAGGTCCAGAATTCCATCGTTGGTATTTCTAGTTAAAGATACTGGGTGGCAGTAAAAGGGGTCTTTAGGTACCAAGTGGATGAGAAGGTAGTGCATTTTCCTAGGTGTCACTTTCCTAGGTTCATGTAGAACAGGGGTAGTCAAACTGCGGCCCTCCAGATGTCCATGGACTACAATTCCCAGAAGCCCTTGCCAGCAAATGCTGGCAGGGGCTTCTGGGAATTGTAGTCCATGGACATCTGGAGGGCCGCAGTTTGACTACCCCTGATGTAGAACGTAACAGGAACAATAAATCAAACTTGGAGATTATAACAAGTGAAGAAAACAGTAATAATAACAACAACAGAGGAGATAACATTTTAACAGGTTAAACAATCTAACAGGCCCACGGTCGGTCACAAAGAGGGAGGGTCCAAAGAGGGAGGTGCAGGGCCCAGTAGATGCTGTTTTGTTTCGGTCGACCTCAACCAAATGCCTGGTGGAGGAGCTCCCTTTTGCAGGCCCTGTTTTAGTTAGGGTGTTCCAGAGTATAAAGGTGTTTTGCAGGCCCTGTTTCTGTTAGGGTCCCGATCTCCTCCGGGAGCTTGTTCCACCTACGCTTTAGTCCTTCCTGCCGTACGAAACCAGCCGATCCAAGCCTGCCCTTTTCCATCCTTTGCAGCACCTGCGGCTGTCCTTGAACGAGAACGGCCAGTGCCACGTCCAGCACCTCTGGTTCCAGACCATCTTCGACATGCTGAGGCATTTCCACATGCACCCCATCCCCCTGGAGTCCGGCGGTTCCGCTGACATCACGCTCCGCAGCTACGTGGTAGCCCCGGCCTCCTTGCCTGGTGGGTTAGATGTTTGTCCTTACTGCTTTGCCTTGGTTGGGAGTCTTGAGACCCACGTACTGAGAACTATTAGGAAGTTCTCCCCCCCCCCCCCCCCCCGAGTCATGGCTAAATTCTGCTAACTTGTTGTGGAGCAAGGTTCATCTCCTCTCCTCTGGCAAGGTGTTCCAGAGTAGAAAGGCGGCAATTTAAAAAGCCTGGATCAGAACTCACACAGGTTAGACTGGACAACTCAACAATGAAGTTACTTGAGCAAGTCTCCGGAGATGTGACGCATGCATGTTCTAAATAAACCAGTGAGATGATCTGGAGGAGGCACATGCTCTGAGTTCCACCGTGCACTTGTTGTTTGCATTATGTGCTTTATGTGGCCCATTACCATAGGAGTCATAGCATTTGGAAGCTGCCTATCCGAGTACATGGCTTCTGTGCCCATCCTGGTGGTGAAGGGAATGTGTAAAGGCTGGGTTTTTTAATGCTGTTTAAATCTAGGTAGCCTGCTTGCTCTGTAGTTCTGCCAGAGTTGTCTCTACCGCAGTCTTCAGCGGACAGAATGAGCCCTTGTGGCGTTCTTGATGCAGTTATTTTATGACACTTCATGATAACAGGATTAAAAAAAACCCATTCAGTTTCATTTTTAGTCAGTTCGGTGTAGTGGTTAAAAGCGGCAGCTATTAATCTGGCGAGCTGGGTTTGATTCCCTGCTCCTCCACATGGAGCCAACTGGGTGTCCTTGGGCTTGTCACAGTCCTGATAAAGCTGTTCTGACCAAGCAGTCCTGTCAGGGCTCTTTCAACCCCCCACCTACCTCACACGGTGCCTGTTGTGGGGAGAGGAAGGGAAGGCAATTGTGAGCACCATTGAGACTCATTTGGGTAGTGAACAGCAGGTTATAAAAGCCAACTCTTATTCTTACTTAAAACACTTACAGTATATGTGGCCTTTCCACCAAAATTGTATCCTCAAGGATAGTCAACTAGCAGGGACAGGAGAAAAGTTTGGTTTTAAGAGACTTAAAACTGTTTACAGTTAACCCACAGCTTCTTCTGGGCTCAGAAAGTGATGATGTTTCACTTGTCAACTCATGGCTTTATTCTTGAGGTGAATATTGGCCTTCCTTCAGCCTCGGGATTCTCACGGGGTAAATGTGAAATCCTCCTAGAAATCACAGATGAGTGCTCAGTTCCTCTCAGAGACTAGGCTCCGAGACAGCTGTAGTCTCTTCCTAAACCATTTATTATGCTAAGCTGCTTTGTCACCAAAGACAGACTTAGAAGCATCCAGAGTCTCTGAAGAGCTTGTGCTTACTGGGGGGTAGGCTGAAAAATCCTGTCTCCAAATATTCACTGTTTTAGTCTGTTTTCACACAAAACAAGACTCTGACTCATTCAACATTTCCTGAAAAGGGATTTTCAGCCTGCGCCTCTGAAGGCACGTTCTTGCCAGAACTGGGTTGACAGTGTAGTGGGCTTCTGTCTCACGCCTTCCGCAGCCATGATTGCCTGTTTAGCCTCTCTAGAGCAGGGGATAGCCAATCAATGAATTGGTGACTGACAGAAAGGGGCAAGGGTCCCTTTGTCCAGCCATCTCAGGAGGAACATAAGAACATGGAAACTAATTCTAGCAAGCCAGCCATATTAATCTCTTAATTCTGGCTCCATTGTTGGACTTCCTGACGGCATCCAGGTTTTGGCTACCATGTGACACAGAGCATTCGACTGGATGGGCCATTGGCCTGATCCAGCATGGCTTCTCTTATATAATGTTGCAACATTAGGACAGAAGGATTTTGTTATGTCTTACCTAGCACACTAGTTAAACTGTTCTTTAAGGCGCTAGAACAGTGGTTCTCAATCTGGGGTTGTGACCCCTTTGGGGGTCGAACAAACCTTTCACAAGGGTAGCCACAGGGTGAGCAGCTTGGCCGGGGGGGGGTGCACCACCATTGTTGCCACTCCTCCTGCAGGGACCACACAACAGCCTTGCAGTGTAGATCGAGATAGAACGTTTGTCTATCTGGAGCAGCGGAAAAGAGCGAGATCGTCACGGTGGGACAAGAGGGAGAACTGAACTGAGAAACCCCAGGGGGGGGGGAAATCAAATTTATATACAGTCATGAACCATGGATCTTCATGCCATTGGTCAGTTTTGGTTTAAATTCTGTGAAAGAACACTTGCATCATTTGATGGTTGGGGGTCACCACTACATGAGGAACTGTATTAAAGGGTCATGGCATTAGGAACGTTGAGAACCACTGCGCTAGAGATTCTTCTTTTGAGCCCACAAAATAAAAGTTTAACATCCAAACCCAGAGGGCCGGGGTTCAACGATAGAGCATTGCTTGGCTTGCAGAAGGGCCCAGTTTGTCCCCAGCTGAATGGACCAACAGACTGATTCAGTATTGGGCATTTCCATCACATAGAAAAACCAGGACCTTTGTGTAGCAAACCAGGGGAAGCGATTTAAGTTTTTAAAAATCTCCACTGCTATGCTGCTTCCCAAGCAAACCGGCCTTTCACAAGCAGCTTGCCAGAAAAATAAACAGTGCAATTATAAAATGAAAGAAATCACTGGCTGAAAAACAGCCGACAGAAAAAGGCTGGTATCTTCATAAACTTTGCTGTTCCAAGACTGTTTTTTTTTTTTTAAATTTCCTTTTCTCTCCCTCCCGTCTAGAGGTCAGCCCCTCCCCAGTCGTGGCTTCCCAGCAGCCCAGCTGCAGAAATGATCTCCAGTCTCAACACTACTTTTCCAGCTTTGTCCCGGGCACTTTCCAGCCTGCCTCCCCTTCGGAGGGCACCCCTTCCTCCTCCTCCTCCTCCGCCAGCCACTCTCTCTACCATCGCGTGGAAGGGACCCTCAGCGCCCGCAGCCGTAGCAACAGCACCGAGCGCCTGTTCGACTCCTCTGCCGTCGGTGTGGAGGATTACCACGAGAGCGAGGGGTCGCGCAACAGAACCAGAGCCGTAGAGAACCAGTACTCGTTCTACTGATTGCCCTGACCTGACGGAGCGGTTTTCGGGCTCCCGGTTCCTCTTTGCCTTCGGAACGGCCGCTTGTGAGCGGAGAGAGCCAACGAGCCACTGGCTTCTCAGTCCCTTGAGCATCTTTGGTGGAGGGGTGGATTTAACCTCTGGCCTCTGCACATGTGCACTGTTGTTCCTGCCGGCCGCATGGTACTCTTGTCCCTTCCTTCAGTGCTTTCCCCTCAAGATGGCCCTTCTTAGTCCCAGACTCTCAGAAAACATCAAGGCGATGCGCAGCCCGTTTCTTGATTTCCACATGAAAGCCGTTGCCTGAGGGGCAGAAGCTTCATGCAGAGAGAAGATTGCTCTGTTTGCATGTCTCTGTGGGGTGAGCCTCACTTTCCTGGCATTGGCCTCCAACCTGCTGGCATCGGAATGTGCCAACTCAATGTTAGCTGCCCTGGGGCTGGGTCCCCTGTTAAGTAACCCTTACCATGAACAGCCAACCGTGTGGTCTCCTAGAGAGCCGGCGAGTTGTAGGATTGTGGCCGTCGGCCTTCACCAGATTCGGTTGTCCTTTTTTCTTAAAAGATGGCTACCCTCCACATACCGCTTCTGGTATATTTTCTATGTCCTTTCCAGATCCTGCTCTCATAATGCAGAGCTGTCGGAGCGCAACAACGCAAATGAAGGAAATGCAACGCGGAAGCCAGGCATTTGGTTTGCCTCTCTGAGCTCTGTCTGCCACAGGGCAGTGGTTCTCTCCACCGAACTAGCTCCAGTTGATGTTAATGTTAAAGGCCTCAGGAGGATTCGGAGAACGCTGACTCTCTGAATGTTATCAATTCATGTCTAGACAGCCGGAGATCAATGACGGGACAATGATGCAGAAAAAAAGATGCATGTAACTGGAAGTTGGTTTGTAGGCTCCGATTCACTGCCGGCAGCTGTCCAATTGCTGTGTTAACTTTGGTTTGTCTTTCCTGCAGCAGGTTGGAGCAGAGCACTCTTCAGCTCTGAAACAGGGCTTTTCATTTCATGATGGTCGATGACTGGAGAGCTCTTGCACCTAAATCTCAGCCCTCTTTGGCAGCTGGAGGTTCTTTTTGGCTCATGATTTCCCCTAAAGCAGACAATAAGTTAGCAGGTGCATAACATTGCCTTTTGTTTCTGTCATGGTAACGTGGTGCGCAACAAGGCAGCTATGTTCTTGACGGATTATCCCATTTAATTTGGGGAAAACACAGATTGGGCGCAGAGTCCCGTGTCTTTGTAGACTTCACTTTTTAGTTGGAGCCATGAGATCTCTCCGGCTTTTGAGCTGATACACAGTGGGGGCTAATCGAAGGGAAGTGAAACTTGCCCACGGTAGACATCGGCAGCGTTCAGAGGTTGCAAATGAACCAGGGTTCATAAATGCTGGTTTGATCAGTCCCTGGCTTTTTTTGGACACTGGCACCACATTAGGATTTCAAACGAAGGTCTATTGCTGGTTTGTTAACCACAGTATATAATATTGGTTGGTTGCAGTAGTGCTTGTGTATCCACGTTTGCTGGGTAGGGCCACCATTTGTGGCACGTGGCCCCAGAGGCAACAGAATGGGATGCCTTCCATGTCGTGGATGGGAGACAACGAAGAGGACAAACCCCACCACTTGTAGTGGCACGGCCCCCGGATACAGCCACTCAATAAACCACATGTTGTTAGCTCACAGACATTCCCTGGCTTTATTCTATAGCAGTCATTAAAGAGCTTTGAATTAGCATGCCACCGGGCCACGTGCAAAGGGGTAAAGAGAGCCAGCATATTGTGGTGTGTAAGAGCAGCAAGGCTTTGATCTGGAGAACCAGGGTCGATCCCCCCTACCCCTCTTCCGCATGCGGCCAGCTGGGTGACCTTGGGCCAGTCAAAAGTTCTCTCTGAGCTCTCTCAGTCCCACCTACCTCAGAAGGTGGCTGTTGTGGGGAGAAGAAGGGAAGGGGACTGTAAGCCACTTTGAGACCCGCTTAAGGTAGAGAAAAGCGGGGTATGAAAACCTCTCTAATTCTAATAACACTGGCAACGTGTCACTGAGACATCAAAATCACTAAGGTTTTTAAAAAGCAGGAAGAAATAATTACAGTGCATTAACCTCCAGCGGCTCATTTGCAGCGGCAAAGAATTTCAGTCAACCTGTCACGAAACTAATTCTATTTCTTACCTCTTTTTAGAAGCCGTATATGAACTTAATGGTGCCAGCAGGGGTAACAGTTCAGGGCCTTGGCTCAGTGGGGGGGGGCCTCAGATGCAAACTATAGCTTCACATTGGAGGGACGCATTCCCATCTAACACCTGCCCCCCCCCCAACAGTTAAGGCCAGTCTAAAATTGCCTAACTGAACCAATGCATAAAGGTTCACACCTAGAACAGGAAGAGGCAGCGGAAATCCATCAGCTAAGGGTAAGTTGAATGACCACAGAGATTCCACAGCAGACCCCAAACTGCTGTTCCGGCATCTATAATGAAGCCACGAAACTTTATTAAATTCAAAACACTAAGTCACTGTTGGGGGTGGGAAGTACCCTCAAGATACAGCTGACTGATGGCGACCCTGTAAGGTTTTCAAGGCAAGAGATGTCGAGGGGTGGTCTCCCATCCAACAACTACTACTAACCCGGGCTGGTTCTCCTTAATTTCTCAGATCTGAGGAGGTCTGCTTACCAGGTCTGGTACATCACTCTTAACAGCTTGCAAAGTGCACACATGGAGAGCCTCCAGTTGCAGAACTAATCACAAAGAAAACCATCTTACAGAAGTTTTTCTAATAGCTAGTTTGCATCTGCCCCCCCCCCCAATCCTCAAGCCCTTTGGCAAAGAGTTAGCAGGGGTAGTCAAACTGCGGCCCTCCAGATGTCCATGGACTACAATTCCCAGGAGCCCCTGCCAGCGAATGCTGGCAGGGGCTTCTGGGAATTGTAGTCCATGGACATCTGGAGGGCCGCAGTTTGACTACCCCTGAGTTAAACACATGTTAGGCACTGACTTAGCACTCTTATGTGGACACCAGGGGTTATGGTTGCCAGCTATAGGTTCAGAGTGTCTGCCCAGTTCCTGGCATATAAAACTGCTGCTGTGCTTGCTAACACAAGGCCCTGTGAAAATTTTATTAAGGTTTACTAATGATTTTATTAAGGTTTCAAGGCATACAGTTTCTAAATAGAGAGAACTTTAAAGTGTGATTAATCCCGTACAGGCGCAGTGAGTTGAATCGCAAAAGCCGACGCTGTTCTGCATAAGCTTGCGTAGGAATTCACACAGTGCTAACATGGGAAGAAGAGCCTCTTGTGGCGCAGAGTGGTAAGGCAGTGACATGCTATCTGAAGCTTTGCCCATGAGGCTGGGAGTTCGATCCCAGCAGCCGGCTCAAGGTTGACTCAGCCTTCCATCCTTCCGAGGCTGGTAAAATGAGTACCCAGCTTGCTGGGGGGTAAACGGTAATGACTGGGGAAGGGAATGGCAAACCACCCCGTATTGAGTCTGCCATGAAAATGCTAGAGGGCGTCACCCCAAGGGTCAGACATGACCCAGTGCTTGCACAGGGGATATCTTTACCTTTACCTTTAATATGGGAAGGTTTACAGACCCGTGTAAGACATTAGAATGAGCTCTTGCACATGCACAGGTTTTGGATTTATTTTCACACTACTCTGTAGCGCAAGGTAATCAGAGGCCCCTGTGGAAGTTACTCGCTCCTATCAAAGGATACCTTTAGGTCCACTAGCATTATAGACCTTAGGTAACGGACGGTTATGACAAAAATAATCTGAGTCACTATTAGTTTAACTTGAAACACAGAAGAGATGCGGTGAGATTAAACGAGATGGCTTTGACTTTTTACAAGATTGTTAATTGACGTTTAAAGCTATTAATAATTCCACACTTGATTGATCCAATCTTTTATGTTAGCAAGCAGCAGTTAAGAACAAGAGGGGGCATCAAAAGAGGCTTCCAGTTGAAGGAGAAACAACACTAATATTCTGAAGAAACTGGCCTAAGTTATTTGCGGTTACCACAGGTTACAGCCAGTTGTTTAGTTTCATTCCACAGTGCTCACGTTTGTCCACGTTCAAAACCCACTACCCCAGTCTTTGATTGGTTGGCCAAAGCCACACATTGAAAGTTTAAGGTTCCGTGTATAAAATCACCCCAGCTGCTTTCTCAGGACCACATCCATAACTTCATCCAATTCTCTTTTGGGCTGAGGTTTACAGGAGTAGCTTGGAAGGAAGTAATAGCTCTCCTACATTTGCCAGGATGCAGTGGTACTCACCAAGTTTGATAACATTCGTGGCTAATTATGCCTCTTTTTTAACAACTCTCTTTGAAATCCTTGAAATAAACTGACTCTAAAAGATATATTTTCCATAACAGTAACAATAAAGGCCTCACAGGAAAACCTTAGCGATGTAGACTGTGAGGAGGTGGAAAAGGAGATATTAGAGATATGTTCTGTAAAAAGAAGCTGAGTTTTGTTTTGGTCCCTGAAGAAACAAGATGCTCAGAGCATGGCGGGGCAACGGCCACTGGTGTCGTTAAGCTCCTCTTCAACCGGGGAGAGTCTTCTGACTGCTGGTGACATGACAAGGAAGAAGATGGGCCAGCTTTTTGAGATGTTCTTGCCATGGTTTTGTCTGTGCCAATTGGACCTAAGGGGGGGAAAGAAGACCCAAGGAGCAGAAAACTGCAATGTTAAATTTGTAAATACAATTTTTAAGAAAAAAATGTGAAAGTTTTAACGTGCTGTAGAATAAATTAATTTTATTTACAAAACCAACAGGTAAAAGACATGGAAAGAAAATGATGTTCTGAGTTTGGAGTATTATTTTCCACATTTTTTCATTCTCTCTCTCTCTCTCTCTCTCTCTCTCTCTCTCTCTCTCTCTCTCTCTCTCTCTCTCTCTCTCTGTGGAAATAACACAAGCTTTGACCAAGTGTTACAAGAATTAAAGTTGGGTTGGCCAAGAGCTTCATTGCTAGTCTCATCAACTGATACCTGGTTTTAGCATTTATTTTCTTTTCCCAAGGAGCCTTGTACTTCTTTGTTGGTACTAGGAATCTTGAATCTCAAAGTCTCAGCGTCCTCTCCAAATTTCAGATCACAGAGTACACCGAACAACTGCAACAGCTACAGTAATGTAAAACCGTTAATAATTTAAGCAAAGGTGTGACTTTACTTGGCTGTTTAAATTTACATGAAGTATGAGACAGTGGTACTTCTGCGGTATGTACCATTAGCTATGGTATGGTACTTCCATCAATTACTGAAGGAGAAAAATCACAATATTAGAAGTGTTCACTTTAATAAAGCATTACTTATATATACCCCCTCTCTCCTACCACTGGGCATCTCTGGAGGAAGCTGGAAAAGAGATCTGATACATCTCATTACAAAATATGTGTTGATAAGCCATAATACATGATGTTAAACTGCAATATTTGTGTAAAACATATATATCTCACATTTTCCAGGGCATCCACTGCCTAACACTGCTGCTAAAAATATAAAGAGCAAACTAACGTGAACAGAAGACAGCAGAGACAGATTAAAACGATCAATTTAAATCGGTGTCAACAGAAAGCAGCATCAGCAAATAAAATGACTAGAAATCTCCAATTGCATCACAAAACAGTCATTGTGAAAACAGCCATGTCTAATAGCAAAAACATATTAAAATACTGAGTTGGGGGAAATCAGACAACTGCTAACCAATATCCATTGCGTCTGCAGTACTTAGATATGCAATTCTACCAGCTGTGCATTGCTATTTATCAGTTGACATATTATCTGTTTTTTAAAGGCAGATTGGGGGGGGGGAAGGAGTTTGGGGATTGCCTGCATTTTGATTAATGCTTGTCTACCAAACCTTTTAAAATCTCTCTAGTGGAATATTGTTTTCCAGAAGCATCCCATTGATTTATTAACCACAGATACACGAACCATCTGTAAGATCTCATTTCCTATGCTTGCCTGTGTGTGTCAGATTTTGGCTGGGTGCTGTTTGTAGAACTCCTAATCTTCCTAGAAGACTGGGTCAAAAGAATCCAGGATCCGGGCATGGGGTTTTCTGATGATCCTTCTACCCAAATCCAGAAGTTCTTTGCAGCACCCTGGTAGCTCAGAAGCATCTGAAAATTGAGTCTCCAAATTTCTTGGGCTTGGTCCAATGTTTTCATAGTGAGATTCATTTGAGCTCTCTGGTGACGGCAGGAAATCCTCTGAGAAAGGGTCTGTTGTGTTCCAATAATAACCTTTCATGTGCCAAACAGTCACTGTGCCCCTGAGGCTGCCTCAGTAAACCTCAGTTGGGTTTCATGCCACTCTTTTCTCCTTTCTAGCCTATGCCCTTTTCTCTTGGGTTTGCTAGCCTCCAGGCGGGGCCTGGAGTTCTCCCAGAATCACAGCTGATCCTTAGACTTCAGAATGGAGAAAATGGCAGCTGTGGAGGATGGACTCTGGCATTATGAGCTCCCTATCATCCCTTGTCTAGGCTCCATCCCTAAATCTCCAGGAATTTCCCAACCTAGAATTGGCAACTTACTTATTAATTTATAAGCCGCCTGGGTAGAAGGTGGCCTTCTCATGCAAGCTTCCTAGTCCTGCAGCTGCATAACGTTTCTGCTACTGCCTTGCTTCTTGTTGCTGCCCCTCCTGCAGCAATTTGGAATTCATTGGTGGCTACAAGCCTGGACAGCTTCAAGTGGGGATTGGATAAACATGGTCTTGTCCAATTTGTGACACAGCGTGTTGGACTGGATGGGCCACTGGTCTGATTGAACACAGCTTATGTTCAGAGGTACTGCCTCTACACATGGTGATTCCTTGCTACTGACGGAAATCTCGTGGTTTTCTCCAGCCTATCTTTTAAAGCTGTTCTAAGATACCAGCATCACAAATTAGCTGCATGTTGTTTTGAAGTACTGTCTGTTCCGTCCCTTGAAGCTACTGTCCATCACTTTGGTTGGGTTCCTGAAGATTTGGGGATGGAGCCCAGGAAGGGTGGAGTGTGGAAAAGGGAAAAGACTTTAGTAGAGTATGATACCATGAAGTCTTTCCTTCAAAGCAGTCCCTTTCCACCAGGGGAGCGTATTTGTCTGGACTGTAGTTCCAGGATATCTCCAGGCCACACCTGGAGGCTGGCATCCACTCTAGTCTGGGGGAGTTCTTTTTTACTCGGTAACCAGGGTCTGTTTTGTTCACTGTTTAGAATACACCCAGGGGGGTCTCTTGGGAGGCTGAGAGAAGAAAAATATTCTTCCATTACTAAAAAGAGAAATAAAATCAGAGTCCAGGAGCACCTTTAAAACCAACAAAGATTTATTCAGGGCTCGAGCTTTCGAGTGCAAGCACCTTTCGTCAGACTATGATCTTCTTACATGACAGGGAATATATAGCAAAAATCAATTCTGTTACATCAGTAGGCTGTGTCACAACCAAATACAGCCAATGAGAATCCTTTGTCCAAAAAAGAGAGAGATCTATTTTAAGTGAATTTGATCGTTTGCTCATTATATTATTGTGAGGTTTTAATTGACTCTAAGAGAGGCATTCCCCTATCATTACTTTGGATTTCTGTCCAGGAAGGGTTGAGTATCTGAAATGCAGGCCAGCTATAATCCGTGGGCCTGTAGTGCTGAGATGGAAATAAATTGCACCCATTCAGTATATGACCCGTATTATAAAAGGGGATATATCCAATTAAGCAGGAGACGTTGCCACAAGCGCCCTCCGGTGGCCAAAAATAAAATTACAACATCCACCTGCAGATTATAATCTTAGAAAAATCTTATTTTTAAACCCCGAGGAAACAACTGGTATATATCTTGTCTCTTTCCCTGCCAGGTTTAAAGCAGGAAAGTGGATTTGGGTGGGGGGCTACATGACTTAAAAAACCCTGACAATGAACAAGACACCGCGAGGGATTCTGGGAAAGCCTCAGAGTTTCCTCCCTTAACCGCCTCAGTATTTATGGTCTTCCCCGCCTTCATTAATATTACGCAGCTCTCATGAATATTCAAAGACCCAAGGGCGGGCGAGGAGGCGGGGCTAGCGCGTTCTTTTCCCTCCCTCCGCTGCCTGACCGGCCGTCGCCCTTTGTGACGTCATCGCACGGGGCCGCGGCCTTTTGCCAGGAGGAGAAGAGAGGGAGGGAAGCAGGCAGGTAGGAAGGATGGCGGCCGGGCCGACGCGGCCTCCCCGGCCTCGTAAGGAGCCGCAGCCGCTGGTCATTCCCCGGAGCGCGGCCGAGGAGCAACGCCTCAAACTGGAGAGGCTCATGAGGAACCCGGTGAGGGGGCGGGGCGTATAGCTGGGGGCGGGGCCACCGCCTGTCTCCCAGGTGGGAGTGACGGCGCTGCAGGGGTGGGAGGGAGCCTGATGCGCTCACCTGGCTCGCTTGGCCCCTCCCCTTCACCTGTTCTTGTTTGCGCTTCTTTGTATTGCCATGGGGGGGCTGAAGGTGCTCTGGGGAGTCTCAGTGCTGTCCTAAGTGGGGCTGCATCCTCTAAGCCCCTGTTTAGAAGAGAGTAAGAACTTATTATAATAACAATTATTTATTTATTTTTTATCCTGCCCTTCCGTGCCGCTCAGGGCGGGTAGCGACATTTAAAAGCTGCATGCAAACGACATCCTTTTGTTTAGAATTTCACTGGGGAGCTGGTGGGTGTGTGAACAAGGAAGCCAGTCTGCCATGCCTTGTCTGCTATGTTATGCTCCAGAGCTGCAAACTATGATATTTGAGGATGTTTGGGAGGGGTTGTAAGTTTTTGTTAAGTGCCCTTACTGCTTTTAGGTCGGTGAAAGACTGTTTTGTGTCACAGGAGGGGACTTGGGGTGTTCTGTATGTTCTTTTGTGAAACGCTGGGAGGTATGCCTTTTTGACTGCTTGTTCATGGAGTGAAGATTCTCCTATACTACCCCACTGGGCAGTGTTCTCCTATACCTAGTTTAAGTCCTTGTTCTTGGAATCAGTAGGGTACCCTAGTCTTTTTCCCTTATCCTTGTAGGAGTTCTACTTGGGGGTACTCTCTGACCCTGTTGATTTACATTAAAAGAGCAGGTGTGTGCTCCTGTAACAAAAAGTAAACAGCTACTAGAAGCAAAAGTATTCTGGATGCCTGCTGGTGTATTTACAGTACAAATCAACTCAGATTTTAGTTACTGGGTTTTCCTCAGATAGATTTACACAGGATTAACAGGATTTTAAAAAATAACAAAATTATATATCCATAAATACAATCTTGCCATGTGTACATAAATCCACAATGTAGCATTTTATAGTATTTGTAAGTGTTCAAAATTCTTCATAATTCTTATTGTTGTGTTCTGTTCCCTGGCCATCTCAGGGTGGATAACATCAAATATCAAAATAATCAGTATAATTTGGATGTATGATATACACTAAATGCATATATTTTATATATGTATGTATGTATTAGTCATAATCCGTAACACCCCATGTTGTAGATAGGGATGGGAGCCTGAAAGAGTGACTTATCTAAGACCACTGAGTTCATACTAGGGATGACATTGGAACTGGGTATCTTCTGAATCAGAACTTCTTCTGTTAGCTGCTATGTTACATCAGCTCATAATATAATAAAGTAAATAAATCCTAGCCCATTTATTCTTCCCAGGGATAGTTTGTGAAGGACTCACGCACCTTTTAGGATTAGCACCTATGCTAGCATATAATTTTGACTTTGTAATTCTACCCTGAAAATATGCGGTGTGTACGTATTGTGTCTCCCATCCTATGTACTCCCTTAAATATAATCTGAATAAATCTGTCAGATGGGCATCCTGACTCCCTTCCCTTCCACCAGAATCCTTGTGTGAGAACAATGCAATAGAATCATATGCCTCTATAGAAGGAATCTGCTATACATAGAAAAATGCATCAAGTGACTCTCCGGATTGTTTAGATTCAGCTTTGAGTATCTCTGTCAGATTGCTCTCTCCTTTGCAACCAAAGTGTCAAAGTTTTGCTCATTTTGTGTTGCAGGATAAGACTGTTCCAATCCCTGAAAAACTCAATGAATGGGCACCACGTCCACCTCCAGAATTTGTCAGAGATGTCATGGGTAAGTTGCTATTTTTAATTGTTTGCTGTGCTGATGTGTGATGAAACCAGTATGCGTATTTGAAGTGGGGAGGAAATATGGGCTGTGATTCCTTTTTCAGTGGTAGATGAGAGGTGGTGCGGTTTGAAACCTGAAGGTGATACGAGGGAGGCGTGAGTTTGTTCTTCTAAACGTATGCAAGAGCACCTCAACCCCTCTGGTTGTCAGGGAGTTATTGCTATGAATCACTTGCATTTCCTGACTTCCCACTCTTGAAATCATATGTGAGATTATGGCTGTAAATGCAAAACAAATGATTCATGTTTCTAAAGCTTTGCATTCCATGGAATGTCGAAACTGACAAGAAGAGGAAGTGAAGCTGACATGGGAACTTCCTAAGTGCTGGCACTAACACTGTGTGTGTGTACAAGTGTATGAATACACACATCTGATCATTACTGTAGTTTCCCCAAGAATCTCAGCTTTTATTAAATCAAGTTTCTAGCCCTCAAGACTGCAAAGATATTGCTGAAATTGATTGGGTAATTGGGCAATCTGAGATTTCAGCAACCAGGCTGTGATGGTAAAAGAAGGCTTCAGTATACAGCAGAATTCCTTGCTGAACCCCCATAGC
The DNA here is from genome assembly GCF_049243985.1 of Paroedura picta. Lineage (NCBI taxonomy): Eukaryota > Metazoa > Chordata > Lepidosauria > Squamata > Gekkonidae > Paroedura > Paroedura picta. Next base: position 12,707,484 of record NC_135383.1, on the reverse strand, counting down.
AAATGCATCCAAAATAAATTATTTGCTTAGTGTACACCACCAGCAATATGCTGCTTCTTTTGTATTAGTTGGGGAGAATTAATTTATTTGAGCTCTTGCATATGATTTAATCAGACACTGTATTCCACCAGCATTAGATGCTGCCTTTTGCCTAAAATGTATTTGAATATATCGTTGCCAAAAAAGCAATGGGAATGATGACCTTCACTTTGCCTTGTGTGTGCATATGTACAGATAGAGAGGAAGAGAACAAGGCATTCAGGAGAAAAGGGAATTAAACAGGGTTTCCAGGAACTGGGCCAAATTGTGCTGCCATATATTGGCTTTCCAAAGAGCAGTGCTGGGGATTCTCAGCCCACTAAAAGTACTGGCAAGAAACTGAGATTACACAGCTTTTCTGTAGGGTAGGTTTTCCAGAAGTCAGGGGCTGAAGTGGACATAGCAGGGTGAGTGCATTTGGAACCTAAGAAAGGGGGAAGATCAAAAAGAATAATTGTTAATTGGATTACAAAGCATCTGGCATTGCTGTGGGCAGAGCCGAACAGATATGTGCCTCTCCCAAAACAAGGTAGTGATGTAGAAAGAAAACTGCTTGGCCAGTCTCCATCCAGCTCTGATAAGGATGGTTGTAAGAAAAACACAAGCTCAAGCTATTTCTGTATTCTTCTGTATTCTTCTGAGTGCCCCCCTCCCCGAGAAATTGTTTGGAGCTGTTTTAAGGCCAGTTCCTGTCTGCTTCTCCCACCCTCAGCTGCCTTCAACATTATGCATCCCAAAGGTTATGAACCAACTGAGTTCTCATTGGCCTTTTGGGTGGTATCATCTTTAATTTACTAATACTTCCCCAGATTCTTAAGTAGTCTTCCAAGTACGCACAACCCACTATCTTGTCTGTGGTTGCCCCAGGTTTGCTCCCTTCCTGGTTTTATTTTTAGCAGAATCCCAGTTGCAGAACTGGAGTTTTGTTACCTTCTCTGCTTTCTATGCTAGGAAGAAATTGCTGCTGTTTCGGCTTTCCTAAAAGAGTGACTGGCCAAGGGCTACCAACTGAGTTCTTAGCTTCCCCACCTTCATATTCAGAAGGTAAAGCAAAACAGAAATGATGCTCCTTCTATTCCTTGGCAGGTTCTAGTGCCGGAGCTGGCAGCGGGGAATTCCACGTATACCGGCACCTTCGGCGGAGAGAGTACCAGAGGCAGGATTTTATGGATGCCATGGCCGAGAAGGTCAGATGATTCCCCTGAAATCCTTTTGGCTGAGAGTTGGAATTTGTTTTTGGTTTTTTCTCCAACGGGATAACACTCCTTAAACAGGAGGAATGCTCTTTGGATTTGGCAGAAGGCTTTAAATTTGAGCCCGAAGAAAACACGGGGCATATATATTGGAAGCAATAAACTTGGCTCAGTGGAGTGATAGGGAAAAGTAGGGTAAGATCTACCCTACTCTTTCTTAAGCAAATGCGGTACTGATTGTAGTAGCTGCCTTTGAAATACCTATCTAGCAAGGACATTCAGGCATTTGTAGCTAAACATGTTGTTGGGCTTAATGCTGCACTTGGGTTAAAAGGCAGGTTGGAGAAACTTGTAGACATAATGCATTGCAAATGTTGAGCATCTTTCTTTATTTACTTCCTTCATGTACAGTCCCTTGAATTGATCCCATAAAAGTCGAAGCATAAGCAAGTAAAATAAAGTGAGGGCAACAGTATTTTCTTCAGATTGTAATGAAAACGTCCCCTTCTTTTGTTCGCAGCAAAAACTGGACGAGGAATACCAGAAGAAGCTTGAAAAGAACAAGATGGTCGCAGAGGAACAGACAGCGAAACGTAGAAGGAAACGGTGAGAGCAAAACAGCTGTTGGCTGAAGAAACAAATGCATTTTTTTTGCTAGATAGATCATCAGTGTGTCTCAGATCATTGTGAAGTCGGTCAGTCCTCCCATTTATAAGTCTTCCAAAAAGGTCACCCCAGTTGAAATAGTGACATTTTGTTTCCTGAAATGGTTCGGCGAGGTCTGGAGAGGCTTTCTCACATTCTTGCACACATTCCCATATTGCTGGAATGCCAGGAAGGTAACAGGCCGTATCTTGTGGAGGAAACTGAAGCTGTTCCAAGGAGGTTCATCTCAGTCTATGCACCCTCGGCTTAGTTGTAGTTGCAGATTAAGCCTCTGGGCTTAGCGACTTCTCATGGTCTAGGATGCAAAACCTCTTCTTTCCCTCGATACCAAATCCTAAACAGCATCTTTTCCCCAGGGCAAAGAGCTTTTCCCCAGCTTTCCTCCCACCTCTGTGGCCTTAGATGTGATTCAGAAGCAGTTCCTTTGATTGCCTTGAATTGAACTTCCAAGGTTTTGTGAATGCTGCTGCCCTTGGTGGTGTCCAGTATCTCAAAGGATCAAGGTTTCCTGCACGCTCAGTGAAGTTGGAGAACGCTGGGTGTAGCCAGTGTGCTATCCCCTGTTAAACAATGGCAAGGCTACCACTTACTAAATCTGAATCCAAAGGCACCATTATTATTATTATTATTATTATTATTATTATTATTATTATTATTATTATTATTATTATTATTATTATTATTATTATTATTATTATTATTATTTGATTTAAGACCAGCAAAGTTTTATTCAAGGTGTGAGTTTTTGTGTATATGCAAAACTTCTTCAGACAACGGAGCAAAAATCATGAGTACAGATATAAGGAGAGGGTAAATCAGTAGTAAATTAGCAAACGGCATCATGACAAATATGCCGCAAGATAATGATCAGATAGTTCCTTGCTAGATATTTCCTGTATTCCTATCCAATCTTCATTATCATGCTGCATGTTTAACGTGATACTGTTTACTAATTTATATCTGTACATTTTTTTTTAAATGCATATGAAAGTTATTTGTCTTCTACAACCTCCATCAGCGATCAAATAGGATGGATTCTGGAGCTTTAAGAATTAAGTCTGAGGAACTGCACAGATCAGAACCTATTTTTAAAATCAAGATTTGAAAACACAGTTTGCTTGCCCTGCTATATCTTAGCAACTTCCTTGCTTTCTTTACAGCCAAAAATTGAAAGAGAAGAAATTGCTGGCAAAGAAGAGTAAACTTGAACAGAAAAAAGAGCAAGAAGGTAAGGTGGACGTGTGTAGAGTGGATGTGGCACCATCTAGAGAGAAATTTTAGTGGTGTAGAAGAAACTGAGCATCTGCAGAATGTGCCTAGGAGAAGAGGGTCTCTTTCCATGCCCGTCTGAAACACACTTATACTTTTGTGGCTCCACTGGAACATAGAATTGTCCTGTTCAAGTGGGTAACTGACACAGCAGGGCTTGGGGAGTTGTCAGGGTGGTCATAAACAAAAGGCAACATAAGAAGCAGAAGTTGGGTGACTCCCACAAGGCAGGAAGCAACAGCACAGAAACATTTTCAGATGATTTGTGAACAGAACCCTACAGGGCCAAGCTTCACAAAGCCACCCAGGCTAAAACAAGCCACCACGCCCTAGCCAGCTTGGCCCTTATTTGGGGGGGAGGTCAGCATAATCATATATGGTCAAATCACCCAATACAGTGTTTAATTTTTTTTTTAAGTATATGCAATTTTTAATTAACTCCCACCCAATCGGCATTCTGGGGCTGTCGCAAAACCTCAGGGTTTCACAAAACTGTAGTTCAAAAAGCCTGATCTAGGGCAACAGAGGACAACCAGTGGCCTCTAGAAGCTCATAAGCCAACTGCCTCCCCTGAATGTGGAGGACCCATTTACCTATCATGGCTAATAGCTTGTGGCAGAACGGAGTGCTGTCATTTTTTTCTTGTGGAGGAGGAACAGCCATTCAGAAGTGGTCTGAAAGAGGATACCGGGGTGAGGGGTCCTGGGGAAAGGGCCACGCATTCAAAGCGGTCTCCGCATCTTTTCCCACGCTTCACACAGCTGACAGCTCTGACAGTTCCCAGAAGCAGCAGACCAGCGAAGAGGAGGAAGATAGAGATGCTTCCGAGGAAGAAAAAGAGGACGATGCAGAAGAGGCCAGTTTTGCGATGGGGAGATGATGGTGCCAACTTGCTATTGAGGAGCCTGGAGGGAACCTGGACTCTGAGCTCAGCAGACTTCATGGTGCTGCTGGGCATCTTCGCTACGGCAGAGGTGAGGCCGTAAGAATCCCTTGGGGAGTTGCCCCCCTCTCAGCCGAGATAGGTGGAAGTTTCTTCCGAACTTGCTTGTGTAACTGCTGTGCAGCATGTTACAGGGATCCTGGGGGAAGGCTGCCCATGTGACCTCTTTGTTGTCTTCCTGGTGTCACTCCAAAGTGTTGTCTGCCTGAAAGCGAATGCTTTAGCCCACCTGTATCAGGCAACCCTTCCTCCTCCCCATGAGAGATGTAAGTATTCAAAGAGCTTAAGGCGCAATGCATGGGCCGGGCGTCTGAAGCAGAGGAAGAGTCCGGACTGCTCCATTACAGAAGAGAACAAAGCGACTGGGGAGTTTCCAGTAGGCTCTTCTTGAGCCTTTGTGGTGAGAAGTAATTCACCAAGACGATGAAAAGTTTGCTCTTTTCATTGCTGAAATGTGCTGTATACTTTGGTCCTGATGACTTCCTGTGAATAAAAAGGAGCACCTTTGAGCATGTGCTTGCCTTTGTCCTGTGTCAAAAAGAAATCTGGGGACGTGAAGGCTACCAGGATCAGTGTATTGAAGAAGAAGAAGAAGAGGAAGAGTTGGTTCTTGTATTAAGAATAAGATTTGGTTCTTATATGCTGCTTTTCTCTACCAGGAGTATCAAAGCAGCTTACAATCGCCTTTCCTCTCCCCACAACAGACACCCTGCGAGGTAGGGGAGGCTGAGAGAGCCCTGATATTACTGCTCACCCAGAACAGCTCTATCAGGGCTGTGACTAGCCCAAGGTCACCCAACTGGCTGCAGGTGGAGAAGCAGGGAATCAAACCTGGCTTAGAGGCTGCTGCTCTTAACCACTACACCAAGCTGGCTCTCCTGAATGCTTCTGAATATGATCTGCTGCCAACATGTACTGCTTATAAGCCCCTTCTTGGAGCCCCTGGTTACCCAGTGCTGGAAACACAGTGCTGGGTTAGGTGGACCGTGATCTGATCTAGCACAGTTCTAAAATTACTGCATTCTGTTGTTCTTCCTTTGATCACCGAATAAGTGTAATCCTCACCACACTGATCTAGAGAATGAGTATGAAAAAGGGCATTTGGGCAGTTATAGCAATACAAGGAGCTTTGTCAGTGGGGATCCTGGGGAAGGGAGCACATTTTCTGAAGAAAAAGACAATGTTCTTCATGAGAACCTGATATGGTAGCCTCTTCTATGCAGGAAAATTGTCTGATTTTAATTCTTTTTTGTTGTTAATCTTGAAGGAGCTGCACTCAAATTTTGTTCTTTTACTACACACTAACCTAGCTAGCCACCTGACACGAAAGAATAATAGGGATAGAAAAGGGGGAGGAGGATTTTCTACTAATTATATTAATCATCGAATTACAGTATTTTCCCCACCATTTGATACAGTTGTTCCTTTTTTTGGTGGATGAGAGTCCATTGGTTAAAACAAATTTACCTGTGTTTGTTAACACTTCAGTGTAGCTTGCATTGTAAATAAAAACATTCCATTTTTTCTTGGCTAGGGTTCCTTTGTAGCAAAAGCAGGTCACTCGAAGAGCAAATCAGTTCTCATGGTTAACAGAGTCATAGCAATCAGTTCAAAACAGCTGCTGTCTTATTTGTTCCTTAAAATGTTTCCAAGCAATGACTCTTTGGGGACCAGCTCTATTTAAAAAGATGGCAGAGCTTGGGAACAGAACCCTGGCGTCCAGTCCAGTTTTAGAACTGGCTGACCTAGCTGGAAGGGAGCTTTGCTTGAATTACGAAAATGATATCGTTTCAAGTCTGGTAGCGTCTGAGAGACTAACGAGAATTTTTTGGGGGGTAAGCTGTTGAGAGTCAAAGCGTCAGATATGAAAATTATATACATCGTGAAAGTGACTTAAAATGTATCATGGTATAAATGGGAAAGTGGCTTAAGCTTGAAATTAAAAATATTGTTTAAAAGGTAGAACGATACTGGTAGTTGTTTTTTTTAACTATCGGTGACAATTGTGAAGTCGATACATAGACGGTTATTTCAGGGAATCCTATCTTGTTGGGAGATTATGTTTCAATTGGTTAGCGCTCTGTTGTTCGAAAACTGCCTCCCAGCACCTTTTCATAGTATCCTCAGCTTCCTTGGCCGTCTGCTGGAAGCATGAGATACAGTTGAGGGTCATCTGTGGATTGGTGGCAACTTAGCCCAGATCACCAAATGATCTCTCCCAGCAGCTTTACATAGATGTTGAAAATTATGGGGGATGAGATGGAACCCTGGAAAGCCCCAGAGGCATCTGTTCCCCAGTACCACGTTCCGAAACCTACCTTTGAAGTAGGTCCAAACCCACCACGGGACAGTGCCTCCCAGTCCCAACCCCGAAAGGCAATCCAGGATACCATGATTGATGGTTTCAAATCACACCACGCTGACCATCTGCTGGCACATGCATTTCAGCAAGGTGACCAAGTCAAATTCAGTCTTATAACCAGTCCTGAAACCAGATTGTTTGGATCTGTTCCAATCTGAAGGGCTGTTTTTTTGTACAATATGTTTTAGTCCTGAAAGAGTCTCAAAGTGGCTTACAATCATCTGCCATTCCTCTCCTCATGACAGGCACTGTGAGGTAGGTAGGGCTGAAAGAGCTCTGAGTGAACTGTGACTGGCCCAAGGTTACTCAGCTGGCTGCATATGGAAAATAAATGGGGAAACAACCCCAGTTCTCCAGATTATAGGCTGCTGCTGCTCTTAACCACTATGCCAAGCTGTTTTCTTCAGGAATCCCTGAAATTGCCCAGTCCCCCTTGTTCAGTCACCTTGCACAAGCATGGTCCATTGGAGAACTCAGCACTCCCCTCCCCCAAGGTAAGCAGCATTTGTTTCAGGCATGATGCTTAGATGGTTTTAAAAGATTAGCTTGTGGCTTTTAGCCCAGGAGGCAAAAAAGCAAGGCATCACAGAGGCCAAAGCTCCCCCTGGGTCTAATGGGATGCATTAGCCCTCTGGACTAATGCATCCCATCTCCCGAGTCTCTCCAGGATGTAAACATTTAAGGGGGAAAGATCAAGCTCTAACATTCTGTGTCCCACATGAAGGGCTGAGGTAGAAGGGCAAGGATACTACATAAGTGAATTATATAATATTATTTATATATTTCCAGATTTCTAAGCTGCCCCACTCCCAAGTTGGTCTAATACTTTATTTTTTTTATAGCCTGCCCTTCTCAGTTGGCTCGGCAGGTAGCAGCAGAATACAACATGTAAAACAATATATCCATACTACATACGTATAGACCAACACGGCTACTCATTTGAATACACACGTTGAAGTCATTATACTAAACCAATCTAGAGTCAGGGGCACCTTTAAGACCAACAAAGTTTGATTCAGAGTGTGAGCTTTCGTGTGCACTCATGTTTCCTCAGATACAATGTCCAATATTGAGATTGAGATTGTAGTGATTGATATTGTACACAGTATCTGGTATTGATTGATATTGCATTGTAGTGATTGACATTGTACACAGTATCTGGAATTGATATCGTATTGTAGTGATTGACATTGTATACAGTATTCGGTATTGATTGATATTGTATTGATTAACTGACATTGTACACAGGATGTGGTATTGATTGCTATTGTAGTGATTGAAATTGCACACATTAGTATCGATTGACGCTGAATACAGTATTTAATATTGTACTGATTGACGTTGCATACAGTCTCTGGTGTTGATTGTGCATTGTGTTGATTAACTGACATTGTATACAGAATCTGGTATTGACATTGTATTGTAATGATTAATTGAAATTGTATACATTATCTAGTATCGATTAATTAGTGTCGTAGACACTATTTGATATTGTCTTGACTGGCATTGTATACAGGCTCTGGTGTTGACTGATATTCAATTGCTGACCTGCTATTGTTTCTGAGGAAGCTCGCGCCTTAACTCAAACCTGCCCGGACGCTAAATTAGTCCTGCTGCTTCAGACCAACCCGGCCCACCCCCCTGGCATCTAGTAACATTCTCCTGTGAAAAGAGCCGCCTTCAGAAAACCTTGCAGAGGTTGCTTCTCTGCGACCGACGCCAAGGAAGCGCGACCCTCCTTTTCCCCCTGCAGACTCAGAAGCGAGCAGAGGCGTCGCCGCGGTCCGCGCGTCACGTGACGGGGCCGCGCCCGCTCCTGCGGCCGGACCGGGCGGTCACGTGACGGGGCCCTGGCGTTGCCTTGGCAGCGGCGGAGGCGGCGGGCGTCTGAGGCGCTTCTTGGACCGCTGGCCGGACGGAGCGCCGCCTGCTGCTGCTGCTGTTGCTGCTGCTGTCCGGCCGGGTAAGTGGAGGCGGCGGCGCCTGGTTAGGATGGGGGTCCCGAGAGCGTGGGGAGGGGGGCTCAGGGATGCACAAGGGGCGATTTAGGGCGTGTCCTCCGCCCACTTTTGGCTGTGGGGGGGGGCCGCGTGGGATTGACGCCCCCTCGCTGCGGGCTCCCGCCTCTTATTTTCTCTTATCTTTTATTCGTGACGGGCATGTTTTATTCAAGGCGCGTGCCCGCTTCCTCAGCCGGTGGAGCAAGCCTCGCAAGGGTGCGGAGGTCAGGAGCGAGTAAATTAGTAGTGAGTGAGTAAACAGCCTTGCAACAGCTATGCAGCCCGGGGGATGAAGGCTGGATGGTGCCTTGCTGGAATAGCGGATAATAATAATGATAAACCACTATCTAATCGTTATGCTGTGGATTTGTTGCAACGCTGTTTGCTGCTAGTGGTTAGGAGCATGGATTTCGAATCTGGCGAACCGGGTTTGATTCCCCGCTCCTCCACATGCAGCCAGCTGGATGACCAGGAGCTAGTCACAGCCTTCATAGAGCTGTTCTGGCCAGGCAGTGATATCAGGGCTCTCTCAGCCTCACCCACCTCACAGGGTGTCTGTTGTGGGGAGAGGAAAGGGAAGGCAGATGTAAGCTGCTTTGAGACTCCTTCGGGTAGAGAAAAGCAGCATATAAGAACAAACTCGTTTCTATTATGTTTAATACATTGAAACAGATTTCCTCAAATATTGGATATAGGGGGCAGTTGCTAGGAAGATCTAATTAGAGTTAAGATGCAGGAGTAAGTGAGCAATAAATAACACATTTGGTAAGACATGTAAATAGCAGCACATTGGCATACATTTAATAAAGGAACAGATGTGAGAATTAACTTTGGCACTTTTTAGACCAATAAAAGTTTAATTTCTGGGTCTGAGGACTGAGTGACTTAGTGTGTATAATGAGATAAGAAGCTGATATCTCTGTTAAACCCTGGGGGTTCCATTGTTCGAAGTGTTGTAACAATTTTGTAGTGTTCGAAGTGTTGTAACAATAATTTAGCAGTCTCCCATTCCAGTCTCCTTCTGAAATTCCTTTGCAATGAAACAGCTGCTTTGAGGTCTCCTACTGAGTGCCCTGGGAGGTTGAAATGCTCTCCTATAGGTTTCTCAGTTTTGTCATTCTTGATGTCATATTTGTGACCATTTAGCCGTTGGCCTATTTGTCTTCTGTAAAGAAATGAAAGTCATTGTTTGTATTTAATGGTATATTCAATGTTAGAAGATGAGCAAGTGCATAAGGCTGAGATGGTACAATTGCTTGTCCAGTGATTGTGTTGTCTGGATATATGTGGCAGCAAAGTTGGCATCTGGGTTTGTTGCAAGTTTGTTGCATCCCCATGCTGCCATGGAAGCTTGATGGGTGATCCTGGGCCAGCCATGCACTCGCAGCCTACCTTACAGGGTTATTGTGAAGATAAAATGGAGGAGTGATTGATATAAGCCACTTCGGGAAGAAAGGTGGGATATGACATAAAATGCAGCCTTTAGCTAGAGCATAATATTCATGCATTGATTATGAACAGAATAGAACATTTTAAAGTATAAAAACAGTATTGATACATTGACATCCGTTTCATATAATGGAATCCCATTTTTGACCACTGATTATCTTTGAGTGTGCTCTATATACAATAGCATAAAATTTAGCAACCTGCCTAAAAGGGGCCTCTTTCCTTTGCCACAGGAGGGTTTTTTTCTTTCTGAATTGGCACCAGCCTTACCGAGTAAAGGGGAGATAAGACTAGCTCTGGACGACATACAAAATGGACATCTAAATAACACATGTCCGACAGTCTCCAGAATTGCAGAGACAGACTCCTTCAGTTCTAGGGATTTTCTCATACCGACCCTCTAAATTCACAGAGGGGAGAGCCGAACAGATCACAAACATGAATGCCCTTCTGTGATTTTTTTTATTTCCAGGTAAGAGAGGTATTCAACTGAGATTTGAATACATCTCAAGCTTGGAGGTGTTAAATACTCTGGGTAAAATAGAATATAACAACAACAACAAGCCTTTAATAGCATATAAAAGTACAATATAAGAAGGGAAAGTGCAAAAGGATCCACTGCTAGAGAAAACAAAGCAAAGATCATGTTTTAGAGTAAGACCTAATACATTTACGATTTCTCATGGCAAGATATAAAAACTTTGCCACTGGTTCAATTAGAATAAATAAATAAGGAAAAATGTTAAATTTGTAAATTATTTCATTTATCGTCTGCCTTGCTCATTAAGACACAAGATAGCTTCCCCCCCCACCCTTCTTTTTCCTTCAAGTCATAGCCGACATGGGTTTTCAAGGCAAGATATGTTGGGGGTGGGGTGGGGGTTAGCCATGGCCTACCTCAGTGTAGCAGCCCTGTACTTCCTTGCTGATCTCCCATCGATGTCGTAAACTGGTCTGCCTCGCCTGAGCTATCCAGGTCACAATTACAAAGCGATGTGATGAAGACCAGCAAGTGCATAAAATTAATGATGCAATAAAACTGGGCCGCACAGAGACGTTTTTAAAAAGGATAATGCAGCTGGGCCCTCATCTGGATAGCAGAGGCGAGCCCAGTCTTGCCCGATCTCGGAAGCTGAGCAGTTTCAGCCCTGGCCGGTATTTGGAAGGTAGACCACCAAGGAACACCCGCATTGTGAGTTGCCTCTTGCCTCAAAAACCCCAGGGGGTCGCCGTTGACGGCCAAACGAAACAAAAGCCACTGGATCACACTGAATTAGAAAGCAATGAAAGACAGTATCATGCATCACGTAAAAGATGCAGCGCAGAATATCTCTGTTTGAACTAGTGGGGTCTGCAATCCTCCCAGGGGTTCAGCCACTCTGGAAATGAGTCAGTGGAGTGCAAATATTTGAAAAACTATCCCAAGCAATTAGTTTCAGGAGGGAACAGGAGAGAGCCTGTGTGCAGGCTAGGATGTTTTCTTCCATCCCCCATTGCTCACAGTCTTTTGACCGTGCCTAACCAGCCGCTGAGATCTAAGGCTTTCCCTCCCGCTGAGCCTGAAGCCCAAGATGACAAACAAGATCAAAGCCAGCATCCTCCCGGTGCTCACAGAGCGCTTTGCTGACCTGAGCTGCGGCCAGAAAGCGCCTGCCAGCGCAACACCCACCAGAGAAGCCTCGTAGAGTTACGGCCAGGTTGAAGTTGACTGGGGCTACGCTGTCAAGATTAGGGTAGGTTTTATTTCCCGGTGGGTTTAATAATTTGCAGTGAGGTTGTCCTGTGACTTTTCTTCCCGCAACTGACCGGCCTGCGCCAGGTAAAATGGATTCTTCGTGCTCTGGGAAAGGGAGGGCCACAAGGGTAGCATTGCTGAGTGCAGCTGCGATTCAAGAATGGGTGCTTGGATCCTCCTCCTAGGGGCCCATTCAAGGATTTCTCCTTGCAAAATCCTTTCAGTGGTGGGAAAAGCGTAAAACTTGCTCCATAAGCTGTCCCGCATGATGGTGACACAAATGTGACATTAATGTTGCGTTGTTGTGTTGTGTTCATGGGCTGGGGAAGCCATGGTCAGTGGTGACGTGTGTGTGTGTGTGTGTCTGAGTGTTCATACGGGTTCTATTTTGATACATACGATGTCCTGTTCTAAAGACTCAGGACAAACCAAAAGACAATTGGGGAGAGGGGCTCCAAGAATCTGGCAAAGTAAAATAAAATGCTGTTAGATCCATTGAAGAAGAAGAGTAATATGCCGCTTTTCTCTACCAGAATCGCCTTCCCTTTCCTCTCCCCACAACAGCATATAAGAACCAACTCTTCTTCTTCTACTACTATGTTTTTGCCAGGCACAAGCTGTTGGAGGTGCCATCACCCTGGGGCTGAGGTAGCCATTTTGTATTTCAGGACTACTTACGGTACTGTCGAGAAAGTGGCTCGATCCACATACAACAAAACAAGCGTGCCTTACGTTGTAAGGTCACATGCGAAGCACTCCTAGTATATGTTCTTGTGACTGAGGGAGTCTGGCAATATATTTTAGATTTTACTGTATGGTTGATTTAGAAATCTGCTTCGCTGAATCACTCACCATCCCGTCCTGACCCAGCTCTTCTTGGCCCAACGAGAAAGGATGCAAGATACAAAAGAGGCAATTTTGACTCCTCCTGTCGTAATAATAGGGGCACCCTATTAAATCCATTTGCCAGAGGTTTCAGGGCTGAATGTACTCTCTGTGCAAAGTATTGTTTGATGCACCATGCCAAAATGAAGTGTAGGCTCGTGGCACCTTCAAAGGCCGATAAAATGTTATTCCAGCCTAAGCTTTCATGAACGAAAGCTCACTTCTTCAGATGGAAGATCAGTGTAAGCCCCTCTGGGCCCCCTCTGGGATCAAAGGTGTGGGGTATATAAGTGAAGCTAATAAAATGAATAAGTAGAAAGGGGAAAAGAACAGGCCTGTAACCAACACAATGATATGGAATGGATAAATCAAAGCAAGAAATGTAGCCACCATAAACTGCAGCCACACACAAGCAACCGTGGACGCAGCTAGCATATGTTGTGGAACAGGCTGAAGTAATCAGGAAGTCTCCCCCGTTTCCCTCGTTCCACAAACGCTGTAAAACAAAATTGTTCAGGAGGGTGTTTTTACAAAGGGGATAGGGCTAAATATAACAGAACGGCTCAGGAAAATGCTTTTTATAAAGGGAAAATTGGGGCTGTAATCTCCGCTCCGCAGGTCCCGTGCAGTTCTGACTGCTTTGTGTTCTGATTCTGTAGTTCCATTTTCTGCATTGTTTGACGTATTTTTATTTTTTATAACCCTAGCCATGTCTCAAGCTATTATGCTATTTGACTGTGTCTCCATTGGAAATTTTTTATGAGGAGATTGGATGAGCCCCTGTGTGTGCTTTTCAAGTCCCTGAGAAGGTGGGGGGCTGGACTGGGTGGCCCTTGGGGGTCTCTTCTGGCTCCGCATGATACTGATTGCATTGCTTTTACTGTGCTACCTGCCTTGAGTCTCAGTGAGAAAGGCAGGTGATACATAATTTAAATATACATATATATCCCAGAATCAAAAGCTGGTCTAGATTGGGAGAAGGTGTTGGTTTTGAAGGTTAGTAACAGAAATGGGCAATTTCAGAAGCTCCATTTTCAAAATTTTAAGCTCTGGACTGGGCAGTTAATGAAAGTCAAACTCCTTTGTGCTATCATCAGATTGATTACCTGTAGGAAATGTGGGGGTTCCCAACCTGGAGTGGAGAAGCAAGGAGGATGAATGAGACTGGAGTTCTGTTCTCAACAAACCTGCATGTTCTCTCTCTCTCTCCTACTGGGAACTCTCCTGAACATTGTGCCTTTAAAAATAAATAATGCAAATAGCGCTTTTCCATGTGCAGCCACGTTTGCATATCTTTTAGGGGTAGCTCTGGCAGAAACAGAGTGTATTTGACATGGATGACTGCCTGGAGAACAATAAAAAGAAGAAGAGGTACAGAAGAGGTGGGGTTGTGGTTCAGTGACCAAGCACCTCCTTTTCCTGCTGCAGATGTCAGGTTCAGTCCCTGCCATTTCCTGAAGGATCTGAGCAGAGCACCAAAGACTTAGTTAAAGAATGGTCCTGGGGTCCCTCCTGAGCCAGAGAGAAAAAGAGTTTGAAGGCATTTGTTACAGTGAGGTCAGAAATGTCAGTTCTCTCCTCCAGCAATCTGAAAGAGCTAAAGTCTGTCTTCTGTCCCGGTTTCCAGGTCTTCAGACGGCTTAGATGAGTAGTCTGCAGTTTAGCAAGCTATACTGTGATCAAGATAGAACACGAATAAATCCACAAAGCACCTAATATTGTCATACTGATACAGTTATCTGTATCTTTTTCCTGTTTCCTGTAAACCGCTCTGAGCCTTCAGGGAGGGCGGTATATAAATTAAATAAATAAATAAGAGGAGCTCTGCTAGACCAGCATCCTGTCTCACACATTGACTCACCTGTTCCTCTGGGTGGCCAACAACAGGGCACAGAGGCTGAAACCTTCTCCTGATGTTGCCACTTGGCTCTGGAATCCAGGGGATTAATGCCTCTGAACGTGAAAGTTCCTGCCAGTCACTATGGCTAGCAGCCATCGAAAAAGTCCCAGATTCTTCCGCCTTTCCTCATACGGAAGGCCTTTAACCCCCAATCGTCTTGGTTGCCCTCTTCTGTACCGGTGATAATTAAATATGGCATAACGTTTTATTCTGCCCTTGCTCATCCAGCTTGTTGTTATTCCAGCAGAGAGGGGAAAAAAGGATTGCCAGCTACTTATAAAAATACATTCTGAGAATATGACTTACCTTTCCAGAGATGTTTATACAGGGGTAGTCAAACTGCGGCCCTCCAGATGTCCGTGGACTACAATTCCCATGAGCCCCTGTAGGAAATGCTGGCAGGGGCTCATGGGAATTGTAGTCCATGGACATCTGCAGGGCTGCAGTTTGACTACCCCTGTGTTTATATATTGTTAATTTTGGCAGACAGATTCTGCGCTTTAGGACACAAATACCAATGGGTGGGATAAAACTAGGCCGGACCGTCTCTAAAAGCTGGCTTTCCTTAACTCTTCCCTGCAGCTTATCATTCACCATGAGTACCGAGTTGAATGTCCCCGCAGACCCTCCTGCCTCTGCCTGCTGTTCTGAGCCTGCCGCCAAAGGTATGGACTACCGGGATTGGGTCCGACGCAGCTACCTGGAACTGGTTACTTCCAACCACCATTCCGTTCAGGCTCTCTCCTGGCGGAAGCTCTACCTGAGTCGAGCCAAACTGAAAGCCTCCAGCAGGACCTCTGCATTGCTCTCTGGATTTGCCATGGTATGTTTTTTCAGTCGCTTAGTCACCGTCTTCTGCTGGAGGCAGGCTTTCTCGATCACAGTGTCGTGAAATCCTGGGGTTTCTTAAAAGCCCTGCAAGGGTTTTCTGAACGGGTGGGCGTTAATTAATGTATATTTATATATTTCTTAAATTGTTAAACCTTTATCGGGTGATGTGACCATATATGTCGAGCCACTCACCCTTCCCAAAATGGCCAGTGATGGGCTTGGGTGGGGTGGGGTGGGGAGGGGAGGGGCCTTGGCTGGGCATGTCCACAGCAATACTTCCCAACCATATTCTGCACCATTGCACCACTTCTGGGGGTTCACAAAACCTGAAGAATGTTTCAGGGGTTTCTCAACAGTAAAAAGATTGAGGAAGTCTGATTGAGAGGTCTGTGCACCTCTCTTTTTCGATGCTGCTGGGCATATCGCCCTCGAATGTAGAAAGCTTACCTGTGATCCCCTCCAGCTTTCCCACTCTTTCTAGAAGTGTCTGCAGCTGCTGTTTGGCTGGTATGCGACTAAGAAGAAGAAAGTCAAAACCCTGAATGGGCCAGATGAGAGATATTAGTCCTACAACACTGTTTTTCTGTGCAAATCTCTCCTTTAGCAGTTCATCTTCCCTAGATCAGAAGAAGAGTTGGTTCTTATATACTGCTTTTCTCTACCACAAGGAGTCTCAAAGCGGCTTACAATCACCTTCACTTCCTCTCCCTACAACAGGCACTATGTGAGATGGGTGAGGCTGAGAGAGCCCTGATATTACTGCCCGGTCAGAACAGCTTTATCGGGGCTGTGGCAAGCGCAGTCACCCAGCTGCTTGCGTGTGGAGAATCAAACCTAACTCACCAGATTAGAATTCAGCTCTCGTAACCACTGTGCCAAGCTGGATGGGCACAGGGTGGGAAGGGAAAACCGGTGAAAAGTAGACAGTGATAAGAGTAAAGCAGTAGGCCTTACGACCTTTCTCTGTCTTTCTCCAGGGAGGTAGTGCGAATTCTCCACATTCAGGTCCCCTGTCCTCCATATTTACCCCATCCAGTGAGGGTGAGAAACTGATTCACACATTACGAAATACAGAAAGCTTCAAAATAGGCCACCCACCCTGTGCAACAGTCAAACATGAATTGCATGTTCTCTTCCATTCTAGCACACACAGTGCCCAACTGAGATTGATCCCATGGTGGATGTGGGAAAAAGGCTTCAGCCTTCATTCCCATGTCATTTCCCTGATTGAAAATGGCCCCAGAGGACACATGGGCTTCCAGAACTGGCCGTGTAACACTCCTCCCCCAGAGCATTACAGTTTAAGGAAACAGCTGGGGAAGGAAGGTTTTTCCCTCTTGGAGGCTAGTGGGAGGAGAGTGCCTGAAAGTAGTGTAGACAGACACAGCAGCAGATCAAGCAAGGAAAGGAGACTGAAGGATTTGACCTGACCACCTTGCTAGCTCTGCCCCCCTCCCCCGCCCTGTATAGGCGTGTTCTCTGTCCCTCATTTCCAGCATAAACAAGGCAACGAGCCCATGCAGATTCCCAAGGGAATCTCTTCGCCTTGCCAACACAACTTTAAAATTCAGTTTCAATCGGACATCCCCCTGTGTGGCTTACATCAAGCCTAATGTGTTGCTTTGTTGAAGCTGATGTTCTGGGAAGTCCTATAGCCCGCATGTGCCATGGACAGAGATGTCATCACTGCGGAATGGAGAATGCTGCACCTTTATGTTGGGGTGTATTGACCAATGTGGCATTCCAGGAAGCCGTGAGCTGCCAGGAAGGAGTCCTTCTGCGAGCCGCTTCAAGAAACCACAGAAAATAAATTCTCCCTGTTTGTTCAGACCAGAAGTGAGCGTCTCCCCTAATCTTTGGTCTGCATCAGATCGGAAATAGGGTAGCCTGAAGATGTGTTTGCGGTAGGCATTGACATCTGGGGAGTCTTTGCACGGTGCTGATGTAAGGATGGGGAACTGTTTCCTTTTTGAGGAGTCCTGGTGGCACCATGTAGGTTGCTGCCGGTTGGCATATTTTATCCAGGGAGCCTGTTAACTGGAGCTCAGTTCAAGGCTTAGGAAAGCCTGGAAGCTTTCAGTCAAATTCCAAGCACAGGAGGGAACCTTTGAGCCAAGCTACCTTTGTTCCTGTCAAAGACACTGCAAGGTTTACTGTGATGTCCAAGTGTGGCCATAGAACAGCAGTTTCCCGGTTTATTTCATCCATTCTTTGGGATTCTATTAACGTCTCTCAACTTTTAACTGGTTAGGAAGATTTGCCTTCACTAAAATATACCACTTTTTAGAGACACTTAGTTTCCAGTTTAGGAATTCCCTGCCACCCACCGCTTCCTAGGCTCTAGAAATTGCTAGAGTTTTTAAAGGCTGAAATCCTGCTTCTTTAACAAAAAGAAATTCTCTTAAGGCAATGAGTAGCTTAAGGGTTGTTTAGCTTGAGGACTCCCTTTCTTTATATATCTGGGCTGTTCATCTTGACTGGAGTCTCAAGCCCTGCTTCAGAGTGTTTTCAAAACGGTGGGTGTGTTTCTGATTCACTCCATAATACACTCACACATCTTAAAAAAAAAAAGAGGCCTTTTTGATCCTTGTAAGTTTTCCCTACCTGTGGGACACACGGCTTGGGGGAGAGGATTTTTGGCGAGAAAACGACATGGCAGGAAATGACTAGAAAGCCCTCTTCCCCTGCGAGCTGCTCTTAAATCACAGTCCAAGTGTGTGCATTCACCTTTAAAAAAAAAAAATCCCCAAAACAATGCCGGAGCATAACATGATGTACTGTTCTGCCTGATCGCCTATCCGGAAAGCTTTGTTTCTCACCTAGGGCGTGGTCCTACATTAGCAATCCCAGCAAGCCCATTTTCAGGGTGGCAAGCAAATATTCAACAGGAGGTGTTGATGCTTTTCAGGTGGCCATGGTTGAAGTCCAGCTGGAGATGCAGTACCAGTACCCTCAGATGCTGCTGATCGCCTTCAGCGCCTGCACCACCATCTTGGTGGCCGTCCATCTCTTCGCCCTTCTCATCAGCACTTGCATCCTGCCCAACGTGGAAGCGGTAAGTAACATCCACAACCTGAACTCCATCAGCGAGTCTCCCCACGAGCGCATGCATCCTTACATCGAGTTGGCGTGGGGCTTCTCCACTGTCCTGGGGATCCTCCTCTTCCTCGCCGAGGTCGTCCTCCTCTGCTGGATCAAATTCCTGCCGGTGGACTCCGTTTTGAAGAACGACACCACGGTCGTCCAAAAGCCGAGCAGCCACACGGGCTGGCAGGCGGCCCTCATCTCCACCATGATCATGGTCCCCGTGGGGATCATCTTTGTCGTCTTCACCATCCACTTCTACCGGTCGCTGGTCCGCCACAAGACGGAGCGTCACAACCGAGAGATCGAAGAACTTCACAAACTGAAAGTGCAGCTAGACGGGCACGACAGGGGACTGCAGGTTGTTTGATGGACAGACACATCTACCTGCCCGGTTGTATGCTCAGCAGAAGTTTGTCACGACAGGGATGAATGAAAACAGATGCAGAACACCCCCTGGAGACCTGTAACCCTCGGTCACCAATCTTGTCCTGTTTGATGGCTTTTTGTAGGTCTGGACGAGCCACCTTCTCCGGTCTTTTATGTCTGAAAGCAACACTGCCAGGCTGCGAAAGCCAAAGGTGTCATCTGCATCCCAAGAATTGTCCGAAGACGGGCTTGATTTTCAAATTAAAACCCAATTAAGCTGTCCTTTACAATCCATTTTACTTTAGTAAGGTAGGGTGAGTGTTCTGGGGTGCTTTTTTTTTGTTATTGGAGGAGGCAGAACAAGGGGAGGGGGAGGGGAGGGGACAGAACAAGGAAAGAACTGTAAGTTATCCAGAACTTGCACATTGGCAGTGGGTTCACACCTGTTTTCAGAGACGAGTTGTCAAGCAGCAGTGTGTTCCCATCCGTTGGGAATCCACCAAAGCCCATGAAATGCAGTCATTCGACATCTTTTACAAGGGGGTTCACCTGGAATAATGATGGGGAAGAACGTTCTAGCCATTGGTTCAAGCTTGTTCTTCCTTTGATTTTGTCTGCACTTGTTCCATACAGCCTTGGTAAGGGCATCCTTCCCTATCCTATTGTTTACTTCACTGAGAAGGGGAAAAAAATCTTGTTGGTCAAGAAGCTCCAGCGCTATTGGGTATTTGGAGCATCTGGGTATCCTTGGGAAGGCCAAGGTAGGGTAGTTAGAAAAAGGGGGAAAGGTTTTAAGGAGCCCCGTGTAGAATTTCACGAGAAGACTCGCTTTTAGGAATTAGTCCTTGGACTGGCAAGGAACAAGGACCTGAAGGACTAGCAAGGCAGGCGTCTAGGACAGGCACATCCTGACTGCAGGGACAGCCCCGTGGCGGAGTCCATGGCTTTGCAGAAGATTTGACCAAGGAGATGCACATTGTATGAGTCAGTACCACTAAGCAGAAAACAGGTGCTGTTATCTGCTGTTGCCTCCCCCCGTCAAAAAATATTACTGGACATAAAAACAAGGAAGAGAGACAATTTGGGGAGGGTCTGAATCAACCACGTTTTTTCACAGCATTGTGGTCCCTGAAGCCCTGCTGCTTTGACCAAGATTTAAGTTCTTATGTATCATCTGTATCTTGCTTGTGTGCATTCAAGGGGCAATTAAGCTAGCTGAAATAGGAATGATGAAGATCCATCTGTAGTCAAAAGCCTCCTTCCATTGTCACATGATCGCTAAAGAGATGTGGTAAAGATGACTAAGGTAAATCTGGAGAAATTAGCTTCCAAGGCAGCTATTCTGTGCTCATTTAGGAGGAAGCCGCATTGAATGTTATAGCAGTGGTAGTCAACCTGTGGTCCTCCAGATGTCCATGGACTACAATATCCATGAGCCTGTGCCATGAGCGTTCGCTGGCAGGGGCTCATGGGAATTGTAGTCCATGGACATCTGGAGGACCACAGGTTGACTGCCCCTGTGTTATAGGACAAATTTCCAAGTAAGCACATGCCTTCCAGCTGTTATGCCATCTCATCCTGCATATCAGGTCTTTGCACATCCTCAGAAGTGCTGTTTAGTATGGACTTGAGGGGTGGCACATAAAAGGTTTATGGTCCCCCTGACCACTGCACTCTTTTTTAAAAATACACTGTCCGCGGAACAGGGTTATTTGAAGAAGCAACTCCGTGCACTCACCTATTTCACTGTACATTGCTGCCAAAACATTTCACCAAGATTGTTAACTGCATAACGATACTATGTACCTAACGGCTATCCCTTATCCTTCCATTTCCCTGCCTGCGGAATACTGGTAATTCTAGTAGAACAAATAAGCATATAGTATTTATGACGCATACGAATTGTGAAATCCACCTAAACTGCCAGTTATTAAATACTTCTAAAACCATTTTGGGCAGTGTTTTTCTAAAGGAAAACATGACTTTCTTCTTCCATTAGCGTTCGAATGACTTGCTTAAGGGGAAGGCGAGGAGCGTTCCCAGGGGCTTTTGTTCCATGGCCCCGAATCATAGACCCAGCATGTATTTTTATCCGTGAGATCTTTTGACAGCTCCAGTAATTCAGCGGGCAGTTACGGTGCATATGTGGCAGAACAGGAACGTGCAGTTCCACAGTCATGAGCTGTAGCCGGAGCAAATTGTGTTCAGGAGCTTGAATGGTACAGTCAGTGCTTGGCACGCCCATGGCGAACGAGGCAGCTACGTTCTCCGTGCCTCTTTCGAGTCCCAAGTTCTTCCGGAGTCTGTCGGAAAGGGCCAAAAACCTGGGAGGGCCATTGCCTGTCACAGCGGCAACTTGCTCAATGAGATGACCCATTTGCTTTTTACCCTTGTCACTTCTGCCCACCCCCGCCTGCATCTCACAGAACTAGAGGTGGTGCCTGTACAGCTGGCGCAGGATCCTTGGGTGAGAGACTTCTAACAAATCAAACTAAATCTCAGAGGTGATCTATTGAGGGAAGGGGCACGTAGCGAGAACTGCCAAGTCACAGACACTGTAAGGAAAAACATTCTGGTAGGTTGAGCCGTTGGCATTCACCGTATACGTGGGAGTGTCTCTCCTTTTGCATGTGAGCGCGCATGGGTGCGGATGACCCAGGAGCCAGAGCAAAATAACTTGGCCGTTAATTGAGGAAAACAAAGAGCGGAGCCGTTTGAAGTCCGCAGGAGCGCCTGACCATGCTGTGTGCTCGAAGAACGAAAACATTTGACGTTGGCGGGAAGAAGCAAGCCCTCGCACTGCCCAGTTCAACAAGATGGATCGGAACTATCCGACCCGTTTTCCACAAATGCTCAAAAGTCCTTTCCCAGCCATTCCTACCCGAGAGCATTTAAGTGGAGATAAGAGATAGGACGTAGGGCCCTCCGCAGGGCCAAAGGTGTGCTCTGTCACTGAGCTATGGGCTGTACCATAAGGTATCTCTGGAAACAACAGATCCCTTCCCTCCTGTACCATCCTCAAGGGAGCAAACTCTGCAACTGGACTGCAGTCTTGTGGCCCTTCCTGGCATACCCAGGGAACTGCTGATTGCCACTGTGGGATGGCAGGTGAATTTTTTCCAGGCCAGGCTGGATTCTGGAGATTTTGGGTGATGGTGGGGAATCATTTGGGCATGAAATTGGGGTCACTGTGGGAAGGCAGGTAGTTGTGAGTCCCTGTATTGTGCAGGGGGTTGGACCCTGGAGGTCCCTTCCGACTCTTATGTTTCTATCTAGGGCAAATGAGCTGGAGACCAGAGAAAATGGGACCCTCCACCTCTATGCAGGATGCACAAGCTGCTTGTCCATACAGAATCTATCTCTCTACCTCTTCACTGCCACAGCATGTTACTTCAGTGTACAAAATTGGTGTGTGCTGTTACACGTATACAAACAGATCTTTCCTTGTAGGAATGCTTTACAGATTCTATGAGGAAGCCTTAACCTCTTTCAAGAACTATCAGTTTTGCCCCCCTGTTCAAGTTGTAGAATTTCTGACACTTGTCGTCCTTAGTGTGTACTTTACCGCCCGGATCTTTTGGAAAACAAGCAGCTTAAGTTCTTAAAGCACCTTTAAGGCTCTTACAGCGGCTGCAAGCAAAGCAGCTAAAAGCCATTCCATAGTTATTAACTATAGATTAAAAAAACATGTTTGCACTTTTTTTTTTTTCAAATCTGTGCAAGCATATCCAGGAACTGCAGAATGCCTTTTGAAAGTCCGCAGCCCAGCCATTTCCTCTGTTAGGGATTCTTGCTGTGTATGGTCATTTCAGCACCCATTGATTCTGTTCTTGTGACCCGGTGCAGTGATCTGGACAACACAGGTGTGCTGGAACATTGTTGACATGCATCTTTGCCCATGGCCTACGTTACTTCCCCCCATTCGATGAGCTGATAGCAGCATTTTCAGCCCCAACAGCGAAGGTCACATGGAGCCATTGGCTGGGGGGTCTCTCTGCCCCTGCCATTCCAGGTCTTCCAGCCTGTGTCTTCAAGCCCTCCCTCACCTTGATTCATCCTCTTATTCAATCAGTTCTTGTCCACCTCCACCCAGACAGGTCATTTACATGTAGGCTACACGGGTCTTTCTTCAAGCTGCTAGCTGTTCTTTCAGTTGTGGCATCCTGCTGTCCCCCCCCCCCCCACACACACACACAAAGGAAGCTGAAGCCAGTTGCTGGTCTGTGCCTCCTGCTGCATGGGGGGGGGGGAACCTAAAAGTTCTGACATTTGCTTTTGCCTGTTCTGTGGCTTTTTGGGCCTGGAAGACCATTATTGTCTGAAGCTGGCAACGCTACCTAGGTCTAAAAGTTTATATCTCACAAGTTTGGGAGGAGGGGAAAGACTTTTGTCCTGAAACACAAAAGGGTGGCCCATTAAAGCAAGCAGTATTCAGCCTTGGTACAAAGTAGTTCTTCAGCACAGCAGCGTTCAAATGGCATTCTGGGGTGCGCATTCCTCCGCAAAAAGATCAGTAATGGTAAAGATGACCTCCCTGCCCTTTGCTGTCTCTTTGACAAAGGACAACTGCAGAGGGTAAGACAAGAATAGCCTAGCTGGATCAGTCCAATAATTCATCTAGTCAGCTTTCTGTTCCCCACCATAGCCAACCAGGTAGCCTTGGAAAGCCACAAGGGCCAAACACCTCCATTTTGCCTTTCCCCACAAACAACTGCCGCTCAGAGAGAGACAGCTTTGGAGCGTGGAGCTTTCCTTAGCCATGATGGATTTCTCCTCTATGCATTTACTTTTTCCTGGTGAAAAACCATCTAAACCAGTGTGCACTGGTGGTATAAATTGGATGTCCATTATGTGTGAAGTATGTGTCATTGAGTATGTTCTGAACCATCTGCCCACTAATTTTGATGGGTGATCTTAAGTTATAGAATAAAATATAGAAAAGTTCATTTTCTTCATACCATGTATAACTTTATAAACATCTCTATCACATCATACCCCCAGTGGTCATGTTTCTATGCTTTTTAGCCTTGATTCATAAGGAAGGTGCCCTAGCATTTGAGATCATTTCTGCTGCTCTTTTCTGTACCTGTGAGATTGCTGTGTGTGCAAGGGTGCACTGACAGTTCACGTGGAATGAATGTCAGGCCCAGCCTTATCCTTTGAAAACATGAGTTCTAGGGCAGATGAGGAGGGCTTCTTTAGCAAACAAATCACTGGAAGAAATTCCCAATAAGTAGGACGCTTGGAAAACCCAGCATTCACAGAATACTTTTTACAACTTTGCTTCTTGGAAAGAAACGAAACAAGGCAAGTTCATAAAAGCTCTACACTTTAATTTTCAGTTAACAAAACAATCAAATCTGGCTCACCATTCTTTCTCTCCAGTGTTTACATGGGTGTTCCCTGGAATGTTAGGGCAATTTGAAGCAGCTTTCTACCCAGTTCTTCTTGCTCCCCTCCATCACTGAACTCCTGAGACAGCTCTCTGAAAGTGGCACAGATCCGGCGACCTGTGATATGATGCCGATGAATGGCATGTTTCCATGCGTAGCGCGCAGGGCCATACAAAACCACCAGCGATCTCCTAGGCAAGTGGACAGCAACAGTAATGTCTTTGGACGGAACCAACCTTGTGGCAGAAGAGCAGTCCGCTTCCCATCCAGTCGTGATTCTAAGTCTATCAGAAGTAAAACCGGTTGGCTGATGATGCTTCTGAGAGGCAGAGAGAGATCCAGAGGCACGCAGCTGCCCTGTTTCACTAAGGGAAGTGGGGAATAACTGGACACTGTCCTCAGAATCACAAGACATGGAAAGCACCGTGCTTGATAGCAAGTTCACACTCACTAGGCGCTCCCCCCAAAGCCACCAGTCGTCCAAGTGAGGGTCAATGGCGGATCCTCTCTCAGGGCCGTAATCCAAATTGCACTGCTCAACGGGAGAGAAGCCCTTCAGTGGGGAATGGTTTTTCATCCGTGTCACAAGCTCCTGGCTGAATTCAGGCAAGCCGGAAAAATTCGCCACTTTCAGTTTGTGCTTCTTGAAGTTGACTTTGGGGCCATAGTCCTATTGAAAAGGGGGAAAGGGGGAGAAGATACTTGAGGTTGCATGGAAGCATGGCTATGAAAATTAGCTGTGAAGCCCTTGTTCAAGTCTTGCTTTAGCCAAGAAGGGAAGAGCTGGTTTTAGCCCGGTACCTCTTTTGTTCAGCTCTCCACCTTTAACGTGGAAATAATAATTCTGATCCACCATGCAAAACTATTGATAAGGATTTCTGTGGGAATGGTTTTGAAGCCCTCTGAAAGGTTGCGAGCTGTGTATTCCTCACATCTGTAACCTCACGGTCTGCAAGTCTGATCTAGTTCAGAATTAACCCTAAAATAATCTCACGGTGCCATTTTTTAAGTGAAGGTTTCTTGTCGTGAGGAACTGGAAAAGTGCTGGCAGAACCTGCAGAACTATCAGAATCCAGAGGAGTGCAAGGCTACATTTCTCGTGACTGGGATGTGAGGGCTGAATGCTCTCCACAAATCTGCACCCTGCCCTCTTAAGTTGTATAGAAGCAGAGTAAATTCTGCTATTGGAGGCGGCAGAATCTTTAAAATAACTAATTATTTAGAATCTTGTAACATTCACGAGATGTGGTGACAGTTGGTAGCTGGAGGGAGTGTTTAAAAAGAAAGTCCAGACTGTTTTGTAGAAGACAGGCCTATCAATCACTATTAATCGTGAGAGTTAGAATTTGGAAGCTCTATCTTCAGAGACCTATGGGTCTGAAGACCAGGTACTGGTGATAAACAGAAGTGGGTATCATCTGTGTTCTTTCCCAGAGGCATCTGGCTTGCAAATCCTGATGGACTTAATAAAATCTTTTAAATCTTCTAAACCATTAGAAGCAGTACATGAAAAGAACTCTGCTGGATCAGACCCACGTGGACATCTCGTCCAGCATCCTGTTTCGGAGGCAACCAACCAAAAGTCTTTCTAGCATTGCTTTTCAGGCATTGCAACTTTAAGCATAATTGGAGGGGAAGTGGGAAAATATTCTCCTCCTTCTGCCATAACACTGGAATTTGGGAGAACACAATGATTCAGGACAGGGAACAGGAAATCTGTTTCACCTGACACAGAATTGACTTGTAAAACTCATTTCTACAGGAAATTGGGGTGTCTACCAGCTTGAAAATGGTGGCTGACAAATTTACGGGAGAAAGCCATCATGGCTAATAACGACTGTTAGATTAAATGGAACCTTTGTGTTTCCAGGCACTATGCCTCTGAATAGATGGGGGACAAAAGCCAAGTGAACTTTTAGCCTCTATGTCCTTGTTTGTGGACTTTCTAGGGCATTTTGGTTGACCATTGTGGAAAACAGGCTACTGGATTAGATGGACCTTTGGTCTAATCTACAAGGGCTCATATATATATATTTTTAAATGAAGGAGATAGGCATAAATACATTTGCCCAGGTTGGGGTAAAAAAGCCAGGAAGACGGAAGGCTTCTGCGCTAGGAGAATTTTCAGCACAAGGACAAGACCTGCTTTTGTCGGCCAGATTGCGATGGCTTCCAAGCATTTTGATCCATCAGCTTCACCAGCTTGCTCTCCTCCTCTAGGCTTACAAAGTCTTGCAGCAAAAAAACTCCTGGAAATGGAAAGGCCCAGCCTGCAAATTCCGATTGCTCTTCTCCCACGGCTAAGCCCGCTAGTGGACAGTAAACAAAGTTCTCTCTTTTCTGAGAAAAAGAAGGGAGGGAGGGAAGAAAGAGAACATTTTCCATTTGAATACGGTTGTACAAAAAATAGGTTATTGACAGTTCAACCTACTTTGAAAGATTCCACTTTACATAAGCGTAGCATCCTTACTGCAACCTTGCTCAACTTTTTTGCCGTTGAGAAACCCCTGAAACATCCTTCAGGCTTTTAGAAGCCCCCAGAAGTGGTGCCACTGTGAAGAATATGGTTGGGAAGCATAGCTGTGGACACACCCACCTGGCCCTCTCCTCTTCCCACCACATCCATGCCCATCACTGGCCATTTTGGGAAGGTGGGACAAGTTGACATAACCATATGTGGTCATATCTCCCGATAATTTTTTAGCAAATTAAAAAAAATATTTTAAAGATTAATTAACTTCCATCCATTTAGGAAACCCTTTGAGGACCGTCAAGAAACCCCAGGGTTTCACGAAACCCTAGTTGAGAAAACCTGCCTTACTGAATGAGCTGTCTTTGAGTATAAGTCTGTGTGCTGCATTTTGGGATGATCAGCATTCTCTATTGGAGGGCAGGCTGCTAGTTTGCATTAACTAGCTCCATCAACAGAAGCAAGTCCTTTCATTGTATAGAACTGGTTTTGAGTTATTCCCTTCAAAGTGAAGGGAAATGATGCTTGCTTGTTCTTCATCATTCAATTAATGGAATTTGGGAGAACATTCTAACTAGAGGATTCCTTTAATCCCATCTATGTTCCAATTTTTTATTGATAAAATGTGTAATATTAAATAGAGCACATTTAAAACAGGATAGATGCAAAGTATGTGAACCATTTTCAAGCATGCAATCAGAAGTGTGTGAATGTTACAGTGAGGATTTTCTAGGATGAAAATGATGTGTAAAATTCTTTCCTGAACCATCAAAAGGGCTAAATGAAGCAAAGCTACTCCATCCACTTGCAAGGAATGGAAATACATAGGGATGAGGAAGGAGCGCAAAAAACTAGACAGCCTGTTCTCTGGAAGGAGGCATGAAAAGAAAGTAATCAAGGCCGGTGGTTAAATATTTCACCAGCATTTGTTTGACTTTAAAAATTCTCTTACTAAAAACATTGGCAGAATAACGGTCTGAAATAATTTACTCATGTCTTAAAAGCTTCCCATTTCCTGGCGTTTTGTTATAAAAGGAGCAGAGATTGTTTTAAAACTATAAATACCTTTTGTAAATATGTTTATCTTAATATCGTTTGCATGTCAGAGGTCTTAATCGTGGCTGAAGGTTCTGCTCTGCTTGTTGTATTCCTTTACAGGCTCTCTTCTGCTAGTTTAAAAGTACTTTGTTGAAGGTATGCTAGAGAAACCAGAACTGTCTAGCAGTTGGCTGTGATCAACAGTTCAGAATCATGAGATATGGCAGGCCATGGACTGTGAACACAAAGGGTTCATATGCATAAATTTCCTTGCATGCGTGTGCAAAACAAAATGCAGTCCACGCTCCCTTCTTGAGAATTCGGGTAGGGAGGACCTGGATTCTGAATGTGCAACTCAAGCAATTAATACTAAAATTTTAACAAGGCATCTTCTTGCTACTCCCCCAAAGCAAAAATAGCAACATAACTGGGACAGTGGTTTACCAGGGACAAGTTCCAGTTGTACAGGTGATGTCCTTGATAAATAGAAACTGTATTTAGCCTTTGATAGCGCTATTTGGATATTTTTCAGCTGGCTAAGTGCCCTTGGAAAGCTCACAGGTGGCAGGATGTAACAGCCATATGCATCTGGTTCTACTGCCTTTGATGGAGGCTCCAGGTAGCATCTCATACGTTGATAAATTCTTCTATGTCTTTGTGAGGTAGTAGTTAAGAGTGGCAGACTCTAATCTGGAGAAACTGGTTTAATTCCCCACTCCTCCACATGCATTCATCTGGGTGACCCTAAAGCTGTTCTTGCAGATCCACTCCCTTAGAGCTCTCTTAGCCCCACCTACCTCAGAGGATGTCTGTTACGGGGAGCGGAAAGGAACAATGTTTGTAATCCACTTTGGGACTCCTTCAAATAGTGAAAAGCGGGGTACAAAAACAGCTTTTATTCTTTTAAACATAATTAAGAACTCGAGAGGCTGTGAAAGCCAGGAAGTCACAGGCCGAAATCTCATCATGCCCATGATTTGGGCAGGATAGTTCTGCCATTCCGATTTGCGGAGTTGTCTTAATGGTTAATGATGTAATATCATGTGAAGTGCCTGGGGCAGTGAAAAAACCCAAGCTCCCCATACATTGCTAAATATGGGTTTGGAGGGGTCCTCACTGTTATGATTTTAAAAGTGCCTGAAAACCATGGCACAGGTGCCAAGTGCAATCTTAGGGGAGATATTACCCCTTCTCTTCCCCACTATGGGTTAAAACAGCTCTTCCGAGATGGGCCCTGCCAATGATGCACTCCTACCTCATGTAAAAACAGCAGTTTTAGTACGTAAGGCTCCACAGGATTGTTAGCTTTGAATAATACTTCAGACATGTAACCCTGTCCACCTGCTGCAACAAGAGTTTCTTTGGGGCACCTCCAGAACAAAGATTTATTGTGGCAGAAGCTTTCTTGCACTCTTGTCCACTTTATCAGATGCACACAGGGCTGTCCTCAGCTGAGCATTATATATAATCACTCAGTGAAGACATCATCAATCCATAAAAACATCAGTTAACAGATATAATACATACTCTGCTAACTAAAGACTGGGGGGGGGGGATCCAGTGACTCCATTCAACTGCTGTTTTCCTCCATCAGAAACTGTGTATGTGTGTGTATGCTATCTGCCTAAAACTACCTACTGAGACATATGTATGTTTTTTTCAGTTTAGGATATTATGTGTAGGGAGATAATGTGTATTGTATATAGACTCTATGTACTAAGGTCTGTCAACAGAGGACAAATTATTTCTGGACAACTGATGAGGAAGAGTGAGGTTCTTTTTCTTGTCTATGCGGGGGGGGGGGGGAGTGGAATACAATTCTGCAAACATTGAACTCCCAGATGCCAAGAGGTATTTAATACTGTTTCACGTACTCCTTCCAATTCAAGGCAAAGGAAGGGTCCCAAAAAAACACAGTAAAAGGGCCTCTTTTAGGTAGCCCCACACTTGAAAAAGAATAAACTAAGAGATACTTTAGTTGGTACTAAAAGAACAAAATGCCCCCTTGTTGCTTAGCACAGTTACTAATGGATTTTTTAATGTGAACTATGTACATGTACATATTAAGAGTATCAATACAAGTATGTACACATAAATATTAAAAGTATCAATACAAATATAAAAATCACAGCAATTTTGTGGCACCAGAAAGGCAAAATTTTATTGCTACATAAGCATTCATTATAGCACTGGAGGATTCATCTTTCTTGCTGCTACTAACAGAACTACCTCCCCCATCTCTGCAGGCATGCTTGTTAAACAGGCGTCCAGAAGCACACCAAAGACTAACAACATTCATTCCAGTCTCAAACTCCCACATCGGGGCTGACTTCCTCCTTGTTCAGAAAACTGCAACAAACAAAAAAGAGCTCTGATGCAGGAAAGCTCCAGTAAATGAAGTTTTGGGTTTTGTTTTTTAAAGGTGCCACCGGCATCCTGTTCCAATTTTGCCACCCCAGGCTAACAGGGTCTGGCATCAGATTCAAGCGGGTTGGTCTGAAGCAGGAGAAGTCCGGGGGCACCTTTAAAGTCCGGGGAGAGTCCGGGGGCACCTTTAAAACCAACCAAGTTGGAATCAAAAGTATCGCTTTCGTGGGCACGCACATTTCCTCGGATACAATGTCCTGGGGTGGAAATAATCAGGCAAAGCGTTGAGAGTAAATCAACACAAACAGCATAACACAAATGGGTAACAGATCCCAGAGATTTGAAAAAAGAAAAAAAAAGAAAGGGGGGGGGGGACCCAGCAATTTCGCTGCGTTTGCTTTCACTCGAGATCATCTTAGGCCAGCAGCTAGCGGGGAAACCCAAGCAGCATCCGAAAAGAGAAAGCAGATCGCGAAGGCTCACGTGGGAACAACCCGCGGCCGGCCCTGGCGGAGACGCCCCTGGGCTGCTCGTGTTTTTATACCAAGCTCAACTTCTCCCCCCCCCCCCCCTACAAACTGGGTCGCTGCACACACAAAAGGACGTTCTGCACATGCCCAGAGGCCCGCGCGCCGCCTCCCTTTTTCAAGATGGGGGGGATAGTGAGAAAGAGAGAGAGAGAGAGGAAGGAGGGGGAAATGTTTAGAAATAAAACCAAAATTCGCGGGCGGGAGTGCGGACGTGCGCGGCCCCCTCCCCTTCCTCCTCCTCCTCCCCCGCCCACCCCTCTCCCCTCTCCCTCCGCCCGGCCCCTCCTCCGTGATGCCGCGCTGGGTACCTGCGGGGGCGGGGCGGCCTCCTCGCAAAGCAGGCAGGAGCGGCTTCCCTGGCACCCGCAGGCCCCGGGCCCGGCTGAGGAGGCGGCGGCAGCAGCGGCGGGGGAGGCCCCGGCGACCCTTCGTCCTCCTCGTCCTCCCCGCACCGCCTCCATCCCGCCTCGCTCGCTCGCCCGCCCGCCGGCCGGCCTTCCGCGCCCCTCCCGCGCCTTCCGCTTCCCCGCGCCGAGCGAGGCCCCGGCGCCTTCCCGCCTCAGGTGAGAGGAGGAGTCGCCTTGGCCGCCGCCTGCCGGGCTCGGGCCGGGGAGGAGGAGGAGATGGGGGGAAAGCGCGGGAAGGGCGCGCGAGGGAGAAGCCGCCTCGTCGGCCCGGCCTCGTCGGGCCCTTTCATAGGCCCAAACCGCTTGACTGACTCGGATCTGGGGGGGGGGGGGGGGACTGGGTCGTGAGGCGCGGGACTCGCTTTCCCGGCAGCGCCCGGCCGGCCTTGCCCGTAGGAAAAGCGTTCTCGGGCCGCGCGGGGCATGGCGGGAGTCGTAGTGGCAGCGTGGGCCGCGGTTTTAAAGATGCCGTTACTTGGAAGGTGAGCCCTCCACCCCGGCTCTGCGCGCCGCTGGCTTTCTGCCGGGGAGGTCGGAGGTGGCTTGTGTGTTTATTTATTTATTCTTTAAAAAAAAAAACATTTGCATCGGGCGAGAACGCGGGGGAGAGGACAGTAATCCAGCCAGGCGACCTCCCTCCCGAAAACCCCCCATCCTCGCCCGTCCATCTTCGTTTGCAACAACAGGATTCCCACAATAGGGCGACGGGGGGGGGGGAGGCCAGGGAGCCCATGCTTGACCCCGCGCGCCCCTCTCCCCTGGCCGTGGTTTTCCCGCCCATTTTCCCCTTCCACGGCTCGCCCCCCCCCTCCCCAATTCCCAGGCAGAACGCAATCCTCCCAAAGAGTCTCTCTCCTAAAGCGCCCTCTAAACCGTGCCGTTGCAAAGGGGCAGATGCATCGCATAAACAAACACCCGGGCATGGGTGCATTGGGCGGGAAGTTAAGCGAGGAGTGATAAGACAATGAGCCCCGGCCCCAGTTACCCTTCCAGCGAGAAAGGTCTGTGATCAAGATCTCCATGCCCAGCATGGAGGGAAATCCATTTTGTCCCCGCCCCATACGGGAGCCTGGAAGGTTTCTGTTGTGTTTGGAAGGAGGGGTGCAAATATTGTAAATAAATATCCCCTCTTCCTTCCCCCTGCTCAAAAACACAGTATCCTATCAATGGGAGTCACAAGGCATCGTCCCTGACCACAGAAAGCCAGCCAGGTTCCCTGTTCATCACAAGGGTGCTTTTCCGGCTTAAGACTTTTTTTTTCAAACCCTGTCCCCTTTATAAGATGTATTTTATGTTGTATAAATAAAAATGCACTGTGAATATTTTGAAACAGAATAGTAAGGCATCTGTCTACCCCCAATAAGTCAGATGGGTACCTCCCCATCAGACCCCCCCCCCCGCCTTCTGGGGTAGACTAAAATTCAAAACAAAGAAAAGCTCTTTCCTTGACCATGCACTGTTATGGAATTTAACTACAGATTAGTTACTGCAAAGTGTAGCTTTGAAGCCATTGTAAAGGAGAGAGTGCCTCTGTGCTTGTGCAAAGCATGGCTTTAGGTAACTGTAGTGCCCCATACACTATACATCTGGTGGAGGAAAACATCTCTCTGGTTGTTAGGCAGGAAAAGACACATAGTCACACTCACTCACAAATGCACACATGAATTTCGAGCAATCCCTGGAATATAACTAGCAAACCAACACTTGGTGGACCAACAGATGCATCTGTTGATTTCAGCAGGCTTCACTTGTTTATGTTGCCTTTCTTGTGTAGGTCAAACAGCTTACAAATTTGCCTGTAGGCCCGATGTGTATGTAAATTGCTGTCAAGTTGTAGCTAACTTATGGCGACCCCAACAAGTGAGAAGCAGAGCTGGTTTGCCATTGCCTTCCTCTGCAGAGTCTCCCTGATCCTACTCAGTTTACAAAATCTGATGGGATTGGGCTATACTATGCCAGCTTTTCTACCATAGGAGAGGCACTAGTATGTTCATACGATTTGAATTTATCTTATACCTATAAAACCTTTAGGTGTTTTTAATTCATATTGTATTATTAATAAATACTGGCATTTTTATAACTACATCATATTTTAGAAACTCTGTGGTGCACCCTCATTAGGCCTACAGGCATTTTCCTTTTTGTTAAACTTATATGGTTCCTGGACATTTCCAAGCCACTCATCGCTGTCATAGAACATAATAGTCTGACAATATTTGGCTAGTATGACCCCGCCCCCTCCCCGGAGCAATATACTGCTGAAATGCTGGGATGTATTCAATTCCTCACCCAAGTGGAGGATTGCCTCTTAGCCATGAATAGATTTCCCTTATCTTCTCACACCCGGTTCGAGTCAGGTATTCACCACAATTAAAAACCTCTATACATTGATATATTTTTCCTGTTCCCTCAGTTCAGATCCTTTTGAACATTACAGATTTCCCTATGGTAGCACGCTAGCTCACTATACCTGCACCAGTAATGCTCACACAAGGGTTGACGATGTCATACAAGCCAATGTCCTGAACTTTAACAATTATCAAAAAGGAAATAATACTGAGTGTATTTGAATAATAATAATAATAAATAATAATAATGTTTGAAAAGCATTCTTAATCAATCCAGAGCTTCTACTTTTCAGAGCTCTTCCCTTGACTCCTTCCAGCTGTTAGGGTTTTGACTACACTGATGTCAGCATCTTCTCATCGTGATCCATCAGCAGGGGCCCCTGTCACTCGGGTATGACGCAGCCAAGTATTGCTTCCCTCCACATTCACCACAGTGTGACTGGTCAGTAGGACTTGCACCAGGCCTTTCCAGTCAGATTTCATGGGCTTGTGTTTCCAAGTCTAATAAACCCAGTCTCCAGGCTGGTACTGATGGACATCAAGAGGGACTGGTTGTCTTGCTATCACATACCTTATAAGAGAAGATAAAACAAGACTGCAAGGCAACAACAGTCTCTTAACATTGTGTCACCTATTTCAAAAGTTGCATTCCCCATCTGTCTCGCCATTAGAAAAGCCTGCCATACAATAATTCTAATGGGGATATGCCTACCTTTCCTCTTGGAACCTGAATGCATGTAAGGGGTAGTAGCTTGCAGCCATGAAAGTGTACAGCAGATGTGTCTGGGGTTCCAGGGCCCACCCAAAATATGGACAGGATCTCACCTTTTCCAATCTCAGTCCCATCCCAAGAAACGCAGGGGTGTAACCGGATCTGACATTGATGCTGTGTGACGCCAGATCTATAAACAACGAATCCTCAACCCTGCAGGTATACTTTGCAGGGGATGAGGTAGATCTGGCATGTGTGACTGAGACCTGGATCACAGAGGATGAAACATTTGTCCTAAAAGAACTTGCCCATCCCAGGATTCCTGGTCCTTCTTCAGTCCTGGACCTGGGGTGCCTGCCTTCAGAGACTTAGAGATCCTGATGGATTCCAGAATGCTCTTTGGCACCTGAAGACTCACAGCAACTTGTTAGGTGAGACTAGCACAACTGGATGTCAGCTGCCATCGACAACATCACACCTTGTTGCCCTCTTTTCTCCTGCCCTAAGCCAGGTCCCTGGTACACTGATGAGTTGCATGAAAAGAAATGTGAGTTGAGATGACTAGAGTGAATCTGAAGGAAAACTTGTGAGAAGGTTTTGAGAACATCTTATAGGACGCTTATGAGATGGCAGTGAGAACAGCTAAATGTGAGTTTTATGCTGCTTCCATTGTGTCCATTAGCTCTTGCCCAGCTCAGTTGTTTAGTAGGGTAATTCAGTCCCTTACCGCCCTCCGCGAAAGGTGCCCAAACAATAGTCAATTGGGGATCAGCTGCGTGGCTTTTGCGAGCTGCTTTGCAGATATAATCTTGACACCCCGCGATGATCTTCCCCCAATTGCTAATACGGTAAAGGAACTGGAGACCCCTTGGCCATCTTCAGAAGGAAGTTTTGACAGCTTCAGATGCCAGCCACTTGCCCATTAGACCCATGCCCCTCATGGCTCCTCAAAACATGCTGCTTGCACTGTGCGATCTCACAGCAGTGTTTGATGTGGTAGGCCATGAGCTTCTTGCTAAAAGCTGAACCCCTTGAAGATGGAGGTCCTGTGGCTGGGCGTAAAAAGACCAGATCAGAAAGTGTGCTTACCCAAGCTGGATGGAGTACAGCTTTCAACTGCACAGATGCCCAGGAACTTGGGTATAATTTTTGATGCCCCTTATCTATGGAGGCTTAAGTTATGAGACTAACGCAGCTGGCATTTTTCCATCTTTGCCAGGCTAAGCTACTAGCACCCTATCTGTCCCTGGTACACCTAGCCACAGTGATCCATGCAGTGGTCACCTCCAGACTTGATTAATGTAACTCACTCTATGCGGCCGTTCTCCTATCCCTGCTTTGGAATCTGCTACTGGTCCAGGATGCGGCTGATCAGGTCCTAACCCAAACACCCTGGAGGGCTCGTATATGGCTGGTTCTCCGGAAGCTTCACTGGCTCCTAGTTGAATTCCAAACTGTGCGGTATAGAAGTCCCAATTTAAATAAACAGTGTGGTTTCTTCACAAAGTTTAGCCAAAGTCATTTTTAAAGTCCAGTTCTTTCATTTAATATTCACTTAATATGTTTGCTTAATTAGACCTCCATGGGACAGGTCCAGTCAAATGTTTCATTTGGCTACCAGTTTAGCTGACCTGAATAAAATCTGAATTTTTCTGGCTTTTATTTGGGGATAGTCAGCTGTATTGATCAGCTTTCCATTTTGCTCCTCTCTTTCCGCGCAAGAGGAAGTGAAATGGAATGTTGAAATGGCTGACAGCCATTTAAACCTAACCACTTGGCAGGGCCGCTTGGACTGCTGGGTTACTTCTTTTTGCAGTTCAGTTTAAACTGAGCTGTAATGGGAGGCAGCCTGGCATCTACAGTGCTAAGTTTTCAGCTTCCTTCGCAAGTCTATTGGACTCTCAAAACTTCATTTTTAGAGGGTAGCAAGAGCTGTACTATGAGAATTTCATTGGGAAACCTTACCCCATCCATCCTACAGCCCTGATCTTGTCCCTTCAGACTTCTTTTTGTTCTTCAGGGAAGGGCTAGAGATGGAACATTCTTCAGGGAAGGGCTAGAGATGGAAACTTCAGAACTGTATAGGCATAGATCAGGGTTTTGTGAAACCATGGGATTTCTTGACAGCCCTGGAAGGGTTTCCTGAATGAGTGGGAGTTAATTTTTTAAATTAAATTTGTAAAACATCAGGTAGACCTGCTCCCCCCCTCCCAAAATGGCCAATGATGGGGCTGGAGTGGGTGGGGAGGGGTCCCAGGTGGGTGTGTCCGCATCTCTGCTTCCCAACCATATTCTGCATGATCATGTAACTTCTAGGGTTTCTTGAAGCCTGGAGAATGTTTCATGGGTTTCTCAACAGTAAAAAACTTGAGAAAGGCTGACGTAGATTGAGGATATTTCCAGAAACACTTTGATATTATTTAATAAAGGTTTAGCAGAGAATGCAATGAAGCTCAAAACCACAGCTTTTGGCTCAAGCTGCTGAGGGTTCTCTATTCTGTCTAAAAATGCAACTTTAAGAAGAAGAGCTGCTTTTTTGTACCCTGCTTTTCACAACCAGAAGGAGTCCCAAAGTGGCTTACAATTGCCTATCCTTCAGGTGAGGCTGAGAGAGCTTTGAGAGAACTATAAGTGGCCCAAGGTCACCCAGCTAGTTGCATGTGGAGGAGTGGGAATCAAACCCAGTCATCCAGATTAGAGGCCACTGCTCTTAACCACTACACCAGGGGCTCATGGAAATTGTAGTCCATGGACATGTGGAGAGTCAAAGTTTGGGCACCCCTGCACTACACTAAGCTGTCCTTATGATCATTGAACTGTTAGGTTTCAGTGGTGATCCTTCTGTCTTTTAGAAGTTTAGGAAGAGACAAATTCCAGTGCAGCAGCCATCTTAATCTATTGCAGCAGAAGCGAAAGACAAGCAGGGTGGTATCTTAAAGGTTGATGAATGTTATTATAGCATAAACTTTGTGGAGTGGAACCCACTGTTTCACATGTAGTAAAGTGAATCCTCATTCAGGAGAACTTTTTTATGCACAGAGGAGGAGACAATTGCAAACAATGGTTTAAAGACTGATGAATGAAAACGTATACAAATAAACAGTGATTGTTCACAGACTGCAGGAGAATCTGAAGACCAGGTGTTTGTGAAGATGCTGTGTTCAAGCAAAATCAAATGTTTAGGCTACAAACTAAATATTTGGGACATTTACATGATCTTCTTAATCTCTGTTTATTTTGCTAGGAAGGTTTTGGAAAGAGTTTGGACAGCTCTGGCTGAGCAGAAAACTGGAAGAGATTTAAAATGTCCAAAATAACCACAGAACTTCTGTTGGAAAGAGCAGTGCCCAAGTCCACAAGGCTGAGGAAGATCAAAATTCTGAAGTAAGTTCAAGTGAAACATTCACAAAATCCCAGATCTTGGTTTGCGAAGAGAAAAAAAAAACTTGTGATGTTTAGGCAATCACAGTTTTGCCAGTAAGTTATATTGCAATTCCTAGCGCAAGGATGCATAGTTAAGACACAAGGCTGGACAAATTAAGTTGCCAAAAATAAGAAAAATGCAAGATTGAGAAAATACTGCCAAAATTAAAGAAAATGCAAAATCATGCAAGTATTTAAATTGCATTGCCAAAAATAAATACAAAATCAAGAATGTATTTTCAAGTAATGCATCCTTTTGTTAGTTCAGCCACAATCTAGACTCATAAAACTATTGGCCATTGTAGTCAAGCTTAACACGATTTAGGCTTAACATGGCCTTTATAATATCTGCAGTATTCATTTTTAAGCTTGGTGGTTTTTGTAAGCTGCCTTGAGGGCTTTTAAAATGTGGAAAGTGGGATATAAATAAAGCCATAATTTATTCAGGGGCTGCCACCACTGAATAGCAACAGATGCAAATTTTGATTTGTAGGGCTTTGGAAACTGCAAGCAAATACTAGAAAAAAGAAGATAGTGAAATTTTACACTGTTTGCTAAGGCATGAAGAAAAAGCAATAATGGTAGACATTAAAATCCCTCTTTAGATCTACTAAAGAGGCTGATGGCAGCTTTGTCTCAGTGAACCCAGCCAATGAATAAAGCTGTCGGGTTGATTCTGGAGAACTTGCATCTCCAAGGGCCTATTTCTGTTTTGGGGTTCTCTTATTGTATGAGCTACACCAGAGGTCCCTAATCTTTTTGAGCCTGTGCGCGCCTTTAGAATTTTGATATGGCATGGTGGGCCAACAGACACCAAACAGCTGCCACAGGAGGTGGAGCCAGCTACAAAATGATGGTCATAGCTTTACTTCATTCATACAGCAAAGCCGGTATGGCAGCTGTTTCCAAAGCAACATTTAAATCTGCACAGCCCATCAGCTTTACAAGAGCCATTCAAACCCATGCTGGGCAAAAGCCCTACCTGCCCCTAAAAACATTTGGCAGATGCCAGAAAAGGTGTTGGTGGGTACCATAGCAACCACCGGCAGCACATTGGGGACCCCCAAGCTACACCATTGGTCCATGAAGTTCAGTACTGTTAACTTCAGATAGCAACATGCCTCATGATCTGATCATAGCCATGCTGCCTGAGATCCTTTTAAGTGGAAATTCTAGGGATTGAATCTGGACCTTGTGCATGCAAAGCGCATATTCTGTCACTAAACTACTAAACCTCCCTTGCCTCTCCAGAGGGGATTTGACGTACTAAGTAAGTAAATAAAGTTTATCGCGTATGACCATAGGTCCAAAACACACAAAAGCAAAATACATTCCGATAACAATTCAACACACCAAAGGGGGGGAAAAGATATATACCATGTGCAAGATACCTAAGTAAGCAAATATATCTGAATTAAGATACCAGCTTGTATGTATTGAATGGTGCCACCTGGGATACAACTGAGGGTACTTTCACCTTTTTATCTACTTTGCAATATTTGAACTAGTAGCCACAGCATGAGAACATATCGAAGGGCTACTATAAGCATCATCAAGCCTGCTGCTAAACAGGGGAGGCAGGCGAGCCTTGATGGGATGGGGTTGAGGTAACACGCTGAATTGAATCAGATTTCACTGGAATTTTTTTATTTCCAGCCTGTCCAGATTGCAGATAACAACAGAAGATTTGGAACCACAGCTGTTTTCTCACCTGCGCCACCTTCAAGAACTGGACCTGTCTGACAATCTGCTAGAGCGGCTTCCTGAAAACCTGAGCCTGCCGAACCTCCGCATCCTCAATTGCAACAGCAACCAGCTCGAAGATGTCACTGCCTTGCAGCAGTTCCCACAGCTGGAAGAACTAAGCTATACGAACAACGTATACCTAACAGTGAGTAAAACAATGGGGGATCTGCAGGAGTCTTATCAATTTATGGGATTGGATTGTTTTGCAGCCACGATTGTTACAGTGAGGAACTGTCTTACTCTTTTATGCCTCTCGCGGAGCACTTCACTTTGTGAACACAAACGGGCTGGTGACCTCTGGCCTACATGATTCGCCTGGGCCTGGTAGATTGAGCTCCCAGAAGAACTACGGGCCCTGCAAAAACTAATGCAGTTCCACAGGGCCTGCAAGACGGAGCTCTTCTGCCAGGCTTTTGGTTGAGGCTAGGCTGAGGAGACATCACTGCCCCTCCTCCTCTGTGGCCCCCCATATTTCATCCATGCGGGTTAACATCTCCAGAGAGGTATCTGGTAACATCTTCTCTTGCTGGGTGTTGGTAGCTGGGGGATTAGTTGGAGCTGGGGTGGGAGGAGGGTATGTTATTGTTACAGCATTGTTCTTCACTCTGCGGGTGCTAATCTGCTTGGGGTCCTTGGCCTCAGGGAAACACGCCTGGCCTTGATCTAGTCAAAGCTACATATACTCAAGAGTTCTTCATTGCAGTGTAACAATACTTAATACTTGGCTTAAAATAAAGAATCTGAAATTGTGCTATAAATCTGTTAGTTGGGACCCAAACAAATTTTCAAGCACAGATAGCTCCTCTGGAGATGAATCAGTGGTTCCCCAACCACAGAGACCTATTAGGAATGTTAGGCATCCCTTCAGCCACAAGCTTGGTGATTTCTTCTTTTTTTCCTTGGGTCTGGGGATATGGGCTGGGGTGTCACTGATACATGGATGATACCCAGCTCCATCTGTTAATGAGCAAGCGACCAAATACCTCACCTGAGTCTTTGGCCAGGTGCTTGGGAGCCATGTTGGGATGGCTTCCGCAAAGTCACCTGAAGCTCAACCTCCACAAGATGGAGGTCTTGAGTCATGACCCGTATTGTACCTTAGTTTGGTCATTCTCATACCTTGTCTCATTTCATGGGACTTATGCATGCCAAACATGACAGATATTACGGTGTACTCCTGAGCAGAGTTACATTATGTTATTTTGCTAGGATTGTACTGTCTGTCAATTACCGTATTGCTGTTGGAAACGCTCCTTGTATCCAATCCAGAAACCCCCTATTCTTTTTTAGAAAATAGTTCAATTCATTCTTGGCAGATTCCACCCTTCTGCTAAAACCATTCTTGGTCTCCATCCATTGACGCCTCCTCCAAGTAGATTTCTCCTGGACTTGTTTACAACTCGGATTACTTTTGTAGCCATCTAGAAACTTTCCACATCTCGGTATACTATTGTCTGCTTGACCAGACCTTCCCAGCAAACTTTAGCCCTCATGCCAGAAACAGAGCAAAAAATCAGAAGGGCAGGTAGGAAAAAACTGAGACAGGCTAAAGATTAGCCATCTTCTCACAAAAGCTTACTACAGGTGATGCCTTGAAAATATATATGAAAGTAGGGACCTCAGAGAATGTAACAGAAGATTTGATACTTGACTTCGAAAAGCTTAAAGAGTAGATTCTCATGGCTGTTTTTCCTTTTTTTTGCCTCCCCTCTCCAGCCTAGTGATGACTATAAGGTCATGTTTCTTCTGCGAAATCTCCGACAGCTGAATGGCAAGGATGTCACCAAGCTGGCCAATCATGTGAGGGTGGTCAACAGTCGTGAGCTGACCACCAGGGTAAACTGGGCTGATGCCTCTTTCGTATAGCCATATATGGTGGTTGATATGGCATTAGAGCCAGATTTACGGCTTTTACATCGTTTTTTACTGGTAGAACTTCACTGTAAAGGGGTGTATCTGAACTGTGCATATATTAAGTGAATGCGGATGTCCTATATCTGTAGCCAGCTTGGATTGACAGTGAAGAAACACAGGCACAACTGTACGTGATGGGCCGCTTTTGTTTGCATTTTTGAAAGGTTTTCTTTTAGATAACCTGACATTTCTGACGAGTCACAGGAATGAGTACTCTGCACCCTATCTTGCTTGATGTGATTGTTAACGATTCCTGGTCCTTCTGCTTCCACTGTTTATCTGTCTCCAGGCCCTGTTTCAGTGCTACATCTTTTTCAGACTGCACTGTGGAGTGCTTCCCAGCAAGTATTTAAAACGGTGCTTAAAGCACAGAGCTGCATGTTAGGATCTGTAATCATTGTCACTGTGTTGTCCTATACCTGTGGGAGGATTGTAAAGGTGCGAATTGCCAGTGAGCTCCTATAGGGGTTTCCCCACCCCCATTTTATTGTATAAAATCTGTCATTGTTTTCACATTGGCACTGTGCAAAGGAGTGTCCCTCTGACAATCTGTATTTGGGGATTTGCATGGGCAAGAATCTAATATACGCCCCATTAAGCAAATCTCTCTGATTTACTGGATTTCACTTTTGACAACCAGTGGAACTGGGTCCCCAATTGTTATAGCCAATTTGCATGCCTCTTTTCATATGGTGTAAGAGAGCCAGTTTGGTGTAGTGGTTAGGAGTGCGGACTTCTAATCTGGCGAGCCAGGTTCGATTCTGCGCTCCTCCACATGCAACCAGCTGGGTGACCTTGGGCTCGTCACAGCACATAAAACTGTTCTGACTGAGCAGGAATATCAGCTCTCTCAGCTTCACCCACCCCACAGGGTGTCTGTTGTGGGGAGAGGAATGGGAAGGCAACTGTAAGCCGCTTTGAGCCTCCTTCGGGTAGGAAAAAGCGGCATATAAGAACTAACTCTTCTTCTAATATTTTTAAATTTATTTTGCAAGTGCTCGTTTTGATACCTGACCATGTTCTCAGAGGGAGGTACTTAATTTATAGTATCACTTAAACAGGATTTAATTAGCAACGAGACCTAAACTGGTCAGCAGAATTGTAAAACAATCTTAGGAGTCTAATCAGGGGGAAACCCCTGATTGAACAGATGGGTTTTTTAAGCCCCCTGGATCCTGCAAATCCTCCAACACAACTGCCTGGTTAATATCTCATGGTAGTTTTTTAAAAAACTTTCCTGTGAAAATGAACTAGTGACTGCTTGACAGTTTGTGTTTTGCTGCATTATTGTAGAAATTTCATTACATACTGAGTATCTATTCTTGGAGCAAGTGAAGTATAAAACTAAAATTGTATCAAAAAAAAATTCAGCACAGTATACACTAGAAAGTCAACACAGTAGATCATCCTGTGTGTTATTTTCAGATGAGTTCAATATGCTTTTCCCTTTGTCCAGGTCACTGCTCACTGGGGGAAAAACTTCCGTAACCAGTTACCTAAAACTTTGTCTCCTGAGCAGCTGAAATCAATCAGGAAAAAATTTGTCAAGTCTGCACAAGCCCATGTCGCATATGGACCCAGCTCACTCAGTGACTTTACCCGATGGCGGGTAAGTTTGTTCCCATACCCTTTCTGCAGTCCTTTAAATGCAGGGTCGAAATATTTATTGTAGTTTTTTCCCCCTACTCAAAAGTGAGTCGCCATAGATCTTCAAAATTAACATACAGAAAGCAGGCAGTCTAATCCTTCTTCCTAGCTTACCAATTTCCTTCCTGCAAGGCAAGACGAGGCAGCTAGAGCATACCAAAGTCAGGAACTCAAAAGTTGAGCTATAAAACAATATAAAATTTTAATGAATATTTATTAAAGTGCACAAATATAATGTTAAAAGCAAAGTAAAAACTATACAGATCTAACTGCACATGAATAGACCAAACGTGTTTTGACCCTCATGGGTCTTCCTCAATGGTCAATATTATTATACAATGCACTCCTATCTAAAACCAATTCTGAAGTTTAGCTGGGTGGTCAAGGGAAATCTCTTAGGTGTAGCCCCAACAAATCCTTCTATAGTGTTTCTTTTTGGAGCCCACCTTCTAAGATATATAATGTCTAGGACCATCACTCTCAGCTATTACCTTATTCTGCATAGACAATGCATTACATGCGTGTTAGAAAAAAGCTTTGGTGGACTCCGAAAGATGTCATTGCTTTCTTCCAGTGGCTACAGTCTTCGCTCATCTTACTTGACTAAGCTCACTGGGGATGCTATGGCTGTGTGAAACCGTGACTTCCTGTAAAACTAACTTTGTGTACGTCAAACCTGACAACATGCACAGTCAGATAGCAGATGCGTAACTACTCCTAGTACTCTTCCAAATAAGCAGCTACAGGAAGATCCAAAAATCGACTGGGCGGTGCTGACAGGCCTTGGCGGCCCCCGTATTTTTCGTTAAATGTAACCAATCTTTATTCTTCCGTTAGGTGAAAATGATTGCAGAGGAATTCTTGACCTCACTGATACAAGAAGATAACCCCGCTCCCGAAGCAGGAGAAAAAACGGAGGAAGAGGAAGAAGAAAAAAAGGAGGAGGAGGAAGACAATGAAGACAAAATTGCAGAAAGTACGGCAGAGACTGAAAACAAAGCTGCTTCTAAGGTCAGGACTCTGGCAATGTACCTACAGAAATATGCCTTTCCTTTTCTCAGGAGTGTCTTGGTGACCCTCGGGGCCTCTGTCTGTGCTCTTGAGGAGAGACCTCAGCTTTGCATACCGAGTGGCCAGCTTTGGTTCACAGCATAGCTGGAGAATACTTCTGCTGAAAAGCTCACCAGTGGTGGAGCTCAGTCCAGGCCTGTTTCATAAGCCAGCATGGTGTAACAGTTAAGGTGTTGGACTAGGATCTGGGGGACCCATTCAAATCTTCACTCTGTCACAGAAACGTCCTGGGCAATCTTGGCCTGGTCACATGCCATCGGCCTAACCTACCTTACAGGGTTGTTGTGATGATCAAATGAAGGAGAGGAGAAAGATGCAAGACACTTTGGGCCCCCATCTGGTAGGAAAGCAGGGCATAAAAGCAAGTAAATAACAGACAATCAGATAATCAGACTAGAGGTGTTACTTTGAGTTAAAAGCAAAAAGAGAAATTAAAAACAGAGTAACGACTATTAGAAAAACAAGCCAAGGGCTAAATCAGCAACTGGGCACTTCTCCCTGCTGGTAATTCTAACAGGAAGCCAACAGGAAGAGGTCTTCAGCCTTCAGCGTTGATACAAGAGGAAGATCAAGGGAAGCTGCTACCACACAGAGACATTCTTGGTTTCAGGGAACATTTGACCATAGTGGTCACGTAATGTGCAGTTGACTGGGTGCTTACTCCTTTGCTGGGGGGAATGTGTGGCTCTAGGGCATGGGATGCCACGCTTTTCTATCAACTCGCTCCTTTAGCATGTCACTCCCAGTCTGTGGGACATAGCTGTGTGGGATACCAAATGCAGAATTCTCTTAACTCCTTCAGGAAAAAAAAAAACGATAGGACTGTGCTTTGGATACAGAAATACTTATAATGGAAGGCTATTTCTGTAGGTCGTTCAGGAACATACGTGAAGCTGCCTTTTGCTGAATCAGATCATCAGCCCATCAGGGTTAGTCAGATTGGAGCAGCTCTCTAAGGTCTCTGGTAGAGGTCTTTTGACTGGAGAGGCTAGCGATCTTCGGCATGCAAAGCAGAGACTC
Organism: Paroedura picta; assembly: GCF_049243985.1. NCBI lineage: Eukaryota > Metazoa > Chordata > Lepidosauria > Squamata > Gekkonidae > Paroedura > Paroedura picta. The sequence goes on along the minus strand of NC_135383.1, from coordinate 12,662,673 downwards.
TGCCAATGAGCCCTAGCCCTTCCCTTAGGCTAAAGGAATGTGGCTAGTAGAGCAAGTTGTAAAACCGGTTTTAGTGTAATCTTTTAGTTTTGTTGCAAGAATTAATGAGCTGAAGTTATAAAACATGCATGTCCCTTGATATTTGCCTTTCCAGGGCACAGTAACCCCCAGCAAGAGGAAAGGGGCTCGTTCCAGAGGAGGATCTGGGAGCAAAAGATCCCGTTCCCAGAGCAGCTCTAAGGAGGAACCATCTCCCAGCCCTAAGAAGACCAGCCGCTTGCAGGACGAGCGCAGTTCTGAGGATCAGAGAGCGTCTCGCCCGCAGACCAAGGAATCCCAGCCTGCCCAGGATTCTGAAGGGGCCCATCGAAATGGAGGGCGTATTCCAAAAGCACATAGCCACAAAAGGTCCAGTCAGCAGAAAGAGGAGCACAAGGAGGAGGAAGAGGAGGAGGAAGATGATGATGATGAAAAAGATGTTTGTAGCACCCCGGTCAAGGACTTGGAAGGCGAGGTACAGGGATACCTGTTTGATGGAGGGCTTGCTGGCACTAGAGAGTTGCGCGTTCCCTTTTTAAGACAACTGTTTTAATTGGCTGGCTGTATTGACATGCTGGGGGCGGGGGGAATGACAACTTAATTGTTTGAAGTTTGTCCAGATTCTGATATTTGAGGGGTGGCTATTAAAAACCCTTTCATAGGAGCTGTCAAATAATAAGAAATAATTTCCTTCTGTTTGAAAACAAGTATAAACGTTTATAAATCAACAATTGCTTGAAATGGGACATTTAGGGTTTGTAGTAAAATATTGTGTCAAAAGAGATCAGGTCTTGCATCTCAGTTTGCTGCCAGATATATTCTCTGAGGTCTGGGATGATCGAATGCCACTCCATTAAAAAAAGTGGAGTATAAACTTCCAAAGTTTTCAAAGAATGGGTGGGTAGGTAGGTAAATGTGTTCTGTCCCATGGGCTTAGAGCAAATGATGCTATACTGGATGGTGAGCTGGTTGGGCTTTTGGTCTGATGTCGGCAGGGACTCTTGTTGCTTCTTGTAAAACCACTCCTTCATCTCTGCCACTGGCTCTGGGATTTGTATTTGAAGCGGCCTGCCTTCTTTGCAGGAGACAATCAGCCTGGAGCCGGTCCATTTTCTACAGTGTCACAGTAAAGGAAACAATCGGGATGACTTCAAAACCCAGCTGTGGGCCTGTGTCTTTGAGCCACCCTTGGACTGTGGGACAAGAAAAGGTGAGTGTGGTTGATGCAGACCCATAAGTTGAAATGCCAGAGCAGACAAGGAAGAAGTTTTATACTGCTAGCCCTATGTGCTTGCCTTGTGAGGGGGTAGAGATATGCAGACATGACTCATAATTGGCAGTCCTGCTCTCTGGTTCTTTAATGGGCACTGGTATGGATCCAGCCAGCTTTTCCACCCATTAACAAGGAAGGAAGGAGTCCCCTTTGGCCACCAAAAAGGCTGTGCTGGGGATCCTGGGGCTTTCATAAACTCCCATTTGGGACGGGTGGCGTGATAAACACTGGAACCGTGTGAGATCAAGTGAAAACATTTGTTTGGCTCCATCCCAATGTTAATACGTTTCCTCGCTGACTAATTCCATGGTATAGCCTATTGTAACCCAAGTGTTCAGTGTTCTGTAGATCAAACAGTTCTCCCCAAAGGGCTTATAATTTAAGGGAAAATTGGAAGGAGGTATTGAATACCTCTGCCAAGCGCTTCGGCGCTGGTACAGATACCTGTGTCACTTGCAACATGAGGCCCACGATAGTAGGAGACGACCCATCAGTCAAGGTCCAGGAAAAATGAAAAGAAACTGGAGATGGCAGTTTATTTCCAACAATGTTTAGTAATCTCAGCAAACAGTCATAACCAGTCCCTGTTTGCTGAGATTACTACACTTAGTCGGAAATAAACTGTTTGCCATCGTCAGTTTCTTTGCATTTCTCCTGAACATGAGGCCCGCAGCAGGCTGGGTGGGTGCCTGGACTCCATCCCAACTTAGAGGCAGTGTCTCCCAAAGAACTTCTCATCCTCTATAAAAGCTTCCAGTTGTACAATTGTCTCCCAACATTGGCAGATGCTTCAGTTCACTCCTTCCAGTTCCCTTGGCTTCTCTTTATCCCACACTCACCTTAGCCCATGCTCACCTCAATCCCGGTCTACCTCCCTAGTCCCCTGCACCATCAGCCCAAGTGTCTCTCAACAACTGGTCCCATTCTGCCTCTCCAGAGTCCCACCACTATGAGCTAGCTCTAATGGGATGCCCTCGTGCCATACAGCAATGGCCTCCTGCTGTGGGCATTCCTGGCCAGCTGGCCACTTACCCACCTTGCTTCCTACAGTTTTCCCCAGTCATCTGTGATGGTCCTTTGTGATCCATCTCTGTTATCTTGACAAGGAACCCTGTCCCCCTTGGCCACAATCTTACTTATTGGTTAGATTAAGTCTTGTACTTTTGTGAAGTAACGGTCAGTTTCACAGCAGGATCTAATCTGCTATATCAAAGGAAGTCACGGAACACCAAGGCTTGCTGTAAGGATGTGGAAAATCTACCCCAGTCACCAAGTATTTTTATTTATTTATATTTATATATATAGACTGCCCTCCCCGAAGGCTCAGAGAGGTTTACATCAAACAAGAACAATACAAATAACTCCGTTTATAATAATACAATAATAACAATAACATTATGAACAATACAACATTGGGGAGAACAATAAATCAGCGCTTACTGATGGCCCAGGGAGTGGGCGAGTCTGCAGTGATGGTGATCAAACAGATTCGCCACAGGCATGTCATGTTTTCTTGATAAAAATCCCACCTTACTATCAATTCTTACAGTTTAATCTGCTGTGCAGACAGGTGGAAGAAAACACAGTGCAAAGGATGTCAGCAAATGCTTCTAGTCTTGTAAAGCTGTTTTGTATTCAGTGTGTAAACGGTTGTTTCAGGCGACAAAGAACACCTAAATTCTTGCCCCCGGGAGTTTAATACGTTATTTGCCACAATAAATTTCCAGTCATTGCATAAAGAAGCTGTAAATAAAAGAGTGTGTCCTGATGAATAAAGTATAGTCGCTAGCTATCTACTTATGGGGTAAAATGCGATTGTCAGTGAGAACAAATGGTATAAAAGGTAAAGGTATCCCCTGTGCAAGCACTGGGTCATGTCTGACCCTTGGGGTGACGCCCTCTAGCGTTTTCATGGCAGACTCAATATGGGGTGATTTGCCAGTGCCTTCCCCAGTCATATCACACATTGAAAATAGTATAGAGCAGGGGTAGTCAACCTGTGGTCCTCCAGATGTCCATGGACTACAATTCCCATGAGATCATGGGAATTGTAGTCCATGGACATCTGGAGGGCCGCAGGTTGACTACCCCTGGTATAGAGATAAGAGTGATGGCAAGAGAGACACACATACATTCCCCCACATCTCCGAGAACCGAATTGAGATGGAATGAAAGCATGCAGGTGAAAGTCACCATGTGCTTAATTTTTGCAGATCCAGTGGTGAGCTCATCTAGGACAGCAGCTACCTGTGGCGGGGACTCTGTTTGTCTGGTCGACTGTGAGACTGGCATTGTCTTGAAAAAGTACAAAGTGACTGGAGAGGTAGGAAAGGGAGACCCGCTGCATTTTTTGTGTGCAAGCATGAACATTAGTTGGGTTTTGTTGACCAAGGAATAGTAATGATGTCCTATGATGCACTATCTGGGTTGAGTCTAGAATACTGTACTGTAGAGCAGTGGTCCCCAACCTTTTTATCACCGGGGACCGGTGACAATTTTACTGAGGCCTGGGGGAGTAGTCTTTTGCTGAGGGACATCACTGCCACCACCTGAGCCCCTGCTCCACTTGCTTTCCCGCTGGCACCCCTGACTTCCCGCTGCCCACTGGGGGGCTCTTGCCAGCAACAGCTGCATAGTGCCACGCTGAGGGGGAGCCTCAGCCATGGCGGCCGCTGGAGAGCATCAGTGAGCAGCAGCCAGGGAGGAGAACGAGGAGGAGCCGCGGCCTGGTACCAACTGATCCATGAACCGGCACCGGTCCCCGGACTGGGGGTTGGGGATCACTGCTGTAGAGCATTCGGAATCAGACAGCAGGAAATTGAATGAAATGTGCAGGGGCAGCCCTTTTCCTCCTAGCTGTTCATGTCCAGAATCTGAGTTTTTAAATCTTTCGGCAGAATCTGCCTGTACATTTTAATCTCTCTGGCTGAAAGGAGGCAGATTTCAGACAACTCTGCTCTATGAGCTCATGGTTTAAAAAGGAAAAGAGCTCTGGAACAGGAGTGGCAGCTAAAATCCTCACACTGAGTCCCACTGTCCCTCTATTGAAAGTCCTTCCCAGCGACAGATGCTTAGACACCTCAGAGAATCAGAGATTCCACTTTGGCTGTCACTTATTTACCACCATTAATTTGCCTGATCTTTTTACAGACCCTTAAGTTACTATGCATCACCCAGTGATAGTGCTCTATTAGGCATTTTGAGAAGAACGTCTTCATCTCTTCTGAAACTGTTGCCCGAATCTTCATTGAGCAACCCCAAGTTCTAGTAGTACGGGAGAGGGAGAATTTCTTTCTATCCACTTTCTCTGCCTCATGCATCATTTTGTCACCTTCTATGATGTTCTTGGTATTTATAGGTTTTTTAAACTGTGGATCCCCACTTTGCCTTTCACAACAGAGAAGGTGCCTCAACCCCCTGATCACTTCAGTTGCCCTTTTGCAGGTCTTCCAGAGCCTGTGTTTCATTTGGCTTTGCTGTCTCAAGCAAGGTGTTTTATTTATTTGCAGGAGTCATACTTTCTTCGCCTTATACACCAGTTTTGTCCCCGTTATAGGATGTTTGGTCTGTTTGGCTGTTTTAAATCCAAGGATTGCATTTCTATGAAATCGAAACCTCTGTAGTTTTTTTTTTTTCATGTTTGCAGCCTGATTTCTGAACTGATGCTTCTTTCCCCTCTGTTGTTTCCGGCAGGAGTTTTTCACTGTCACATGGACGACCCTCACAATGGTGACCAGTGATGGGCGCAAAAAAAGGCACAACGTCCTGGCTGCTGCCGGGAGACGAGGAATTGTGAAGCTGATTCACGTGGCCGCCGACTACTGCTATGGGGAAATCAAGGCTCACAAGAAGCCCATCGCTACCGCCTGCTTCAGTCCAATCACCGAGACACATCTCTTCAGTAAGCCTCCCTCTCTGCGTCATTCGGGAAGCTCTGGGCTTGTCTCTCAAAAGCAGGAGACAGCTGCTTTTGCCTGTTCTATGAGTAAGACATGCATGCTACAGGTAATTTTACACCTGTAACCATCACATGTTGGAAATGCACCTCAGGTCTGTTAAATTATTCAAACGACAAACCGTGCAGATGTTTGCCTGAATGTGCGTTCAGTTGCCTTTTGGTGTATCCATTTTATGGACCTGCAATGCAGCAAACAATCAGCATGCTTCGGCTGGGCTGACTGCAGTGGGCTGTGATCTAGTACGCAGTCTAGCCGAACCACTGTGACGTTAAAAACAGTAGTACTGGGGAAGGAAGAAGGGAAGTCTATTTGGATAAGGGAGCCTTGCAGATCAAAGGAAGTCCTAAGCACAGGGAGAAAGAGCTCAGGAAATGCTCAGGAGAAGGCTTCAGTCTCCAAAACCCTGTCCATAGTCCTTACTCCCCTTTGGCCACTACCTTTAGACGTAGTTCTATAGCAGCAAGGGCTAGAAACAGATCCCTGCAACAGTGTGGGAGCCCTTGATGACAAATACTGTGATTTCATAGACTCATTTGGAAGGGACCTCCATGGTCATTTAGTCCCAACTCCCTGCAGAATGCAGGACATTCGCAACTACCTGCCCATCCACAGTGGCTCCAGTTTCCTGCCCAAAGGATGCCCCCCCCAAAGGTCATAAAGCTGAGACAAAGGACTATGCAGTTGTTCCAGTCTGTGGTCTGATTTTCAGAAAAGGATCCTTTCTCAGAGCCTAGGATCACATGACCTTGCTGTGGACTCAGCTGATTGGGCAGGAGCTGGGTGTGAGCATGTATGGACCAAGAAGGGCAGGGGTGCCTGAGAAGGCTGCCTTTATGGATTATGAGTGCCTCACCAGGCTGTATGGTTTCTCCTCCCTCGCCCTCCAGCTGCCTCCTACGACAAGAAAATATGCGTGTGGGACATTGGAGTGCCAGACTGCGACTATAATTTCAAAGAAAGGTAATGATCTAGGAGCTGCCTTTCAGGCCTCAAGAGGTGCAAAGTACTATTGGGAAGTGGGAATTCAGATGTGTTTTCGTTTGGCAGGCAGCTGATGGTGCTGGAGACAATTGCCACACCTTTGCGGATCGCCCTCGTCCCCTCTTGCCCAGACCGGTACTTGGTGGCCGGCTGTGAGCAAGGCTGTTTTGCCTGGGATATTAGACTGGATGAGAAGCAACAGAAAAACAGGTGAGTCGCATTTCCCCCCCCCCGAGGCAATAAAGTGGAAAGGGCTCTTCGTTTGTACAACTTCTGCGGCACTTTTCACGAGCGAAAAAGCCAAACCAACCCCCTCCAAGTTTCTCCTAGGCTACCTCACAGGGTCGTTGTGAGGATAAATTGGGCTAGGCAAGTGGCCCAAGACCATTTAGATTTCCTGTATTCAGCCATACTTCCAGTGAGGTATTTTGGACAGTATTGCCACTGCCCTGGTTTTGTTTTTATGTCAAGCCCACGAAAGCAGAGAGGGCTGCTTGAGGGACGATTCACAATGGGAGGGTTTGTTTGCTTCCTTCCCCTGTGACTGTGCTTTTTCCATGTTTCAGACCTCACGAAGTTGAGTTTCAGTTCCCGGATGATGAAGGGAATGAGACTTCTTCCCACCGGGTGGATGGTCTGGCCTTTTTGAATGAAGACATTGTGGGTATGGAACCTGCATACCCAAAAAGTTTTTAATTTTTGCTCATGTGATCATGTTCTTGAGAGCTAAAGCCCCATCTGCTAAAACCAAATTGACATTTAACCTTGTAGCAGGTAGATGAAGAACCAACCATAATTTGCTGTCCTAAATAGAGTTTAGGCCTTTCTAAGTGAATTGAAGTCAGTGGGTTTAGAAAGGTGTAACTCGGTTTGAGATTATACAGAAAAAGAGGACAGATGAGCAGAGAACTTGGCTTTGGCATGCAGAAGGTCCCCTCCAGGTTCAATCCCTGGCAGTTCCAGTTAAAGAAGTGGTTCTCAGCCTGGGGGTCGAGACCCCTTTGGGGGTCAAACGGCCCTTTCACAGGGGTCTCAGTAGGGCAAGCAGTTTGGCCGGTGGGGTGGGGGGGGGTCCCGCCACTGTTGTCGCTCCTCCTGAAGTTGCCCGCCAATTTATATACAATCATGAACAATGTATCTTCACGCCATTGGTCAGTTACAGTTTAATTTCTGTGAAGGAACACTTGCATAATGGGGGTCACCATAACATGAGGAACTGTACTAAAGGGTCACGGCATTAGGAAGGTTGAGAACCATTGAATTAACGTATCTCAGGCAGGAGCTATTGAGAAAGACTTCCCCTTCCCAGGACCCTGGCGAGGAGCTGCCAGGCAGAGCTGACAACTCTGGGTTTGCAGGACCAATGAAAGGTCTGCTCTGTGTGTAGGTGCAGGCTGCTTTACTCCATATGCCCTCATCGCTGCCCCAAGAGTCAGGCCCATGAGACCATGAAAAATTAGGTAAGGACATGGCAGAAGCAGAACGCCCCAGAGTCCCTGGATTGAGTTCTTTTCCCAGCCACTGGATTGCAGTACTCCCCCCCCCTTTTTTTTAAGGTTACCATAACTGACATCCAGTTTTCTAGGAAAAGATGTTATAGCCGCAAAGCCTGTTTCCCTCTCCCCTCCACAGTTAGCAAAAGCTCTAAGACGGGGTCCATAAACCTTTGGAGCTGGAGCCGGTCTTTCAAAGAACAAGGGAAGGGGTCTCGGAGGACAGTGCAGGCAGTCATCCTGGCCGAACTGGAATGGTCCTCCACAGATCTGCCTTACCTCACCCTCAGCACGTGCCCAAGTAAGTGGCAGCCCTTCCGCTTCTGTGAGTTCCGCCCTTAAGAAACCTTCTGACTGAAACCACGCACTGTGATTTGAACGCTCTGTCTTTGCTGTGCTCCTGCAGCGGAAGAGTACGTATTCTGCGGCGACGAGAAAGGAAGCGTGTGGCTATACGACCTCAGCAACCACTTGTCGGCTCTGAGCGCCACCAAGGAAGACCGTGCGACCAAGAGGATAGGGCCCTCACAGGTAGGGGGGCAAGCTCACCTTGTGGGATTGGTGGCTTAGGCCCTGTGCACAGAGGCAGAGCGATAAGACGTGCCTGGATCTGTCCAGTAGCAGAGAAGAGATGCTTGGGTATAAGCTCTCACGAGTCAAGGTTCCCATCATCAGATATCTTGGCTTTCGAAAGCTCATACACCCCACCCACCCAAAATTTTGTCTTTAAGGCAAATCAAACTCTTCTCCTCCAGGCAAACACAGATCTCCTGAAATAATCACTTTCTAGATTAAATTGGTAAGCAACACAAAAAAACTTTTGGGCTATCGGGAGATGTCAGATTGCAGATTAGTTTCCTTAGAACAACTGCGTAAGCAAATTCCTTCCAAGGAACAATCAGATCAATGCATGAAGGATTTTCTGGCATTTCGTTTTTTTTGTTTTTTTTTTGCTCAGTTTTGGTGTGCTTCCCATTCACTACTGAATTATTGTGCAGTACAGAAGCTGAGCAGGGGGGAGGGAAGTGAGGCTGAGAGCTGCAGTTATGCAAAACTCGCCTCTGCATCTGGCACAGTAGGGTCAGGGAGGCTGCCCTCTATAATCCAGAAGGGGCAGGAGTGCTGTCTTTATTCTGGAGCTATATCTATGGTCAGGCTGTTAGGTGGCATCTTTCCTTTGGGCCGAGTGGGAAGAAAGATGATTTCCTCACATCTAAGCTTCCCAGATGATGATACAGAAACCTGCATGCATAAACTTCCCCCAGCTCAAGCAGCCCACTGACAGCCCAGGTCTTTAAAGAAAATCGAACTGCTTGTGGGAACAAAATGTTTAAAGGGTGCCCTTGCACCCCTTTCTGGCAAGTGAGGATTTGTTTTACAGTAAGGCTGGAGGGATTATGTACTCCACGCATAGTTTAGGGCTTTAAAAGGCTTTAGTTCCTCTGTGGTGTATATAGTCAATGGAGCATGTAACACTCCTAATGACAGTTCCTCTAGAAATGGATCCATCCAGTTCATTGAAGTATAGGTCCCTGTTCATGTGAACACACACAGTAATAGTTCTCCACCCTTGCTTTTTGCCTGACAGTCTGCATACTATCTTGGTTTTCTTGTCCCCTTGTGAACATATATCAGCACACAGCCTTTGGTGGCTGCAAAATACAATGTAAAGGTAAAGGTATCCCCTGTGCAAGCACCGAGTCATGTCTGACCCTTGGGGTGACGCCCTCCAGCGTTTTCATGGCAGACTCAATACGGGGTGGTTTGCCATTCCCTTCCCCAGTCATCACTGTTTACCAGGCACACCTAAAAGGTAAAGGTAAAGGTATCCCTTGTGCAAGCACCGAGTCATGTCTGACCCTTGGGGTGACGCCCTCCAGCGTTTTCATGGCAGACTCAATACGGGGTGGTTTGCCAGTGCCTTCCCCAGTCATTACCGTTTACCCCCCAGCAAGCTGGGTACTCATTTTACCGACCTCGGAAGGATGGAAGGCTGAGTCAACCTTGAGCTGGCTGCTGGGATTGAACTCCCAGCCTCATGGGCAAAGCTTTCAGACAGCTGCCTTTCCACTCTGCGCCACAAGAGGCTCTAAAATACAATGTAAAACATATCAAAAAAGTGTCAAGAAGCCAATGTAAGTTGCATTTCTTGGCTTGCGAGTGCCTCCTTCTCTCCTCCTTTGACTCTACGCAGGTTCTCAAGTGGCCGGAACTGAAAGCAAACGGAGAGCCATTGACAGACGTCTTGGTGAACAATGTGGTCGCAGACCCCTCCTTCACGTACCTGGTGGCTCTAACCGATGTAAACATTGCTGCGATATGGAAGAAAGCCTAGCTGGCCTGGCTTGCTCCCCCTCCCCCAGCCCCCACCCCAAGGAGAGGAGACTCATTTTTCGTCCTGTTTCAGTAGTGCAGTATTTGTGACCGTTCACAGAGAATAAGCAGAAGGGGAAGTTTTAAATTCATGTTCTCAATGCAAGAAGAAGAGGAAAAAAAATCAACAAAAGGGGTTGGTTAGAACCATGTCTTGTTATTGCCAATACCTGCATCTCTTAACTGTGAGTTTGCTTCATTGGTGTACTAAGTGTATTTGTTTTATAGAAAGACAGTATTTAATAAAACTTGATACCAGATTATCTCAGGTTTTTTTAAAAGTTAAAAGTCAGGAAGAGTGAATGGTTAGGGAACGGAATGATATCCTTTTAGTTACATATCCTGCCCCTTCCTGATATTGTAGCAGAGGTAGCAGTGGATTAAAAATAACAGAAAAGGTTTTAGAAAACCATAACACGCCAGACTCCAGTCCCCAAAATCTGCCATCCCAGTTAATCGCCCAAGTGTTCTTGTATTTTGTCAGCTCAGAACAGACCGTTCCACACCTTGCATCCACAGGAGCGCATGCCCCTTTCTGTACTACTAGGTTTGTTTTTTTTAAGGAAGAACAAGTGAACATCCCAGTACAAAAATAATTAGCATCTCACATATTACAAACAAATTTTTATTAGCCAACAAACACATCTAATCACTGAATGAAGCCTATACAGAAGTCAGGAAATAACATTTCCTGAAAGCAACAAATTAAGAATGACAAACTTAAGAAACTAGTTATTTACAAAGAAAGGTACTAAATGACAATGAACTACTCAATTCCTTCTTGTTTGTCTTTAATGGCAACCTAAGAGAGAGAGAGAGAGAGAGAACACTTTATGCAATCTGAGCCATCTACTTTGTGATTGAAAAAGCAGAAAAAGATAAAAAGGAAGCAGCTTAGAATTTGAAATTAGGCTGCTGTTGGTGTGGACAGCAAGGCTTAGATCTTCCAGGTCCTGCCAACATCAGCTCAGCTTAAAAATCACAACTCTGAACAAGTCCCCGGCGACATGGGGGAACTGGCTATCTTGGAGGACTGGGAGAGGGAAAGACCTGCCATGTGGAAGTTGTGTTGCTGCTGTGCTCCATCAACAGCCACGGCAACAAGGGGAAACCACACAAGCCTGTCTTAGTGGGAAATGTCCATGTTTTGAAAGCAGGGTCAAGATTCAGTGAGAGATGCCAGCTTACCCGAAACCTTTCCTCCAGCAGGGAGAGCTCGCTGATGAGATCTGTGATAGCATTGGTGAAGGCTTCCTGGGGACTGTAGTCGGGAGTGGTCTGGACCCGAATGATGATCTTATGCTCAAGGGGGTGAGGGACTTTGTATCCTGCAAACAACACCTGTGGATCTTTCAATAACTGCCTGAAAAACAAGAAAGGACAGGCAAAATCCAGCACTTTCACAGTGCGGCCAGCAAGATTTGTCAGGAAGCTCAACTGCAAAACAAAAAAAGCAATGTCCTCCCTTTGTTTCCCCCAGCAATCTGTATGTCCCTGTGCACATAAAAGTTCTACTTGGTTATGAGAGCCAAAGGCCAATGTATTATTTATGAAAAATATTTACAAGCCATCTCTCCCAGCTCCCCACTTAGCATGAAAATGATGAAAAAACCACCAGCACAAGCAGTCTATTAAAATCCTTAATACATAAAACCAGCACAGCATAAAATCCTGTCATCAAATCAAAACAGAGGGCAGCACAGGTTTCTCTCTGAAAGATGGACCCCAAAACGTGAACCAGAACGGGGAGGAAAAAAGGATCCCTTGTACCACCATTTTATCCAGATGGTGCTTCTAAATAAATGCCGTAAGTGGTTACTCACGATTTAATGATATTCCCAAGCGTGTGGTCTTCCTTGTTGATGGTAAACAGACAGGCATTTGGTACTTTGGTATCCTTGTTTATTGTAATCCTGGAGGGGGCGGGGTGGAGGTAAAAATGGTAAGGTAAAAAGGTTTAAAAGGCAGTGTTTACACCACTTTGCTGCAGGGTGGGCTTGGGGAAAAAGTGGACTCAAGAAGCACATGGGGATAGGGCCGTGGCTCAGTGAAAAAGCATTTGCTTGGCATGCAAAGACTTACAGCTGGAAGAGACCTTCAGGGTCATCTGGTCTAATCCAGAATCAGAATCACAGAATCCTAGAGTTGGAAGGGGCCATACAGGCCATCTAGTCCAACCCCCTGCTCAACGCAGGATCAGCCCAAAGGTAATCCCCTGCAGAATGCAGGAAACTCACAACTCAAAAAGGTGCCAGAATCAATCCCTGCAGAGAAAGACCTTTGTTTGAGTCCTTGGAGTGACTGCCAGTCAGAGCAGACAATACTGAACTTTGAAGGACTTGTGGTTTGATTCCATATAAGGCAGCTTCAGATGTTCACACCTCCCCTGCCCATGTATAACTAAACCTCTGAAATACCAGTAGACAATCTGCCCTATACATTACAATGTGAGAAAATAAAGAGCTGAATTCTCTCCTTTTTTTGGATACTTACATCTTTGCCACTCTGAGCTGAATAACCCAGGTTAACCGGATCTCGCCAGATCTCAGAAGCTAAGCAGGGTCAGCTCTGCTTACCATTCAGATGGGAAACCACTGACGAAGTGTAGGGTTGCCACACAGAAGTAGACAATGGCAAACCATTGTCAGCGGCAACCTGATTGAACCTTACATATATTTTATACACTGCCATTTGTTTATCCCTGACTACCTTTCCTCCCACTTTCTAAACCAGCTTGGTGTAGTGGTTAGGAGCACAGACCTTTAATCTTGGTGAGGTTTGATTCCGCACTCGCACATGCAGCCAGCTGGGTGACCCTAGGTTCGCCACAGCACCGATATAGGTGTTCTGACCAAGCAGGAATATCAGGGCTCTCTCAGCTACCCCTACCTCACAGGGTGTTTGTTGTGGGGAGAGGGAAGATGATTGTAAGCTGCCTTGAGGCTTCTTCAGGTAGAGAAAAACAGCATATAAGAACCAACTCTTCTTCTCCCCCCTTTCTCCCTCACCATGCCTGGAACTTCAAGACTACTTGCTCATCCTAGCTATATCCTGGGATTCCATGCAAAGAATGGTCTTTCCTTGAAATCCTTTCATTAGAGATGCCTGGGGGCTTTATTATGCATACTTTACAGCCTTTCCACATGTGAACACTTATCCAATCTATACAAGGAGCAGTAAAAGCACTTCACAGATGGTGAACTTTGGCATCTGAACACCATAAATTCCCTCAGGCTGTGTAACTGCTCTGGGGACTGCTTCGGGTTTTCTGCTGGACAGACCTCAGTGCCAGTAAGTCAAAGACATTTTAGAAAACAAAATAGACTCTGGGTCTATATATGATCTATTAAACTTCCCCAAACCAAGTCAGACCATTGATCCAAGTTGCCCAGTACTGTTTACTGACTAGCAGTGGTTCTCCAGGGTCTCAGCATGCAGAGAAACGACTTCCCCAATACCTGCTACCTGAGATCATTCATCTGAGGACTGAACATGGGACTTTCTGCAAGCAAACTACCTCACTTCATCAGTAAAGCCTTACTGCTAACTAGCACTTCGTAGGTTTGCTGATTCTTCCCCATATATACTGCTGGGGCTGAATTGTAATGGTGAAGATAAAGCAATCACAAGAAACTGCCTTATACTAAGATGCCTCATTCATGTGGTCCAGTTTTGTCTGTATTGACGGGCACCAAGCCAAGTACCCATTTTATTAGAGAAAAATATTTTCCAGCAGCCGAACCTAGACATTTTTATCTTCCGTGATGTCCAAAGGTAGCAGCCACCTCATTTTTGGACCATCCCCATTAACCCGCCTCCCTATTCTTTCCTCACAACCCCAGTCAAGAACCTTTTTGTAGGGTGTGTATGTAGTCAAGCACCTTTTTGTAGGGGGTTTGTGTAATCAAGCACCTTTTTGTAGGGGGCACCTTTCATATTTCTCCCCTCGCTTAGCCTCCACTCCGCACTCCATGAATCAGATGATTTCAATGCATATTAAAAGAAATGGAGACTGCTCAGCAAGGTCTGCGGACGTCTACTTCAGACTCAAATGCTGAGACATGACCCTGAACATGCCTTGGGGTTGCACTCAGGGTTGGGAAATGCCTGGAGCAGCCATTTTCTCCAGGGTAGCTTATCTCTCGCCTGGATATGAGCTATAATTCCAGGGGATCCCCAGGTGGGATCCCTATTTCTTTGAGTTGCCAGCTCTGGGCTGGGAAATACCTGGAGACTTTGGGGGTGGAGTCGGGAGTGGGCGGGATTTGGGTGGGGAGGAAGCTCAGTGGAGTGCAATGCAATGGAGCCCACCCTCCAAAGCAGCCAGGGGGCAACTGCAGGGGACCCCAAACCCCCTTGGGACCGGCCTCCCTGGCCAAACGCCCTTTTCTCTGCCCGCCCTCCTTCTTTCCTCCCTTCCTCTTCTCCACTCACTTTTGCTCTCCCTCGAAGAGCAGGAAGGACTCGAAGGCCGGAGGCGCGTTCATAACTCCCCGCTGCGCTCTTCTCCTTATCCGAGGACTTCCGCTTCCGGGTCGGAGTGCGCGAGTTCAACTTCCGCCGTCACGAGACGGTCAGGAGGCAGCACCAGAGAGGCCGTCATGGGGAGGCCGGAAGACTGCGCTAGGGCATCACCCAGAGGGCGCCAGGGGTATCGCAGTCTGCCGCCCCTCTTTCAGTCCCGTCTGGTTGAATGTCCTCGCAGCTTCGCTTTTTTAAAACTGCATTTGTTCAAGGCAGTAATCTCTTTAGCCTGGAGATAAGCTTCATTTCCAGGGGATCTCCAGGTCCCACCTGGGGACTGGCATCCCTACTTCTTTGGGTTGCCAGCTCTGCGTAAGGAAATATCGGGAGACTTTGGGGGTGGAGCCAGGAGTGGGTGAGATATGGGGCAGAGAGGGACCTCAGTGCTATGGAGTCCACTGTTCCAATCAGCCATTCTCTCCAGGGGGAACTGGCCTCTGTTGCCTGGACATGTGCTATAATTCCAGGGGATGGCATCCCCTGGACCACTTTAGGGACCAACAAAATTTCAAGGAAGATTTCACAGAATGACCACCGATCTCTGGGTTACTGGAGAAAAACAGCCATTTCAAGCTAATGCTAACTATCATGGGAATATGGAAACATGCACAATAAGATGAACCAGAATGTGGGAACTGAGCAACACATCAAGTGGCTGTTGTACAAGAATTGGGCAGGCCAGCCCTGCCCAGTAGGGATGCTAGCCTCCAGGTGGGATCTGGGGATCCCCGGTTCTACAAGCTCATCTCGATCGATAGAGATCAGTTCCCCTGGTATTCCCCAGCCCAGAGTTGACGACCCTCCTGTCCAGTGACCAATGATTTGTTATAACCAAAAGGCAATTTATGCACACTCGAGAAGATAATTGGCATATATTCCTATTATTTTGGGTGGTCCACTTGGCACTTTGTTGTTACCTCTTATTGCGATAAAAGTTGATTCAAGTGGGTAGCCGTGCTGGTCGGAAGTAGCACAAAAAACCAGAGATCTTAAAGGTGATACTGGACTTTGATTATGTTGTACAATAAAAGTGTTACTCGGCTTAAATGAGATCTCCCTGTTGTGTCACGATGGGACATAAGCCATGGTCCTATTTGGGCTTCAAAGTCACCCCTTCCACGGCAGGCACCCATTTTGCTGTGCAAACAGGAACTTTAAAACCGCTTGCCTCAAGAAATCTCCATTCTGTTCCCAAGAGACCTTGAGCTCTGCTTGAATTTTCTGGTCGCGTGCAATCATTGTTACAAAGCTGAGGAAGTCTCACGACGAACCTAAATATGACCTAGGATATTAGTCTTTGGCTGTTTTGATGACTATTAAAGACTCTGAAGACAGGAATTTTGTGTGTGTGTTTAATGTTATCCTCTAGTTGGAACACACGGATGTTTCTGTGACCTGCAAACTGTACTGAGTCACGTGGTTTTCTTCCTGCGTGCATACTTCCTTCCGCGGGTGTGTTATCTTGATTCTCGAGCCATTTGGCTAGGGTACCACAGGCTGTTCTCAAAGTGCATCTCTGCCGTCTCATATTGTGAAGCTTTTTAAAAACCATTAGGCCAAGAGAACAGCTTCAGATTTGAAACTGGGGATGAAGGTAAGTGGTAATGATGGGCTATGAGTCATACATGAATTGAAGCTCTTCCTAGAAATGCTTTATTGTGCATTCAGGGTTTCTCTGGCTTGGAGGGTGGTCGTTTCCATGCAGACCCCCCCCCCCTCACACACAAACAGCTGACACACCCATGCCTCTTCCCTTGTCCCTCTTAGCCAGATGGCAAAAGCACTTATGTATTCATCTTCAACTTTGCAACAATACAGGGGGAGAAATGGCTCATTACCTAGCTGGGAGAGAGGGAATTGCTTCCAAAGTCCCATTTAGTTCAGCATCCTAGTTTCTATAAGGGTTGACTGGACACCCCAAAAGGCCCACAAGCCAAACTCGAAGGGCAAAGCCTCCCATTGTAGGTGTCTGCCACAGAGCGACTGGTCATCAGGGAGATATACTGGCTCTGAATGTGAAGGTCCCATTGTGATTAATACCCCCGGATTGACCTCTCCCCCGCAAGTTTGTCCAATGGCCTTTTAAAGCCATCGAAGCCAGTGTCCATCATCACAATGGGGGCATAAAGGGCCATTAGCCTGGATGGCTTTATAAACACCCATCAGTGGGTCTCTTTATCCCAGTTCAGTTCTGAGAACACACCGGGGGCAAACTCACTCTCCCAGTTCAGTTCCGAGAACACACCGGAGGCAATCACTCTATATGCTAAACTAGGAGTGGTCCAACTTCTGGGCCTTCTGAGAAGCAACCCCCACCCCACCCAAACACACAAGTGCTAGTCCAGAGAGACTGAGTCCCAGGAAGTTGGCCACAGTTCCGATGGATGTGGCAGAATCAGGGCCTGGCCCGAACGACTCGTTTGTGCCAGAATCACGTCTGCAGATCCACCAGGCAGTTCCGCTCTTGATCGGCCAGATTCCTCAAGCGGGAGAGTTCCTTGTCGTGAGCTTCCTCCAGATCCTGCAGCACTTGGAAAAGCTGGGCGGGGCCATCGGAATCTTCGAGACCTGCATCGCGAAAGAAAGATGAATCAAGGGCTGAAAGAAGCCACTCATAGCCACTGTGAAATTGTGGGTGGGCTGGGAAATTGTGTTTCCCTTGGTGCCTGCATAAGAGGTACCAACTATCACAGCATTTCCTCCTTTCTGACAGCAATTAAAGAGTCATACCTTCACTTTGGTTCAGAGGAAAGTCCCCTCCCTTTTCCGGGGTCAACAATTCCAGAGACTTTTCCCTGCAAATGAGGAACAAAACAGCCCCCATTGTCACTTGTGAAATTAAGTTCCAAAGGGTTTGGCCCACTCCACACTGCAAGTTGATGGGCAGCACCTAGTCAGCTTCAAGCACTACGCCTGTCTGCAACTCGTGCTGGGCTGGCCCAACTGTGGCTTCTCCAGCTGTCCATGGGCTACAATGATCATGAGGCCCTGCCAGCATGGGAAATGTAGTCCGTGGACATCTAGAGAGCCACAGCTGGGCCACCCCTGAACTAGAGGATATTGCCAGCCTGATATATGCAGGAGGACTTCAGTCCCAGCCAGCTCAATGAGGCTGACACCATGGTAAGGACAAGCAGCATTGCCACTAAAGCCACCTAAGCACGTGGCCGAAAATCAGAGGCAACTCACTTCATCGCCTCTCGGACTCCAAGGAGATGCCGGAATATCGAGTGAGCTTCTAAGTCTGGGTCCAAAGGGTCGTTCCATTCCCGCAGAGTAACTCCATGCCGAGTTTTGTCGCAGCCCAGATCTAGAGGCAAAAGGCAGGAGTGATTTATTTTTTAAAGGGCATTCTTCTTTAAGCAATCAGACTTAGACCAGGCATCCCTGTGGGCACCATGACTCCTACCAACCGCTTTTCTGACACCCACCAAGTGAGCACTGAGCAGGGGGTTGAACTGGATGGCCAGGTGAACTAGATAGTGCCTTCCAACTCGATGATTCTATGGATGTCTTAGGATGAACGTGCATTGAGCAGGGGGTTGGACTGGATGGCCTCAGGCCCCTTCCAAGTCTACGGTTCATAGTTCATCGGTATAATACGGCGGCAAAGAGTGCACTACCGGTTTTGTCCTTTTGGTGGCAGCAACTCCACTTCTCTCCCCGGAAGATGCCCGGATGGTAGGAGCACAGCATCCCCGTGTTGTTCACGCAGACCTTCCTCAAGGCCGACAGCCACTGGTTGAGCTCGTTGACACACTGCAAAACAACCCCGGAGGGTTAATGCCTGATTAAGTGCTAGCTAGCATGACATGGAAAAAGCACATTGTATTTCAACATCAGATTGACTTAGCCCTGGTTAAGATCCAAGACACAGAAAGGATCCCATGGTCTAGCTTGCCAAGCTAATTTCTACCTCCTAGAAACCACAAGGAAAAGCTGTGGTTGAGCTAACCCTGGTTGGTACAAACCACGGTTTGCATGCCATTCCTAAATGAAGTCCCTAACATTTTGAGCCTGCGGGGTACCCTTGGAATCCTGAAACGGCTTGAAATAGCTGCCACAAAACAGATGCCACGTGAGGCAGAGCCAGCTACAAAAGGGCTGCTGTAGCAAGTTCCGTCACACAGTGAAGGTCTCTGTACTGCCATGGTGGCTACTGCCAAAGCAACATTTTCAAAAATCTGCACAGCCAAGGAAATCTCCAGTAGCCAATCAGAAGCGCTGCTGGGCAAAAGGCTCAACTGGCCTCACCCACCTTCTAAAAACACATGCCAGGAAAAGCGTTGGGGGGGGGCACCACATTGGGGGACCCCTGGTTTAGCTATTCAGACATAACAGTTAACACTGGTTAAGGAAGAGGGCTTGAGGCAGGTTTTGGAGGCTCACATCCAGAAAGCCCTTCAGGGGTCTTCTCTCCCCAAGCATGCACACTCCTCTTCCTTTTTGAGTTCTGACTACCCAGCCCTACCCAGATGGATAAATAAAACAGAGCCACATGGCCCAGGTTCTCACAAACTGGATCTCTTGCCCGTTTGGGGATGGAGGCCTGTCGGACTCCTTAACATCGCCGGTGGCCCACCACTGCCACGGTCGCTGCTCCAGCTTTTCCCTCCCACCTTCCACCTCTGGCTTCCAGGACCTTGCATTGCAGGTAAACGGTCTCCGCCTGCCCGGCCTCGTCCGTGTAGACGATCTGCATGACGTGGGAGTTTCCAAAGCTTTTCTCTTCCACCTTCTCAGCGGCCCGGATGTTGGCCACGGTGATGAAGGAGCTTTTCTGGAAAGGAATCCCAAGATCAAAAGCTGCCCCCAAGCCTGCACGGCACTTCTGTCTTTTGAAGGGAGACTTCTGAAGGTTGTGCGCTAAAATTCCAGTTCTGATGGCAAAAATCCAGTTCTGGTGGAACCTGGGGCTCACTGAAGAAGAGCTGGGATTTTGTACCCCGCTTTTCACTGCCGGAAGGAGTCTCAAAGCAGCTTACAATCACCCTCCCTTCCTCTCTCCACAAGAGACACCCTGTGAGGTAGGTGATGCTGAGAGAGCTCTGAGAGAACTGAGACTGTCCCAGCTGGCTGCACGTGGAAGGGTGGACAATCAAAGCCAGTTCTTCAGGCCTGATGTTCTTGCCGAGTCCTTCTTGTATCTCCTGCACCAGCTGGCCTTTAGGGCATTGCCAACCAACGGTAGGCTGAGGAACGCGGCCTCTCTGCTCTGCCACATGGCCAGTTTCTAGTTCCTCTTGCCATCCCCGTGAGCACCTTACCTTGGAGTTGGGAGTCTTGGCATAGCTGAGGGCCTCATTCGTGAGGGCAAAGAAGAGCTTCTTGAAGGAAGAAGACAGGAGAGGGCCTTTGCTTTTGGCCTTGTGGATGAACAAAGGCCCCTCTTTCACCACCTGGCCCAGCAAGGTCAGGGCCTTCTGTGAGTCCAGCTCTGCAAGGAACATTCCCCGTTACTAGCTTGAAATGTACGCAAACCAGGAAAGGTCTCAGCAGATCTTGTGGCATCCTTGGGTACCACCTTGGGGGCCCTGTCTTCCACCACTACTCCCCACTAGCTTTGACTTACTTAATTTATATCTCCCTGCTCTCCCTTGTGGGGACTCAAAGCACCTTTCATGGTTCTCCTCTCTTCCGTTCAGCCTCACCCTGGCTAGCTTAGGCTGAGTGCGTGTGACTGGCCCAAGGTCACCCAGCAAGCTTCCAAGGCACAAGTCGGGATTCGAACCAGGGTCTTACAGATCCTGGTCCGACACTCCAACCGCTGCCACCATGTTGGTTTCCAGTCTGCAACCAGAACAACACCCTCCCTGGCTCCCTCCCTCCCTCGGCCCCCGCACCTTCTTTCTCCTCAATGTCTATCAGCTGGAGGATGAATTGCTTCATCTGGGCCACGCCCTGCTGGATGGTGGGCTGCAGGGGGGCCATCCAGGCTTCCTTGGCACAGCTGACAGATGGATCCATATTCCCCACGTTCTGCACCATCTGCCAATGAACAAGATGGGTGGGATGGGAACATAGGTCACTGTGGGCCACGCAACCACTTATTTAGGGCCCCAGGCTGCAGATGGGACCTCTCTTCTCCCACCCGTCCTTGATAGATGGCAGCAAGGCCCACAAGGACTGAAGAGCACCAGGTGAGCTCTGCCAAACCACCTAGGGCTCCATCAAACCCATCACACACACCCATCCATCCATCCCAACACCAGCTTGCCAGATCTCTGAGAAGTCCAGAAGAAGGAACTAAAGAAATGGGACACTCCACTGTCCCTGGTACCAACACCAGGTTTTTAAGAGGTAGACTGCTTCTCTATAGAACAAAATTTGAGTGCAGGGGCTCCTTTTGGACCTACAAAATTTGATCTTCCAGGTGCACGCACACTTCCTCAGACAAAGAAACAGGAGTCATCAGAGTACAGATACAAGGAGAGAGTGAATTAGCAGTAAATTAGTTATATCTGGACCGTGGTCCTCCTTGAATTCCATCTAATCCCAGCCCTTTCGTTCCTGGCAGCTGAGCCCTGCAGCTGACATTTCTGCCTTCTCCAAAGCAAAGCATGATATAAAAAAAGGGGGCCTCTTTTCTCCTCCAGGGTTAAGGAGGAGGAGAAGGAGGAGTGGAGACTTAGGCTGCCAAAGTCAAAGCAACACAAGAAATTGGCTGCCTTAACTTGCTCCAAAGCTTGACAGGATACAAAGGATTCCTCCCACTCCTTCCTTTCTCCCTCCTGTGGGTTCTCAGCCTTGCACAAAGCACTGCAGAGAGGAACTAGGTAAAGGTAAAGGTAAAGGTATCCCCTGTGCAAGCACCGAGTCATGTCTGACCCTTGGGGTGACGCCCTCCAGCGTTTTCATGGCAGACTCAATACGGGGTGGTTTGCCAGTGCCTTCCCCAGTCATTACCGTTTTACCCCCCAGCAGCAAGCTGGGTACTCATTTTACCGACCTCGGAAGGATGGAAGGCTGAGTCAACCTTGAGCCGGCTGCTGGGATTGAACTCCCAGCCTCATGGGCAGACAGCTTCAGACAGCATGTCGCTGCCTTACCACTCTGCGCCACAAGAGGCTCATTCCTCACAAGAGGAACTAGGAGTGACCACCAATTCCAGCTGGGCTGGTAAGCTTAGGCCAAGAACCTAGCATCAGATGCACTGACCTTTAGGGCTTTCTCGGAAACAGGGACAAGCGCTGGCCTTACCTTGGCGAGGAGCAGCAGGGCCCGGCTGGTGCGGGCATCGGCGTGCTTCTCTTGCAGGTGAAACAGTTTGGGGGACATGATGGCTGGAGAGAAGAAGCGCAGGCAGAGGAAGCTGGTGATGGCAATGAACTTTGTGTTCTGTGAGTGGAGAAGAAGCAAGAGAGAAGTCACAGCCAAAATGACAGAAAGGGTCACTCGCTTGCAATCAGAATTACAATGTTCTTGTTCAGCAGAGGACCAAGTTCTTGGATCAGACCCAATTAACTATGTCAGCATTCCAAAAGAGGGCGCTATGTGTCTAGCATTCAACTGCATGTGGGCACCGCCGCCACTGCTGGCCAAATGGTGGTAATGCAGTTTGACCTTGAGAGAATACTGTGGAAATCCCTGTCCCAGCTTCCAGCTCACTCATGAGCTCCCCAGGAACTCCTCCTCCTCCTGATTTTCAAAGGTCCCTGTGGCCTTGTCTCTGCATTTTGCTGTTTTTGTATTCCAACATTTCCTTGCTTGCAATGGTTGTTTCTCTGGCTCCCACCACCATCAGCTGTGACTGGCCCAAGGTCACCCAACTGGCTGCATGTGTAGGAGTAGGGAAAAGGTGTGAGACACCATGCTAGTTCCCCTGCACTCACCTGATCTTTCTCTTCAGGGAAACGTTCTCCGACCCTCTTGAAAAGCTGCCGAAAGGTGGTACGGATGACAGCGGGACACAGCTTGACGGACTTGGCAAGGGAAGTGAGAAGGTCAGTCAGGTAGGACTGCAGGAGGTGGACGCTCTGTTGGATCACGTCACTTTCGCTCTGGGACCAGTGGAGGCTGGAGCACCTGGGCGGGCAGGCAGAAGGCAAGGCTCACCTGTCAAGGCCTCCACTTCTCCCCTGTTCCTGCAGGGTTCCCTGGCAATGAAGGTACCCCCAACTCATCCATTCCCCATGCATGCTTAGTCCACATTCTCCAAGCAGGAATGAATGACATCAACTTTCTTATTAGACCCAGAAGGTGGAGAAAATTATTTTTTCCTCTCCAGAACCTTGGGGCAGCAGACACCTGAGCAAATGGAAGGGCAGTGGTTTCAGGAAGGACCAAAATAAAGTACTTCACATCATGCTTCACAATTAATTCGGGGAACTCAGGGCCAATGGGTGGCTGTTGACTTAGATTGCTGCAAAAGGAGATTAGAAAAAATAACAGGAGGATGAACCTGTTCATTTAGTCTTCAAGAGCGCCTGCAATCGAAAGCTCACGCCTTGAATAAATCTTTGTTGGTCTTAAAGGTGTGACTGAATTTTTGTTCTTTAAAAGCTGCTAGCCATCAAGAAAACCAGCTTGGCATAGAGCATGGGTAGCCAAACTGTGGCTCTCCAGTTGTCCATGGACTACAGTTACCATGACTCCCTGCCAGCATGGTCTATAGACACCCGGAGAGCCACAATTTGGCCACCCCTGGCATAGGGGTTAGACTGACAGCTAAGATCTAGGACACCCAGGTCCAAATCCACACTCTGCCATGGAAGCTGAGTGGCCTTGGGCCAGTTGCCTTCAATCTAGCCTACCTTACAGGACTGTTTGTTGGAAAAGGAGAGAACAGATATTGTGATCTACTTTGGGTCTCCCACTGGGGAGAAAAAGCAGGATATAAGTAGCTGCATAAATAAGCTGAACCTCCAGGTTCAGAATCAATGTGCCTCCAAACACCATCTGCTGTGGCTTTCAGACCCTGTTGGTGGGTTCAACGGTCATATCTGGTGGCCACTGTAGGAAACAGGAGGTGGGAAGAGGTCGACCTGACCCTGCCGAGTTCTCGGTCGGGTCCCCTTACCCAACGTCCTTGCTCTCCACTTTGCTGGGGTCCAGCTCAATGTATCTCTTCTCTTCAAACACACGGTTGATGGTTGGGCCAAGGACCCGGTGGAGGTACTGCATCCCTGCCACCTACAGGACAGCGGACGGAGAAACCAACAGGTAGGGTGAGACAGCAGGAGGCAGGAGCAGAGGAGGGCTTTAATGCGAGAGAACATTCATACCAGCAGGCGGCCACTGTGGCGATTACCTTCAGGAAGGACTCCATGGACTTGGAGGCCAGGGAGTTGCTCCGAAAGAGAGTGTTTGGCTCATCTGAAAGAAAGGAAACCAATTAGGGCTGGTGCCAAATTGCACCATTCCAAGGCTGCCATGTATATGTATATGTATATGTATATGTATATGTATATGTATATGTATATGTATATGTATATGTATATGTATATGTATATGTATATGTATATGTATATGTATATGTATATGTATATGTATATGTATATGTATATGTATATGTATATGTATATGTATATGTATATGTATATGTATAAAGGTAAAGGTATCCCCTGTGCAAGCACCGAGTCATGTCTGACCCTTGGGGTGACGCCCTCTAGCGTTTTCATGGCAGACTCAATACGGGGTGGTTTGCCAGTGCCTTCCCCAGTCATTACCGTTTACCCCCCAGCAAGCTGGGTACTCATTTTACCGACCTCGGAAGGATGGAAGGCTGAGTCAACCTTGAGCCGGCTGCTGGGATTGAACTCCCAGCCTTATGGGCAAAGCTTTCAGACGGCTGCCTTACCACTCTGCGCCACAAGAGGCTCATTATGTATATGTATATGTATATGTATATGTATATGTATATGTATATGTATATGTATATGTATATGTATATGTATATGTATATGTATATGTATATGTATATGTATATAAATATAAATATAAATATAAATATAAATATAAATATAAATATAAATATAAATATAAATATAAATATAAATATAAATATAAATCAAGCTAGAGCTGGACAAAGCCGGCTCGTGGCGGGTTACCGGATAAAATGTACTCCCCTAAAACCTCTATTTCCCTTAAAACCAACAATTAAAACTACCCAACAACCAGCAGCAACCAGCATCCCCGCATCCCTGGGGAATCAGGGAGAGGATGGCCCCCACTGATGGCATATGGTGGGGAATTCCACCTTTGGGGAGGCCCAATATGTAGCTTACATGTTGAATAAAGGGGGGACGGGGGAGAAATAAATCTTATTGCTCGCTTTTCACTTTAATTATCACACTCCTTTCATGGAGCCCCGATGAGTTCAGATAAAGTTCCCACTTTGCCTCCAGAATGGCTTATCAATAGCTGTTCGGCTGCATCACACACCTTCCGACCATTCTCCAATGGCAGAGGGCAATAAAAGAGCTAGGCAAAGGGTCTGGCTCAGTGGCAGAGCATCTGCTTTGCATGCAGAAGGTCCCAAGTTCAGTCCTGACCATCTCCAGTTAAAAGGATCCAACTGGAAAACCCAGTTGCAAACAACAGCTAGAGAGTGTGTTCAGTGGATTATCCTACATGAATGGAAGCTGCTAATTTGGACCACTCCCTCACTGTTGCAAAAGCACAAAAAAACACGTTTTTCTTTACTCAGAAAAAGACATTAGGCAGGAGCTGTCCTACAAGCTATTATTAATAGCTGAAAACCTGCTTCACCAGCACATGAAATGGCAGACAGGAATCTGCACGGCACCTTCATGCACATGCATGTTTGAGAGAGGCACAGTCAGAGATTAAACGCTGAAAGAGCCAGGGGCAGGAATCTCCACCCCCCTCAGGTCATGGTAAAGGTAAAGGTAAAGGTATCCCCTGTGCAAGCACCGGGTCATGTCTGACCCTTGGGGTGACGCCCTCTAGCATTTTCATGGCAGACTCAATACGGGATGGTTTGCCATTCCCTTCTCCAGTCATTACCGTTTACCCCCCTAGCAGCAAGCTGGGTACTCATTTTATCGGAAGGATGGAAGGCTGAGTCAACCTTGAGCCGGCTGCTGGGATCGAACTCCCAGCCTCATGGTCAGAGCTTCAGATAGCGTGTCACTGCCTTACCACTCTGTGCCACAAGAGGCTCATTCAGGTAGTGACACCCTCTTAATATTCTAGTGACACAAAGCGGTGGCTCCAACCACGGAGAGATCACCCTCTCGGATTTTGCAGTTCCCCAAAACTTACCGGTTTTGTCCAGCTCCAGCTTGATGAGAAAATCCAGTAACTCTTTGGCTAACCCTTGACCTAGGAAGAGCTTGACAAGATTGATAGCAACTTCCTGCCTGCATTCGGCGGTTGTGGTTTCATCGATGAGGGTTATTAAATGGGCTTTCTTGTCCTGGAAGGGAACAAATAAAGTTGAGGAAATCATTTCTGCAAAAATCACAAATATTCATAAATATCTCAATAGGAGAAAGTTACGTGAAAACATGATTTTGAGTGTGGGGCGAGAGGTCACCTTGCCAGGAACCCCTCACCCCTCACCTTAGCCCCCCACTGCAAAGGGGGGAAATGCCAGGCAAAACGGGTGGAGAGGGGGGCATCTGCAATACAATGACATCACTTCCAAAGACAGACGTGACCACACATTGGGAGACAATGTAGCAATGTAGCAAAGATCCCTGTGGTTAAACCACAAAGAGACGAGAAACAAAAGAAGGAACCTCAATTTAAATAAATAAATACATTTAATCCAGCAGAGAACAGAGAGAATAATTTAAGAAGGTAAAAAAATCCATCAACGTTAATGGCCCGGTGTTACAGGAGGATCCCCAGACGGGAGCTGGGCAGCAAAGCACAGCTGTGAGGGATGTGTGGTGCGGGAGCCAACATGGATTGGACCAGGGGTAGTCAACCTGTGGTCCCCCAGATGTCCATGGACTACAATTACCATGATCCCCTGCCAGAAAACGCTGACAGGGGCTCATGGGAATTGTAGTCCATGAACATCTGGAGGGCCACAGGTTGACTACGCCTGGATTGGACCATTGAGACTTCTTTCTCCAGAACATGGGGTCTTCTATGGCTCCTTTCTGTTTAAGAATCTCAACATGGATTCTCAGGCTTTCTCACACTGAGTGGCAACTACTTCACCGTGTCCTGGGTAGGCTAGGCTAGCCCGAATTCAACAGAGCTAAGAAGTGAAGCAGAGGTATGCAAATGAATGAATGAATGAATGAATGAATGAATGAATGAATGAATGAATGAATGAATGAATGAATGAATGAATGAATGAATGAATGGGCATTTTCCAGTTTGGGTCTATTGGACTTGGAAAAATTTTGGTATTCAGTTCCTGGATTTCTTAGAAATCCCAATTTTGGGGGGGTCCAAAAGACCCAAGAGAGGAAATACAGATTTTCTTTAAAAGCCAGCCCTAATCTGGGGCTGGCTTGGCTTCTCCTGCAGCATGGTTTAAAGCACGCTGGCCCCAGGATCTGGATGGGGTGAGAAGGTCTTTCCCCACTGCTTGCAGACTTGGCAGAGAACTCTCAGCCCCTGCCATGGCAGCTGATCTTCACTATAGCTGAATATGCCCAGGAAAATATGCCTTCATTCAGGCTCAGCCAATCAGATTCTCTAATCTGTATTTGGCTAAACTCAGACCCCCAAAATATGAGTAAGGTATTTGGGGGTATTCTTCTGGCTCAGTTTATGTTGAATGCATACCCCTAGTCCTGCTTAGTGGTTGGATGGGAGACCACGTGGAGGAAGGCAATGGCCAACCACTTCTGAACATCTCTTGCCTTGAAAACACCACCAGGGGGCACTATAGGTCACCTGCAACTTGACAGCAACCCCAAACCCCCAGTCACACCTCCAAAGGGACCTGGGAAGGAAAGAAGGAGACCCATGGGACATTCAGAGAAGAAAAGGGCCGGCCGACTCTTACCTGTGCCGCTGCCTTGACTTCTTGGCACAGAAGCTGCACAAGAGGCTGGTAGTGGCTGGATGGCAGCACCATTTCGTCTCGGAGGCGCACTTGGAGATGTAAAGCTCCCAGGTTGCCTCTGAAACAGGAAAGGAAACCATCACAGGATGTCCCATAAGAAAGTTCTCCTCCATCGGGCAGATCCTTGAGGACACAAATCACCACGCCCCTCTTGCGTCCCTGCGTAGCTCTTTGAGGGCTCATCTCTGCCAGCCATTCTCCGGTGACAGTTGTCTAGAAACTCTGTGAAATGCATGTTGGCCCAAAAGCTTCAATTCCCACGATCCCCTACCAGCACCATGCGTAGTCACCATATCACCACATCCAACTTGACCTCATTTTATCTTCCCTGATGCAATGATGGTCCATCGCATGGCCCAGGTTCAATTCTCAGCGAGGGAAGTTGTGCTTGGCTGAATCTGGGTGGTCCATTAGATTTAGTAAGCTAAGCAGGCTTGCCCTTTTTTAGTATCTGGATGGGAGAGGGCTAAATGAGCCCAGGTTTGCTCTGCAGAGGTAAGCAATGGAAAACTCTCTGCTCATCTCTTAGAGGGCTGTTGCAGCCTTACAGGGTTCTCGCAAGTGGGCCGTGACTAGCTCCTGCCGTAAATTGCTTGACCGAAGTCCCAGAACTCCCTGCAGGGACTTGTCCTGAAGTTGCCTTGCCCCCCCCCCCCCGGGCCTTTCTGTTCCCATATTCTGAGCAGACTGGTTCCCTATCATGCCCTGAGTTGTTTTGGCCGTTTCCTTCCTGTCTGGAGGTGTCAAATGTAAACTGTATTACCCTTGGAGGATAAGAACGGCTCTGCCTTGAAAATGAATTGTGTACAGAAGGGGGGAGGGGGGAGGAATTTTGCCTCCCTAATTGCTCTCTGTTTTCCTCTGCTTTTGTCTTCGGCAAAACAGAAGTTTGCCGTTTGCACTCTCCCGAAGAAATTGCTACGCTTCTAGCCTGGGCTTTGAGTTTGCCTTCCTGCAGGGGATTTGCCACGGAACATGACAACAGCACTGTGTGCAAAACACCCAGAAGTGTCACTACGGCCCATCACTAGTGCATTCCCTTGCAGGTGAACCCCCCTGGGAGAGACGGAAACTCACTCATCCTGCAGTGGCTTGGATTTGTCCGGTCGGAGCAGAAACCAGCCTTCCTCTTGCTGAATTGTCAGAAGTCCCTGGACATTGAACACCACCTGCAAAAAAGAATGATTCTCTAATCTTTTTGGTATCTCTTATGCACTTCTTGCTGTAGCCGAACACAAATTTTAATTTAAGAAAAGATAAGGTGGGTCAGAGCGCTAGGAGAGAGAAGCCGTCCCTTTGGGCAGCAGGCCCTCTCCCCTTCCCCGGACAGCCTGCCCTCCCGCTGCAGCTTCCAAAATAGCCTCCTTGCCCTATGAAAATTTACATGCCCGTCTCCTGCCTGCCTCTGCCTTACCTTTCCCAGGAAATCATTCCGGCTGACGAGGTCCCAATCCCACACCTCTACGACGCACAGCTTCTCGGGGGCTGACTCGTCCAGGTCGAACTCGAAAGCCTCATTCCATCTGGGATAGCAGGACTTTTTGATGACCTGGAAGAGAGAAAGGGGAGAATCCCATAGCCGCAACTGGCTTAGATAGCTGCCTAGGAGGAGTTAGTGGAGCTGGTCACGGAGAAGGCCTATCAAGGGCTGTTAGCCGTGACGGCTAAGCACAATCTCCATGTTCAGAGGCAGGGTGCCTGCGCATGCAAGTTGCTAGGGAAGGGGGAAAGAAGGGGAGGCTTGACCTCTGGTCTTCCTACCTGAGGATTCCCCAAAAGGAAGCAGGATGCAGGGTTAGATGTTCTATTGGCCTCATCCAGAAGGGCCATTCCTGTGTTCATTACGTGTCCCTAAGAGCCTCTTGTGGCGCAGAGTGGTAAGCAGCAGAAATGCTGTCTGAAGCTCTGCCCATGAGGCTGGGAGTTCAATCCCAGCAGCCGGCTCAAGGTTGACTCAGCCTTCCATCCTTCTGAGGTCGGTAAAATGAGTACCCAGCTTGCTGGGGGGTAAACGGTAATGACTGGGGAAGGCACTGGCAAACCACCCCGTATTGAGTCTGCCATGAAAACGCTAGAGGGCGTCACCCCAAGGGTCAGACATGACTCGGTGCTTGCACAGGGGATACCTTTAATGTATCTCCAACCCCTTATTACACAAATGTATTTGTTTATTTATAAGTTTTCTAGACTGCCCCTCCCTGCAGGCATATATGTTAAATACTGTCCATTATAAAAGTCACAATTAAAATCCTATTAAAACTTTAAAAGCTCCGTTTTTTTACCCGCTGCTCCATCTGCTTCCGCCCATGATGCTAACAGGGAGGTGGAGGGAGGGAGGTCCCTAGGTTTTATGGGCCGTGTGTGTTCTGGCCTCAACCAAGTGCCTGGGAGAAGAGCACCACTTTGCAGTCCCTTAGATAAGGAGGGCACACAGACCGCATGTGGCCTTGAAGGATAAGACCGAAACCTTAAACTGATCCAGAATTCAACTGGCAACCAGTGCAGTTGTCACATGGCAGGACTTTGCATTTCTGCCACCTTGGCGTGGCCAGAAGATGGTCTAGTTGGCAGAGCCTTGTGGGCGTAGGGGGGCACATACTTCTCCTCCTTGAAACACACCCGGTGTCTTGTTTAGCCCCACCTTCTTCTCCCCCAGCACAAACTCACTGAAGTCTCCTGGGTCTTGCCGTTATAGCGAACTCTGACGAAGGGGTCGGATGCTCCGTTCCGATCCTTCCGGGCCAAATCTCTGGGAAGGAGAAGGGGGGAGAGAAGAAAGCAACGGATGGTGGCTGACGTTCTAAAGGCTCTCAGGAGCCATGGGTGTGGATGGGGAGCCCTGCTGGAACGGAGGGGGAAAGCAGCCTTTGGAAGATTCTCTCTCAGTCTAGGCTACCTCGCAGGGGTGTTGTAGGCAAGTTTTAAAAGTATCGCTGAGCTCCAGGGAGATTGGACCCGTCTCATCAGTCTAGGAGATTAGTTCACAAACATCGGTCTACCTGCAATTTCCTACTAGCCAGTAAACATTTTAACTAGCTACAATTTTCAACTGGTCAGCAAATTTTAATAGTCCAGTAGATATGGGTTCAAGTTTAGACTTGGCCAGAAAGCCTTACCCTCTCAGAGTCGTTGTGTCCCTCGCACCTGGAACCAGCCCTAAGCCGAGTCTCCCCCCCCTCCGCCTTCTTGTCACTCTCACTTCCACTCCAGGCCTTGCCTTGTGTCTCTTAGCGTTCTCCGGCTTCCATTTCCACCCAGGACCTGCTGTCTTTCAAAGTGCAGCCCCTCCCAGCCCACCCAAGTCAGCCTTACCGAGCATCAAACACCTGGCAGCGCAGCTTCTTCGCCGCCTCGCTGCCCACAACTTCGATTCGCAGGTGAAGTTCCCCTTGCACTTCCTCATCCGGGTCAATTTCGGTGAGGTTCAGCCAGCTGCTGTAACCTGGAAGCAGGAGGAGGGAAAAAAGAAACTTAAAAAAAACAACAGTGTTCCATGTGTGCCTACCTTGCAGGGATAGCGCAAGGCTAAACTAAAGTTAAGAGCTGTGCACATCAGAAATGCCACAAGAAAAATAGCTTTCGGAGGAGATTGGATGGGCACCTGTCAGGCGTGTGTGAGTTTTAAGACCCCGAGAAGGTAGGGGGCTGGATTGGATGGCCCTTGGGGGTCTCTTCCAGCACTGCGTGATTCTGAACTCTCTGTCTCTTCAAAAACAAATGCTGTTGAAGATTTGCTTTAGAATTTGCACTGAAGCATCCAATGATGCCCATCTTTCCTCTCATATTATCAGCTTGAAGAAGTGAAGCAGTGGCTGTTTTGACACCCTCCCAACTCCTTGCCAATCCGAATTCCTCAATTCACCCGTTCGTAATCCTGGACAATAACACCATTCCTACTCCTCGACTCTACACAAGGTCGCCAGCTCCAGGCTGGAAAATCCCTGGGGATTTGGGGGCGGAGCCTGAGGAGGGCGGAGCTTGAGAAAGGGCAGGACATCAATGGGGCATAATGCCCTCGCATCCGTCTTCCCCAGCAGCCATCTTCTCCAGGTAAATTGACCTGTCGCTTGAAGATCAGTTGTAACCCTGGGAGATCCCCACCCACCAGCTGGAGGTTTCCAACCCTAACTCTGTGTGAAATTTCTGATTCCCCCTCAAACTGGTTTCCCACTTCTCTCTCAGCAGCTACTACATTTCTCACTGCGAGCTGCAGCCAACCGAATCGTCGCCCCCTGCAGTTAAAATGCCGCTCGGCTAACGGAGCCTGCCCTAAGTCGCAAACAGTAAATTGGATGTTTAAAATATTCCTTTGAGCCGTGCTTATCCTGAGGGCGGCTGTCTGAAGTCGTTCAGCCGGTGCCGAATTCATCACAGACGAATTTTCGACGTATGCGAAAGTGCAGAAGCTGGAGGAGCGTGCGTGCCGTTCCTCCAAAACATGACTCAACTCCTCTCCAGCCAAGCCGGCCGATTTCGACAGAGAGTGGGCATCACGGTTTGGACACAGCCCAAGATGAGTCAGAAAACCCCGGTTGGCATGACTAGCAAAAGGCGAACTGATCCGACGGTTCTCTCTTCAGAGCTGCAGGAATATTTATAGTGCAGAAAGAGAAATGGAGACGCCGACATTCTGATGAGGGTCTCGTGAGATCTGTGGACAGTGTGGGTTCTCCGTTTCTGGCTGCAAGGATGGGGTCGTGTAGGCAGACTGCACGGTTTTTATATACAAATCAAAATTTGCATCGTTTGCATGGGGAACGCTGCTTTATCGAGACACGAGCAGCTGTCAAAAAACATACGTACATTTTGCAGGAAAAAGCTGGGCGTGAGCAGACAGGAATTGTGGGTTTGATTTGCAGAGTGGAGGCCTGAAATTGCAACAGAGAATTGAGGGGTCCACAAACAGCAGGGAGACCTTCAGTTTTCATGCCGGTTTGCCACGGATCCTCTGAGAGATACAGCTCGGCAAAGAACCCCTGCCTGAGACCCTGGAGAGCCAATCAGAGTAGATGACACTGACCTGGCTCAGCCATGGTACAAGGTAGCTTCACGCGTCCTACCTTGCGTGGTTCAGCCCCGCTCCTGGTTAGTAGCTGATTTGCAGAAGATATATGAAATACAGAGGAGGACTGTAATCTATTTGAAATCTCTTTACTTGGCAGCTGACGGAGGTGGTGGGTGGGTGGGGAGATTGGTTTTCTGAGGCAGGCCCTCCTCCTCCACGTCCAGGATGAGTCACCGGGGTCCCTCCGCATGTTTGGCTGCTCCTTCAGCAAGCAGCTCACGTTCACTCTTGGCTCCTGTCTAGCCCAGCAGACAGATGATAGCAAAGAACGTTGGGGGGGAGGGGAGCTAGAGGGATTCTGCTGCAGGAACTCATTCTTGCCTGCCTGCTTCTGGCCCCCCGGTCTTTTCTGCAGGCCAGGTTCACCTTACGGCACAGGGAACATCAGCTGCCTCCGGAAGGCTGCTTCCTAAAGACCGTAAAAGTCTTGTTTGGGAGCGGCTTGGGCTAATGAAGTACATCTGCAAGCCTGTGCACAAGGTTTCGTTTAGGGGCGGAGGGATGCCAGTTTCCAGGTGGGACCTGGAGATCTCCCGGAATTAGATGAGAGAGACCAGATCCCCTGGAGAAAATAGCAGGAATGGCAGATCCCTCCTGACTGTAATGGACTCGGCGTACTCAGACAGGGAGTGCCAATAGCGGCTTTAAATAGCCACAGAGACACCTCTGCTGTTTACTCACTCCGAATTAAAAATAGATCACCGTCGCGAGACTCAGTCTCACCTTTGGGATGCTCAGCCAGCAGGCTGTGGGTAAGGGAGACTTTCCCGATCACGTCGTCCCGGCTGATGGGAAAATAAAGAGACAAAGGGGAAGGGGGAGAACAAAAGGTGTTCACAAATGACCACAGAAGATTAAAGCCTGAAAATGCCAGATTATGCAGGTCTGGCCCAGTGCTGGGATGCATGGAATGCTCCTCATTCTTTTGATACTCTGCAGTTCCTCTCTAGAGTATTTGCGCACTTACAATAACCTCGTTCATTTTGGAATTACAGCATGCACAGTAGGATACGGGCTTCACTCCCCTGGCTTGTTTCCTTTCTTCTGCATTATTGATGAGAAGGTACACATTGATAAAACAATGCCCCATGCCCCAAAAAAACCCCACAATGCAATTATATACATAACTGCAAACATTAATTTCGTATGTGGACTTAGTTATATGCCCATTTTTGCTACAGGCACAAAAGGTAAGGTAAAGCGGCATGCAAAAGGATTTCTTATATGAGCATACAAATAATCCCACCTGGATTTTGCTTTTGGAGATTTTTATTGATGTGTGCATAGACATCCGTACCCAAGTAACCGGGGATGGGGAAGGGGAAGGGGAAGGGGGAGATGCAAATAAAGGGAAGGAACTGAAAGCAACGTCAAAGCAGGCACAGACTGTGTACAAAATGCAGAAATTAAAAATTCCTGGAGAGTAGGCATCAGTTCTACTTTACAAACAAGACCATGCAGTCTAGGGCAGGGGTAGTCAACCTGTGGTCCTCCAGATGTCCATGGACTACAATTCACATGAGCCCCTGCCAGCAGGGTAGGGGCTCATGGGAATTGTCGTCCATGGATATCTGGAGGACCACAGGTTACCACCCCTGGTCTAGGGGAGGGAACAAAAGGAAGGATGGATGGAATCCACAGGAAGTGACATCGTACCTTAATGCATCTTCATCCATCACGTAGAAGGATACACAGTGGAAAGTGGGAGGCAGATGGACCTCATATTCTTCACCCCAGAAAGGGAACAGCGTTTTCCACACTGTGGCTGTCCTGGCGGAAGGAAGGGATTGACCGAAAAAGAAAAGAAAATGAGGCGTAATGAAAACACGTCAGTCAGAGTCATTCAGAAGTGGAACTGACTGCTTAAGGAGGTGGTAAGCAACCAGTCACTGGCGTTCTTCAAGCAGCAGCTGGGCAGTCAGAAGTGAGGAAACGGTCCCTGAACTTTGACAAACTTGTTTGTGGCTCCAGGGGAAAGGATGCGAGAGGAGAAAAAAAGTTAACTTTAGGGTGCTGAAGAATTTCCAGCTTACCTGACGATGGCTTCATTGTCGATTTTCACAATGCAGTAAGGGTCGCTGCTTCCTGTACTGCAAAGAGGTTAAAAAAAGAAAAAGAAATAAAGAATATCCATGGCAAAGATTACTTAGAACACAAATATACTTTAACTGAAGATGCCAAAGACTGAACTTGGGGAAGCTGGAGGATTGCAAACCAGGCACCCTGCTACTTAACTGAGCTTCTGACCCACGTTAGTATGATCAATAATTTTAACTCCTATATCCCTCTGTCCTGCTGGAGTCTGTGTACAGATAAAAGAGAACCAGGCCATCGGGCTTCAACTATGTTTCAACTTACATCAGTGCAAATAACCATCTACTTTCAACTTTCATCATCAGTGTAAATAACCATCTACTTTCAACGTTCATCATCAGTGTAAATAACCATCTACTTTCAACGTTCATCATCAGTGTAAATAACCATCTACTTTCAACTTTCATCATCAGTGTGAATAACCATCTAATTATATAATTGCGTGGCATCCCTCTCTGCATGGAAATCAGCAGGACAATGGAAGACCGAACGCTGAGTGGCCATGATGTATGATGGACAGGTATTCCAGCTTCCTTGTGAAATTGACTGGAATTTATGGTTGCCCCACAGGCCTGGGGTTTTCAAAGCAAGAAACGGAGGTGGTTTGACCAGTGCCTGCCTCTGCATAACAATTCTCAATGGCCTTGGTGGTCTCCTGACAGAATCCTCTTTATTTTATAAAAAATGTGATGATGCAGTGATAAATCCCGAGTTCAAATTCCGCCACCCACAACTTATGACAAGACGTGAGCTTGGACTCACAAATGGTCCCGTTGAAATAAATGTTGTTAGTCTGCAGCAAGGGTAGTCAAACTGCGGCCCTCCAGATGTCCATGGACTACAATGCCCATGAGCCCCTGCCAGCATTCGCTGGCAGGGGCTCATGGGAATTGTAGTCCATGGACATCTGGAGGGCCGCAGTTTGACTACCCCTGGTCTACAGGGATGGCTAAACTGTGGCTCTCCAAGATGTCCTTGGACTACATTTACCATGAGCCCTTGCCAGCATGGTCTCATGGTAACTGTAGTCTATGGACATCTGGAGAGCCACAATTTGGCTACCCCTGGTCTACTAGGTGCAACTGGGCTTTTATTTTACCATCCCTCTCTCTCCGCCTCACCTAACAAACAGGATTGGAGTCCAGTAACGCCATCAAGATGAACAAGACATCTGACAAATGAAGGCGCTTCACCCACAGACAAGTTCCTACAATTATTCTTTTGAGTGCCTAAAGTGCTTTCAAGTTCCAATTGACTTGCGCAACTCCGTACGGTTTTCAAGGCAAGAGG
Source organism: Paroedura picta (assembly GCF_049243985.1). Classification (NCBI taxonomy): domain Eukaryota; kingdom Metazoa; phylum Chordata; class Lepidosauria; order Squamata; family Gekkonidae; genus Paroedura; species Paroedura picta. The sequence continues at coordinate 12,626,588 of NC_135383.1, read as the reverse complement.
TGGTTTTCCATTGTGTGCCTCTCAGAAGAGGCTGCCTGTAGGAACTCTGCATGAATCAGTGCTCTGTCTTTTCCATCAGGAACCACAGTCAGGTCAGTGACTCACACAGAGATACGACGAGCATGCTCCTCTGAGGGATGCTGAGTCCTACCTCTTAGACAGTCTAAGAACCTTGCCCTCTCTTTTTGTGGCATGGAAGAGCAGGGGGGAAATGTCATTTTAATGTGGGATAGTCACCAGCAATTTAACACACACAAAGAAAGGAAGCATAAAAAGTAGCCTTGGCTGGATGTTCGGAAGAGCTAATTGGGAAACATGGGAACTCCCTTATGGGAAAGGTCATATCTAAAACACCAGAGGGGTATGGCTACTTTGAGCAGAATGTAACACAGGCTTTCTTAGCCAGGTTTTCATGCAACCCTGGGGTTTCTGGAGTTAATTAACTTACACATATATTTAAAATCTGTTAAGCATTTATTGGGTGGTATAACTACGTATGTTCTTGTTCCCTTGACCCCTCTCCCCAAATGGCCAATGATGGGTCTGCAGGGGGTGGGAAGGGGAGGGGCCCCGGGTGGGCGTGTCCACAGCTCTGCTTCCCAACCATTTTCTGCATGATCTCACAGGTGCTTCTGGGGGTTCTCGCAGCCTGGAGAATGGTTTAGGGCAGGGGTAGTCAAACTGCGGCCCTCCAGATGTTCATGGACTACAATTCCCATGAGCCCCCTGCCAGCGAACGCTGGCAGGGGGCTCATGGGAATTGTAGTCCATGAACATCTGGAGGGCCGCAGTTTGACTACCCCTGGTTTAGGGCTTTCTCAATGGTTAAAAAGGTTGAGAAAGGCTGATGAAACAGAATAAACAAAAGGCTTTATCTGGAACTGTGTGCATTTTGCCAGGTGCAGGAAAGCGGAAACACCAGCCATGAACTTGTTCGCCAAGTGCATTAGAGCAGGGGTAGTCAACCTGTGCTCCTCCAGATGTCCATGGACTACAATTCCCATGAGCCCCTGCCAGTGTTTTCTGGCAGGGCCTCATGGGAATTGTAGTCCATGGACATCTAGAGGACCACAGGTTGACTACCCCTGCATTAGAGAACTTTTCACAGGTTTAAATGCTGCATACATGGAATATTCCATGAGGAGGGACCATTGCTCAGTGGCAAAGCATCTGGTTTGCAGGCAGGAGGTCCCAGGTTCAATCCCCTGCATTGCCAGTTAAAAGGATCCGATAACAGAGAATGAGCAAGACGTTTGCCCAAGACCCTGGGGAGCTGCTGCCAGTTGAGATACATCATATTGACCTTGACAGACCAAGAGCCTGAACTCGGTATAAAACAGCTTCACGTGTTCACAGATGTTCAAACCCAACTGGGTCATTACCAGAGCCCCCCTCCTCAATTACTGACTGCTGCTGATTGTCTACAACATATTATGTACGGCTGAACACATACCTGCAGTGTGCAAGAGGTCACACTATATACAGAAGCATGCCTTCATGGGCATGGGCATGCCATTACACCAGTATGCACGATGGACAAGAGTTGGCCTCCAGAGAGCTGAGATCCCAAAGGAAGACTCATGTTCGTACTACAAGTATTTTCACAAGGTATTTTTGACACCCTGCCTTTCATCCCAACAGGGACCCAAAATGGCTTGCAGCATTTGCCTTTCCTCCACGTTAACCTTGCAATCACCCATCAGCTAACTATAGCAAAACCGAGCAAAATGCAAAACCACCCGGCTGTGCTGACTCAGCAGCGAAAAACCCATAAAGTTACCAAAATAGAGACTGTGATTCACCTGGGGCCGGCTGGAGAACAGCGTGGGCGTCCTGGGAAATGAAGGAATGCCCATAGAAAGGTCATTTTAGCATGCTTGCCCTTCAAGGCTTCCGTTGCCTGCTGGAGAACAGCTTATTTATAGAACTTGAGGCACCATGCCCTAGCCGTGGGTTCTATTTGATTGACCCTGTGGAATCTGCCTGGAGACTCAGTGAGAAACCTGGCCCGTAACTATCTTAACACAAGCCCGCGGCGCTGCGAACTAAATAAAAGAGTAAGCCCTTGGAAGGCGGGATGTGTCCGGGATGAGGAAGGGTGCCGATTGGCCCTCCGGACAGACTATCGAAGCACCTGCCGATTGGTCCCTCCGATTCCCCGCCGGAGCAACTGTGAGCCGGTGGCCTGACGCCACGGGAGGTGCGAAGCCAAATTCTGTTTCTGTTTCTTTGCAAACTTCCCTGCTTTGATGCAGAAGTTGATGCAAGATCTGGCACATCTGTAGTTTGGGATCTTGTAGGCGAACAAGCTAGAGAGAAGCGGGTTCAGGAAGCATCCTTCCGAAGGAGGAAAAGCACAGAGAACAGTGGCTCTCTGAAATCAGCTCTTTGATGACTCTCCCGTTGCTATGAGCTTTAACAGATAACAGGAAGCATTCATTCAAACCACAAAGACCAGCTAGAGGTAATTTCCTCTGTGCAGCAAGCAAACAACATCCATAGGAACAAGGATATTAAGGATCATTTCCTATGAGATTCAAGAGATAACATTTGCTGTCTAAGACATGGAAATCCTGATCAAAACAGGCCCATCGTATGGCTGTTTTTAGCCCCACTGTAGTGGGGCAGAACTAGAGAAGGAAGAGAACAGCTTTTTTTTTATATACTTTGCTTTTCACTACCCGAAGGAGTCTCAAAGGGGCTTGCAAACACCGTTCCCTTCCTCTTCCCACGGCAGACACCCTGTGAGGTAGGTGCGGCTGAGAGAGCTCTAAGAGAAACGGCTCTGCAAGAACAACTCGAAGATAACTGTGACAGGCCCAAGGTCACCCAGCTGGCTGCATGTGCAGGAGGAGTGGGGAATCAAAGCCAACTCTCCAGATTAGAGGCTGCAAATCTTAACCATGACACTGCAATGGCTCTCAGGAGTAGGTTTCTTTACTCCACTTTTCACCCAAAGGGGCTTCTGATTGCCTACCCTTCCTCTCCCCACACCCTATGAGGTAGAGGAGGCTGAGAGAGCTCTTATCACGAACCAAAGCTACTCACTTGTAACAGACAACTAAGACATACTTTATTTTTAAAAAGGGTTCAGAGCTGTTTATTGTGTTCAAGAAGAAATTTTATGATACTGCTAAGAATGACTGGCAAAAGAGCTTTTATCTTCAAAGGACAGTCAGCACAAAGCAAAATCTACATTTTAATTCATCCACGCCCTTAAAACTGGCTACTTTGAGGGCTGTTGCTTTTCCTACATCCCTAACAGAAGTGAACAGAGGAAGTTTCTTCACTTTGGGGTGCTTTGGGGGCTGGTTACTACAGAAGAAAACTTCCCATTTGTTGTTCTTCTTGGAAGAGGCTCCCTTTCTGTTTTCTGTTGTGGTTTTCGGTTCCTTCCACCGATTGTACATCTTTCTCTAAACATTCAATGATTACCGTAAATTGGAGGAGGAAGCCCTTCACATGTCATTCCGACGTTCAAGAGCCAGCTGGAATAGTCAGGATTCAAAACACATACACCCCCAATCATGAAGCACACACACCTCCAAGTTCCTGTATACACACAGACACACACACAAATCTCCACCGTGAAGAAGGTTAAAACATCAGCTTGATGTAGTGGTTAAGAGTGGCAGATTATAGTAATAGAATCATAAAATAATATAATTGGAAGGGACCTCATGGGTCATCTAGTCTAACCCCCTGCACTATGCAGGACACTCACAACCCTATCGCTCATCCACTGTAACCTGCCACCCCCTTGAGCCTTCACAGAATCAGCCTCTCTGTCAGGTGGCTATCTAGCCTTTGTTTAAAAATCTCCAAAGATGGAGAACCCACCACCTCCCGAGGAAGCCTGTTCCACTGAGAAACCGCTCTGACTGTCAGAAACTTCTTCCGGATGTTTAGACGGAATTTCTTTTGAATTAATTTCATCCCATTGGTTCTGGTCTGTCCCTCCGGGGCAAGAGAGAACAACTCTGCTCCATCCTCAATGTGGCACCCTTTTAAATACTTGAAGATGGTTATCAAATCCCCTCTCAGTCATCTCCTCTCCAGGCTAAACAGACCAAGCTCCCACAACCTTCCTTCATACGTCTTAGTCTCCAAACCCCTCACCATCTTTGTTGCCCTCCTCTGGACACTGATGTGAATAGATGTACCCTAAAGTCCCTCCCCCCTCCCCAAACCCCACCCACCTTGGGGGCTCCACCCCCTGCATCTCCAGGTATTCCCCCCACCTGGAGCTGGCCACCCAAGCATCCATGCTGGAAGCATTCCCGGCTGGGCTTTTGGGAAGTTCCAGCTTGCCTTGAAACATGCATGATTCTAGTCCTCATTGCTGCAAAGGAGAACTCGACCCGTTCCTTTGCTGCAGAGCACATGGGCAGCGAGGCACAGCCTACTCAAAGAGGTTATAAATCCATTTCTTTCCCTTTCTATGATGCACACTCGGTTAACGGGCAACACTAAAATGCGGGAACTTTTCACCCTTCACTGCCAAACACACATGCCCAAATTACCCAGTTTTCACCCCTGGCAGCACCCACTCCGGGACTGTTAATCATTTGTGAACTAAAGGGAAAGAGAGTCCATTCTTCTGAAAAATCAACACAGTTGAATGTGTGCACTGGGAGCAGAGGGAGCTCAATCTACAGTTCGTGGGCTTTGCATTTAACCTTTTAGCCATGGGTTATTTCCAAGCTGGGCAGACGAGGTTTGCAGAAAACGTAAGCGGGCACGGCTGAAGAAGAACGAACGGTTACTCCAGCGTGTCTTCACTGGATTAGTCACCCGGCTTTTCTAAGCCTTGAAAAATGTAATCCATTGGTTAGATGTCGATATTAGCATCATTCATAGAATCATAGAATCATAGAGTTGGAAGGAGCCATACAGGCCACCTAGTCCAACTCCCTGCTCAATGCAGGATCAGCCCTAAGACGATTCTCAGGGAAGAGGCTGTGGCTCAGTGGAAGAGCATCTTCTTTGCATGCAGGTTCAATCCTGGGCATCTCCAGTTAAAAATGAACCACTCTCCAAATGCCGAAGGCTGAGGATAAACACTCTCCATCAAGGAAGCTGCCCCAAAGTCATAATGGAGAAACATTCAGTCAATCCGTCCAATGCCATGTGACTCTAAATATCAGGGCTCTCTCAGCCTCACCTCCCTCACAGGTTGTATGTTATGGGGAGAGGAAAGGGAAGGTGGTTGTAAGCCGCTTTGAGACTCCTTCAGGTAGAGAAAAGCAGCATCTAAGAACCAACTCTTGGCCCGGCTCCTTCCCACCCACACCCGGGTACAGCGTCCCAAAAGGGCCAAAGAAAAATATGCGCCAGGGAGCCTGGGTTATTTTTTATTTTTAAGAAGCTGGGGTTGTGTTGATCAGCCGATTGTGCTATTCTACGAAAAGTGTATTCCCTATCCTGTCTTTTAAATGTTCCCATGGACAGATTTCCCCTTCCTTCTGGAAATAAATAAAATACCTTCCAACCGCCTGTCCCCATCTCAAAAAAGAGCTCGCTGGTCCGGCTTGTTGAAAATGTTTGTTATCTTTAAGTAGCAATAGGAGCGACTGTTCTCCTAAGACAGGGGTAGTCAACCTGTGGTTCTCCATATGTTCTTGGACTATAATTCCCATGAGCCCCTGCCAGCATTTGCAGTTGTATGGGAGTTGTAGTCCATGAACATCTGGAGGACCACAGGTTGACTACCCCTGTCCTAAGAGACCTATTTTATACCCCCTCCAAGTTCCATATAATAAGGACTTAGCACAATTGGGTTGGAAGTGTGTTTGTACATCATCTGTTATCTCTGGCCACGCTGTCAAGGGAGTTATTAGCCCTGGTTGTTTGTTAAGCCATACCTTCCTTAATTGTGGTCCTCTAAACCAACACCATATCGCCAGTAACCTGGCAGCATGACAACAATTTTCCACTGATGATACAACGTGATTTTCTAGAGGCCTGCATGTCTGTAACCCTATGTTCTGCGCATCTTGGTCTTTCAGTACGTGCAAGCTGGTCTTTCCGTATATCCCCAGATAAAGTGGCTGAATGACTTCTGGATTTTCCCTTAAGAGTAACAGCCCATGGAAAAAACAAAACAAAAACCACAGTTGTGCCTTCATTTGTATTACAGCAGCTCAAACCAGCCATGGTAGTTTTGAGACCAGTTTTTAATGTCAGACTCTTACCTGTTTCGTAACAGGATTAACCTTATCCTGTACTAGGCTATTCGCATTTCCTGAGAATTTCACCCTTAGATATTGAACATCTTTGTCTTCCTCGTGGATCTTATAATCTTAGAGAGGGGCACTGTTGACCTGGATGGGGTCATACTGTTGGGAAAGGGTTAATAGAAATCACACACACACACACACACACACTTGGCAAACAGCAAGTCAGTGAACAGATTTGAAATGATGCTCCAGCTGTGAATCCTGCTCTGTTGCATCAGCTTTCAAACTGGAGATGTCAAGGATTAAACCTGAGACCTTGTACAGGAAAAGCAGGGGCTGCACCACTGTACTATAGCTGTCTCCTTGGAAATGGACCCAAGAAGTTACCTTATATAATACGATAAGGTAGGTAAAGGTAAAGGTATCCCCTGTGCAAGCACTGGGTCATGTCTGACCCTTGGGGTGACGCCCTCTAGCGTTTTCATGGCAGACTCAATATGGGGTGGTTTGCCAGTGCCTTCCCCAGTCATGACCGTTTACCCCCCAGCAAACTGGGTACTCATTTTACCGACCTCGGAAGGATGGAAGGCTGAGTCAACCTTGAGCTGGCTGCTGGGATCGAACTTCCAGCCTCACGGGCAAAGCTTTCAGACTGCATGTCTGCTGCCTTACCACTCTGCGCCACAAGAGGCTCTGAAAGGCCATTACCAAGCCCAATTAAAACAATATGGTACGAATACAAATAAAACAATATTTCTCCAATATTACATACATAAAATTGCAAACATGGGCTACTTCGCCTCCTGGGAGAAGACCTGAAATCCTACGCATACTTCAGGGAGTAAGAGCTCATAAAACCAAAAGTAGCACTTGCTTCTGGGGAGGAGGCGGAGGGAGAAGAAAACATAAACTTCTGCAGAAAGCATGTTAAAGTCATCAGCTCTCTCCGATGCACAACACGCCCTAAATGCATAAACTAAGTGAATTCTCAGCCCCAAACAAAACATGTTTTCCCCTCAGAGATCTCTGGCTGTGAGCATTAAATAAACAGTTTCAAAAGGTCATGTCATCAATCATTTCCGCCCTACTCAAAGGCTTTATGGTTTGGTGACAGATCCGCGAGGTCTCCAGTTGCCCCAAGATGACATTCCAGTAAAAACACTGCAGGTTAAGTGGCCCTCCCGGATATTTCTTAGGTCAAAATTACAAAGAATGGGAATGGGAATTAGTCTCTGGGGGGGGAAAGGGAATTAGCCTTCAAATGCAGCCGATGTTTGCCTTGTTGGAAACTTGAATCCAAGGTTGTGAGCTCCCGGGTCAGGAAATTCCTGGAGACGCTGGGAGTGGAACCTCAGCATGATATAGAATCATAGAACAATAGAGTTGGAAGGGACCTCCTGGGTCATCTAGTCCAACCCCCTGCACTATGCTGGACACTCACAACCCTATCGCTCATCCACTGTAATCTGCCACCCGGAGTAGTGCAGCCTAGAAGTGACCGTTGCATGAATTCCAGGTGATCCCCAGGCAGGCATGGATTCCAGGCGATCCCACCTGGAGGGTCTCCTGCCATTACAATCAATACCCAGAGGACCGAGATCAGTTCTCCTGGAGAACATGGCTGTGTTGGAGGCAGACCCTGTAGCTATGCACCCTGCTAAGGCTCCTCCCCTCCCCAAACCCCACCCTCTTCCAGGCTCCTCCCTCAACTTCTCCAGGTTTTTCCCGACCAAGAGATAGAAACTGTATAAACTCTACTTTGTCTTGGGAGCTGGACGCTATCATTATGTGTGGAATTCCCTGTTACTTATCCTTCCCCACTGACAGGCTGGCCTCCCCCGCAAAGTGCTCTGATCCTTTTCTGAAGGACACCTAAACCAGAGTTTCATGCTCCTCCTTCCCCTCCCTAAGAGAGGGCGCCCAACCAGCAACAGGTGTACGAAGAGAAGGAAAGGTAGCCCAGGTAACAGGGCAGCCTGACATGTCCAGACAAAATGCTCCTTTCAATGGGTTTATGCACCGGCTCCACTATCAGGAGAAGAGAAACAGTTCAGAGAAGGCAAGAGGCAGAGGAAAGCTTTCCTGAATGACCTGAGGCCTTTGCAGCCTGGAGAAGAGGACTGGGAAAGGCCTCTGCCCCTTCGGCAGCTGCTACCAAGCGGGGGCTGGAATCTCCACACGTTCAGACAAAGCAGTCCCTACAGGACTGCCCCCAAGGGGCTCGATGACAGAGCCACTGAATTAGCGAACAGAGATGTGGTAACCGGAGGCCAGGCGTGGGCGGATCCGTGCCAGCAGAGGACTCCCTGCTTGACCTTTTGCTCATGACAACCAAGGATTCACAACGGCAAGAGATTTTGCAGGGCACGTAAAAGAAATAGAAGAAGACAGCACAGGAAGCAGCTCCCCCCCTCAAATAGCTGGCAGTGATTTGGGCTCAGAAAGACCCCCATCACCAAACAGCTTTTGGGCTGGGGGACTAGACCTGAGACTTCCATCATATTCATTCATTCATTCATTCATTTTCCACATTTATATACCACTCTCCCGAACACGTGTGCTCTGGCAATGAGTCACAGCTCCCCACGCCAAAGAAGACTCTGCACATGACCAAAACAAAGGCCAAGGTCCTTATTGTCACCCTCCCACACACACACACACACACACACACACACACACACACACACAAACAAACAGACACTATTTTTATTTATTTCTGTTTCAAGTTTTCTTTTTCCCTTTCTCAAAAAGACTCTTTCCTCTCCCTACAACAGACACCCTGTGAGGTGGGTGAGGCTGAGAGAGCCCTGAGATCACTGCTCAGTCAGAACAGCTTTATCAGTGCTGTGGTGAGCCCAAGGTCACCCAGGTGGCTGCATGTGGGGGAGCGGGGAATCAAACCCAGCTCGCCAGATTAGAAGTCCACAATCCTAGATGTAGGGGGTGGTTCCTAAAACACAGGCAGGACCCATCTTCTCTTCCCTGCAATTCAACCTTCCTCAGGCTTCTTCAGCCAAGACGAGCGGCCACTTGAACCCTGCCCATTTTTTAGGTATAACCCAAAAGCTATAGGCAAAAAGCTGCCCCCCTAATAAACCAGCTGAAGTCTCAAGCCGCCGTTTTACCTGCCGCTAGAAAACAAACAAACAAGACCTCCATTTCATACACCACCAGAATGTTTTCTTTCTTCAGGAAAAGGCAGCACAAGAAGTTCAAGGCCCCTCCTGTCAAACCTGCTCCTTTCTCGTGCTCCCTGATACGGCTGGTGAATCTAGGTCATCTTGAGCCGCAGACATTTACCTGCTACAGGGGAGTGCAGAGGGAACGTTCCGAGCCAGAGGACAGGCACTTGGAGTGGGGTGTGTGGAACGCAGGTTGCAAAAAGAACCTGTTTGCTCCTGCACATAAAACACAGGGTGACAAATGATGGATAACCCAGCTCCAAAGGGAAAACCCAGCTCCTACACATAAAACACAGGGTGACAAAAGATGGAAAACCCAGTTGGCCGAAGGGAGAGGGATTCACACACAGTTATTTCTGAGAGCTTTCCTCTAAAACAGGGGTAGTCAAACTGCGACCCTCCAGATGTCCATGGACTACAATTCCCATGGGAATTGTAGTCCATGGACATCTGGGGGGGCCGCAGTTTGACTACCCCTTCTCTAAAGCTTTCCTCTCTCTCTCGTCATTCTGGGAGAACTCCAGGCCCCACCTGGAGGCTGGCAGCCCTACACTCTAGAATCAGCCTTCTGTTGTATGGCCCGCTATTACCATAGAGTAGGTCAGCACACGCCAGTGATGAAAAAAGCAAAAACTAAACTAAACTGAAAGGCAAACTCAAAGGGAAGATAATGGGACACCTTTATGTGGACTGACAGGTTGGATGACCAACTAGAATAAGAGGCAAGAAAACGGAGCACTGCAAGGTTTTATAATTGTCATTGTAATAATAATAAAATGACAATTTCATAATTGTTTTCATAATGTTTTCATAGTTGTCATTTTAATAAAACATTGTATTATGATGCAAACCGTCCCAAGCCTGCATGCAGGGATACAACCAATAATAAACAAACAGATACATAAATACAGACATGCTAAGACAAACCCGGGTGCTCACCAGTACTTATTTTCCAGTGGGAAACTTTTTTCATTTAAATGAGGGCAACCAGTAACAATGGCCTACAGTGGCCCTGCCAACTTTCTGAAAAGCTCGGTGGGTGCAAAGTGAAACATTAGCGGCTGCCATGGTGCCCACGGGCACCATGTTGGGGAACTCTACCTAGAGAGCAGCCATTTGGGCGGCAGCCTTTTGGAAGGATCCGTGGCAGAGAGGGCAAGGGCGCTACACCTCCTGCCTGCCTTTGTGCACATACCGGAAGTAACAGCAAGAGACGTTCCTTAGTGGCAGGATGGATTCCGACATGGATCAGACCCTTGGCTTGTTCGCCATGATACGCTTCCTGGAACTTGTCTTGTCTTTCCGGCCCGATTTCTTGAGTTGCTGGCCGTGGTCCTGGCCTTGACGCCCGTGAGGTCACGCTTCTACCTACTGCTTTTCCTGTCCCGCGTCATGACTCTGATGTCATGCAAGCCCCTGAGAGAATCTGCAGCTCTGCATATCTGGAAAGGCTGAAGACACTTAGGGCAATGTATCCAGGTCTCCCTGCCTTTAGTTTTTCCTCCCAATAGCCCTGCGAGGTACACTGGGCTGAGAAAGACTGACTTTATTGATTATATGGCATGTGTGTGACATGGCCAGGAGATCCTAAAACATCCAGAGGTGGCTTGCCATTGACTGCCCCTGTGTCATGACCTTGGCATCCCTTGGATGGTCTCCCTTCCAAGTGCTCACCAGGGCCGACCCTGCTTAGCTTCCGAGATCTGACAGCATTGGGCTTGCCGGGGCTATCTAAACTGAATAATGTTGGTGGGAAGGGGGAAAGAAGGCGGGGGGGGGGGCTTTAAGGAAGTCCATAACCGCCCTCACAACCATGAACAGAGCTAGGAATATCAAGTCTCTCCTCCCCACGAGACACAGCAAAGCAGGCAGACAGAAAACAGGAGCAGGCTAACCCTCGTTGCAGTCCTTTGGTGTTTCTCGTTGCGTTTAAGAACCTTTTTATAAAGGCCACAAGGACTAATAAGGCTGATTTCATCCATGGCCACCTTTGACCTTGCAATGATGGTTTCAAAGCCAAAAAGGTGGGTAGAAATCTTCCACCAGTGGATCGTTAAAAAATAAAACTCATGCAAGGCACTTAACAAAAGCTTAGGCAGGAACATCAGCTGGTGGGAAAGCAAACTGAAGGGCAGGAAGAATACTGTGCCACCTTCCAACCCTGCCCTTGGTTGTTAATGCCACAGCAAAGAAGAATGCCATCTGGATTAAGAGGACAAGGGGAGGGAGGGTTTGCAACCAGAGATGGGGGAGCACAAAGCAGGAGAACGTCTCACAGTGGGAGACACCGATAGCCTCCGCTTCCCCGCTGGCAGCACAGAGGCATGCCCACCTCACAGGGCTGTTGTGCGAGAGACTGTTGGATGATCACAGCAAAACGCTACAGGGAAGCATTGTGACTGAAACGGCAGCCCTGTTTTCAAACGGGAAAAAGAAACAAAAATCCATCGGGGAGTTAGTACATGACGTCTCACCCTTGCGAAATCTGCAGACTGTTTATATTTTTTCCCTTCTCCGCAGCCCCAAAAAGGAAGCAGGAAAGCACACATGGTGCTGTTTTTAGATACCACCAGTTGAACCACGCCGGCGAGAGAAAAGAAAAAGTTATGGGCAGAAAAACCCAATGCTTCCCAGGCAGGAAGGCAGGTTGCCAGAGGTAAAACGCAGGAGAAAGTGCCATTCGGGTGACAAACCCTGCTCCCGACTCCAGCAGGACACAGAAGGCTAAATTCCAAGGGGTGCCAGTGAAATCAACAGGGCTTACTTGAGAGTAAACATGCAGAAAAGCCAGGCAGGGAGGACAGCTGCCCTGTGCCTGCTTTATGGGGTATTACATTCTAGTGCAATCGCAAGGCTTACTCTGGAGTAAGCGCACCTGGGCACAAACCACCAGACAGACAGGGAGTACACTCTGCCCCCCCCCCCATTTGACAAAGTCAAGAGGATGAAGCTCGTCGCAAAAGAAAACGCTCAGAGAATCATGGAGTCGGAAGGGTCCCCCAGGGCCATCTAGTCCAACCCCTTGCAGAACGCAGGAAATTGACAACTGCCTGCCTAACCCCCAGTGACTCCCAATTCCACGGCCAGATGATGACCCCCCCCCCAAAAAAAAAAACAGAATCCCTGGAAGAAATCCGCCTCCCGCCCCCAAAAGTGGCGACTGGCATTTCCCTGGGGATGCCAGAAAGGGCCACAAGCGCCAAGCTCAGACTCAATCCGCCCACCCACTCACCATCTGCCTCAATTCACCAAATCGAACTGAAATCCCTTGCTGGGATTTGAGGATTTCCCCCTCCCCTGCGACTTACATGTCCTTGGCCGGCAAGTTTTTGCCCTCCACTATTCGGATGAACAAAGAGCTCCTTTTGGCCATTGCGAAGCGCAGTCCGGCTGGGAGAGGCAGGAGGAATTGACTCCGCTTGGACAGCTCGGACGGGGGAGCTGGAGTGGGAGGCAATGCAGAGACACCCCCTCTCCCCCCAAAAGAGGCACCGATTCTGGACCCCCCCGGGCGCGAACCCCGAATCGAGGCTTCCCACGTCGCGTTTCCACGACTTCGTTTCGGAAATAGAGCCGCTCCGCTCTCGTGCCCGGTTTTTGATCTCTCCGCCAATCAGGAAGCCGAGAGCGCGGAGGGGCGTGGTCAGAACGGCGACTCCCGCGGCGATTGGCCGGGCCGCTTGCCAACTGCCCACGCAGCCGGGTGTTGCGCTTCTCGGGTGCGAAAACTCCCGCGGGCGGCAATGCGCCTTCGGAGCGCTCTCTTCCACTGTGCCAAAGGAATGAAGCACAACACAGACGCACGCACACCTGGTGCCTGTTGCATGAAATCTCGGTTGTGCTCTGTAGGGAAAGAACTCCGGAGTCAATCGGGATTAAACCGGGGTTGAACCGCAGCCAGGCGCTTAAATGTGGATGGGAAGCCAAGCAGCTGGGTCCATTCCACACTCATAGGATAATGCACTTTCAATGTGCTTTGGAAGCTGGATTTTCCTGTGCGGAACACAGGAACTCCGAAAGTTCATTAAAAGTGCATGTGATAGTTTGCGCAGAGTGTATTACATTTGAAGCCCCCCGTGATGGGAAGAAGCTTTTGTCTCTTGCACTTAAAGAAGGGACACTGCAGTTTTGAAACCAAATTCTAACCTGCGAAATGATTTTTCACCTGGTCTCAAAGCACAATGACTGAGAAACAGTCTCACTGTGTTCAACTGGAGTAAATACCCTACAAGGCCGTGATTTTTTGGATATACAGAGGTTTAGTGCAGGCTCTATGAAGTTGGCATGTAGCTTGCTCTCAAGGAAGTGTGCAGCATAACCCTAGAGGGATATAGCCCTACTATGTGAGACACATGCCCTAGAACAGGGGTGGCCAAACTGGCTCTCCGGATGTCCATGAACTACCATGAACTACCCCCTGCTGGATGCTGGAGAGATACAGTTTTTCCACCCCAGCCATAGAAAATCCACAGAACGGTTGTGAATAGACATGCATTGGACTGCACAACATTTCAATTTGAAAATATGAAATTTTCATGCCGTCAGCAAACGCTGGCAGGGGCTCATGGGAATTGTAGTCCATGGACATCTGGAGGACCACAGGTTGACTACCCCTGCCCTACTGCCTGTTGAGTGAGTCTGCAAAATGGGAAGGCCAAAGCCTAAACCCACATCTTTCTGTCACCAAATCCATAATTTTCCCCACCATCCCCAGTTTCTCCCCTACCTTCCCAGAGGCGGCTTCCCCCCATTCATGCCCTCTTCTGAGCCATCACTCCCACCACCTTTCTCATACCACCAATGGCTGTTTAGTAGCTATTTACTGCCTTGCAAACCAGTCTCCGGTGGATTTTGGCCCCGCTCCCAAGGATTAATGGACGTTTTTGCTTTACGACCTCAAACCATTCAGCTGTCAACAAGCACATAAGCTGAACCCAGGATTAAGAGAGGGTGGAAATGTTCTGTCCAAAAGAAAACAGATGCCATTACATTATTAACTGCTTTGTGGGAGGGGAAGGCAAGCCTCGGTGGCTGAACAGGGAGCCAAGGGTAAACCCTTTTTGGAGAAAACTAGAAACCCCAGGAACCAGGGGCCCCAAACCTGTAGGTTCTCCGTTTTTTATGATCTCCTGGAGCCTGTCCCTTGAAAGGCAGCTTGATCCACAGTCTGTGCATCCCTCAGATTATGGGGAGGGGGGCAGACAGGGTCGGTCGAATGAGATCCACGGCTCCACCAGATTGTCCTGCAGCTTTTTAAAAACGGGAGGGTGGCAGAACAAGGGTTACCCCTTCAGCATATCAAACTAGGATCCGGGAGAACCATGCTTGACTCCCCGCTCTTCCGTGTCCTGGGTCCGTCCCTTGGTTGCCACCTCACCGACCGTACAGGGGTCTTCTTGTGAAGAGAGCCATGTAGAAAACCCACTTTTGAGCAGTAAACGTGGGGAATAAATACAAATAAATACAAATAAAGAAAAAAGGGGGCAGAGAGGCAAGCCAGAATCTTAGCGTCTAGTTTGTTGTTACTGCTGCGCTGGGCCTGGAACCTCAAGATGAATGTTGTGCTTTTCCCTTGTCAAAATACACATAAACCCAGAGCCAAGAACTGTCCCTGCCAAGCGTCAAAAACACATTTATTAGCATGTTCCTGTCCAACTGCGCCCTGACACAGACTCCTTATTTTACACAATCAACGTCTTTTAGGACAAACATAGCTGTTTGGTTAAACATAAGAGGGGAATTTCAGATCTGGGCGCAGGACACAGAAATAAACGGGCGACTATCTAGCAGGTTTTCAGCACTGCCAAGTCAAATCCTGTATCTGTACTCCACAAAGCAGTGTCTTAAAAAACAAATAAATCCCTAAGCTCAACCAGCTCAGGATGGTGGTCCAGTTTAGCCTGCACTGACAAGGTTTGGGGAACAGCTTCTGTGCAGGAGCAGTCTATCTGAATGGGGATCTTAAGCCATAACACACTTAAAACATCCGCCTGCATCCAGCGTGGTGTAGTGGGTTATTTATTTAATTTGTATACCACCCCTCTCGGACTCGCCATCTCAGGGTGGTGAACATCTCAATCAAGATTACAATTCATTCCAGTATAAAAAAACCCATTCAGCAACACTGATACACACACTCTATTTTGTTGCTATATAACAAGGAAGTAGGAGGGGTCAGAAGGAGGGGGCATGGGATGGGGGGGAGAGCCAGCAGTGGGCCTAAAGAGAACTTGACCCATGGGCTGAACGGGGGTGGGAGATTAGAGCTCCTATAAGAATAGATCGCCATCTGATTAATTGTAACGTATGGGGTGTTTTTAGGGGGGTTTATTGTATGTTATTATTGTCTCCTGCAAGACCTTCTGGCATAGAGATAGATAGATAGATAGATAGATAGATAGATAGATAGATAGATAGATAGATAGATAGATAGATAGATAGATAGATAGATAGATAGATAGATAGATAGATAGATAGATAGATAGATAGATAGATAGATAGATATAGGCAGGCAGGCAGGCAGGCAGGCAGGCAGGCAGGCAGGCAGGGAGGGAGGGAGGGAGGGAGGGAGGGGGGAGAGAGAGAGAGAGAGAGAGAGAGAGAGAGAGAGAGAGAGAGAGAGAGAGAGACTGCAGGTCCGGCGGAGGAGCTCTGTCTGGCAGGCCATGCAGAACGTGTTCAGATATTAAAGTGTCAAACTAGGGAGACCCAGTTTCGAATCCCCACTCTGCCATGGGAGCTTGGGCCAGTCGGAGACACTGAGCCTAACCTACCTGGCATGGTGGTTGTGAGGCTAAAACCAAGGAGAGGAGAACGTTCTAACTTGTTTTGTGCTAATTCTGGATTGGGGGTTTTCCCTGGAGATTTGGGAGTGGAGTCTGGGGTTGGCAGGATATAAGGCCTTAGAATCCACCCTCCAGAGCAGCTGTCTTCTACAGGGGGACCGACCGCGATGGGCTGGAGATTTGTTGCAATTCTGCAAGATCTCCAGGAGTCACTTGAAAGTTAGCGAGCATCCTTGGGCCTAAACCAGCTTACAGGGTTGTGGCACGAAGCTGAGGGGCATGCATCCTGCCCTGCGTTCCCAGGAGGAAGAGCAGGATCAAAATGGATAGATGTCCGGTGCAGAATGATCATTTTTATGGGCAGTTTCCCACCCATCCACAGAGAGCCCTCAACAAGGGCTCCTGCCTGAATGCCTGTAATGACAGCCTGCAAAGACTGTTTAGGCGCCTTACCTATTTGGGGATAAAACATTTCAGTACTTTCTTCGCCACTCACACCAGGCTGCCTCCTTCTGGTGCATCCAGAGGTTCAGCGGCTTGCCCCAGGAGTGGGGTCGGGGAGCATGAAGTGAGTTCTGTAATTCTGCCCCTCCCACCATAAAAAAACCAGAGAAACGCTTCAATATCCATGACATTTTGCCTTGATGTGCCCTTGCAGGAGACCTTTTTTCACCGTTTTTGGCGTGAGTCACAATTCTGAGTCCTGGTTTAGACGGTAGCAGTGACTCATTCAGGGACATAACAACTAACCTCCTCTGAGACCAATAATTCTCTGTATGTCAAATGACTGAAGAGGAGGGGGAGGCAAAATAACCCAATGGTACAATAGAGGACAGCAGAAATTTATTGAATTAATAATCCTAATACAGTTTGTGTTCGCTTCCTCGAAATATCCATAACCATCAGGGGATCTGCCACAGCATGTTGTTCACAAGCATTAACTCAGAAATCTGTCTCAAAGACAGCCTTAATATAAAAATCTCTCAATTCTTTAAAGTAGTACAAATAAAATAAATCTGTCAAAACATGCCTACACCCACACATACAAGTATTTTTAGAAGAAAAATTGGTTTTTATATGCCGCTTTTCTCTACAAGGAGTCTCAAAGCGGCTTACAATTACCTTCCCTTTCTTCTCCCTACAACAGATACCCTGTGAGGTAGGGGAGGCTGAGAGAGCCCTGAGATTAATGCTGTCAGAACAGCTCTGTCAGGGTTGTGACTAGCCGGAGGTCACCCAGCTGGCTGAATGTGGAGCTGGGAATCAAACCCAGCTTGCCAGATTAGAAGCCGCCCCTCCTAACCACTACACCAAGCTGACTCTTTTTTATGTCTATAAAATTCTATAAATTAAATACATACAAACAAGTTCTCATGAGGGAAACTCTCTCCCCTTTCAGTTTTCACTTCCCCTATACTGTTGGCAGCCTCTTGTGGTGCAGAATGGTAAGGCAGCCATCTGAAAGCTTTGCCCATGAGGCTGGGAGTTCAATCCCAGCAGCCGGCTCAAGGTTGACTCAGCCTTCCACCCTTCCGAGGTCGGTAAAATGAGTACCCAGCTTGCTGCTGGGGGGTAAACGGTAATGACTGGGGAAGGCACTGGCAAACCACCCCGTATTGAGTCTGGCAAGAAAACGCTAGAGGGCGTCACCCCAAGGGTCAGACATGACCAAGTGCTTGCACAGGGGATACCTTTACCTTTTATACTGTTAACAGACCTGCAGCAGGATCATTTCCTCCCCTTTCCCCACGCACACCACTGGTAACACTGCCTGAGCTGCAGTGGTTCCTGACTATTCCCACTGTCAACAGGGTCACTGCCAGGCCTACCACAGCTCCTGGCCAACCCACCACCAATGGTGATGCTCACCAAAAGAGGAGAAAGTAAGTGTGTTGCCTGCCCATGGCCAGACAACACTTTTGTTTTTAGGGGGATTTAAGCCTCTCCAATGTAATCATCATAATAAAAACACTTTCATGTTTCTCTGCAGTCCTGGGGTGTCCCCCAAGTTTGCAGAACTATCGGGTTAATGTTAGAATGGCCCCGATTTGCAGATTTAAGTATCCACCGATTAGACCACTCTGGACTATTAGAACAGAAGATGCGACTACCAGAAACCGGCAGCCACTTAAAAATACATCAAGGCACAAGGCACACGATTATTGTGCACCAGCAACACATGAGGACAATTGCGTTAAAGCACTGGATTTTGAACCAAGCGGCAGACCTGCCCGCCTTCAAATCCAGCGTGGGAAGCTCTCAAACACACACGCACACGCACACTACCCTTGTGGTAGCTGGAGATGGTCATGAACAAGGCTATATTTTGGGATGGAATGATGCCGAAGCCCCAGCTTTGCCATCTGTCCCCCTGGGATTTTAGCACAGCTTCAAAGACGATAACGGGGGTGGGTGGGGGGATATTCTAACAGTGACAGTATGAAACAGAGAGTTCAACGTCACCTTTGCCTCCGTCACTGTGAGGCTGGCATTGATGCACTGGGATCCCTAAAGAATGATTTCCTGTTTTCAGCAACAGAATAAAGAGGATCAGATCCCTTTTTTCCTCTGGTTAATCCACCGGGTATCTCAGTTCAGAAAGACCCCAAAGGCTTGCCAGCCTCCAGGTGGGAGCTGGAGGCCTCCTGGAATGACAAACAGCGCCCTCCCTTGGAGGGAATGGCCACTTTGAAGGCCAGGTCTATGGAATCAGATTCCCGGCTCAAAAGCCACCCTCCCAGGGCACTGTCCCCAAACCTCCAGAAGTTTTCGAAACCAGAGTTGGCAACGCTAAGATTCACTAAGGACTAGCTACCCTTTGATTCAGCCAAAGGGGACCATCTCTCCTTGTGTGGATTGGGCCACCAGCTCAAGTTCTTTCTCCTTTCTGATAGTTCCCTCTCTCAGGTCAATTCAGCAGTGGAATTGGCTGCCTAAGGAGTTAGCGAGCTCCCTTCGCTGGCCGTCTTCAAGCAGTGGCTGGACAAATCCTTCTGTCTGCTTGACTCTGTGTAGCAAACCTGGACTTTCTCAGTGGCCTCCAAGCCAAGGACTAACCGGGACTTTCTCAGTGGCCTCCCAGCCAAGGACTAACCTGGACTTTCTCAGTGGCCTCCCAGCCAAGGACTAACCGGGACTTTCACAGTGGCCTCCCAGCCAAGGACTAACCTGGACTTTCTCAGTGGCCTCCCAGCCAAGGACTAACCGGGACTTTCTCATTGGCCTCCCAGCCAAGGACTAACCGGGACTTTGTCAGTGGCCTCCCAGCCAAGGACTAACCGGGACTTTCTCAGTGGCCTCCCAGCCAAAGACTAACCAGGACTTTCTCAGTGGCCTCCCAGCCAAGGACTAACCGGGACCAACCTTGCTTAAGTTCTGAGATTTGATGAGCGCAGGCTGGACCGGGCCAAAGACGCTCACCAAGATGCACTGTACCCGCCTTCTATCCTTGGCAAAGAACAGTTCCCCTTTTGTCCAAATTTGGAGGAGGCTTTGGAGGGCAACGTTTTTAAAAAGAACACTCGGTTGCGTGCACACATATGTAGAATTGTCATATTTTCCTTCCACCCCTGCCAAACCTGCCTGTCCCGCCAGGAAATGGATTTGGGTTACGAGCATAGAACAAACACTGCCTTAAACAGACGAAGGAGCTCTGCTCTGTGTATTTGAACGGCTGCTATTCTTTATTAAATAGAAGCAGCCTCATGAGATGAAACATTCTGACATTGTGTGTGTTTTTAAAGGATCCCTTGGCTGCAGTCCCAACACAGCCCTACTGGGAGCAAGCCCTGCTGAGTAGAACGAGACTTATTTTTGAAAAATATGCTTGGGATTTCTCCCTTACAAGGCTAAAAACAGGACATACCTTTAAAATATTATAGTGAAAAATAATTATACTCAGAAAAGACAATCTGTCCTTCTTCTGTTTTGGATGTTTTAGCTTCAGCATGAACCCAAGACAAAAGGAGATCTGTAGGCTAAATAAATTTTCTGAAGTATTTCTTCATTTGTTTCTTCTTTGTTACGATTTTGCAGTTTTAATCAACAAACGTCCCAAGAGTTCTCTTTCCAGATTTTCCCTTTCTTAAATATTTCTGCCTGTAAGCATTGGGGTCATACCATAAACCCAGGCAGGTATCTATGAGTATTAAGATTAACAATCACTGATGAAGGTGCAGGAAAACGGGCAGAATACCGTTTTGATTGTTGATCATAGTTAAGAAATGGAAAAAAATGAAAATAGAACACTTGGGACTTTTGTGGATTCGAAGTGTGAAATCATAACAAAGAAGAAACAAATGAATAAGTACTTTAGAACATTTATCTAGCCTACAGATCTCGGTCATCTGGAGGTCAGCCATAATGGCGGGAGATCTCCAGGTGCTACCTGGAGGATGGCAACCATACCCCCACCCAAGAGACTCTCTGTTTTCCACACAGGAGTGGGGCACAAGCCGCGTTAAAGCCCTGCTGAGCTGCTCCAGCCGACCCCACGGCATTCAGAGGATTACCAGGCCTGAGCTGCAAACCACAGATATATATATTTTTTTGGTTACGTCCTTTTTGGCGGTGGGAGGAAATAATCCCTCTGGAGGAGATCCACAAGGGAGCTTTGTGGATGGAAGGGAGGCAAAGGTCATGGGGAAATAACCCACAGAGTCCCCGGAAGCCGAGCAGCAGGACTGGCATAAAGATTTCCACGGAAGGAGGCTCATCCCGGGGAGTTTTATTGTCTTTTCAAACACCGCTCTGCTGCCAAGATCCTCCTCAGTGGCTATTTTTAGTTGTTTTCTTTTCTATTTTTAAAAATCTGGTCGGCAGATGACGTCTTGGAATGAACTTTTGCACCCCTAAACACAGAGGAGGACAGGAGGAAAGGTTTCCCAAGAGCACGGCCGCCAGGTGCAAGATTTAACTATCCATTCCATTTTTGTTTCCAGCTATGCTGGGATTGCATTTTGATCCTGGCCTTTCTCTCAGCTCTCTCCTCCTCCTTTTCCTCCTTATTATCCAGGCTGGATTCTGGAGATTTTTGGTGGAGGGGATCACTTGGGCATGAGACTGGGGTCACCATGGGCAGGTCGTTGGGAGTTCCTGCATTGTGAAGGGGGTTGGATTAGATGACCCCTTCACAATGCAGGAACTCACAACTACCTGCTGGGTCAGGATCCAACCTCCAACTGAGTGGAATCTGCAGCTCAGAAACTGACCTTTTCGCATATGTCATATGTAGGTTAACTCCCCTGCTATGGATCCTTTTCCTCATGCATTTTGAATGCACCTGGCAGATTGAAGAATGAAACCAGACTGGGGAAGGTCATCCATATGCTGGGTCAGGAGGTTCTCGAACAGTTGGGTCACAGCGACACAGCTTGTAAGCTAAGAAGACCTCCCTTTCACTGCCTTACAAGGTTTTGCAAAGATGCAAAATCAAGCAAAATAGATTCCACTGAAGGTCACCTTCTTCTGGCTCCGGGAAGTGAAAGGTGTGTGTTTCCTGTTTCACACAGGACCATCTCAGTTTTTTGCAGAACATCTGGCTACAGTTCTGTTAGGGTGAGGAAGGGAAGTCTTCTCCACATCGATCCAATGTTGGATAAAAAGAGGAAGGGACCACTTGCTTAGAAATAGTCAACAGGCGTCTGTGCTGAAAGAAATTAAAAGTTTGGGACCGAGAAAAGTTGGGCCCCACGAGCTGTATAATAATATTGGCCAGCAAGTCACAGCCGAATCATGGAGATCCTAGGACCATGGGGTTTTCAAGGCAAAAGGGAGCAGAGGTGGTCTTTTGCTTGGTAGCACCCTCAATCACTTTGGTGGACACCCATCCCTTCCTAAACAGGATCGATCAGTCTTAGAT
The DNA here is from genome assembly GCF_049243985.1 of Paroedura picta. Lineage (NCBI taxonomy): Eukaryota > Metazoa > Chordata > Lepidosauria > Squamata > Gekkonidae > Paroedura > Paroedura picta. The sequence continues at coordinate 12,604,582 of NC_135383.1, read as the reverse complement.
TCTAAGGTCTGAAGAGCTTGGACTAACCTAGGCCCATTCCGCACACACAGGATAATGCACTTTCAGTGTGCTTTGGCAGCTGGGTTTTCCTGTGCAGAACAGGAAAATCTACTTCTAAAGTGCATTGAAAGTGCATTATCTATTGTGTGCAGAATAGGCCCTGGGCTATCCAAGTCAGGGAGCAACTTCATCTCCGTTTGCATAACCTATTCCAGAGGGCCTATCCAGTTCAACTTCTGCATAACTCTTTGCTTCCGGGGGAGGACCAATGTGTCTTGTGATCCTAATGGGAAAGCTGGAGGGTGGGTAAGTCCTGACTAGGCCAAGCACAAATCAGGACCACGGCTAGCGCCAAGAGCAAATTTGAGGTATGGTTGCTGGTAGGTGGGAACTTAAGCTTCAATAGCCTTGCAAAAAGACAGGCCCTCCGCCTTGGCTAGGATCTGAGCGGTCTATTCAGTTTCAGAAGTGTGCACTCCACTGGGGCTAGAATGCGAGGTGGGTGAGGCTGAGAGAGCTCTGAAAGAACTGTGATTAGCCCAAGGTCGCCCAGCTGACTGCACATGGAGGAGCAGGGAACCAAACCTGGCTCACCAGGTTCTAAGTTGGCACTCCTAACCGCTACTCCATGCTGGCACCAAGGTCACCCAGCTAGCTGTGGTTCTGGATAGTTCTAATCTTGACAGAAGATTCAAGGTATTTAGAAAAGCCATCCTTGCGTCAAACTAGCTGTCATAGATGTGGAAGCCCCATCATCAAAGATCATGGACATTATCAGGCCCAGCAGTGGCACACTGAAGATTAAGGACTAGACACTTGTGAAAGTTAAACCAGGAATCCCAGTCTTAATGCCTTCCCACATTCTTCCCTTTCCCAGTGCACCTGTGGGACTGCTGCAGGTGCACCTCCCCATCACAGATTTCAGAGCACAACTTTCCTTTGGAAACTCAATGTCCAGAGATCTGGAGGAAAGGGGCTCATACCGGAAGAATATCTTCTCTAACACCCTGGCCTGGATAGTTCAGGTAAGCCTGATTCTGTCAGATCTCCAAAGCTAAGCAGGGCTGACCTTGGTTAGCATTTGGGTGGGAGACCTCCAAGGATTGGAGTGGTAGTTCCTCCAAGGAACAGTAGGGGTCATGATGCAGAGGCAGGCCATGGCAAGCCACCTCCAGACATAGCTTGTCTGACCGCTAGACAACCCACAGGCCTCCTGCTTATGCCACACGTGCCATGCGACAAATAAACCGGCCTGTTCTAGCATCCCTGAGAAAGCCCCAAGAACTTTCCTGACCCCCCAGGAGGTAAAACAGGGCCGTCAACCTGGCAGCAAGCAGCAAACACCCTAGTAGCACAAGCCCTCTAAGAGGCCTCAGACAACCTGCACCAGCCGGCCGAATAGAATCCATTGCATCTAATTGAAAGGTGCCACCCGGCCACACCACTCTCGGCACAACGGTAGCAGTCGGGCCCCGCTTCAGGCGCCATTAAATCCGCAGCGGCTCTCGACCCCCACGGGAAGCTGCTTTTGAGGGGTGTCAAGAAGCAAACCGCATTCAGCCGCCTAATGGCAGGTAATGGCAGCCAGGAATTATCGGTGCTCTAAAAGGAGTTTGCTTTTGTCAGCCACCATTCAACCGACGGCTCCCCCGCCGATCCGGTTTGAATGGCAGCTCCCTGGCAAAGAGAAGGTCACAGAACGGAACGGGCATCCCGGCTAAAGAGGCGGAGGCATCAAAAAGCCCTATTTGGCAGAGGGGGCTTGATTAAGCGCAGGGTGGCTCGTTGCACACACGGATGCGCTCACCTGCTGGCATGTGACTCACCACCTCAGTGGCTTTGGTGAGTCATGGCCGGGCTGGATTGTTAAGAGTGAAATGGCAAGGTCCCCCCCCCCCCCCCAATTCTATCAGCATTGTGAGAGGGTTAGCTGTCCAAAGCTCTCTAATGGGAAGAAATGGGGAGCAGATCCGGGTTAAAATGACACATCTCCGAAGATCTTCATGGGGGCAACGTTTCCAAGTCTGATGCTCAAATTTTGTGCAATTTCAACAATGACCGGATCGTTTTATTTCGCGGTGTCAGCTTTTACCACTTACCAGTTATAATGGTATGCTGTAAAGTGCTCTAAGATGCTTAGGGCTGATCCTGCGTTGAGCAGAGGGTTGGACGAGATGGCCTGTATGGCCCCTTCCAACTCTATGATTCTATGATTCTAAAGTCACCACCAGAGACTCCAGAACAATGGGGATTTCAAGGCCAGGGGCTGCACAGAGTTGGTTTACTATGGCGTCCCTCTGCAGAGCATCCCATCCGGGGAGGTCCCCATCCAAGAACCAACCAGGGTTGACCCAGCTTAGTTGCCAAGATCTGACAAAATCGGGACAGCCTGGTGTTATGTTGCTTAGGGAAAGTCTAAGAAATGTGGAAAGGATTGCCCAGTTTCAGCCAATGCATGGCAACGCCACTGGGGTTTCAAAGCAGGAGAGATGTTTGCCACTGCCTTCCTCTGCATAGAGGAAGTCATGCAGCTGGCTGCACGTGGAGGAGCAGGAAATCAAACCTGGCTCGCCAGATTAGAAACTGCCCAAAGGAGTCTCAGCGTGGCTTACAATTGTCTTCCCTTCCTCTCTGTGCAACAGGCACCTTGTGAGGGAGGTGGGGATGAGAGAGCTCTGAGAGAACTGTGCCTGGCCCGAGGTCATCCAGCTGGCTGCATGTGGCAGAGGAGAGGGGAATCAAACCCGGGTCTCTGGATTAGAAACCGTTCGTTGCTCTTCACCACTACACATGGCTCTCATGTCTGTTTGTGTGTATTCACTTTGTCTGTCCTGATCCCCCAAATCTGCCTTAAACAGGGTAGGTTTGTTGTAGTGTACTCCATACTTTTCAGACCCAGCTCAAATATAATGAGAACGGGTCTATCATTGTCTCTTTCAATGGGAATTTGACATTACTTACTGCCTGGTCCTTCTCATCAGAGATGCCGGGGATTGAACCTGGGACCTTCTGCAGGCACTGCAGGGCCCCTTCCACTAAAGCCGACCCCCTGTCCACTTCACCGGGTGCCTCTTAGTATTATAAGAGAGGAAGTCATCTCTGTCTAAGAAAGAATCTCAGGGCATGGCCCTAAAGATGTAATGCAAACAAGAATCTACCCGCATGGACATAGAAATCACTGCTTTTTGACCCAAATGAAATCTCTCAGTGGATTCGTTGCTGTGAAAGACTATGAGATCAAAGGCTTCCCCAGTGCTACGAACAATATTGGGGAAGCGCATGGCTGGGGGGTATCAGAGAGAGAGAGAGAGAGAGAGATCCCAGCAACACACTGCTCTTTAATATGTGTTTTTTTTCAATTGGCATCCTCATTCTTAAAAAAATGACTTTCATCTCAGCAAACAAAAAAAGAGAAAATCTCAACAAGGGGACGTTCAAAGGGCAGCAGCTTAATCTGTAGGCTTTAAATCTCTAAAGTGGGCAGAGCTCAGCTATATTTGGCCATGGGGGAAAAACAAGGTCTATTCCAGAAATTCTTTTAAAACTGTTCCATCCCCCGGGATACCGTTTCTGAAAGCAGCGCTCTCTTGAAATGTCTTGGCTAACAAGACCAGGGCTGCAAACAGCTCCTACAGGCCCCCAGGAATAGATTTATGGAGCTTGCCCCATATTATTGTTCTTTGGATGTCCAAGTTTGATGCATTGTTCCTGTTTACGTTCTATGTGAACCGCCCTAAGCCTTAAGGGACGGCGGTATACAAATGCAATCAATAAATACATAAATATTATTCAGACCCAACTCAAATATAATGAGAACAAGTCTAATTGATGTAGCTCACCTCTAACCTGCTAACCCTTCCTGCTTTCTTTATTTGGGAAGCTGTCTGTTGGGAAAGCCCCTACAGGTTTTACCTTCTCCCCATCTCAAGATTCCCCTCTGGCATCACTGGAAAGGCTCAGACCAGTTTTTTCCTGCACCTCTCTAAACCCAGGATAATTAAACCTTTGTTCCTTTTACTCTCAGGAAGCTACAATAATAGCAGCTTTCATAATTCCCATGGGTGCTCAGCTTTGGCCTGATCTGAACTCAGTACCCTGGGATCTGCCTTGCTTGCCCAATACAGAGGATGATTCCCCTAGGAGCAGAAACATTTGCAGTAGTAATTGGGGAGTATCCACAAAGCGGTTTTATACAGCCTCCTGCAGCTGCCATTCCTTCCCTCACCACTGGAGGGCTCTTGGAATTTAAAGAAAAGTAATTGACAAATTGCTGCCTCAGTGTGTCAATTACCCATTTCAAGGCGCATCCATGTCAATTACATCTGGTAATTGATACACTATAGTTTAAAACTAGCAATGGACATATTGCTTTATTGTGATACTACACTGATATGTCAATCACAGATTTTCTTTTTTTAAATCTAGAACAAAGTCCTTCAGGAGTGGGGATAATGGCAGCCGTGGTGGGTTGGAATAAGCCAAATGATACCACTGTGGGCAGGACATTCCCCTCCATACATCATGCAAACACACTTGTATTTCCGAAAAGATCCTATTAACCAAGTTTGGAAAGGTAAGATGGCTCCCGGAAAGAGGACATTAGGGGAAGCTGCTGTGCAGAGGCTGAAAAAAAAGACAAGAAACAACAGGGGGCTTTCCGCACCGGGATCCTTATAGCAAATTGTTTGCTGAACGAAAAATCGCCATTTAAAATAGTGGAATTCGTCATTATGCATACCTGACTTTGTAGTGGAATCCAGTTGCGTTTCTATCGTTTCCCAAAGGCTTCCGGTCTCAGCAAAAATCGCTAGAAAGGAAGCGCTATTGCTGAGCTCGTCCCGCCCCTGGCCGTCAAGCAGCCAATGGGCAGCCATTAGCATGCTCCCAAACAGCCCCTTTCCCTTTAAGAAAGGTTTTTTTTTTAAACACACCCATTGCAACGAATATGTGTTGATTCGTTGCAACGGAGAGACCCATCCAGCTGGCAGGTGTGTTTGAGCTGTCGTTTTATCGTTGCCACGCTCCTCCCGAGTGAAAAAAAAAAAATCCCCCCCCCCTCACGGGCCCGATTTTCGGCCGAAAACAGTGTAAAAAATAAAGGGAAAATACATCAGCAAACGGGCTTCTCTGTGCTTAGTGACTAAACAGCTCTGGGGAGGGACTGAAGCCGGGGAAGCCTCTAAATAGAGGCTCGCTGGTGGGTTGAGCCCCGCTTGCTCGGAGAAAAAAAAATGGCGATCGCTTCGTCGGAAGATCAGAGGAGAGAGCCAGGGGGAGGGACTTTGTAGAAACCACAACAATGGTAACGCACAGAACTTTCCCGCTAGTGTTGCAGATTGGTTGCAGGAGTGTAGCGCTTTCCGGAGGGTGAATCCACTTTTGGGGATTTCCCTGAAAGCGCTACAAGGAAGCGCTTTTTGCAGATCGGTTTCAGGTGTGTGGCAGATTGTCAACGACGTTGTGCATAATGGCAAATCTGTAGCGTTTTCAATTGGCAACCATTGTGCGATTTTGAAGGCGTGCGAAAAGCCCCCAGAAATCACACATCTTGCTCCAGAATGACCATGAATCCTTGGTGCGGAAGCAACCCCAGTTGACCTGCTTTCCTCTCCAGACCTTCTTTGAAATGGTGCTTAAACGGCTACCTTTGTTCGTATAAACTCCAGATGATCCGAATGCACCCATAACTCATTTTCTGCTTCGTAAAGCTTACCATTAATGCTGGGCAAGCCAATTTGGCCCCACCCAGCTTAAGCAAAGCACACCTTGTCCTATTCCACCCTTCCCTCTGCTTTGGGCTGTTCCATTTTTGAGAAAATGTGCTCCTTCCGGGTGGAATTGAACGTTTACATTTCCCTGATCTGTGGGTGTTTTCATGCCGTCCCTTGAAGACGTTCCGGTTGGTGCATGGAGAACTCTGTGAAGTAGTCTAGGGCTAGGCGGAGAGACTATGAGTGCCTGGCCCAGGAACGCATCACTGAATGGAGATCTGAACCCAAGTCTCTCCTGTCCTCACCCAACAGGCTGACGTAGTGTCAGGGGTGGCCAAACTACACTCTCCAGATGCCCAAGAACTACAATTCCCATGAGCCCCTGCTTTTCCTGCAGCCCATTGAGTGGATTTAGAAAGAGGGCGGGGTCAAGTGGGGCTCTTGCCCAGCAAGGCTTCTGAAACTTCCTATTTCTTATTAAAATTGTGCTTTTACATGCATGAAGAGGCAGCTCCATAAATGGGAAAGTCCGCCACCTAGTGGTGAACATATACCACTGCATCCTTCGAGCTCTTTCGTTTTCTCTGGTTGGTGTAACTTCTATAGATTCCGCAATGCTTGCACTCGAAAGCTCACACCTTGAATAAATCTTTGCTAGTCTTGCTACTGGACTCTTATTTTTTTGTGCTACTTCAGACCAACAGGGCTACTCAGATGAAATTAACCCTGGGTGGCTTTGCCTGTGAGTGATCCCTAGTTGTTTGTGTTGTCTTAAAGGTGCCCTGGTCGTGCTCCTTCAACCCTGCAAACTGCTTGAATCCTATAGGTCTAACAGAGTCCAATGCAGAAAACTGGCCCAAAAGTCGACGTGCATAGGCCACAAAAGGCAAATGCACCTAACGGATCGCTTCCTTTCCCTTGCGGCTGCGGAAGTGTGCGTGCACTCGAAGGAGCCATGTCCCTTGGATCAATCCGGTTGGGCCTTAAGGGTGCCCCGGGGCTCGAACTCGGCGCTGTCCTGTCGGAAGCGAACCCGCGTCTGCGCGAGGCCCGAATCTGAGCCTGGGCTTGGGCGGCCAGGCAAGGCGGAGCGGCGCGGCGGAGCGGCCGGGGAAAGGGCTGCCTCTCCGCCGTTGCATAACCGCCGCGGCGCCGGCCCTCCCTTCCGGAGCCCGCCCGCCTGCCCTTCCCCAGCCGGGCACCGGCGCCGCCCCCGAGCGGCCAGCTAAGGACACAGAGGCCGGAAAGTCCAAAGGTCCCGATCCAATCAGGGAAGGAGCAGGCACAGCAGCCACGAGCGGCCCTTCCCCGTGCCCCGCGCGGAGGCTCCTGCAGAAGCGCCGCTCCGGTGGGCGTTGCAAATAATGGCCACGCGCTTGTTCGAGGGCAAGGCGCACGCCTCCATCTACCAGAGGTACCGCTTCGCGCCCCCCCAGCAGCTGCGAGACGCCGTCTTCGCCTACCTGGCCAGCAAGGTAAAGCGCGCCCCTGGAGGCCCCGCCCCGCGCCTGCAGTCTGCAAAGCTGGGGAAGGGGGGGGGGGAGCAGAGGCCAATTCCCGGGGGCAGCAAGGTGGGGAGGGGGGGAGAGAGCTGCTTTTGGAACAGTCCTAAAATCTGTGTGTGTGTGTGTGTGGGGGGGGTGGAATTGGATGAGGAGGAGGCTGGCTTTGGTGAAAGGGTTTTGGGGGCAGGGGTGGGAACTTGGAGAGGGGTGCATATTTAGGGTGGCAGGGGGAGGGCTGCCAGATTGGAAAACTCTGGGAGATTTAGGGATGAGTCTCGGGAGGACAGAGACCTCAGTGGGGTACATGGCCCTAGAGTTCCACCCTCCAAGGCATCCGCTTTCTCCAGTGGGGTTGATCTCCGAAGTTCAAATAAGAGTTGGAATTCCAGGGGCTCTCCAGGTCCCACCTGGAGGTTGGCATCTGCTCCTTAGTTTGCCTTTTTTGGGAAGATGGAGAACACTGGTTTCCGAGCTGGCTGCAGGATTTCGGGGATCCCCCAAGGAGGGCCCTTGCAGTGGGCAGTCTTAGCCTGGAAGGGGCGGGCCACGCAAACCAGTTGATAATGTTCTCATGAGCGGCTGATGACCAGTATGAGAGGAGAGTAGCAGAGCAGAAGGGGCAAGAGATCTGGTGCCAGTCTGGAGAAAGCCAGTGAAGGCCAGACTCTGCCACCTTGGAGCGGGCATCGTTAAAATGCCCATGAGCTTCTTGGGATGTCGTAGCGGCTTAACCAACTGGCCGCAGGCTCCGTGGGTAATTTTCGGCCTTGTTATTGACGAGGAAGAAAAGCAGGCATGTGGGACGCCAAGGATTTTGTGTGTGAACGGCAGGGTGTGTCCCTCTTTCCTCAGAAAGTGAGCTCCTTTCGGCTGGCGGTGGACGTGGGATGCGGCTCAGGTCAAAGTACCCTGTGGCTGGCGGAGAGGTTTGAGAAAGTGGTTGGAACGGACATAAGCGACGCTCAAATTGAGGAGGCCAAGCAAGCTGCCCATCCGCCAAATGTCTCTTACCTGTAAGTTCCCGTTATTCCATATTGGGTGTACATAAGTGGCATGCACCCAGTCACAATAAAGGATTCTGGGAATTTACCCAGCATTCCACTGAATCAAATCAGCCAGGCTTATGTTATGGCCTATGGTGCCAGCAGGAACCTTTCCCTGCCCTCCTCCAAGTGACAACCTTTCAAATACTTAAAGAGTGCCAACATGTCCCCTCTCAACTTCCTCTTCTCCAGAATGAACATTCCCAAATCCTTCATTCTTTCCTCATAGGGCTGAGTCCCCAGGCCCGAGATCATCCTAATTGCTCTCCAATGCACTCTGTACAGTTGATGATGTCCTACGAAGAAAAGGATCTAGAGCTACTTTTCTCTGCAGTTTGCCCCCAAAAGTACATCCAGGGTTGGAAATTCACTCCAAGAGAATTTCCAGGCATATTTAAGGCCTAGTCATAGCTCTCTGATGAGGTGTATCCAATAGGAAAGCAAATCTCATAAAACCAGGGCCATAAATAAGGTCTTGCCTTGATTTATGGTTTCACATTGTCCCCCAGGGGAGTCCCATGTGAACTGGGGGCTGTTCTTTCTCCAAGTGCCTATTCTGCACACAATAGATAATGCACTTTAGAAGTAGATTTTCCTGTTCCGCACAGGAAAATCCAGCTGCCAAAGCACATTGAAAGTGCATTATCCTATGTGTGCGGAATGGGCCCTAAAAGAGCCTGTGCCCCAGCTATGATAGCCTCCATGAACCTGGGCCGAACTCAGAATGTGGCCAAGAACTGCCCCAGAATCCGCTGTAATTTGCAGAGGTTCTGTTGCAGAGGCACCTACGTTTCCAGACAGAAAGTTCGAAAACAGCAGGGGGGCAGTGTGCATTTAGGCACTGTCTCCTAAAGTGCATTTAGGCACTTAATGAGCAATAAACACGGTGTTCCCTGCTTCCTCTCCCAGCGTGTGCCCTGCAGAAAACCTCCCCTTCGAGGATGGCTCCGTGGACTTCATCTTCTCTTTTGCTGCCGTCCACTGGTTTGACATCCCGCGCTTCATGAAGGAAGTGGAGAGAGTCCTCACGCCTTCTGGCTGCGTGGTGCTGTCCACCAACTGCTTGGACATGCAGGTCTGCTACAAAGATTGTACAGAGAAGCTGACGGAGATCTTTCAGGAGGTGAGCCAGTAAGTCGGCCTTGCAGAAGAGAATCCAGAATGCTGTGCTAGGTCAGGGGGGGGGGGGGGCTAGGGAGAAACGGATCAGAGAGAGGCGAGCCTGATTCTACATCTTTGGCTTTGCATGCCAAAGTCTTTGGTGCTTTCCCCATAACTCCAGCTAAAAGGATCAAATGGTAGGTGATGGGAAATATCTTTTCCCTTGTGCAAGTGTTGTGTCTTGCTCTTCAGCAGATTCCTGCGTCTCAACATTCATGCACATTGACTTCTCAGCATGCACGCTACTGCAAACGAGAGCCATGTGACACCCTTGGAAGGTTTCACTTCAGAAGCAGGGGGGGGGAGAGCTGGATTGCAAAGAACGGAAATAGTTGGACACACAGACGGTTTTGGAAAGATTCAGTTGGGCAGCCTGTCTGAAACGACTGAACCAAGTTTGAGTCCAGCAGCAAATTTAAGCCCAACAAAGTTTATTTCTGGGCATGCACACAAAAGCTGATACTCAGAATTAAGCATGGTTCTAGGATTTTGGAAAGGCATCCTCCAAATTTGCCCCATAGAACGGTTGAATCATAGAAACACAGAATCATAGAGTTGGAACGGACCTCCAGGGTCATTTAGTCCAACCCCCTGCAGAATGCAGGAAATTCACAACAACTTGCCCACCCACGGTGACCCCAATTCCTTGTCCTTGATTACCCCCCCCCCCCAAAAAAAAAGAAACCCCAGGATCCCTGGCCAGTGTGGCCTGGAGGAAATTTGCCCCCTGCCCCCAAAGTGGCAATCCCTGAGCATCCAAGAGAGGGCCACAAGAGTCAAGCTCAGACCCAATCCCTCTTCTAAGAAGAGGTTATGATCCAGGAGGGATGGGTTTCAAAATACAGTGTTTGTAACGGGGGCCAAAAATATATACGGTCGCTCTAATGTTGGGAGATTCTCACAGATAGAGCGGGGACATCCAGAGGTTTAGCTCTGTTTCCATGATCTCCTTTTCCTTCTCAGTTTCGGAAACAGACATTCAAATACGCTAACGACAAAGTCCGTTGCATAGAAGATGAGTACAAAATGGTATTCGATGCCATGCTGTTTCAGGACAAGCAGAGGTGAGTCAGAGGTGCCATTTGGGATGGCTAAACGTGCAGGTGCGATTTGGCTAAGCCCTGCAACAGCTCCTTGGCATCCTGTGTGCCCAGGGCCCCAGTGGGCTGGGCACTGGTGAGAATCTGGATCAGAGCCCTGGGCACAAGCCCAAAATGGCTGCCAAAGAAGGTGGAGCTAGCTTCAGGGATGAAGCCAGAGTGCAGGAGAGAAGAGGGCCATTTTAAAAGACAGTGGGACATAGGGCTGAGAGAATAAAACCTTTTCACCTGTGAAAATGTTGTTAAAACCAGTATTGTTTTTAACCTGCACACCTGATTGGATCTTCAGTGGCCAATCAGAAACCCTGCTGGGCAAGAACCCCACCTGGCCCAGCTTGGTAACCCAAAATGGCAGCCGATGCTCCTGTCAACCCGTTGATCTTTTCCTGGGGTTTGATATCCGAGTGTGATCACTTTCATTAAGCTGTTGTCTGTTCCTGTCCTTTTTTAATTTATTCTTTTTTGGGTGTCGAGTCTCAGCTGATTTATGGTGACCCCTCATACGGGCTAGTATATGGATGGGAGACCACCTCATGAGCTCTGCACTTCTCTCCCCTTGAGAACTCCACGAGGGGTAGCCGTAAGTCGGCTGGGACATGGCAAAAAGAAAAAGACAAGAATTATGAAAGAATCCAAGAACCCCCTCCCCTCCATTCTGCTCCTGCCTGCTTATCCATCTTTATAAGACCATTCCCTCCAACAATTTCACAGGTGAAAAGGGGGAGAACCTTTGGAATTCCTCTGATCCTTATATCTGTTGGAAATAAATATGCGAGATTTGTAGTGTGCACTCTTTCAGTGCCATCTGTCGCAGTCATAGTCAAGATTGACATCCCAGGTGATCACTTGCATGAGAGGATATCCCACCAAATCCAGCCAGGTCTGAATTCTGAATGAAGACAAACGTGAGCAGGGTAGAAATTGCCTTTCCACCCACTTTTCTTGCAGAAGGCTGTTGAATCCTCCAGATGATTCTTCCCTTCCTAAACTGTTCTTATTTCTTTCCAGGGTCATGGATATTTATGGCACAGTGCCTTTCACCGTGTCTACGGTTCTGGGGTATTTCCAGTCCTTTTCTATGTACCAAACCTACCTCAAAGATGACCCTGAGGCAGCCAAGGCCCTTGTCCAAAACACAGAGAAAAGGTAACTAAAAGCCTAGAATAAATAAACCTACCGGAGACCCTAAAGAAAACATGCCTGTGTTCCTTTGATCAGAGATGGTACCCTGTACGTATTTTCTCCATCATGGAGAAGCAGAGAGAGGGGAGGAAATGGTGTCAAATGAACAAGTGGAACAGAGCCCCTATTCCCCTCCCAATAAGCTTCTTCTTTCCGTTGCAACCCTTGCTGGTGCAACCTAAAAATAAAAATCATGGGTCTCCTTGTAGCTTTATTCACCCTTGCCCTATAAGGACTGATTCCTGGAATTATCTCTTAAGGAGAAAAATGCAGTGTCTCTGAACATATGTAAAGTGTATCGCCCTCAACACAGAGCAACTGCAGCCTTCTGTCCCCAGTTCTCCAGATTCTCCCCCCTGCAAATATTTGATGTTAAATATTTTCTGCCGGTTTTAATAATTGAGATCTGTACCTTATTTTGCCTTCTCTGGTTGATATTAAATGTGCTGACACTCTCTGCTGATCTGGTAGTGTGATGATTTGATAATTGACATGCGCTGGTCTGTAAACCCCGCCTTGCACTTCTATTTTTCCGGTTAAATGGACTTTTTAAAGCTTATTTTTGTTCCAGTTGCACGAAAGAAACATCCGTATCAGCAAAACACAAAAACAAAATGGCAGGGGGGGAAACCTTGCAGGGACAAACATATCCTTGTTATGTTATGCCCTGGCCTGAATTAATGGCTTAAGCCGGTGTTTTCATGGGCGTTTCTTTAATGGCTTTGTTATCCATTTGTTAGAAGTTTTCACCACTGTAGGCATCAAAGGTTTCATTTACTGCCTCATTAACCCATGGATCCTGTTACTATTCAACAAAGATTGAGTCCAATAGTGCCTTTATCAATGATGGTGTGTCAGTTTACTAATTTGGCACAATTTACCTTTGCCTTTATATCTCTAACACTTATGATCAAAATCACATCAAAATCACAAGATGTCATAGTCCCATTGTATACGGCACTGCTCAGACCACACCTGGAGTACTGTGTGCAGTTCTGGAGGCGTCACTTCAAGAAGGACGTAGATAAAATTGAAAGGGTACAGAGGAGAGCGACGAAGATGATCTGGGGCCAAGGGACCAAGCCCAATGAAGATAGGTTGAGGGACTTGGGAATGTTCAACCTGGAGAAAAGGAGGTTGAGAGGTGACATGATAGCCCTCTTTAAGTATTTGAAAGGTTGTCACTTGGAGGAGGGCAGGATGCTGTTTCTGTTGGCTGCAGAGGAGAGGACACGCAGTAATGGGTTTAAACTACAAGTACAACGATATAGGCTAGATATCAGGGGAAAAAATTCACAGTCAGAGTAGTTCAGCAGTAGAATAGGCTGCCTAAGGAGGTGGTGAGCTCCCCCTCACTGGCAGTCTTCAAGCAAAGTTGTTCATTTTGTCTGAGGAAGAGTGCTTGCACTCCAAAGCTCACACCTTGAATAAATCTTTGCTGGTCTTAAAGGTGCTATTGGATTTAATTTTTGTTGCGCTACTTCAGACCAACACGGCGGCCCACTTGAATCTGTCACTACTCAAAACCATTTAGCTCGACTGATGGATCTCTTACTAGCTGTGGCACAAATAGGATTTGCTGCTGCTTCCACATTAAAAACTAATAATGTTGCAGTAGGCAATTCAGCTGTAGATTCCCCTATCCCTTTGGAAATACAGTGGTTAAAGGAAAGGGCAAGCTTGGGGTTGATAGAGATCTCGGGCCTTGTAACTTTTAACGAGACATGCCAGCTTGCAATCTGGAGATTTTGCAGTCCTAGCAATTCTTACTTACCAAACAGATGAGTTTTGGAATGAATCCTGATTTTTTTCTCACTTAACCTTCCCTTCTCCTCAGGATCCTGGAAGTGATGGGAGTTTCCTCGCTTGAGACTCCGTTGGAGATCAGGATGCGTCACGTTGCTGTTCTCGGGTGCAAGAAGTCCTGAAAGGGACTCGGATCCATGCAGGAAACCTGCAGAATGGCTGGAAATACACGAGTTTTCCCAATATCGAAAACGGCTGATTACTGTTCGGAGGGAAGGAAAATAATCAATTTATTCCAAGAGGACCAAAAAACAAGGGAGAGCCTAGGGGCTGCCAGGTGGCTTCCTTATCTGCCAAAGCCATATTGCTTTCCGGCTTTAAAGTTAAAAGTGACAGTGTGGTTGGAACAGGCTGTAGACCCCCAGAGCTCATCTGGGTCAACACTTGGTTGAGCCTATCTTACCAGGTGCTAATTAGAATACGACAGGAGAGTCCCTCCTTCCAGTATATGTTACTCTGAACTCCTTGTATCACAAACAGTCACAGTTTATCCTGTAAACAGTAGCTCACCTTTCATTTGCGCCTTAATCTCTGGTTTGATTTCTCCCATCTCCTCATCTCACTCCTGCTGTTAAATCTTCCAATTTTTCTCGGTTTTGGTAGTTGATTTCACATTATGATTATTTTTTGGGTCTAAAATCAATAAAAAAAGTTTTTAAAAATCTATAAAACAGCTCTTCTGCTGTGTGTGTGTGTGTTTTGTTCAATGGCTGTGTTGCCTTTTTTTTTGCAGACTGTCCAAAGTAGCTTTCAGCGTCAGATTGGGGGGGGGGGCAATGAGGGAGTCTATTAAAAGCACAATCATACATTCATTTTCTATAGAGCAGGGGTGGCCAAACTGTGGCTCTCCAGATGTCCATGGACTACAATTCCCATGAGCTTCTGCCAGCAGACATAGTTCCTTTAGTCTTTGGGAACTGCCCTGTATCAACACATGCCTTGATTGATTTGTTTTCTTCATTTGATACCCTGCCTTTCTCCCCAGTGGCAACCTAAAGTGACTTACGCCGTTCTGCCTTTCCAGGATGGAATCTGTAACTGGAACTGTCTACAATTTTACTTTTATGCTTTGCCATTTTATGCCAATAAAGGTACTCAGTCACCACTCCTTCACTATATCTTCTTCACAGCCCTGCAAGGTAGGTCACTCAGCAAACTTCCATCCTTAGTGGGGCCTTGAACCTGGGTCTCTTAGGTGGTTGTCCACAAGTTTAACCACTGATTTACACTGGATCTTCCTACAAAGGCCCTTGGGATGGATTGCTTGAGGCTAGCAATCCTGCCACAAAAGGTTTTCTCACTACATCATGATCCCAGGGGGAATTAAGAAAGTTTTGAGAAGACAGAATCTGGGCCTGGCTATAAGCCTATTCAAACAGAGGGGACAAAAGTGAAACTAACAGATGAAATCATAATAACAATCAACTGACAGTCAATCTCTTTCTTTAAAGTTATTTTAGTCTTTGACAGTTAATTGAAACAGTTACAGAATAATGGAGTTAAAACTGGTCTTATCTTGCTTTGTTAGATGTAACTCATTTGTACCTGCTGACCGGCTCATTTGCATTTTTGATTAGCTTGTATTTAGTTAAGAGCAACTTATCTAGACAGTAATCACCTGATTATTACAGGTGACATTTGGAAAAAGATAAGACTGGTATTTTTCTATAAATATGCACTTCCACAGTGATAACCAAATCCAATTTCCCTGAATGGAAATCTCAGAAAATGGGATGTGATTTCTGGGGATGTTTGATTGGGATTTGTTGATAATCCCTAAAAGCAGAGAGCCAAAAACTTGACACTTAGGTTGCTTTTAAATCTTACCAAAATATGATTAAGCAACACTAGGAACTTTGATAATTTTAGCATTTTTACAGTAATTGCAGGGTTAATTTTCACATGTCTATATTTCTTACTGTGTTGCACAATAAAGAGAACTATTTCTTTTTCAATGAGATCCGTTGGAATTCCAGGCCCTATCTGGAGGGTTGGCAAGCCGAGCAATAGCAGTGGAGTATGTCACAGGGCCTAATTGTCTCACTTCCAGTTCCCCCTGAAATGCAGACTGGCCTACACTGCAGTGTTGTCATCTGCCTCTCACCTGCAACAGGGAAGAGTAACTAATAACCGTAAAAGTATTCACTGGACAGTTTCGCTTTTAAAGGAGGTGATTTTATGGGATGGGAAAAATGAAATGGACACGCATGCTTCCAAAAGCTCCTGCCTTTGCTTGTAGCGTTTTCGCCCAACCAGCACTGCTTCCCAAATCAATACAAGCCAAGGTGAGAGCCTTTACTTACACCGGCCTTCCATATATTTTTATTGGGAGAGGAAGGGATCTGTTGCACCCTCTCCCTTCCGCTTCAAATCCCCAGGATCCAGAAACAAAATCAATCCATCAAGTCACCCAAAGTCTCCCAGCCTCCGCACCAAGGAATTAGCTGTCAAATTCGGTTTGGTGCATTGGCTCCCGGGGTTCTTCGCCCTTCGGGCCAATCAGGAGCGTTAAGAGGCCGCACCTGTGGACTGGAGCATCCTCTCGCGCGGTGGGAGGAAGGCAGGTGGATGGGGTAAAGACTACAATTCCCAAGAGCCTGTTCGGCAGGGCGTGCAGAAGCCACGGTTATAAGACAGACGCTGAGCCGGCTAGGTGTGATAGGTAGAAAGATTTCGGGCTCAGCCTTTGATTTTTCGCGGGGCTTTTGGGCTGAGTAGCTACGCCTGGTTGTAGCTGCGCCTGCGTGTATCTTCTGTTCCTTTTCTCTGCTGTGGCTGCTTGGAGGTTGCTGGCTTGTCTGACCCTGTTTGCTTTTTGCGAAGTGGAGGAACTGCGGTAAGGGAGACGCATCACTGCCCAGCGATGGACCTAAATCTGTTTCCTTTCCTTGTAGCTACAAGCCAATTCGGTCCTGTTGGAGAAGTTTCATTTCTCCCGTTTTCTCTGCATTAAAATGGCTCTCTTATTAATTAAAAAATTAATCTTTAGCAAAGCCGAAAGGCTGGGTGCATAGGAGAGGCTCTGCTGGGCTCTGGTTATAGGAGAACAGTGCAAACTCTCTGGAACTGTGAGTATGGAATTGCCAACAGCCTGGAGAGTCTTAAGCCCCAGGGCTCCTCTAATTGTGAAACTTGAAGAAGAAGAAAAGGAAGAATTGGTTAAGAATCTTATATGACATTTTTCTCTACCAGAAGTCTCAAAGTGGCGTACAATCCCCTTCCCTTTCCTCTCCCCACAACAGACACCCTGTGAGGTGGGTGAGGCTGAGAGAGCCCTGATATCACTGCCCTATCAGAACAGCTTTTATCAGTGCTGTGGCGAGCCCAAGGTCAGCCAGCTGCCTGCATGTGGAATTCTGCTGGGATGTAATTTAATTTGAGTTGCTGTTACTGAAATAATTTCATTGGGTCCTTTAAATGGCCTGCCGAACTTGGCTTAGGTTTTTTTTTATCAGGAATTTTTTTTTTCACAGTCAGAGTAGTTCAGCAGTGGAATAGGCTGCCTAAGGAGGTGGTGAGCTCCCCCTCACTGGCAGTCTTCAAGCAAAGGTTGGATACACACTTTTCTTGGATGCTTTAGGATGCTTTGGGCTGATCCTGCGTTGAGCAGGGGGTTGGACTAGATGGCCTGTATGGCCCCTTCCAACTCTATGATTCTATGATTTTTCATCCTCTTGTTCTTCATATGTATTGGCTTGAATTATTTTATTTACGGTGCGGGTACGCATGGGCATTTGGTAAGCTTGTTTAGACCTTCCTTAACAGAGAATCCTTTTTAAAAATGCCCTTTTCACTTTCCTTCCAGGAAAGGCAGTAACCCTTCCTCTCGAATCCTTCATCTTGCCATTCAAACTACCTCCCTCACCTTTCTGCCAGTTTGACTGAAGCCAAGACTTGACTTTTCCACTTGCAAAGGAGTGCCCAATTGCCTTGACTGAAGATGGCCGAAGAGTGCCCCCAAGTTACCCTTCAGCGGGAAGTGACTTGCTCCATCTGCCAGGACTACCTGACAGACCCGTATACGGTTGACTGTGAGCACCATTTCTGCCGCGTCTGCATTTCCCGGCACTTGGAAGACTCCGCCGCGGAGTCTACCTGTCCACTGTGCAAAGCGCGGATTCAGCTGCAGAATTTCAAACCAAACACGGCCTTGGCCAGGTTTGTTAAAATAGCCAAACAGATGAGCCGGCGCAAAGAATGGGATGCAGTCAGGAGGGCTAAACCTGTGTGCACGACACACCAGGAGCCCCTGAAATATTTC
Source organism: Paroedura picta (assembly GCF_049243985.1). NCBI lineage: Eukaryota > Metazoa > Chordata > Lepidosauria > Squamata > Gekkonidae > Paroedura > Paroedura picta. Next base: position 12,586,813 of record NC_135383.1, on the reverse strand, counting down.
TGCAAAACCGATAAAGTCCGCCTCTGTTCAGTGTGTGACAAATCAGAAGGACATGAGGGCCATGACACGGTTCCTGTGGAAGAAGCTGCCGTTGAACTGAGGGTAGGAACCTGCTCCTTGAAGTAGTGAAAGCTCTTTCCGCGTGTGGGTGCAAGAAGACTCCAAAAGCAATGGCAGTCTTATACAGGGGTCCCTAGCCTTTTTGAACCTGAGGTCACCCTTGGAATTTCAACACAAGGTGGTGGATGCAGCCACAAAATGGCCACCACAGCAGGTGAAGTCAGCCACAAAATGGCTGCCACTGTTGAACTTCGGTCTTATAGCCAAGATCCATCTGCTATGGGGTCTCAGATGTTGCCAAAGCAACATTTTTTTAAAGAATCTGCATAGCCTGTCAAATCTCCAGTGGCCAGTCAGATCTTGCTGGGCAAAAGCCCCACCTGACCTTGCCTGCTTCCTAAAAATACTTGGCAAGACCAGGAAAGGTGTTGGCAGACTCCACATTAGGGACCCCCAGTCTTGTGTCTTCATTAAGACAGACTTAAAAAATCCACAAATCTGGATACTAAGCAAAAAGTGTGTGTGGAAGAGAGATACCCAATTTTAAGAATTAGTAAACTTTCAGCCAATTTTTGTATTCTTTGCAGTTTCTAGACCACCTCTTTCCCACTGGGCTCAAGGTGGTTTGCATATTAAAATGTATAGTTTATTAATTTGGTATTAAAATTCCAAAAAGTGTACACTAGCCAACTCTCCATCCAGCAACAGAACTGGTTAATCAGCTACCTACCTTATTTTCTGCGATATTTCTCTCACCACCCCCCCCATTGCACATGGATATGAGGAGATGGAGGGAGATACCTGTCCTCAGCAGGAAAACCTATCTATACTTTTTTGATATAAGGGTTTGTTGAAGTAGGTTGTGTCATATCTCAGACCTGTCCCTGATAACATTTTCAGGAACCAACAATTTAGGCATCCACAAAATAGAAATATACAAATATACACTGCCTCATTTTCTTTCATGTATTCGCAGAAGCTACGTGCACACACTAAAAATTTTGGCAGACGTGCAGGAGACTTAAATTTAACAAATGGACGTCTTTTGTCAGCTCCATTTTTATTGAGCTTGTTATTCACAGAGAATTAATTGAATGTTTTTCTCCCTGGCCAAACACATGTGTGTTCAGGATTAGACCACTGCGGAAGACCCATTTTGGGGTCAAAATTCTAGCATTGTATGGTGCATATGTTGTGATTTCAGTAAGTAGCCCATGGATTCTGTCCATGTTTTTAACGTTATAAGTGGTGGCCGATAAATGTTAATTTAATTTATGTGTTCATATTTTGCAGGCACCTAACCTTTCAGTTCCTAACTACTGTTTGGTTAGCTTTGTTGTTTTTTTTGTAACGCTACCCCCCTTTTGGTTTTCTACCGATAGGTTTTTCACCTGCTCGGATACAGTTAAATAGGATGGGTGACCTTGCCAAATGGGGAGACCGTGGAATCTCCCCTCCCAATTATGATGAGAGCTGTGATTTTTGACAGCGACTGCTCTGATGTCAAATGAAAACTACCAAGCTTCTGACTGTGTATCAATTTCTTTAGGGGTTGGTTTTTGAGTGCCTGGATCATGTGAGGCGTCAGAGAGACAAAGTTGTCTACTATAAGAACAACACTGAGGAACAACACTATGAATTAAGGGTATGTACACAGGTAACTGGGAGGCAGCTATTGGGAAGACTGGCACACCTAGCTTCCAAGAGTGGGGTAAGGAGTCTTTCTGGAATTCCAACTGATCTGCAAGCTACAAGGATCTACTCCCTCTCCCCCTTCCTCTGGAGGAAATGGCAGCTTCATAGGGTGGACATCATGGTAGACCCTAAACTTTAGGTGAAATTCCTCCCTAAATTCCCCCCTCTTCCACAGGTCTCCCCCAAATATCTCCAGGAATTTCCTAGGTACAGGGTTGCCAACTTTAGGTTGGAGACTTCAGGAGTAGATTTGGGATGGAGAGGAACCTTGGTGGAGGATAATGCTATGGAGTCCCCCCTCCCAAGCAGCCATTTTCTCCAGAGGAACTGATCTCTTTGGCCTGAAGAGGAGCTATAATTCCAGGGGATTCCCCAGGACCCACCAGCAGACTGGTATCCCAGCCTTAATCTCTATACTTCATATCCCACTCTTCTATCCTGTTTTTTTTCCCCTTCTCAGTGTCACTTTTGGTCTTTCCCACTGCTCCATTGGCAAGTCAGGAATTTGACCTGCTTTTCCTTCTTCCTGCCTGTCCTTTTGTAGTTGAAAATGTCACAGAGGAAGGAGACGATAACGAACGCTTTCATAGCGCTGCGGGAATTAATGACCGACTCGGAACTCCGTGTGTGCAATGAGATGAGCGTCCTGGAAAAAGCGCTTGTGAGGACAATGGAGGAGAACATGAGCCGAGCATTGGATAGGCTCTCTTATTTTGACCACGTCCTTGAACAAATAGCAGCGATGTGTCAATTGCCAGAAAGTGAACTCCTGCAGGTAAAGGAGAGAGAGGGCTTGGTCTGTCATCTGGGAAGCAGTACCTTCTGCCTCAAAGCTCCTGCTTTTGAGGGAGGGAGGGAGGTCTCCCTTTCCAAGTTAGAGACATGTGCAGATACATAGAGGGGAGGTGACATGCTAAGGATCAGTCAGTCATTTTGTTACTAACGTTGACCCAGAAACTCCAGCTGGTGCGGAATCCAGCTGCTAGAGTCCTCACTGGTTCATCTTGGAGGACCCATATCCAGCCAGTGCTGAGGCAGCTGCATTGGGTACCAGTTCTGGCCCGATTCAAGTTCAAGGTTTTGTTTTTGACCTTTAGGGTCATCCGCGGGTTGGGCCTAACCTCTCTGAGGGACTGCTTATCTGCCTATGGCCCCATAGGGCGCTCTGCTCTGTGGGTACTAATTTGCTGGTGGTCTCTGGCCCCAGAGAGATACACCTGGCCTCCTTGAGCCAGGGCCTTTTCAGTCCTGCCCCCAACTTACTGGAATGAGCTCCGGGGAGATCTGAGGGCCCGGATGGATCTGTCAGCATTCCGCAGGTCTTGTAAGACAGAGTTCTTCTGCCAGGTCTGTGGCTGAAGCTGGGTTAAATGGCCCTCCCCCCTCAGGCTTGGCTGTAACATCTAGGGCACCCCTTGTTAGATGACTCGGAGAGTTAGGAGGGATTTTGGCATCTTAAGATCTTTAGGTTTAATGATGTCTTTAGGGTTGGGTTTTATGGGAGTATTTTTTATGTAACCCGCCTTGAGTCCCAGGAGGAAGGTGGGCTATAAATTTAATAAATAATAATAATAATAATAATAATAATAATAATAATAATAATAATAATAATAATAATAAAGAATTAAAAAGTGAATTTGTCATTCTGAGTATTGAATGTTGGTGCCATGCCCTACAAAATTATCTTCAGCTGCTTTTGATATAAGTTGGGGTGAGGAATCCTGTCTTTGGAGAATCCTAAACCATCTCTTATCTCGTTTCCCTTTTAGACTGCTGGAAATTGCTTGCAGAGGTAGGTTAATTCTATTGTTTTATTTGAAGACCATCATCCCGAGCTGGAAATGGAGACCTTGGAGAGCTGCGTCCTTTGTGAAAGGTCTTTGAGACTCTTGCTAGGTTGAGAAGAGTAGGTTCTTAATTATTTTAAATTTGTTAAACGTTTATCAGGTGATATGAACATCTATGGTCATGTTGACTTGCTCCCCCATCAATGGCCAATGATGAGCCTGAAGGGGGTGGGAAGGGGAGGAGTCTCGGGTGGGCGTGTCCACAGCTTTGCTTCCCAGCCATATTCTGCATGATCATGCTACTTCTGGGCTTTCTCAAAGCCTGAGGAATGTTCAGGGCTTTCTCAACAGTAAAAAAGGCTGCCTTAGCATATGAATTGCACGCAGAAGTTGCCAAGTTCAATTCCTGGCGTCTCCCCATCGCAAGAGTTGGGGAAGACTATTCTTTAAGACCTGGCATTCAAAATTGAGGCTACGGAGCTAGACAGACTGTGGGGCTGAGTCCGCATGAGCCATCTGTTGTTCGCTCTACCTCCTCTGCTCTACAGGCAGCGGAAGAGAGATCTGGATGGGATCGCTGCCTAATAAATATTGGTTTTCCTTTCAGCTGGTCAAAGGCGAATTTTGATAAACCATCGGTATACCCTGCAGCACTGAAACAGAGAATATGGGAGCTGTGTGATCTTCAAAACTTTATGGACGTTGCCGTGAGTCGAATCCGAGGTAAAGAAAGAGAACTTCTAATGCTGGAAATGGTACTACTCTGGAATCTGGAATCAGTAGCTTGGTCTTTATGGTGCCCCCTCGAGTTTTCAGGGCAATAGATGGGTAGTGGTGGTTTGCTATAGCAACCCTGGTCTTCCTTGGTGGTCTCCCACCCACGTACCCACCTGGACTGACCCTGCTTGGGTGAGTGATGTGATGTGTTCTTTTGGCATCTGCTTCATTACTGTTTTCTCCCCCTTCCTTCTGCAGATCTCTTCAACTCTGGGTTTTACCTGAACTACCAAAAAGGTAAATTTTTTGTCTAACTGCTTAATGTCCGCTGCTGGTTGGTTTTATTTTATTTATTTTTAGATTTCTATACCGCTGTTCTCCAACGGTCTTGCAGCGGTTTCCAACACCAGTAAATACAATAAAACATCCCATAAAAACAATTACAAATTAGGGATAGCCTTTTGCCGAGGGACATCGCTGCCACCACCTGAGCCCCTGCTCCGCTTGCTTTCCCGCCGGTGCCCCTGACTTCCCGCCGCCCACTGGGGGGCGCTGCCAGCAGCAGCTGCACAGTACCATGCCGAGGGGGAGCCCCAGCCACGGTGGCCACCGGAGAGCACTAGAGGTGACCCAGCGGCAGAGTGACAGGGCAGCCCCCGATGCAGCAGCCGGGGAGGAGGACAAGGAGGAGCCACAGCCCGGTACCGACTGATCAATGGACCGGTACCGGTCTCCGGACCAGGGGTTGGGGACTACTGCTCTAAAGCATTGCACAACACCAAGGTCCATCCCTGCTCTCACTCTTGGCTCCACCCCCAAAGCCTGCAGGTATTTCCCAACCCAGAGCTGGCCACCCTCCGTGCAGCTTCCGCAGAGATGATTGTTCCTCTCCTAGCAAGGACAGGTCCTGCTAACTTATCTTCTCCCCCCTCCCCTTCTTCTACAGTAAACGTGACTTTAGATCCCACAACGGCACATCCCAAACTGTGCGTGTCCGAGGATTGTAAAGTAGTGACCTGGGTTCAGCAGGACCAAGCCGTTCCCGACACGCTGCAGAGGTTCAACGTCTGCCCTTGCGTGCTGGGCTCCGAAGGGTTCGAAACCGGCAGGCTTTATTGGGAGGTTGACGTGGGGACAGAGGGCAATTGGGCCTTGGGGGTGGCCAAGGAGTCTTTTCCGTGCAAGGGGAGCATAGTCCTGGCGTCTCCGCAAGGCGTCTACGCGATTGGGAAGTGTGGGGAAGGGTACTTTGCTTTTGAGAAGGTGGGCTTCAAGTTCCCCTGGAAGCTTTTGAAGCCTATGAGAATCCGAGTCTACTTGGACTATATCGGAGGTTGTGTGGCCTTTGCCGATGCCGAAAACGGAACGAACCTCTTCGAATTCCGGGAGGAGTCGTTCTACGGAGAGATACTTTTCCCTTTCTTCTGGATACAGAAGGAGGGGCAGTTAAAAATCCATTCCTAGGTCAATGCAAGTAAAACCTACCCATTGGAAACGTAGCTTTTTAAATTTGTTTAGCCCATGACCCTTTTTGATTCTAGTTGGTTAAACAAGCTTTGCTGAGTACATCAGGGGTTTTGTTTTGTTTTGTTGTTTTAAATGCTCACCCGTAAAGCTTACTTAAATCAAGGTTGTAGCATGCTGGTATGGGCCTCTGAATAATATTGAATAAATGGAACTATAATTAGCTCAAGTTGTCTGATTTACCAGGTACACTTTTTTTTCCGGGGCGGGGTTACTATACCAGATGCGCACTGCTCCCATTTTCTCATTTCCTTCGACCAAGGTAACACAAGCTGCTCAGTCCCACATTCAGGTACGTAAGAAAAGCACAGCTTTCTCGGGCCAGTGGTCAATGGAGGCCAGCATCCTGTCATATAATTTGGGTCTATTAGTATCAAAGGTCCATAAAGGTAACTATCTTATATATGACTTAAAATATAAAATAGGTATATAAAATATAAGAATTAGGTTGTGGGTTGAAGACTTGGTTGGTATCCCTGAAAAAAAGGCTCTTTTAAGGTATATAAAATATAAGAATTAGGTTGTGGGTTGAAGACTTGGTTGGTATCCCTGAAAAAAAAAAAAAACCAATTCAGAAATAAGTTTATCTTTGTCGAAGGGGCAAGATCAGGGCTTTAGGGTGGGTGGGGTAAGGTTTCCCAGTGAAATTCTAGCAGTAGAGCGCTTGCAACCCTTGGAGAATAAGCAGGGGCATTGTCACGATGGGGGGAAAATTCCTTGGTGCAACTTCCCTGGCCCTGTTCTCACCAAGAAGAAGAGCTGGTTCTTATATGCCGCTTTCCTCCACCAGAAGGAGTCTCAAAGCCAGGGGAGGCAGGAATCAATGGCTTAACCTATCAGTGGTTTCTCAGCCTGCAACTGATACCTGATCCTTCCTGCGGCTGGTGTTGGCCACAATGGAACCCGAGTGCCTTTTGTTCTCTATTCTACGGGGAAGTTTGCAGTCGGAAAAATCTCACCCGGCCAGCGGTGGTACGGCCTTGCCAAGGATGGCTATCGTCCTCTGAGCCTCAGTCATCCTGTGCGACTGAAAGCAAGGGAAGGATGTGTGTGCAGGGAGATAGCATATCTCTAAACAACGGTGGCTGCTTTAAAAAAAGAAATGGCAAACAGCTGATGAAAGGGCCTCTGGTCAGCAGAGCCTCGTAAATCACTTTTGCCTTTTCTTCTGCACTGGCAAAGCGTGTGAGCATCACAGTTCCACCCTGTTTCTCAGACCCCATCGTCTTTTCTTTGACGGCCACCTTGGTGGAGCAGTCGACCAGGTGATTGATCGTCTGCCAAAATTACCATGATAAGGCAGATGGGTTGGCCGTGTCAGTAGAGGAGGGGGTTGTCTGGGTTCATTTCAGAAGGAAGCTTAGAGCTAAGCTAGGAGGAAACAGCCCCTTTTCTCTCCACTTTGCAATGAAAGATGAAGCTTTCTTAGCCTTTGAACGCAGCTTGGCTGAAATTCTGGAGTAGTGGAGGTAAGCAGATCCCTTCTTAAAGTTTTTTTTTTCTGCTTTAAGGAACATAAGTGGTATAGGAACAGAGGAAGTGGTCTAGCCAGGCTCGTAAACAGACTGATTCCTGTCCTTATCACACTGGCCTTTGCTATATGCAGTGTTTTCTTTCCCAGATGTTTTTAAAGGCTGCCATTTTGTTTGACGTTTGACATCTTGCAGACAGAATTCATGGGTGATGGATGGGTCTTATCAGTGTCGATCAGGCATGATCATTACATGGAGCCCTTCCTGTTCAGAGGCAGACTACCGCTAGATTTCAGATGTTGAGGAGGAGCAAAGCTATCACCATTGTACTATGCATCTAAGCTTCCCAGTTAGGAGCAAGCTGCTGGATCAAGGGGACTGTAATTCAAATTTCCTTCTGGCTAGGCAAATTCATGTGGGGAAATGTTTACTTTCTTGTACTTGTTACAAGACAAGTGTGGAGGGAACCCTACTACGGAAATAGTTAGTGTGATCCAGTGGGTATCTCTGATGGGTTGTATCCTACCTCTCCCCCCCCCCCACGTGTGTGTGTGCTTGTTTTAAAGAGGACATTACAGCTATGGAGAAGAGAAAACACAGTTGGGGAAAAATTAAAAGGCCCACAACATGGCATGAATGGGTAGCTTTATGTTCACGGAGTGTGAGGTCCTTTCGCCCTCTAGTCTTTTGCCTGTCCATTCCTAGAATGCATGCCACTTAATCACTTGAAACCAGTTTTTTGCCTGCACGCTGCAGACTCAAAGTTGGGGACATTTGGGCTGGGAGCAGCAAAAATCAAAACAAAACAACGTATGTGTGTATATAGATGTACACAATAATACAATGATACATCAATCAAAAATTCCAAGTCCTGTTCATTGCCCAATCGTTGGAAGACCAAGTAGAATAGGATTCCGGGATAACAAAGCCGTTTTCATGACTTTCTTCAGCAGCATTAACCTAATAGCAGGATGGAAGCTCTCCATGGCACCTGGCTCACAGTGGCTTGTGCCTCCCCTTTTCACTGAGTGACTGCAGGAGGTATTTTTTGAGTGTCTACTGATCCCTCCATGTGCTTCTGTTTCTGGGATTTGTCCTGGGAGCGTCCCACCCACCTGCTCCTCTTTCTTCCGCATTTCCAGCCAGGGTTGGCGTTCTACATAACCCCCAACGCACTTCACAATAAAATGAATCTCTGCACTCAGTCACACCTACCAAAGTCACATTCCTTAGCTTTAAAACAAAAATGGACCATTTGAACTACATTTGCAAGAAAAGGCTAAAGCACTGGGTTGACAAATATGGGGTCTAAGGTTGCCAGCTCAGGGTTTGGCAAACCTGAAGATTTTGGAAGTGGAGCCTGAGGATATTGGGATTTGAGGAGGGGAGGGGCTTCAGTGAGATATAGTGTCATATAAACTCCACCCCCCAAAGTGGCCATTTTCTCCAGATATCCCCTGATCCCAGGAAGTCTCCAGACATCACCTGGAAGTTGGCAACAGAAGTGTGGTTCAAGCTCTGTGCTTGCTAAATCAACACAGGTACAGTGTCTGGGACTGGCCAGGGATTCACCCTCTTTTATCGTATCCTGGTGTCTGTAGGCACCACCCCTCCCCCAGCAAAGAACTAACGGAGACCAAAAGTCTAAGATGTTTACATTTCGATGGGAGCAGAGTTCACAATTCAGATTTGAGTTTTTCTCTCAAACTTTAAATGGCAAAAGTGGAACTCAACGATTCATGAAATGTGAGAACAGCCCTCTTTTTAACAAATGCATCGCAGTTAAAAGAAAAGATCTCTGGTTATGCGGCTACCTCTTCAGCTTGTCTAGGATGAGCCAGGTTAACAAAAATCTAATATCTTCCACAGGAAGATCCCGAGCGGAAATTAATGACAGAATAAAGCCAAGAGAAGACACACAGTCCTTCTAAACATTCTGGAGATCTTACTGCAAAACTGACTTGGTCCACCAAGATACCTCAAAGCTCCATATTTTGTAGTGATTCAGGAGCGTTTCATACTGAAGAGATGGGACCCTTGGGACTTATGGCCAAAGTCCTTCAGCATACCCAAAGGATCCTGGCTCGCTGCTTAATCTTGTACACCTTCCTCTTAGGAGGTCTCCTGTGCATTGAGTTAATGTTGCAATTCCTAGTTGCAGAGTGAAGTTTGCAGTCAATTCTTTCTTTAAAAAGTGACGTTCCCTGGGGTACGTGTACTGCTGTATCATGCAATCTGCACCATTAAAATTCATTTTAGAAATGCCCCCCCTCCCAATTAACTGGGAAACCAGGGTTTTGTTGTTGTTTTTTGAAAAAGCAATGACTTTGAATTAGGCTGACACAGAATAACAGAGTTGGGCTCTCACCTGAGCAAACGCATTTATTGATCTATGGCTTACATTGGTCTCCCCTCCTCACAACAGCCCTGCGAGGTAGGTCAGGGTGACTGAGTCCAGTTGTGAACTGAGGGCGACTGTGAGTGGGTGGGCAGAAGGGGTTGTATCAGTGCTTGGCTCTTGTGCCATTTTGTAGATGGCACCACCTTGTCCAACAGCCATTTTGGCTGCCATTTTGTGGCTGCACCTGTCCATTGTTGTCCAAATCACAAAGGTGCTTGCAGGTTCAGAAAGGCTGGGGACCCCTGAACTAGGGTATTGAAATAGGGGGTTCACAAGTGCCACGAGGTAGTTTTGTTTGTTTTTTTGTGAAGGAACAAACCTTTAAATAAAACTACACACTTGTCTTAAAGGAGAAACCACTGAGCATTTTGGGACCAGTTCACAAGTAGAAGAAGAAGAAGAGTTGGTTCTTCTATGCCGCTTTTCACTACCCGAAGGAGTCTCAAAGTGGCTTACATTCACCTTCCCTTCCTCCTTCCACGACAGACACCCTGTGATATAGGTGGGGCTGAGAAAGCCCTGATATTACTGCTTTGTGAGCTTTATCAGGACAGTGACTAGCCCCAGGTCACGCAGCTGGCTGCATGTGGAGGAGCGGGGAACCAAACCCGGCTTGCCAGATTAGAAGCCGCCACTCCTAACTATTACAAGCAATGCCATGGGCCATGGTTGAACTGGTATATAGCCAATAGGATATAGTGACACCCCAAATCTTAGATTTCCACAGAAAGAGGATTATGACTCTCCCGTCTCCCCCTTCCCCACATCTTGGTCCTGCTGAGGAGACTCAAGGGTTGGATCTGAACGAAGAAGGATGGAGAAACTCATGACTTGGATGTAGGTTGGTTGTACATATGGTGGGCGGTGTAGCGATTCACACTCGATGCATCCCGTATGCTTGTGCTATCAGCGTTGCTGCAATTGTCAGAACTGAAGAAGAAAGAACAGGAAAAGTGAATGCAGAGGGCAAGATGGTTGGATGGGTCTATGCATTTGATGCTCGCTCAATAAACGAATTTATTAAAACACTGCTTTCTCTGATAGGTTATTCTCATGTAAAATTATTTTTTCAAATTCTATCGGTTATGACGTTGGCAAGCCAAGAGGATGCAAAATCCCTACTCTTTAATGGTGCTTATAACTTGATAACTGATACCAGTCCCTGGGAATACGGTGTGACTATACAACGCTATACAAGAGCCTCTTGTGGCGCAGAGTGGTAAGGCAGCCGCCTGAAAGCTTTGCCCATGAGGCTGGGAGTTCGATCCCAGCAGCCGGCTCAAGGTTGACTCAGCCTTCCATCCTTCCGAGGTCGGTAAAATGAGTACCCAGCTTGCTGCTGGGGGGTAAACGGTAATGACTGGGGAAGGCACTGGCAAACCACCCCGTATTGAGTCTGCCATGAAAACGCTGGAGGGCGTCACCCCAAGGGTCAGACATGACCCGGTCCTTGCACAGGGGATACCTTTACCTTTATACAACGCTACACCGAATAGTAGAAGCAGTTCATACCGAACACGAATTTAGAAAAAAACAGATAACTGGCATCTTTCAGATAAAAGTTGTGCTCCATCATGACTTCTTTACTGCAAAGTTTTTTCGGGGGTGTATCCACATGACATCATCTTCTACTAGGCCTCTTTTCATGTTCACTTGCTACCATCTTTTTAAAAACATCACAGTCAAAGCTTCTTTGACAGATTGGTATTTAGCACAATAATGTTGTAATAACCTGCTAGCATGACCTACTAATTCCCACTGCTCATTTTTAAAAGTAAGTCTCCCTTTTCATCGAAGAGCTGGAAGAGCAAGGTGAGGCTGGTCCTTGCCCTTTATAACTCCACAGTGAAAATGACACTTTTTAAAAACAAAGAAAGCTCAGTCGTAGAAAATTGTATCAACAAATCATTACAGTGTCAGTGAGCCATGCCACTCAGGTTTTAATAAGATGGCCCAACCTTGGTTCAGAACTCTAAGTGTTGTTCAGATTCTGGTGTATTTAGGAGGGCTCCCTTTGCTGATTACTAACAACTGCAAGCTATTTTAATTCCTGCAGACTGACCTTGGGAGATGCTCCTGCCCTCCTGAGTGGTATTTTTTTCTTTGCAGCCAAATTATTTCCCTCACAGCTTGTCATGACCTCCCATTTTTTGGGAGGGGAGGGGGGGTAACAATAAGAACACCTACTATTTGTAGAGGAGGACAGCAATAAAGGAGGCCAACAGGATCGCAAAGAGGACTGAGAGGATGGACGTGATGGCGATCATTCCCTTGCTCCTCGGCCTGGGCGATGTGTTAAGAGTGGTGTAGTCTCTCCCTGGCAAAGAGAACGATCATTATAATCAGTGCTTCTTTAATTCGTTAGAGCCTTCAACAAACTACACCTTCATCCTTTCTCTATTCCAAGGGTTCCCACCAGCCTTTTCGAATCTGCCTTTGGAGTTCTGACACATGGTGCTGGGTATAATCCCAAAATAGCTGCTGAAAGAGGTGGAAGGACACAGAGGCTGAGAGAGCCCTGATATCACTGCTCAGTCAGAACAGTTTTATCAGTGCCGTGGCGAGCCCAAGGTCACCCAGCTGGCTGCATGTGGGGGAGCGCAGAATTGAACCCGGCTCGCCAGATTAGAAGTCCACACTCCTAACTACTACACCAAACTGACCACCAAGGACATCCTACGCAGAGACAAACAATGGCAGACCACCTCTGTTCTTCTCTCGCCTTGAAAATCCTACCGAGTCACCATAGGTGAGCTGTTACTTTACGGCACTTCCCACCACCCAATAGATGCTCACAATTACCTTGAATCAGTGTGATGTCATCTGACCATCGAGACTGAAACATGGTCCCATTGGGTCTTACTGCAATAAACTGGACTCTAGGGAGAGAAGGAAGAGATGGTCAAATCAAATGTAGGGGTCCTTCTCCAAAACAAGCTGACTGGAGCCTTCCCTTTCCACGTTGCCATCGTGACAACTGGGTTGGGAAATATAGAGATTTGGGGGTGGGTTGAGCCTCTGAGGGACAAGGTTTGAGACGAGGAGGGGCTATTATGGGGACACAATACAGTTTTCTTAAGGTTTAATAGCCCCAAAGCCATACGCCTATAAAGTCACTAATTTAAAAACATTAAAAGAGAAGTTTGCTACATCAGCAACACAATGTTGACATAAACTGCTCAAAAAAGAATCTTAGTCTTACACTACCACAAAAAGAGGAATATTTCAAAATCTGTTTTCTCAGAAATGTCTCTCTTTCTGCTTCATATGTTGGACAGTAAACATGAGATAATGAACCAAGTTCTGCCTTAGAGGGTATAACACCATAGATTCAACCTTCCAAAATGGCCGTTTTCTCCAGGTTAACTGATCTCTATCATCTGGGGATATGTTGTAATAGCAAGAGATCTCCAGCCCCTTCCTGAAGTTCACGGACAAGAAGAAAGCTGACAAAACGGCTACACGTAAACAAAGAATCTTCTTTATTCAAGACGTGAAAGCCAAAACAAGAATCCAATATTAAACTCGCTTTCAAGGAGAAAATGTTTCCTCAGTGGCTTATATTTCTAAATAAACAATACCTCAGGCATACTAATTTTTGCTATATAATTTGTTGTATATAATTTTCAACTTTGGATATATTGTTTAAAGCATTTAAAACAAATGGGCAACAAACTGTGATATTGCTATAATTTGTTTACTTAGGATAAAGAAGATTCTTTGTTTGCATAGAGCTGTTTCATCATCTTTCTCTTCATCTGTGATTCTTCTCAGTTGATGGGTCCTTGTTCCTTATTACCTGGAGGTTGGCAACTAGGCTTGGCTTGGAAAAAGAGACCTGCTCAGGTAAAGTCAGCAGTAGTATGCCGGTATTTTCCTTCCTGACACAAGAGAAATGCTTCAGAGGTTTGGGAAATGGGGGTAACTTTACCTGTAGGGCCCAGGGCCCAGGAGTGGGCCATTGCAGTCAGGTTTCGAGGCATTGTCTGCACACGAGGTCTCGCTTCCAACCCGTAGAACGGTAATCTCATCTGGTGAAGCAGGGCAAGGGTAGCTACCAGCGGCCGTGTTCAGGGTCATATAATAGGAGTTATTCTTAAACATCTGGTAGGGTAGATCCTGAGGAGCTTCAGGCAGCTTAACTTCGTTAACAGCTGCAAAGAAAATGTGGAAAGCAATTCATTCGTAAGGGGGGTGGGGAGGTGTAACAAGAAGGTGACAAAACACTGAACTGACCCACAGTTATGGCTTTAAACTACATGTAGAACGGCCTGGTACAACTCTAGGATTCTATTCTATGACTTAGCCCAATGAGCCTCTTGTGGCGCAGAGTGGTAAGGCAGCAGACATGCAGTCTGAAAGCTCTGCCCATGAGGCTGGGAGTTCAATCCCAGCAGCCGGCTCAATGTTGACTCAGCCTTCCATCCTTCCGAGGTCGGTAAAATGAGTACCCAGCTTGCTGGGGGGTAAACGGTAATGACTGGGGAAGGGAATGGCAAACCTCCCCGTATTGAGTCTGCCGTGAAAACGCTAGAGGGCGTCACCCCAAGGGTCAGACATGACTCAGTGCTTGCACAGGGGATACCTTTACCTTTTATGACTTAGCCCAACCTACCGCTGCTGCGGGCCACCAACAGCCAGATTCGGTCGTCTTCTCCAACATCGCTGAAGTTGCAACGGGGTTGTTCCAGGACAAACGTGGTCGTGGTGATCTTCCCTTCCATCTCCCGGTGGGTGATGTGAGGCATATAGCCAGCCAGAGTTCCTGGGGAGTGACAGGGACAAGATCAAGCCAATTTAGTCTCTCCATCCTAAACTCTTGAGGAAGGGCCAACCTGCCCATGACTGCTGGGGATCTGTGATCAAATTCATGCAATCTCTATATTGCGGGTGTGTGTGTGGGGGGGGCAATGTGGACACAGACCATGTTTTTGGGAAGGAAGGGTTAATTCCTTTCACTTCAATCATGCTAAAAATGCCCCCCCCACCTGCTTTTACAAAGGCAGGCTCAGCACCACTGATGTGGGGTGGGAACTTTTCCAGTGCTTATTTTCCTTTGGAAACATTTTTGCCCCTCGTATTTAAATATAGCCTGTTTATCTAGACCAGCCTTTCTCAACCATTTTACCACTGAAACTCCTCCTGAAACATTCTTCAGGCTTTGAGGAACCCCAGAAGTGGCACGATCGTGCAGTTGGGGACTGTGGACACGCCCGCCTAGGCTCCTCCCCTTCCCGCCCCCTCCAGGCCCATCGTTGGCCATTTTTGGAGGGGGTGGGTCAACATGACCATATATGGTCATAAAGGTAAAGGTAAAGGTATCCCCTGTGCAAGCACCGAGTCATGTCTGACCCTTGGGGTGACGCCCTCTAGCGTTTTCATGGCAGACTCAATACGGGGTGGTTTGCCAGTGCCTTCCCCAGTCATGACCGTTTACCCCCCAGCAAGCTGGGTACTCATTTTACCGACCTCGGAAGGATGGAAGGCTGAGTCAACCTTGAGCCGGCTGCTGGGATCGAACTCCCAGCCTCATGGGCAGAGCTTTCAGATGGCTGCCTTACCACTCTGCGCCACAAGAGGCTCTATATATGGTCATACCACCTGATTAATGTTTAACAAATTAAAAAAATATATTTAAAAGTAATTAACTCCCACCCATTCAGAAAACCCTTCCAGGGACGTCAAGAAACCACAGTCTTTCATGAAACCCTGGTTAAGAAAGCATGAGTTTTTAATGCTGCTATGCTACAAATGTGGCTTATTTAAGAATGGACAAACCCTCTATGTGTACCTTGCCCCCCCCCCCCGGTTTGTATACGGTGTCAACGTGTTTGTCCATGTTTTGCTCACACTCTTTAAATTTTGGTAGCATCATTTAAATATTTCAATCATTTTGTTACATTTCAGTTTGAAAATTTCCCTGGCAAACTCCTATCAGTGCTCAGAGCCCGTCTAGTACAGAGGTTAAGAGCGGTGACCTCTAATCTGGAAAACTGGGTTTGATTTCCCCACTCCCCCAAATGAAGCCCCTAGATGCCCTTGGGTCAGTCACAGTTCTCTCAGAGCTTTCTCTGCCCCACCTATCTCACAGGGTATCTGTTGTGGGAAGATGATTGTAAGCCGCTTTGAAGCTTCTCGAGAAAAGCGGGGTACAAAACCCAGTTCTCCTTTTTCACCCGGGGAAAAGCTAATTGGAAGCTGGAACCAGCCCAACACTTGTGTCTTAGGGAATGCTTTGCTGGGATCTGGCCAGTCACAATTGGAGTAGAACAAATGTCCCCTTACTTTCCATGAAGACAGACGGTAAGAAATGATTCTTTGGAACATCGTGTTTAACTCAGGCACAGGAGCACGCTTGTGCGTCCGGAAATGACCACACAAAATGAGACAGGAGATACTTGTACCTGAGAAACCCAAAACAGATGCTTTCTGCAAGGGTTTGTCAGAGTCCAAGGGAGTAATTGGTAATGCAAAAGGGAGTGAAAACACAGGGTCCAGGCATGGAAACCTGTTGCAATCTGTGCCTGTTCCGATTCCACAAGCTCCTGTTTCTCCCAGCAAATCTGGAATGGAGGGTTGCAGCACAAAGACACAATACAGAAAAATCCAGGGACAGAATGGGCAAAATCTGCTCTTTCTTGGTTGGGGCACTTCAGGAGGCCCTGACCTGGATAACCTAGGCCAGGGGTAGTCAAACTGCGGCCCTCCAGATGGCCATGGACTACAATCCCCATGAGCCCCTGCCAGCGTTCATCTGGAAGGCCACAGTTTGACGACCCCCAATCTAGGCTAGCCAGGGAAGCTTAGGGCCAGCCCTTGGTTCATATTTGGATGGGAGACCACGAAGGAAGTCCAGGTATGCGACTCCGAGACAAGCAATGGCAATTCACCTCCAAAGGTCTCTTTGGAGCTGCAATTTGATGACAGCCCCCCCCCCCCCGCTCACTTTAGAAGCCTTTGTTTCATCTTCTGTGAAACTCTCCCAAATGCTAATACCCCCTCTGCCGCCAAAGAAGGACTTACTGTATCTGGCGTGAGCACCAACAGCCATCAGCACCAGGATCGTCACCACGAAACCCATTGCACCGGTGACCCCGGCCTCTGCCAGCCTCTCCCACAAAAAAGCCAGCGGGTAAAGGAGCTGAACGGTCTCCTCTCTCCTTGTGGTCCTGCCTCCTGGGGCCTCGCCCACACCTGCTCCTCCATTTGTCATTTACCTGCACAGTCTCAATCGCCCCCCCCCTTCCCATCTCACCTCAACTGAGAGGGCCGGCAGAAAGGCAGAAACGAGTCTGCCTGGTTTGGGAGAGGGAGGGATGGATCGTGCACAGTCAAGAGAACCATTCAGCCGTGCCAAGGTGGGATTGATGGGGTGGAATGTTCCTCACCTGGACCGGCAAGGCGTTGAGCAGTGATTCATTTCTCGAAAGGAGGAAAGCTAAGCCCTGCTGCGGAACAATACCTGCTTCTGATCCCCTGTGTGTGCGGGGCAGTGGCATGTTTATGCGGCAGAGGTGGAATTCCTCTTGACACATGCTCTAGCCCGGCCCTGTTCTGTTGTTTTATTTAGTTCCTTTTTATCCTGCTCTTCTGCTGGAATGTTCAAGTTGTTATGTGTCATTCTTTGTGTTATTCACACAACAGTCCTAAGAGGTAGGCTTGCCTTCCCTTTCCTCTTTCCTCTCCCCACAACAGACACCCTGTGAGGTAGGAGAGGCTGAGAGAGCCCTGATATTACTGAAGAAGAAGAAGAGTTGACTCTTATATGCCGCTTTTCTCTCCCTGAAGGAGTCTCAAAGCGGCTTACAGTCGCCTTGCTTTTCCTCTCCCCACAACAGACACCCTGTGAGGGAGGTGAGGCTGAGAGAGCCCTGATATTCCTGCTTGGTCAGAACAGCTTTCTCAGTGCCGTGGTGAGCCTAAGGTCACTCAGCTGATTGCATGTGGGGGAGAAGCGGGGAATCAAACCTGGCTCGCCAGGTTAGAAGTCCGTGCTCCTAACCACTACTCCAAGCAGGTCTTTTCTCCAGGGGAACTGGTCTCTGTCGTCTTTAGCTCAAAGTGAGGCGCTTGCCTATGAAAGAAGTTTTCTTGATGCAGGTCTTAATTCCGGACCTCAGTCCTGATGAAGGTGTCCTGAAAATGGTTATTACCGGAAGCCGGTTCAACCATTAACTGACTATTGATTTCCCTGCACAACTCTTTCTTGAAATAATTCAAAGAAGCAGAAAGAGGTGTTTTGGTATTAGAACCTTTATTGTGCCCCAGACAGTTTTACGCTCGCCAGGAGGTTGGCAATCCCGCTTGGTGGGCATAACGTCCTGCAGTCCATCCTTCAAAGCAGCCATTATCTCCTAGGGAAATTGATCTCTGTAGTCTAGAGCAGGGGTAGTCAAACTGCGGCCCTCCAGATGTCCATGGACTACAATTCCTATGAGCCCCTGCCAGCAAACGCTCCTGGGAATTGTAGTCCATGGACATCTGGAGGGCCGCAGTTTGACTACCCCTGCTCTAGAGATCTGTAGCAATTTCCTGGTGGTTGGCAATCCTACAGACTTCACGGCGTCTTGTGGCAGGGAATTCCGCAAGTTAATTACATAAACAAGAACACCTCTTGGTCGGGATTTCTGCCTGACGTACAGCTGTCAACACAGTCCCAAGAAACAATGCCACCAACCGCTCCCAGAGATTTAAAAAAAAAGAAGCAGAACAGCCCTCCTTCTCAAAGAACAGGCCTCACAGCCCCACCCAGCAGCAAGCGGCTTTTTGCCCTGCGGAAACCCATCCCGTTGAGAAAAGAAAACAAACACACGCCCGTCAGAAGGTCAGGAGCATGCATGAGGTGCAAGAATGCAGCTGAAGCGCCCGTGCGTTTGGTTCTGGGACCCGATGAGCTGACATGCACTGGGGGGAAGGATGCTGGAAGACTGAGTATTGCAAACATTAGCACTGCCTAAGCACGCTTGCCCAGCACCTCCTAAATTTGAGGACTGCAGGCAAGCAGGAGACAGAGAAGAGAAACACACACATACCCCGGATAAAGATCTGATAACCTGATAAACTCAGCTTGCTCTTCTAGCATTGGCTAAACACTTTCATTAGTTGTGAATTTCCTGTGTTCTGCAGGGGGTTGAGCTCGATGACCCTGGAGGTCCCTTCCAATTCTGTGATTCTACTGCGTATTTGTTGGATCTTTTTGTGATGCTGTTTACTAATTTACCCTCCCCTTATATATGCAGCCTGGTGGTTTATTGTCTGAGGAAGCGTGGGTGGCACAGGAAAGCTTGCTCCTTAAATAAAACTGTTGGTCTTAAAGGTGTCCCTGGACTCAAACTTTGTTCTGCTGCTTCAGACCAACAGGATGACCCTCCTGAATCTGTATTTATTCCCCTGAGCATCTTGGAGCAGTTTTAGCGAAGAGATACCTGCTGGTCTTTGCTTTGCTGATCAACCAGCCTTCCTTCTTGTGTTGCCATTTGGAGATGGCAAACTTACCTATCTAGAAGAAGAAGAGCTGGTTCTTATATGACTCTTTTCTCTACCCAAAGGAGTTTCAAAGTGGCTTCTAATCATCTCCCCTTTCCTCTCCCCACCCTGTAAGGAAGATGAGGCTGATATTACTGTTCGGTCAGAACAGCTTGATCAGTGTTGTGGTGAGCCCAAGGTCACCCATCTGGCTGCATGTGGGGGAGCAGGGAATCAAACCAGCTTTTCCAATTACAGTCAGGAGAAAAATGTATAAGATAGGTCTGGAGAGTAACCCAGCAGGAGGAGGTGGGTGGGCCTGGCGGTGGAGAGAAAGAGAAAGAATCGGGGAAGTCTGACGGGGAGGGGAAATAAACTAGCGTGCAGGTCAGGTTCTAAGAAGAGGTAGTGATGTCCACCGGGGCTGGAGGGCGCACAGGAGGGGTAGGGGGGATGTGGTGGGTGTCGTAGTGACTCGTCTGGAAGGGATCCTGATGCCGCTGCTCGACGGTCTCCGGGGGGCTGTTCCTCCAAAGCTTGAAACTGTTGAAAGAGAGAACTGATATTACCGTCTCCGAGGTTAACACAGCTGGTTAATTCAGGTGGACAGCCATGTTGGTCTGAAGTAGCACAGAATCCAATGGCACCTTTAAAGTCAATTCAAGGCAATAGCTAGTTAATATCTCCCCTCATCGCCTTGACTTCAATTTGGTTTCAGACCATGCCTATGGCTTTGCTAGCTGGACGTTACTCCCAAAGACTGATGGTTTCACACCTTGGCAACTGCCAGGCTTCAGGTCCAGAGGACTAGTCGCACAATATGTTATCTTGTCCTCTTTCTATAAAGGCTGGAGAGGAGACGACTGAGAGGGGATCTGACAACGATTTTAATGTATTTAAAAGGGTGCCATGTAGACGATGGAGCAGAGTTGTCCTCTCTTGCCCCGGAAGGATGGACCAGAACCAAGGGGATGGAATTAATGCAAAAGAAATTCCATCTAAACATCCGGAAGAAGTTCCTGACAGTCAGAGCGGTTCCTCAGTGGAACAGGCTTCCTCGGGAGGTGGTGGGTCCTCCATCTTTGGAAATGTTTAAGCAGAGGCTGGATTACCATCTGATGGAGAGGCTGATTCTGTGAAGGCTTAAGGGGTTGGCAGGTTACAGTGGATGAGCAATAGGTTTGAGAGTGTCCTACATAGTATAGGGGGTTGACCCGATAGCCCAGGAGGTCCCTTCCAACTCTATGATTCTAAATTTCTTACAGCACTTTTAGGGAGCCTAAATCCTTCTCTCATCAGTTGACACTGATCTATTTGTGTCTTACGAAAGTGTCACTCTTGGCTTTAGCAGCCAAGAAAAGACGAGCTAGAATGCATCTAAAGAGAACAATGCTTTTATTTTAGCATTTGATTTGGTTCTGGTGGATAGCAGAGGATAGGAACCGCGGTACTGGCTTTAAACAATGTGTAGAATGTTATTGGCTAGATGTGGCCCTTTCCGACTCTATGATTCTATGATTCTACTCTCTGCTTAGATTCTTTCAATGCTGACCTTTACATCTACATTATGCGATGTGTGTCATATTGTAATGGCCTTTGGCCACAGACCATAAACGTTATATTGAGAACATCAAGAGCCACAGAAGATGACATGGGGAACAATGTGGTGGTGCTGTTGTTCAGGGACATGGGAAAATTGGGATGCCAGCTTCCATGTGGGACCTGGGGACCCCCCGGAATTACAGCATGGGGATCGTGTGGCTTAAATGCTCCTTGCACAGCTCTAGGATTCTCACCTGCAGGGCCCTTACCATTCGTAGCAGACAGTGCTAAGGAAGCCAAGGGTGACGACCCCACAGAGGACAGAGAGGATGACCGTGATGACAATCATGTCTCCACTGCGACGTCCCGGCCAGGTGTCCACCGCTTGCCAAGTCTGAGCTGGAATGGATGACAAAGAGGAAGGGATGGCAGGTCCTGGATCCAGCTCCCAACCCGTCATCAACTTCTTGGGCAACCCTGATTATCAACAAGCCCCACAGTCTAGGTTAGGTTTTCTCAACCAAGGTTTTGTGAAACCCTGGGGTTTCCTGACTGCCCTGGAAGGGTTTCCTGAACGGGTGGGAGTTAATTGATTTTTTAATATATATTTTAAAGTCATTGAACATTTACCAGGTGACGCGACCCTATGTAGTCATGTTGACCCACCCACCCCTCCCAAGATGGCCAATGAAGGGCCTGGAGAGGGTGGGGAGGGGAGGGGCCCCAGGTGGATGTGTCCACAGTGATGCTTCCTAACCATATTCTGCATGATCGCACCACTTCTGGGGTTTCTCAAAGCCCGAAGAATGTTTCAGGGGTTTCTCAAGGGTCAAAAAGTTGAGAAAGGCCCATCTAGTTAAACGGTGATTGTAGGTCAATTGTTGTGCAAGGATGCCCAAGGGCCGACTCGGCCAGCCAAAGACAGGTCACATCCTGAACAGAACAGAACTGCTGCAATCTTAAAATGGGCAACTGGCTATGGGATACCCCTTGCAGCTCCAGACTGCTGCTGAATGGGGCTTCCTGGGTTCATGAGTAGCTCACACCACTGAGAGCAGGGGTAGTCAGCCTGTGGTCCTCCAGATGTCCATGGCCTACAATTCCCATGAGCTCCTGCCAGCTAACGCTGGCAGGAGCTCATGGGAATTGTAGTCCATGGACATCTGGAGGACCACAGGTTGACTACTCCTGACTTAGAGGGAACATACTGTATGGGTCACATTACTTCACTCAGGACGCTGTCCATGGTGCCCCGTGGCTTCCTGGTAGTCTGCCACTGAGAGGCCAAACTTATTTATTTATTATTACTAAACACATTTTTCCCGCCATGTTTCCACCCAATCATGGTCCCCAAGGTGCGTGGAATGTAACAAAACATTAAAACATTTGAACAATTAAAAAGATATTTAAAACGAATCATTCAATAAAAACACCAAAGCGAACAACACCGTCGCTACGAAGGAGGGCCAGTAACTGTTATCGGGGGCATCACAAACAAACACTCAAAAATCTTTTTCTGGGGAGGGTCCACACATCAACGTTTACAAGTCCACTTGTCTAGCAGATCACTCCAGCGCTATCTGAGTTCCAAGCACTACTTTTTTAATGTGTACTTGCACACGAAAGCTTAAACCTTGGTCTTAAAGGTAACCCTGGACTCTCGATTTGTTCTGCTGCTTCAGACCAACATGGTGACCCTCCAGAATCTAACCCCCACTCTGTTTGAGAAGCCCCTGTTTTGGTTTGCCGTACCTTTCTTCAGTGTGATCGGACCAGACCATCTTGTCTCTGCCTTGGTGCCTTTAGAGTCCATGGCGAGGAATTTCACTCTAAAAATGAAACAGAACAGATTTTTTTTTACAAAATAAGCAATTCCCTGCTAGACTGCAATGTTATCACTGGGCCCCAACCTACTCTGACAAATTTCCCGGAAGCTGATTGAACCCCAGATGTTTGGCAAACCATGTCGAGATTAAAATACACATACAAAATACATATATACGTATGCCCCTGTACACACATAGAGCAGTCTAACCAGCATATTAAAGAACTACAGGAAGAGAATAACCAAGACGTGGCAAAATTAGGCATTTGCAGGACTTCCAGGTTCCCCCTGCCCTCTGGTGAGGCGTGGGAGGTAGGTTTTCTAGATCCAGGTTGGGAAACACCTGAAGATTTGGGAATGGGGCCTGAGGAGGACAGGAACTTCAGTGGGATACAATGTCACAGAGTTCACACCTTCCCCCCTGAACATCCTTTTTTGCCAGGGGAACTGATCTCTAGACTAGGGATAATTCCAGGGGATCCTCGGGTCCCACCCAGAGGTTGGCATCCCTAGGCTTTTGCTTGGCTGCAAAGGGTCGCTGTTCTTAACTTTCTTTGGAGCACTCCAGGGGATAAGTGGTCAGGCTCAACTTTTAGGGAGGGTCCCTAAATCCTCGACCTGATAGCAGTGAAGCAGTGGCTCGCTGGCCCAAACCCCATTATTCCTCATCACATCAGGTCCGTTCGCAATTCCACAAGGATACGTGTTAAGTCATCGTGGTACAATCAAAAGTGCCACGCTAGTCTATAAATCGCCATCTGTGCAGGCAAGGAAGGTACTGGCCAATGAATGAAACGGGGCTTCCCATCTCAAGAAACAGCCATTTCCTGTAGCTCTCACTGTCTCCCTTAAAGCACAAAAAGGAACTCCCAGTATGTCATGCTCAGTCATGCTCAAATAGTATTTTCCGTATTATGCAGGTTCACGTGATAATATACAACAAACCAGACACCTGGCTTTCAGCTGCCACTGTATGTCCGGCTTTTTCCCGACACACGTGGAAATGCACTCTTGGTGTAGAGTTAGGGAAAAGCTGAGGGTGGTGGCCTCAGATAAGACATATTTTAGAAGGTGGTCTTCAGATACTTTAGAAAGACTAGTTGGAGCTACACTGAACAGATTTTTCTTTGCCACCCAGCGAATGCTGGAGGGGGGCGCTCATGGGAATTGTAGTCCATGGACATCTGGAGGGCCACAGTTTGCTTTAGATTTAGTTCTTATACAAGAGAGCATCTCACACCATCTATTGACCACTGAGGAAGACCCCTGTGGGTCGGAATGCGTTTGGTCTGTTCTGTCACGTACAGTCAGCTATGTGTTGTTTTTACTTTGTTTATTAATATATTATTGGTGCACTTTGTTGAATAAATATTTGTATTGATTTTTTAAATATTGTTTTGCAGCTCATCTTTGGGGTTCCTGACTCTTGCGGGGACAGTCTCCTGAGTGTGGGGATATGTCATTTGGGGTGGTCCAGAGATGGTTTGGCGGTCCCGCCAGGCCCCAGTGACTGCCTGATTGTTCTGGGGGCATCCCACTTTGGAGCAGCTGCCATGAGTCCTGGACTTTGGACCAGGAAACAGCATGTGTCCTCTCAAAGGGGAGAGTCCCCTGAATGTGAGGACGCATGGTTGATGGGGGCCAGGCCTTATTTTGGGGTTCTGAGCTTTCAAACTCTCCTCCATGTCTTTGGTTGACTTCACGAAGAAGTCACACACCAGGAACGAATCAGGAACCAGGAACCAAGCCCAGCCTCCTCGCAGGGAGTCTGTTCTGTTCTGCTCTTTCCATTCTGTTGCACAGACAACGATCTAGAAAATCCAGTCCAACGGATCTGCCCTTGCATCGGCATCCTGGCGGAGGGATGGCCCTGGGTGTCAGAAACTGTTTTGGCCCCGGGCTTCAAAATAGCTAGGTTTGGCGTGGCTGTTTAATATCTGAGACAGATTCAGGGCACGGTGCTATGAGAACGGCAAACAAATAAACTTCTGTGCTCAACTGGGGGCGGGGTGGACAAAGAAGCCACCGCCCCGTTTAAACTTCAAGTTTTGTCTTCAGGTCTAGCCCATGAAGAAGAAGAAGAAGAAGAAGAAGAAGAAGAAGAAGAAGAAGAAGAAGAAGAAGAAGAAGAAGAAGAAGAAGAAGAAGAAGAAGAAGAAGAAGAGTTGATTCTTAGATGCTGCTTTTCTCTACCCTAAGGAGTCTCAAAGCAGCTTACAATCCCCTTCCCTTTCCTCTCCCCACACCCTGTGAGGTAGGGGAGGCTGAGAGAAAACTGGGAAAACTGGGACTGGCCCAGTCAGTTTAATCAGCACCGTGGTGAGCCCAAGGTCACCCAGCTGGCTGCATGTGGGGGAGTGCAGAATTGAACCCGGTGATCCACACTCCTAACCACTACACCAAACTGGCTCTCTGGTTGCCCCTGTTCACACCGGAACAAAAGCAAAGTGAAATTATGGTGCTGCCCAAGCAAACTGATCAGTTAGTTCCTCTCTGCCCAAGCTCACCTGTAAGGTCCTGGGGAGGGCAGCAGTCCGTTGCAGGGCGTCAGGCCGCCGTCACTCTTGCAAGTCGATTCGTTGCCAACCCGGAGCACGCTCCCGGATTTTGCTTTGTCGCATGGGTACTGGGAGACGGTGGATTTCATTGTCATGTATGCAAGCGTGCTGCGCAAGTTTTCGTATAGTGGGATTTCCTGCGGATCTGTCGGGTTTTTGAAGCTGCTGGTCGCTGTGGAAGCAAGGAGAAAGGAGGAAGCAGGGTGTGGTGATAATGGAAGCCCAATGATATCAGTGGCTGATCTCAGTAGACTGGAGATGGGGAATTGGGGACCATGTCCTGGATTGGTACCCTGGCCCTGCAGCAGCTCTGCTGAATTTTGCTCAAGGTCTACTACGCAAGGCAGCCCATAGCATCACTAGGAAAGGAAGCAAAACAAACGGACAGCTTTTGGCACTCAGACAGATATTTGGCTAACTGAGTGAATGATCTCTAAGTACAGAGACGTTTGCCATCCTTGAGTTTGCCAGCTGACCGGGGAGTCTATAGTCTAGCTGCAGATTCATTTTCAACTGTATCTAAATATATATATATTTGCATTTCCCCCCAACCTTTCAGCAGAGGTACCTCTTGCCATCTTGGGGAAAGTTGCTTCATAAATAAAGGGTTACTAGAACAGGAACCAGAAAGTCATTTTGACTTGGTTCATCTAGAAATCCATGAAATCTTTAAATCATAGAATCATAGAATTGGAAGGGGCCATACAGGCCATCTAGTCCAACCCCCTGCTCAACGCAGGATTAGCCCTAAGCATCCTAAAGCATCCAAGAAAAGTGTGTATCCAACCTTTGCTTGAAGACTGCCAGTGAGGGGGAGCTCACCACCTCCTTAGGCAGCCTATTCCACTGCTGAACTACTCTGACTGTGAAAAACTTTTTCCTGATATCTAGCCTATATCGTTGTACTTGAAGTTTAAACCCATTACTGCGTGTCCTCTCCTCTGCAGCCAGCAGAAACAGCGTCCTGCCTAAAGGCTAGCAGTTCTTCAGTATTATCCAGTGTTCTACGTCTCTTTCTGCCCTACACTCTATAAGAGCTGAGAGAGAAAAACTGTTTTTTTATACCCCGCTTATCACTTCCCGAAGGAGTCCTGAAAGCGGCTTAAAAACACCTTTCCTCTCCCCACAATGGACACTCTATGAGATAGGCGGGGCTGAGCAAGCTCTAAGAGAACTACTCTGCCACAAGAGCCCTAAGAGAGCTGTGACTCGCCCAAGGTCACCCAGCTGGCTGCGTGTGGCGGAGTGGAGAATCAAACCTGGTTCTCCCAATTAGAGTCCACCACAACCACCGCCCCAAGCAACACAGCAGCCTCCCTAATTGGAAAAGCTGTCGAAATGGAAAGTCGGAAGAAGGGAAATCAGAATAATTTGCAAGCCCATGGGAGCTAGTGAGAACCTGAAAGTTCTGAGGTTTATCATCCATCGAACGTGACTTTAAAAAAGCCCCATCAGTCTAGAACAGGGGTAGTCAAACTGCGGCCCTCCAGATGTCCATGGACCACAATTCCCAGGAGCCCCTGCCATCAAATGCTGGCAGGGGCTCCTGGGAATTGTAGTCCATGGACATCTGGAGGGCCGCAGTTTGACTACCCCTGTTCTAGAACATTGGGTTGATGATGGTATGGACTCACCATTGGCGAAGGTAACGACCAGCCAGATTTCGTCTGTGGTGTTGACCAACGAATTGAAGATACAGTTGGGCGGAGCCAGGGCAAAGGTACTGGCGGTGATCTTCCCTTTGAACTCCTGGTCTGTGACCTGAGGTACGTACGGGATCACCTCTGAAAATACACATCGGGAGATCCCGGGGTGGGGGGAGGGGGTGGGAAAGAACCCGAATGAGTTTATTTTTATGGATTCCAAGAATTTTTATGCTGCCCCTCCAGGGAACCTGCTGGAGGCAGCTGACAAAATAGAACATAATTAAAAACACCAAATAATAATCGTTTTTTTCATTAAAACCTCCTCAGTTCTGGAGCTCTTCCACCAAGCGTTCGGTTGAGGCCAGGGAGATGATAGAACAATATCTTTCTCTGCAGTTCTCTCCCATCCTGGACTAAGAAGGGAGCTGTTTAATCGATAATTTGTTATATTTTTAATGGTTTCAATGTTAAATGATTTCACTCTTGTGGTAAACCGCCCCAAGATGGCTGAACTGAGAAGGGCAGTTATAGAAATCTAATAAATAAATAAATGAAACAACCAACCAGAGCATAAGGACACAGCAAATTAAGCAGCTTAAGGCAAACACAATTGTCCAATAAAACATCAACCCCTGAAGAATAAGAACATGCTTAAATGCCAAAAATCTTGTTCGTCTCTTAGGTGCCACTGGAATCAACTCTAGCCCTGATTGCAGACCAGCATGGCTGCTTTCGGAAATGATCTTTACATGGTGCTGTTAACTTGAGGAACTCCCTGTCACAAGATGGCCACTAGATTAGATTCTTCAAAAGGAGACGAGACCAATTCAGTCCGCTGGTGGTTGTAAGCCCTGATGGCTGAATGGAACGTCCATTTCCAGAGATTAAAAATACGGCAACAAAATAAATGGAAGTTTCTCTCAGCCATCAGGGCTCATATCCACCAGCGGACTGAATCCATCTCGTCTCCCTTTTTAGAAGCTAATCTAGTGGTCATCTTGTGGTCATAAGTTCCACAAGCTAACAGCGGTGCGTGAAGATCGTTCCAGAGACAAAAAATACGGCAACAAAAGAATTAGATCACCTATTTGAGCAAAAGTCCCCACACTGGCCAGCAGCAGCAGCAGCAGCAGGATGAAGTCCATCACAATTGGGACTGGTTCTTCTCAAGAAGTTTCTTCTAACTAAAACTAGAAGATGCTCCGAGCGGGTGGGGGAAATGCTCCCTCTGTCTTGTTTGCAGTCCTGGGATCAAGTGAGCAGATGTCTGCTAAGGGGAACGGTCTTCTCCCAACCAGCTAGCCGCCACCTTATCCCTTATGCCTTGTGTTTATGTGTGTGTGTGTGTGGGGGGGGAGATCTGCCTTCAACCCACCCAGTGCCGCTTGTAACATTCTTGACCTCTCGTGTAAGGATCTTGACCCTGATAGGAAACAGGTCTGCCTTGTTCTTCCCAAACAAACAAAGCCGAGGCAGCGGTGAGGGGCAGGACAGTGAGAGGAAAACACAAGGTTTTGTAGTCCAGACAAAACGTCGAAATGGCACATGATCCGAGAATGAAACTGACCCCTCAAGGGGTAATAGAGCAGAACATACAATGAACTGTGTGACCAAAATATGAATCTATATCTTTAAAAGCAGAAGGAAAAAAAGAGTATGCAAAAAGTCTCTTTAGTATATTATCAAATTTTTATTCTAAGAAAAATGAATCCAGGGGAAATAATCCATGGACAAGTGTGTCTTCTTTAAGCAATGCTGAAAAACCGAACAGATTTCTGCTGAGGCCTTGTTTCCAAAAATTTCTTCAGCAGCAGAGCCTATGAAGCATTGAAAACAGCTTGAGGAAAGAGCCAAGCTCGAAATGGCTGTTTTAACTTTTCTTTCTTAAACGACCCATTTGAGGCACGGCTGCCTGTTAGTACATCTGCCCTCTGAAATTTTGCTCAGAATGAAGATTTGATAGTATAATAAAGAGACTTTTTTTACTTCACCTTTCGTCATTGTGCTTTTAGCGATACTGATTCATATTCTGGCCACATGGGCCCTAGTTTCTTTTGCTCTATTATATTGTTTTCGTGTTCTCCTGTAGCGCTTCCATTCCCCCAAGGGGCGAAAGCAGAAGACCCATGGAACAAGGCGCTTTGCTTTTGGAATACTGGATTGGATACCACATCTCAAAAAAGGTAAGGGGAGAGCAAAGGACGAGGCAGAAAACAGCCCCTGGAAGAGAGTGGTCAGTTTCTCCCTAGCCACCGGCAGGGGGTAGGGGGTAGAGGGTACAGCGGCCAGATCCAGGTTGGGAAAATTCTGGAGATGCAGGGATGAAACCTGAGGAGAACCTTTGTGGGTTATAATATCCCAGAGTCCACCCTCCAAAGGACCCACCTTCTCCAAGGGTCTCTGTAGCATGAGGTTTTCCTGGAGATCTCCATGTCCTGCCTGGAGGTTGGCATCCCTAACCCAGAATGATCACGGGTGGGGGAGGGAGCTCCTGCTCTGGAAGGCCAGACTCAAGTCTTGGAGGCTTTTCAGGGGGTGGCATGGCAAGGTCATGCACAGGGTAGAGAAAACGGATGGCCTTTCCTCCCATTTCCCCCAGGACTAGAACACGGGGTCACCCTATGAAAGTGGCAGCCAATTGACACTAGCCAAACATTGGGTAGAAGAGCCAAAAGTGAGAACCACAGAAGAATCTCTCCACCATGGAGCGACCTCACCTTCTCCTCTTGCTGTTCCGTTCCGCACGGGTCCGTGGAGAGGCAGAAGGATCGGCAAGCTTGCTCTTCAGACAGCAGGCTGTGCCTCAAGCCAAAAACACAAACCACACACACACAGATCCCAAACCAGTGTATTCTGTTGAGACTTGCTCCATGATCTACCTGAGGGTCAGAACCACGGACCAAAGGCAGGGGGACATAAGCGCTGGAAGAGGAAATTTATTTTTGAAGCTTAAATGCGTGTAATGTGGAATACCTATTGCTATTTTTGGGTAGCCTTTAGGGAAAATCTTGAAACATGCATGAATGTGCTTTTGATGACCGTCCTTTTGCATTTGGCAAAAGGCGTTTGAGCCCAAACAGGGTTAGATGCATGTAACCGGTGTGGTGTATGTGTGTGTGTGGAGGGGCACACCTGATGCAGCATCGGCCAGCAGAAACTGGTGTTTGCAAGAGAAGCCGAGGCATCTGAGAAATGCCGGTAGACCTGTCCAGGTCGGAGAATGATGGCGTCGTCTGTCAAATGTCTTTACTTGCCATGCAAGTACGGGTGGAAGGCAGACTATGCAGTCAGCCTGGTTCTGCAACACAGGGTGGAAATCTCGGGGAGCCCGTAATCCAAGAAATCTGAGCCCTAAACAGGCAATGCCCAAATCATGCATTGAGTAATAGTCACTGTGACCTCCCATGTATTCTATAGCAGAACTACACAGATCTCCCAAAGGGGGAAAGGACAAGGAAGCAGAAGGGGAACAAAAGGTCTCTGTCCAGGGTACTGTCAGAGTGATGTAGTGGCTAAGAGTGGCAGCTTCTAATCTGGCGAGCCAGGTTTGATTTCTCGCTCCTCCACGTGCAGCCAGCTGGGTGACCTTGGGCTAGTCACAGTCCTGTTAGAGCTGATCTCACAGAGCAGTTCTGTCAAAGCTCGCTCAGCCTCCCCTACCTCACAGGGTGTCTGTTGTGGGGAGAGGAAAAGTTGGTTGTTGAGACTTCTTAGGGCAGTGAAAAACAGGGTATAAAAACCCACTCTTCTTTTTCGTGTAGCCAATGCCCACTAGCCTGATCTTCTCAGATCTCAGAAGCTAAGCTAGTAGGTGGGTGGGAGACCTCCAAGGAATACCGCCAGCGAGCATCCACCTGGGCAGCGATTTCTGCCACGTCTTTGCCCAGGGTGTCATTTCACCCTACGATCAGAGATACCACAGCAATTACCAATACCCAGAGGCTGCCCACCGAATCTCTGTATGAGTTTGTGCTCTGAACTTAGATTCTTCCAATGAACCTTTACCAGGGAGTGGGATGGGCTAGTACTAGGATGTCAAGCCTGACGGAATGATGCAGGTACCCCCGTGCAAAGTACGTCAGATTTACGTACCACAGAGAACACTACGTCTACTCACTATTTACTCCGTTCAACAAGCTTCCAGTGGGTGGGTAATGATTCTGTTGCCTGACTGCGGGAGTTGTTCTTCATACCCCGCTTTTCTCTACCTTAAGGAATCTCAAAGCAGCTTCCAGTCACCTTCCCTTCCTCTCCCCAAAACAGGCACCTTGTGAGATAAGTAAGGGGCTGCGAGCTCGAAGAGAACTGGGATTGGCCAACGGTCACCCAGGAGGCTTCATGTGGCAGAGGAGGGGAGAATCCAATCCGGTTCTCCAGATTCGAGGATGTGACTCTTAAGTACACCATGCACAAGAGTAGGTTTTTATGCCGTTATATTCTCTTCCCAAAAGACCCTCAAAAGCAGCTTACAGATACCCTGTGCAGTAGGTAAGGCTGGGAGCAACCAGAGAGAACTGTGGTCAGCCTAAAATTCTCCCAAAGGCTTCATGTGGAGGAGCAGGGGGGGAATCGAACTCGGTTCTCCAGATCATAATCCACTGCTCTTTAACCACTGTGCCACGCTGGCTCTATTAAGGGCACAGACGATCGGAGGAAAACAGGCCTGACCGTCCCTGCAAAACACCCGTTTGTTTTGCCTTCGCAATGTTCTTTTCTGTCATGTCCTTGAGAAAGATAAGGTGTGAATTCATGGCTGCCTGCCCAGCTCCCAAACTGAAAATATGAAGAACAAACAGAACCCAGGGCAGCCGCAATTAGTTCTGTGGGAAATTCCTCCTAAACTCCGAGAATTTGTACCACGCCTTCAGGGAGAACAAATCCAGCGGGTGCCAGAGAGCTGTGTGAGTTGGGCCTGTATCAGGCGGCCACTCCCCAAATACCCCCCCCAAGCCTCTCAAAGGACACAGGTGATGATGCATGGCAAAGGAATTTCGTTCGGAGAAGAGTTGGTTTTTACGCCCCGCTTTGCACGACCCTGTGCTTTCTCAACCAGGGGTTCGTGACACCCTGGGGTTTCTTGACGGCTTCCCTGAATGGGTGGGAGTTAATTAATTTGTATATATTTTTAAGTGCATCAAAGATTTAGCAGGGGATATGACTGTATATGGTCATGTCGACCTGCCTCCCCCCCACATCCCAAAATGGCCAGTGATGGGCCTGGAGGGGTGGGAAGGGGAGGGGCCCCAGGTGGGCGTGTCCACAGCTCTCCTTCCCAACCATATTCTGCATGATTGTGCCACTTCTGGGGTTTCTCGAAGTCTGGAAAATGTTCCTGGGGTTTCTCAATGGTAAAAAAGCTGAGAAAGGCAGTGCTACCCAAAGAAGGCTCAAAGCAGCTTAACCATCACCTTCCCTTCTCTCCCCACCACAGACAACCTGTGAGGGAGGTGGGGCTGAGAAAGCTCTGAGAGCAACTGGGATTAGCCCAAGGTCACTCAGCTGGATGCATGTGGAGGAGCGGGGAACCAAACTGGGCTCACCAGATTAGAAGCCGCTGCTCTTAACCACACCACGCTGGATCTCCTGGTCCCTCCTGGCTGTTTTGCTCTAGGTGATCCACAGCTTGTACGTAACAGTTGTTCACCCTGCACTGGGAATTCTGCTCATGACTGCAGATCAAGTCTCTAGTTCCTGTTCCACATGGTGAGGTTGGGAGATATGTAGGGCAGGGCTTGGTGTGTGTGTGTGTCCCCTCATTGTGGAACTTCACTCCTTGGGAAGTCCTTTATGGCCCCGTGTATTTGGCCTTCTGGAAACCTGTCAACACCACTTGGAAAAGCTTTAGGAACTATTACCCTTTTTGCATAATGGTACCTTAAATCCAGGGGTAGTCAACCTGTGGTCCTCCAGATCTTCGTGGACTACAATTCCCACGAGCCCCTGCCAGCATTTGCTGTATTTACTGGCAGGGGCTCATGGGAACTGTAGTCCATGAACATCGGGAGGACCACAGGTTGACTACCCCTGCCTTAATCCACACTGACGGTTTTATGCCTCTTTGCCAAATCTCTTATCAACTGTTGTTCTTGTTGCGGTTCTAATAAATGCCTGTGTTTTGTCTTGTTGATGACTCAGTTGTCGTGCGCTGGTGGTGAAAAGGGCTGGCAAGTCACCGCTGGTTTATGGTGACTCCGTGAGGTTTTCAAGGCAGGAGATGTCCCAAGGTGGCTTGCTGTTGCCATCCTCTGCGTCATGATCTTGGTATTCCTTGGGGGTCTCCCATCCAAATACTCATCCAGGTCGACCCTGCAGGGTAGCACGGGCTACCCAAGTCAGAGCAATCCCACATCGCAATCCTAAGTTTTTGCTTTATGTTATCAACCCCCCTGAGTAGAAAAGGTGGGCTACCCTCTCTCCAACAGCGTGACGAGTTTAGAAACGCCCCCCCCCCCTTTCGATGCATTTGCAATAAATCATTAAATGTTTCACGCCTGGGAGTTCTCATGCGACATTCTGTCTGCTCCCCACTCCTCCAATATGGTCACATGGCCAGGTTTGCTCGCCGGATAAAACTGGTGTTTCCTTCTTTTCCAAAAAGAATTAAAGTGGGTGCCCTCAGCGACGCTGTGCCAATTTTATCAACGTTTTGGACTCATGTCAAGAAGGGAGATAAATTAGGCGGGGTGAGGCAGGAATGAGTCTAGGAAGAAATCCCCAATCTAGCCGCTCCCTGATGCATTCCCCATAGCGGGGAGCCGTGGGGTGGGATGCAAGCCCCTTTGAACGGCCCCACAAGAGAGCAACATGCCCCCCTCCCCCTGTCCACGAAGACTCACTTCTGGAAATGGTGTACGGCATCAGACGACAACTCTTTGCTCCTCCTTCAACCAAAATGAACCTTTTTATTAAGTCCATGAACACGGGGGGGCGGGTTGAAATCCTTTTTTCCCCTCCCGGAAGAGGATAGCTACCCTCAAAGTGCAGCAGCGGTGCCTGGGTTGCTGAAGATGGGGGAGGAAGAGGACAAAGACAGAAAACCTGCCCTCCTTCCATTCCCACCCCTGACCACCTGGGAACCACAGCAGCCCTATGGTGGAAGAACAGGAGCGAAGCTGCCGGGTCTTTTTCTGCCGCCCTCCAATAGGAGGAAGGACGCTCGACCACGAATACATTCGTGGCGGGTCAGAATCAGGAGCCCTTAAAAAGATAGGAGGGGGGAAAAAAAGATTTCTCTAGATGTACGTCTACGTATATATTGACCTCCTTCTCCGCAACCGGGTTGGGCGACCCCAGAGGCCGTGTTATTGCTCAGAAAGGGGCAAGCAAAGTTAAGGCAACAGGGGTGACGGCCGGGTCCCTTGGACGAGCATCCTCGGTCCGGCAGAGTGCAGGCTTCGGCGTCCGTCGCTGGCCGCTTCCAAGACCGGGGCTGGGCCCACGTTCAGGACCTCAAACAGACCTCCGTGACGCCCTGAGCCGCAAGCTCGGCCAGCACGTTGTCCAGGTAGTTGGGGTCTGGGTAGCCGTGGCCCGAGGCGTTGGAGTTCATCTCCGTCTTGTGGTGGATCTCGTTCCACACCACGGTGTTGCTCTCCCCCGTCGTGCTGGACGTCCCGATGGTGAAGATCAAGCGCCTCTTCCAAGCCACTCGAAGGAGATCCAGCACCTGGGAGGGAGACAATTCCAGGTGAGAAGACCTTTCCACATGTGGGAGAGATGCAGTGCGGTGGGGCTCATGGGGTCACAGGGGGATCAAGACATACAAAGGGGGACAATAACAAGGCCTATCAGTTGCTGCTGATCACGGTGGCTAAGAGGCAGCCTGCCTTGGCGTGCCAGTGGCGTTAATCTGGACGGCTGAATAGCAACTGATAAGGAAGCTCCAGACAACACGTCCTCCTGGACTGAATCAAGAGCTAGGTTTCCTCTCCTATTACGAAGGTTAATTTCTCCAGTGCCTACTATCCCCCTCTGCATATCCCGCCTAATGCCTGCTATTATCATTCACCGGATACTGTCATTCGACATCTGAGATCATTCTGCTCTCCAGTTATAAGGACAGGTGGACCTGAGTTCGAACTAAATCTGAAGAAGTGAGCAGTGACTCACAAAAGCTCATCCCGGGTCACAAAGTTTGTTAGTCTTTAAGAAGAGGAAGAGCTGTTTTTTTTGTACCCCACTTTTGACTACCCAAAGGAGTCTCAAAGTGGCGTACAACTGCCTTCCTTTCCTCTCCCCACCACAAACACCTCTCCCTTCTACATTGAATTTCCTCACCCACGTTGAAAGGTCTGACTGCCACAGAGAGACCCAGCCCATGGGATTCAGCGCTTGCCTACCTTTCTCCCCTTTGCGTTGTCGGGCAGGTAGCAGTAACGTGGGAAGCCCCTTGCAGTGTACGGCATCCCCGGGTTAGGGTGCTCCGGTCCCTGAAACAAGGAGAGGCAGAGAGTTTTGGATCGACTTGCTTGAAAACACTGCGCTTTGAAGAGAGATCGAGACCATGCAAAGGAAAGCTGATCTAAGGCGAACGTGAACTCTTCCTCAACTCTGCCTGCTTGGAGCCTAACCCACAGCCTAAGTCAGCACTTCTGGAAAACGTTTGGCTTCAGCTTTGGAGAGTATCCAAGGTTAAAAAGTTTACTTGATGGGTCACGATTCTAGATCCTCTTTCAACAGGGATTAAAAAACACAAATGACGGTAAAACCGCATTGTTGCAAAATGTCAGCAGGGGCCTCGTGGGATAAGAATGTTTTTACACGCAGCTCCTTAGCCAGCCTCCTTCCCCACCCCTTTTCTGCTAGACACTAAGCCTATGAAATGGGAATGAGTGCAAGCCCGTCCCCTGTTTACGCTCACTCGACCCCCCTTCTCCACCTCCGCGGTCAAATTTTAGATTGGACGCAATTAGGGGCATGGATGTATCCCTCCTTTATCCTCCTGTAAAGTGCGGTGCATTCTAATAGGCTGGCCTCCATCACATGAGTACAACTGAAAAGGTTTGCTTGTTCCCGCTGGAGGACAGCCACAGCGCCGGAGCAGAGCTTCACAGTCCAATATGGATGGGAGGGTGCCAGCAGCGGTGGGTTGTCTGGGAATCAGACTCTTTGAACTGGGCCCAGAAGCCAGGTGGCAACCAACGAGGATGGGTTTATTGCTGCACAGAGCACTCCATATTTAACTCTTTCCATTGCTAGTAAAATACTCGTGCAGTCCTTTTGTATGCTGGCTCATTGGCCTTTAAGTGCACTCATGAAGGCCCGCATACCCCTGTGCATGGAGACACACTTCACCCCACATGGGGATGCTGAGATTAGAGCTTTCCTAACTAATACCAGGCAGCTTCTGGGCTTTGTACCGTTGTGGCCCACAGGATGGGGTAATTTCCTTTGTACCTGAATGCCTTTGCTGATGGAGTATGCGATCTGTATGGAACCGCAGTCCTCATGGCCCGGGAGGGAGTCCGGGAGTTTGGAGACATCCATCCTCCCGTTGGGCTGGGTCCCCGTCTTCTCCCCGTAGATGGCCTTACAGGATGGGCACTGAAGGCTGCCGTCCTGCAGGAGGAGAGCAGACATAAAGTCAAGACTTCCTTTAGGTAAAGCATCCGGAATGTCCATCTTTGGTCCCCAGGATGGACATCAGGGTGGGGGAATGGCTGGAGTGACAGAAGAGGGTCTGGGAGCCCCAGATTTCTCTCTCCATGCTGGTACAGAAGCTTTCTGGGTGGCTTTACCAAGCCTCATACACACAACACCTACAACCACACCCTCCATCCAATCTCCTTGAAAGAACTTCCAACCAAGAAGACTCCACCACCTTTCAAGGCAGCCCGTTCCATTGATGAGCAGCCCTCCCCGTCCAAAAATATGTCCTAATATTAAGTAGAACTTCTTTCCCCTAAATTGAACCCCTTGCTCCTCGTCTGTGTCTCTAAGGCTGCAGAAAACAAGCTGGCTCCCTCTCCCATCACCCCTCGCCCTCCTCTTCTCCAAGGGCGACGAACCAGAGCCGTGCCATACCTTGTTCCCGCTGGTGTACATGGCTAGCAGGCAGAGCAGGTGGAAGGCATGGCTGCATCTGGCGAGTCTCCCCACACTCTCGGGCTTGATTGCCTTGCATTCACCCACGTCGCTGTAGCCCGAAGGCATGGCCAGTTTCTCCATGCAGATGATGCAGTCCTGGCGGGTGGGGACAGAAAGCAGAAGGAGAGATCTTGAGCTCTCACACCTGTGGGTATGAGAGCTCCAAGAGAGGTCCTTGCTACACGTTGCCTTTTACCTTATTAATATGGTAGCCTTTTCAACCTTTTGATCAGGGAGGAACCCCCCAATTACTTTTCAGG
Organism: Paroedura picta; assembly: GCF_049243985.1. Taxonomy (NCBI): domain Eukaryota; kingdom Metazoa; phylum Chordata; class Lepidosauria; order Squamata; family Gekkonidae; genus Paroedura; species Paroedura picta. Next base: position 12,549,775 of record NC_135383.1, on the reverse strand, counting down.
CTTCAAGCAACCCAGGAAGTGGTGCCGTGCCCTTCAGTGTAAGAGAGGTCTGTACTCCAGACCGGGGGAGACCTGGGAGTTTTGCCTTCCCTTACCTCATCAGCAGGGGGCGCCTTCACCTCTTCCAAGTACCTTTTCACCACCTCTTCAGGGCTGCTGGAGACGCCTGAACAGAAAAGGAGAGAGGGAAGGAGCGTCAGAGGAGGATGAGGCGTGGCCGGAGCGAGAGGGCGGAGGAAGCGGCAGCCGGAGAAGGCAGGGCAGGCACGAGGACGGATTAGAAGCTGCAAGGAAGTTAAAACCCAGCAAGACTGTTTCCGGTCAGCACAGAGCTAAACTCAGCTGTTAGCGCGCTTCGTGCAGAAGGAAGGCGGAGCGTCGCAAGGCGGTTAGTTGCGCCTCTGGCTAGAAGAAGAGAGAAAGGTCAGGCCGGAAATGGTGAGAAAGGAGGCTAAGGGATGGAGCTTCAGAATAGAAGCCAGGCCGAAGAGGGGCGACGGGGAACCTCTCCTCCAAACAGAGCCTGAAGGGGTTTGTGGTTAACCTCTGGACTGCATTACTTCTGAAGACCGGGGGGGGGGGGGAGATATCCCATTTTGCAATGCCTCTTCCATGTACAATGTTCCCTCTGATCCCCCCCATGCACTGAACAGGACAGTTCACGTCCTGTGCAGAACAGAACGGCTGCCGTCTTAAAATGGGCCACGGGCAGTTGGAGACCCTGTGTGCCTCCAGAGGGTGAAAACTAGATCTGTGCAAGAAAAAAAAAGAATCAGCACATTTCAGGTTGAATAGATCCTGACCAGAATTGGGGTATCGTGAATCACCTGAATCCCAGTCCCTGAGTCAAACTAGAGGTGCAGGGCTGCCTAAAAACAACTAACAGACAATCCTGAGCCAGCACTGATGTTTTCCCAAATTTCGCCAAGCTGAATGCACACCCCTAGTGCAACATCCAGGGGGAGTACAAGCCAGGCACGCCCACAAGAAGTGAGAGCAGAAATGTGGAAGGAAGGTGACGCACTGCTTCCCCCCTGTGGCTGGAATAATATAGTTCCCTTGCAAGGTGTGCGTTTGGGTGGAGGGGGGTTTTGAACATACCAACACGGGCCATGTGCTGAGTAATTCAGAACAGAAAGAAAACGGAGGGGAACTTGCACAGAAAGGGAATTCCAAGGGACCTACTGGTTCCCCATTCCCACCTGCCTATGAATTACACATTTTTTCAATCAATATATTGGGGGGAGGTGTTCTTCCTCTCCACTTATTCCCCCCCCCTGCAAATCTGGAGGCTCCCTTGGGGCTAGCAGAACTCTGCCTTGTAGCTGGCCTTGGGATTGGCCCTTGCTGGCCACCGTAAGAACGTTAAAGACTCAGCTAGGTTTGCCAGCTCTGAGTTGGGAAATATTTGGAGTGAGTGGATGCTGGGAAGGGTGGGACTTTGAAAGGGGCCTCAGCAGGGTATAATACCCCAGAGCCCACCCTCCAAGTGATCAGTTAGAATTGCGAGAGGTCTCCAGAGGCAACCTGGAGGTTGGCAACAATAGACAGGAACCTTCCTTCCTTCCTTCCTTCCCTTGAGCCAGCCTGCCACAAGTCAAATTCCAAAAGGAGCTACAGACCAGATCCTAAAAGTGAAGACTAAAGCCCTTCTAACACAGCCCCAAAGACCTGGGAATGCACAGCCAAGCACTTTAGGGCTGCCTGCTTTCTGGAGGAGGTGCTGTGCAAGAACCCTACATGTTTTGGATGGTTAATGATGGGACAGAGAAGGGGGGAGAGGAGAGGAGATATTCTTGTGCTCGAGGGGTCTGGAAAACCCATTTACCTTCTTCTCTCTCCAGCTGGCTGTTCCCTTCTCTAGCTCCTGTGCTAGTACTGGGTCCTTCGGAATCCCCACGGCGTCTCTTACCCTGCCTCCTGGAACTGCCCCCTGAAGCCTTCCCGGTAGCATGCCTGCCTTTCATCAAGAAGGGCTCCCTCTCTGAGAAGGGCTGCTTCCCTCCAGGAGAGGGCTTCTTCTACCCACCTGCCCCCGGAAACCACTCCCCCACTTACACCAGGGAGTAGAAAGAGGAGGCGGGGACCGTTAGCACCTACCGAATTCTGCAGGTGGAAATGCAGAAGGAACAGAAAGGGGGGAGGGGAGGAGAGCTAGGACTGGCAGGTCCTGTCCCCCCTTCCCACACCCGGCCACCAGTGGGGGATCTAGGGGGAGGAAGGTTGACAGATCCAGGTCGGGAGATCCCTGGAGATTTTAAGATGCAGCTTGGTGGAGGACAAGGGAGCTCAGTGGGGTCTGATACTGCGGAATCTACCCTCCCAAGCAGGGGTGGTCCAACTGGGGTACTCCGGATGCTCATGTACTATGATACCCATGAGGCCCTGCCAGCATGATGCTGGCCAGGGGCTCATGGGAATTGTAGTCCACGGTCATCTGGAGAGCCACAGTTCAGCCACCCCTGTTCCAGTCTGTTCCCCAACACGGCTCCAGCTGAAACGCCCCCATTCTTTGATGCAAGTCGCCTGTTCCATGCTCTGATAGACAGCAGGTGCTAGTCACCCCACACAATAGCAGATAATTGGTCAAGGTCATCCCTCTAGGCCTGCTAATGAGGCTCAGCTGGGGATCTGGTAGGGGAGGGAGGAATACGTTTTGGCCCGGCCGAAACCTAGCGATTGGCTGAGGCCAGGAGGCCCTGGCCCACCGTTTCCTATAAATAAAGAAGTGTAATGCCCCTTTTCTTGCTTTTACCCCTTCCTCCTTCCCTCACCAAGAAGATCTCTGTGTTACGCTCAAAGGACTCTCGGCTTCCAGAACCAACGGTGCTGCATTAGGATTGCAGTCAGAGGTAGCCAGTTAGCTTTCTGGTTTTTCTGTGCATTTTTTCCTGAACTATAGGCTTTGTTTTTGAATTGTTGAATTGTTCTTGAATTGATTCAACAAAGCCTTCCTGTCTTTTATTGAATGTGAGCGACGCGGAGAGTTTCTGAAGCCAAACCCCGTGGAGCTTGACCCAGGTGGGGTCAGCCTTGGCAAGAACACAGATATTGTGATTTCTGGTTCTTACCTTATCATTCAGGGATCCCCAAAACAGCACCCGTGGGTGTCATGGCACCCACCAAGTTTAAGGAAGTGAGTGGGGGCTAGGTAGGTGTTTCCCTGAGCAAGGCTTCTGATTCGCTGGGCAGGTTTTTAAAAAAAATCTTGCTCTGGCATCTGATGCAACAAAAAAATGCGCTGTGTTACGGAAGTTAATTTGTGGCCACCGTTTGGGGGGGGCTCCGCCTCCTGCAATGGCCACTTGGTTATGGTGCCCACCCTAAATTCCAAACGTGCCTGCAGGCTCAAAAATGGCGGATGGTCCCCTCCTCGAGCTGATCTGGGCTATCCCACTCTTCCCCTCCCCATAACAAAAAAAACCCCTCTAGTTAATAAAATGGAACCTTTCATTTACAGCCTTTCATTCATCAGGGCAAAACCCTTGAACAGACAGGAAGAAAAAGCCGCTGGCATGTACCTCGAAGGGCATGCTTGCGGCCTCTTCCGAGGATCGAGCGTTAATAGTTCCCCGACGCTGAGTTTGCCCAGCCGAGATTGAGCAGTCACTCTCGGGACACAGAACAGGGAGCTGCCCAAAAAGGGAAGCACGTGTTTGGAAGCATGACCCAGCAATTAATTACTAACAAAAAGCCAATCCCGTTGCTCGCTGTACATAATCTTATGAAAGAGAGCGCAGCCCCGCTAATTTAATACCACGAAGGTCAGCGGGAGGCGGCGGAGAGCAATCTGGAACGGAGCCAAGCTCCCCCTTCCAATTAGGGACGTGGTCAGCAGGACCGGCCTCTTGAAGTGTTCCCCTTTTGGTGAAGGGGCAATTATAGTCGCTCTCCCTCGCATGAACGTGGATGTGTTTGTGCAGGTTGTTTTGGCTCAGTGTTTACCTGAGAGTACGTTCCTTGTAACTGAACTGTGGAACAAGTTTATGCCTGGATAAGGAGACTTTGCCAAGGCTAGAAGAGAAGAGCTGGGTTTTGCATCCCGCTTTTGACTACCCAAGGGAGTCTCAAAGTGGCTTACGATCGCCTTCCCTTCCTCTCCCTGCAGCATACTTCCCGGGAGATTGGAGGGGCTGAGAGAGCTCTGAGAGAACTGCTCTAAGAGGACTGGGGCAGGCCCAAGGTCACCCAGCTGGCTGCATGTGGAGGAATCAAACACAGCTCCCTAGATGAGAAGCTGACCCTCTTAACCATGATACCAAGAGCTAAAGAGATGCCATTCTCTGAGTTGTCTTTACCTTCCTCCAGGGGAGGAAATCTCCCCTGGCTATCGGCTTCTGTTGCAGAGACTGCAGCCTGTCCTTACAGCATGCTAGAGAGGAGGCAGGTTCTCATCGGGCTGCTAAAAAGGGAACAGCAGCAACACAGAGGTGTGGATTTTCCAGGACTTTCTGCAGCAGGAGGAGGCTGTTCGGGTTCAGGGGTGGGGGACATCCCGAGCCGTCCGATCGAACCATTCCCAGAGAGGCCAGATGTTAAACGTAAAGGGAAGGAAGGAAAGTGGGATGCAGAAAGGAAGAGGAGGAGGGTGGCGGAGGAAGGAGGGTCCCCCCACCCCACCCGGTGGCATCCGAGCAAATGAGCTACCTTTGGTGTGCATTTTCCTCCCTTCCTTAACTGAGTTGCGTTTTTTAGAGGCTCTATGAGAGCTGGCGGGCTGAGATGCCGGGGTGAGGTGCACAGGAAGTCCGGGGACTGACATCAGAAAGGCCATCATGCCTACAGGGGACATGAGATAGTCATGCTCGGGGTTGGGACGGGACGGGATGGGAGGGAGAGGAAGAAATTTGCATCATAACACTCCTGCAAGAAAAATAAAACCATCCGCCCTGGGCGCCAAAAAAAGAATCTGATTAGAGGCACACACTGGGGTCGGGGGAAAGAGAAAGCAGGCCACAAATGGGAGTAGCATGGAAGAGAGACAGGGAGTGCTAAAGAGCTTCTTTTACCCCAGAAGGCTGGACTTGAGGAGGCATGAATGATCAAAACAAATGCTTCATTTTCAGTCTCTCTCTCTCTGAATCATGGTCCAATTAACTTATCTGCCTAAAATCCCAAACCCATGGCACAGAAGGGGACCCTGCACCTTCTGCAGAGATTCTCAGGTATGTTCTGGTAAGAACACAGCTTGTGCTATGTTTGCGGGGAGGGGGTACCCATCAGCCAGCAAGGGGCTACCAAGTTCCTGCTTTCTTGCAAAGAGAGAGAGTTCATTTTTTGTTCCCCGTTTTTTACCACCCGAAGGAGTCTCAAAGCGGCTTACGATCGGCTTCCCTTCCTCTCCCTACAACAGACACCCTGTGAGGGAGGTGGGGCTGAGAGAGCCCTGGGATAACTGGGACTGGCCCAAGGTCACCCAGCAGGCTGTGTGTGTCTCAGAGTGACTCACAATCGCCTTCCCTTCCTCTCCCCACCACAGACGCTCTGCGAAGTAGGTGGGGATGAGAGAACTCTGCAAGAACAACTCTCTAAGAACCATGACTGACCCAAGGTCACCCAAAGCTGGCTCCATGTGGAGGGGTGGGGAAACAAACCCGGTTCTCCAGAGCAGAGGCTGCTGCTCTTAACCACGACACCATGCTGGCTGCAAGTGTATTTATCTAGTGTAATTGCATTCCATTTTCACCCACAAGTTGGAAATTGCTCACAGGACTCCCAAAGGGAGTTATTTCTGATACAAAACGTGCCTCTTAGCAGGGGAATCTCTCTGATCTGCAGCTTGGTCCAAGTGGTGGTGAAGAGGCGCCAGGCTGGTTTCCTGCCCTGCTTCTGATGATAACAACAGGAAACTGGGTGGGACGGGGGCTCTTGGCAGCAGCTGGGCCCAGGCCTGATGGAAGGGTGCTTGGCTGCTTGGCCACAACTTTCCCAAAATGCATGCTGAGAAGCAATGGTGACTCGTTTCCTGAATGCCTTGGAGGTTCTGTTTGCTACCCTTCTGGGGACCTCTGGGGCTTGCAGGGTCAAGCTATGAAGCCAGCAACATCCAGGGGGATACAAAATAAAAGGTTTATGCTAATAGGCCTGGCAGGCCAGAAAGATTGGCAACTTTTAAGATGCTCTTTTAAAGCAAGAGTTTTACAGGTGCTGCCTACTTGGTTGTAAGTTATACAGGCATTGCTCAGGAACTGGGAATCATTAAATCACAGAGTTGGAGGGGATCTCCAGAGTCATCTAGTCCAACCCCTTGCAGAATGCAGGAAATTCACAACTACCTTCTCAGTTGGCCAGGGCACTTTCCGTGGAAGCCTTGGTCTTAGAGAGTTTCTCACCAAGGAAAGGCCTCATTTCTCCCTTCCTACAGTTCTTGAGGGTGTAGGAACTGCCCTGCAGGGGCTGGCAGCTGCAAGCCTTGGCAGAGGAGAGGCCTTCCGTGACATTAGTGGGGGAGTACCATGCAGGCGGCTGTCCAGATGCCACATCTATGTGACCGACAGCCAAATCTGTGGCCCATGCGGCCATGAGGAGTAGAGGTGAGAGAGGAATGGAAAGGAGAATGAAATGCTAAAGGAGAGAGGATGCAAACAGAAAAGGCTGGTAACGGAAGCCGGGGCATGGTGGAGAAAAAAGAAAGCAGAGGACGACACGGTAGGGAGGGGAGGATTACGCAGTCGGAAACAACTGCAGGCAAAATGTTGCTAACGGGCTGGGTTTCGCCGTCATCTGACATCCTGCCACCGGACTGCCAGAGCGATGCAGCGGTCAGCGTACTGGGCTAGTGATTTCGGAGCCCCGGGTCTGAACCCCTGCTCTGCCATGAAGCTGTCTTGGTGGGAGGGGGAGAGAACTAAGGCTACTCACTCCTGGACTAACCTACCTCATAGGGTTGTTGGGAAGACACAAAAAAATAGGGTGTGTGTGGGGGGGTGGGACAGGGCAACTGCAGTCGCTGCTCTGTGGAGGAAAGGCCAAGGCAAGCTACACTACGCAAGATAAATAAATGACACCCATCGTGCCATGGTGTAGGCAGCAGCTACCTTTAAAAAAAAATTCATTCCGGAATAATTCATTTGGACTTTTTAGAGTCCATTTCATTGCCGCTGTTGCCTTGTTTCCACCTCTGCCCTCCTTTTGCGATCACTAGGAAAGATCACGCATCCGTTGTTTTCTGTTCCAATCGATGCTGCGTGTTTTACAACTACGGGGCCTATAAGCCTATCTGCTGTATTCCACGGGGGGAAATAGCCAAACTGGAATATAGAGAGTTTACAAGTTGGCGGTGGCACATGCGGTTCAAGGGCCTCGGAAAGTCGCAGCCAATCAGGGCAGTGAATTCTAAGAGAGGCGGAACGGGATTATCAGGCAGCGTCAGATGCATAACAGTGAAAGTAATGCATCTGCGATGGCAAGAAGGCCATGGGAAACACAGAAGCCTTCAGGAAGGGGACTCTCTAGGGCAGGAATGGGCCAAACCAGGGGTAGTCAAACTGCGGCCCTCCAGATGTCCATGAACTACAATTCCCAGAAGCCCCTGCCAGCATTTGCTGGCAGGGGCTTCTGGGAATTGTAGTCCATGGACATCTGGAGGGCTGCAGTTTGACTACCCCTGGGCCAAACTCTGCTTCTCCAGATGGCCCGTGGACTACGATTACCATCAGCCTCCACTGGCACCGTGCTGGCAGGGGCTCATGGTGATTGTAGACATCTGGAGAGCCACCGTCTGGCCCACCTCTGCTCTAGGGGCAAAGGAGCTGTAGAAATAAGGATTTGAGGGATGCGGTGGTCACTGCATGAGCAAGGGCCAAGGAGAAGCTTCTTTCAGGCCAGATCTTGTCCCAGCGGAGGACAGTTGCCAACCACCAGGGATATAAGCCGAGGGGGAGGGGTGGGGGTGGGAAGGAGAGGCAAGAAGGAACTGCAGAGGCTACGTTACCTGCCAGAGCTTGGCTCAGTTTGCTGGGTCTCGTCACGTTCACAGGCAGTTTTGGGACACTGAACAAAACACACACAAAAATGAGTAAGTTACGAAACACCGAGTCAAAACATCAGCAGAGAATCTTGCTAACCACTGAAACAAGCACAAGCATGCCTTTCATTCCCCACCTGGAAGTGGAACTAGAGACTCTATAGAGACTATTGAAGTTAACCAAATATAGACTGGTCAGTAAAAATTTAGAATCCTTCGTAACTCTGAACTACAAAGATAATATCAATTTTAATTTTTTAAAAAAATCACCCAATAAAAGAATACTGCAAACTTTGGCCATACAAAGAGTTATTGGAGTCTTTTGGTCACCGAGGAGCTTCTTCAGGTTTTGCCCAGATGAGAGAGACCCGGATCTCTCTCCAGCAGAGGCTGGATTTTTTGGCCTCGGATAGAGTTATCTATGGAACAATGGAACGAAAACCGGCAGGGCAGATTTGCAAGAGTCGGGAGGGTCGCTGTGTGCGTCTGAAGCAACTGAACAAGGTCTGTGTCCAGGGGCACTATTAAGACCGCCGAAGTTTAATTCTGGGCATGAAGATTTTGCATGCAGGCATGCTTCTCTGGACACCCGGAAAGATCTCCAACGATGTGTGCGTGCGCACAAAGGTTATACCCAGATATAAACTTTGCTGGTCTTAAGGGTGCCCCAGGACTCAAACATCATTTCGATTTTTAAGGAATCACTTCAGGGCTCCCACAGCACAAGGTTTCCCATTGCGTGACCCAACTTGTAAGGATGTCTGCGAGGAAATATTTTTAAGTAGTACATCCATCTGAAAAGACATCCTGTTAAGCAGAGCTTCTGCCTGCAATGTTGGAGAGTTACTATCAGCGTTCTGCAGGACTGGTGGTCTTCAAGCAGCGGCTGGATAGCCTGGATGCTTGAGGCTGATCCTGCCTTGAGCAGGGGGTTGGACTAGATGGCCTGTCTGACTCCTTCGAACTCTATGGATGATGTAGGCTGATCCTGCTTTGAAAAGGGACTTGGCCTGTCTAGCCCCTTCCCACTCTAGGATTCTATGCTTTAGGATGATCCTGCCTTGAGCAGGGAGTTGGACTGAATGGCCTGTCTGGCCCCTTCCCACTCTAGGATTCTATGACCTCTTGCCCTGATGTTTTGTAGTCAGCTCCGCCCCCTGCAGCAGCAGCAGCAGCAGCCAATCTGGACCATGGAATTCCAAAGGGGCCCACAGACCCCAACAAATCTGGGGACCACAGATCTCCTTTAAATCATACAATCAACAGGGCTGACCGGCAAGCGAGGAATTCCAAAAGCTGAACAAGGAAGGCCTCTTGTTTGTACCGCCAACTTGGCTTCACCGGATGAGCACCCCACCCACCCCAACGCCAAACACCATTTGTAAAATTCTCAAAGTCAGTTTTACAATTAGCCAAGTCGATGCATGTGCTTGGAATTCTCCTTCTGGCCAAATATCAGCATCAGATGATGACAGACACGTTTTGTACAGTTCCCAGTACATGCGAAGAGGCCGTACCTAACTCCTTTGGACGTGACAACCGGCCCTGGGCTCGGCCCACCGACCGCCGTGGGCTGCGGCGCTGCCCCCGTGCTGTGTGCGTTCAGCCTCGGCATCGACCTTGCGCCGGACAGGGTTGGTTTGCTGTACGGCAGGAAGCCCGGAAGAGAAGCCCCCAACCCAGCAGTCCTGCTGGCCGCCTGCATTCCAGCTGACGACCCTGGCAGGTTCACCATGGAATGCCGGTACCGCGTGGTAATGGGTCCCGACCCGCTATTCAACAGGCACTGTTGGCATGAACAGGTGGGCCCCGTGGGAGCAGGCCCTGCGGTCGCGGCTACTGGGTACGGTGAGTCCACCCGCCTCCGGATCCTGCGCTGGTAGCCGGTGGTCTTGTTGTTCTGGGTCTGAGTCACAAAGTCAACGACGTAGTTGTAGCCGAAGGGCCCGAGATCCACTTGGGGGCAACTGAACGTGAAGGCTTGCTCCAAGTGGATGCAGACGTTCATCTCGTAGGGGAACCAGCCTCCTTCGTCGTTCTGCCACTCCCAGACCACGCCCTGCCCGGCCGCCGAGTCCATCTGGAAGACGTGCCGACGCACCGCCCGCATGGTCCCTGAGCAGAGGGGAAAAGAGAAGGAGAAGAGTTGGTTCTTATATGCCGCTTTTCTCTACTTGAAGGAGGCTCAAAGCGGCTTACAGTCGCCTTCCCTTTCCTCTCCCCACAACAGACACCCTGTGAGGGAGGTGAGGCTGAGAGAGCCCTGATATTCCTGAAGAAGGAGAAGAAGAAGAGTTGGTTCTTATATGCCGCTTGTCTCTACCCGAAGGAGGCTCAAAGCGGCTTACAGTAACCTTCCCTTTCCTCTCCCCACAACAGACACCCTGTGAGGTGGGGGAGGCTGAGAGAGCCCTGATATCACTGCCCGGTCAGAACAGCTTCATCAGTTCCGTGGCAAGCCCAAGGTCACCCAGCTGGCTGCACCTGGGGGAGCTCAGAATCAACCCGGCATGCCTGATTAGAAGTCCGCACTCCTAACCAAATGCTGGAAACAACAGAAGTGTCCAGGAAGACACATGACACTGATTGAGCAGGGCCTAATAGCTCGATTTGAAAACCCCAAACAGACATTTTAGGGTAGATTCGCGGAGGGAGGAGACGAAATTTCGCTCGCGCTGAATAATGCGCTTTCAGGGTACATTACAACGGGATTTTACCGTGTGAAAACAGCTAAATCCACCTGCAAACAAATCACAGAAGTGCCCTGAAGATGAAACAAAAGGGCACTCTCTTTATTTTTTTGCCATCAAGACACAGCTGACATGGTGAGGTTTTCAAGAGGCATAGAGAGGTGGTTTTCCCTTGCCAGCTTCTTTGTTGCATCCCTGCCCTCCCCTGGAGGCCTCCCGTTAAAATACTAATCAGGGCCGACCCTGCTTAGCTTCCAAGATCTGGGCTATCCAGGTTCGGGTGAAACGACATTATCTGGCATTAATTTGCGGGGTACTCTGAATGAACTCTGAATGGGGTACTCCGATCTCCTAGAGGAGATCAGCCCTGCCTGCTCCTTAGAAGGCCAGATCCTGAAGATGAAACTCAAATACTTTGGCCACCTCATGAGAAGGAAGGACTCTCTGGAGAAGAGCCTAATGCTGGGAGCGATTGAGGACAAAAGAAGAAGGGGACGACAGAGAATGAGGTGGCTGGATGGAGTCACTGAAGCAGCCAGTGCAAGCTTTAATGGACTCTGGGGAATGGTAGAGGACAGGAAGGCCTGGAGGATCATTGTCCATGGGTTGGACACGACTTTGCACCTAACAACAACTGAATGAACAGACCTGAATGTCACTGGGCCTCCCTCTCTCAGCTTCACCTTCCCAAGGGCTGTAAAGAGGTTAAAGCAGAAGTGGGGAAGATCACGTAACAGAGGCACCTCCCTCATTAGGAAGTGGGTGATTCCTTCAGGGGGGCTGTGCAATCAACCTAATAATTCTGGGGATCTAATTTCCCAACACGAATGACTGGGAGGAGTATGCCGAGCCTGGGCCTCAAAGCCCTGGGAAGGGAGCCTTACTGTCACCCTCCAGGCTGCGGAGGCTGCCCGCTCCAGACGAAAGCCGTACAGATCCCAGAAGGCTGAACAGCGGCCCAAACTCTCCAGATCCCCGCAGCAGCGCCTCTCTGCAGCTGTGACGGCCTTCTGCCGGGATGTCCCAAAGCCCAGGAAGAGAAGTTTCCTGTTATTCTCTGCAGCTTCCTCTGAAGAGCACAGCTTTTGTCTGCCCGGCAGCCGACAGACAGAATGCAGAGGGCCAATTTTCACGCTGCGGTTAGAAGGTGGTTCAGAGTGTTTTTGTGTCTGTGTGTGTGTTTTTTTTAAACACCTGGTTTCCTTTCTGCTTTCTCAGCACAGAGAACCAAGCTTGGCTCCTGGGGGAAAGGGCTGCCGACAGAAACAGTTCTAGCTGCAATTGAGATTTCAGGGAGCTTTTATTTAATGCCGGCACTGAGCGCGTCCCAGAGACTGGCAAACCACTGGAGGCTTTTTCAACGTCCTTCCTTTTTTAACCAGGCACTTGGAACAGACAGACGCAGCTGAAGGAGATGCAATGGGAAGGCCTGGTACCTTCGCATCCAGGATGAGCAGGCGGGTATTAAAACCAGGCAGTGCTCCCTGCTACAAGTTTGGCAGATATTTTGCCCTCAGATAGCCAACTTTTATCAATCCCTACATGTGCAACTTTGGCTGCAAGGGGGAAAGCAACTGTCAGAAATACATCCGCAACCCCATCTATCCTCTGGAAGGGCCGTTAGTAAGCAGACAGAAGGGTTAGTTTGCTACTTTGTCCGCTATCTTTTCATGTACGATGCAGAGGGGTGAATGGCGGGGCATAGTAGCTTGCAAACCAAATGGGAGGTGTCTGTGTGGGGAAATCTGGATTGGCTCTTGCTAAGCCAGGTGGCTAACAGTGGTGTTTCCCCCTCTTCCAGCTCAAGAAGACTCCCTCTTATTCAGGAGTCCATTAGCAAAATGGATCTGTTGGATCCCAACCTGTCAGCTTGATTCCTCTCCCGGTGTCCATCATCAGCACCATGCAGGCAGGTGCTCATGGGAATTGTGGTCCATGGTCATAGAATCATAGAGTTGGCAGGGACCTCATGGGTCATCTAGTCCAACCCCCTGCACTATGCAGGACACTATCAACCCTACCACTCACCCACTGTAACCTGCCACTCCCTTGAACCTTCACAGAATCAGCCTCTCCGTCAGAAGGATCGCCAGCCTCTGTTAAAAAATGTCCAAGTTTTCTGGAGAGCCACAGTTTGCCCACCCCTGCTTTACAAACCTCTCCCGAAAGGTACTGCGGAATGAGAACAGGGGTAGAAAAGGACCAACCGAGATGATTGAGGGCTTGGAGCATCTTCCTTACAAGGGCAGACCAAGCCTTTGTTCATAAAACACAGCAGAGGGGTATAAAATTATGAATGGCACAGAGAAACACAGACTTTTATTGTCCTATTCATATTACCCTCAATCTTGGGGGGGTGTATGAACGGGACAGCATCAGCCTCAGGAAAGCACTTCAACCTAGGCGACTCCTTACCTGTGTCCTGCCGAAACTGCGTCAGGCTCTGAATGTCGATGATGTACGGGGCCAAGGAGGCGTCGGCCTGTCCCAAGGAGATGCTGCCGTTGACGGGCCAGGTCCCCGACAGCCGCCGCCCCTTCATCAGCAGGGCCTGGAAAGACTGCTCGATGTAGCTGCACACGCTGCTCCGGTACGGCCTCCACCGGCCGAGTTCGTCCTGCCACTCCCAGACGGCGACTCCTGGGTCGGGCAGGGCAGGAGGGGGGCCGGACAGCCCGGCCGAAGTACCTGGCCCGGCAGCCATTGGGACCAGTCAGCGGGCAGAGGCACTAAACCAGGAGCTTTGGAATGGTGTTAGTCGGAGTTCATCCGACCATCTTCAGCGTGTCAGACCCTGGAGAGGAAAGAAAGGGGTGAGGGAGGGCAGCAGTCATGAGATCTCTCTGGACCAGGAGAGGTGGCAGGTCTTCCCAACTTTGGCTAAGAACCGGGGGGCAGTTGTGTTCCGGTGCTGCCCCAAACCCAGAAGGCATTCTGCCCTGTCCTCCAGAGAGTTTGCAGGATAAGTTAGCTACGCAGGGAGGCTGGTGATAAGCAAAATGGATGGGAGGCTCAAAGAACAATGGGACAGTCCCAGAAGTGAAAATAAGAGTGATGGTCACTGGAATAAACAGCTTTGCAAGGGGATTAGAGAGATTCATGGAGTTTGCTAAAGGATACTAGCGCTGGGGACTGAGGACAGCCTCTACATTCAGAGGCACTAAGCCAGGAAGCAACCTCAGGGGAAGGTCTCGTCCTCTCTGCCCTGTTGCTGGCCCTCCAGAGGAACTGGCTGGCCGCTGTGTGAGACAGGACGATGGGCTAGATGGAATGATGGTCTGATCCAGCAGGGCTCTTCTGTTGTTCTTATGGTGCAGCCTCATTTGGAACAGTTCTGGTCCCTGTACCTCAAAACAGCTTTCCCCTTCAGCATTCATGAAATAATAATAGTAGTAGTAGTAGTAATAATAATAATAATAATAATAATAATAATAATAATAATAATAATGTTGTAGAGCAGGGATAGTCAACCTATGGTCCTCCAGATGTCCATGGACTACAATTCCCATGAGCCCCTGCCAGAATACGCTGGCAGGGGCTCCTGGGAATTGTAGTCCATGGACATCTGGAGGACCACTGGTTGAGTACCCCTGGCTTAGGGGAACTGCCACCCAAGTCCTTGGAGGTCTCCCATGCAAATACTAGCCGGGGTCGGCCCTGCTTAGCTTTCGAAATCCAGCTTGCCTGGCTTATCCAGGTCCGGGCACAGAGGCAAGGGCTTGTGTGATACAGGAAAGCAAACTCCACTCCCCGGAAGGCGGAGAGGAACAGGTCTGCTCCAGGTATCGCTTTCATTTCAGAGCTCTCTTGCTTTCTGTTTTCCCTCCTGGGACTGCCACAGAGGAAGGCTCAGAAGTGTCTCTGCAGTTCCAAGGGACACAGAAACTCCCACCAGGGCATCTAGAGGGCTCCTGAAACTTGGCCCTCAGGTCTGGCTGACTGCATCCCTCCTCTTCAGGACCTGGGGAGGCCAAACTTGTCAACATGCATGCAAATGGCCCGGAACAAGGAGGGGAGAGCAACGAGGGTGCCGGTGAAACATAGCTGGGGAATTTTCCAAGTCGAAATGGAACAGGCTTCGTTGGGAGGATCACCTCCCTTCTGAAGCTCGGTGAACAAGTAAAAACATGGCCGGGCTTCAGGTCGCTGCCAAAAAAAAGCAGCCCTAAATTGAACACAGGGCCAGTTCCCAGTCTAGCTGTAACTGTTAAAAACAGTGCATACGACACCTATTAATCAAAGAGCGTCCCTCAATGTGCCAGGCGATTACTCAGCAAACAACAGGACAGGACCCGGCCTTGAGGAGCTAATTGTCCAAGATTTGCCTTGAGGAGCTAATTGTCCACTCCTTTGCCACTGGAATTATTACATGGTGGAAAGTTCACCTCTGGAATGTTCAAACCGCCCAGAGCCATATGGAAGGGCAGTATAGAAATCTAAATAAATAAATGTGACCAATGCCAGAATGACATTTCCTTAACCCTCACCCGCCCCCCCAAAAAAACCCCACACACTCAAGCATCAATAATAACCATTGTTGAACAGTTACAGTTAAAGATGTAAAATACTTGGAAATGTTGATGTCATGGGGGGGGGGGGTTGTTGCTTTTGCCAGGAGAAGCCCTGATCTATAGGGAGAAATTATAACATATGCACTAATTCCATTTCTATTAAACCTACACTTATTTTGCCTCTTCAACAACATAAAATGCATTCATTCAAAACTTGAGTTGCCCTATGGAATGGCAACTAGTGGAATGGTTATGGGATTTCCAAAGTACAAGGAAACTTCACAAATACGCAATACTTGAAAGAGGGAGCACAAACAGCTGTGCCCTCTGCTACCTTAGCACGTGGATCTTAAAAAAATTGCCACTTAAGAAGCAGGAGGGAAATAAAAAGTGAAAGTAGAAAACAAAATTTAGCAGCAGGGAAAAGACAGGGCGTTATTTGGATAGGAAAGTCCAATACAGTCACAGGACTGAAACGCACTCTTTTTAAGCCAAATAAGGATGGATTTTATATTTGATATATAAGAAATCAGAACCTGTGATATAACAACGTAAGCTATTTTGGGTTCCCAGTGAGAAAAGAGGAGAATAAATGAACAAACTAACAAATGAAATCAAGTCTTGTCCTGGATTTTCATGCCTGCCCTCAACTACTCAGCGCTGAATTTCCCCAGGCGATTCCATTTCAACCGCCACAGCAGAGGCTAGGCCAGAACGTCCCATCCCCATCTTTACCTGTCAGCAGGTTACAAAGCATCCTGTGCCCGCAATCCTGGATAGCAGACTAAAGTCTACAAACAGGAGTAGTCAACTTGTGGTCCTCCAGATGTTCATGGACTACAATTCCCATGAGCCCCTGCCAGCAAATGCTCATGGGAATTATAGTCCATGAACATCTGGAGGACCACAGGTTGACTACCCCTGCTCTACAACATCATCATCATCATCATCATCATCATCATCATTATTATTATTAAACTTTTATACCGCCGTTCCCTTAGGCTCACGGCGGTTTACAAGATAAAAATTACAACAAAACCCATAGTTAAAACCATTAAAACATCAAAAACAAAAGACAGAACCCTTGATCATCAAAAAGATACAGTGTGCAAAAGCAAAAAATGATCCCCACAGAGTTACTGCAAGGAGAAAACGGAGAAAGGGAGCCAAGCAGGTATAAAGGAAGCAAGTCAAGGTGTCTGTGGAGAGGGGGGGGGGGTTGTTGTTAATAACAACAACAACAACAATAAAGACCTTTGCTTGCCTGAGGCCCCCGAGACGGACCGGCAATCCCAGAAGACAACCCTAAAGGCTTCTGATTCCAGACCAAGACGCCCAGCCAGGTTCAAACCACCCGCAGGCCCAAGTCCTCTGCCAGCCCCAATGCCCAGGGGGCAGCAACTGTGAGCCACACTGGTGTCACAGCGCTGTCGACAAGGAGACGGGGGTGGGGGGGGGGAGGGGAGAGGCATTCATCATTGCAACACAAAAGTCACGACGCCTGCAAACCAGCTCCCACTCCCCGGCCGGCCACGATCCGCGTCGTTAGGGAAGGAGCCCGGTCGGTTGCCAACGCGGCCTGGCCACTCCCTGGAGATCTGGAGGCAGGACGGGGGAGGGGGAAGCCCAACGGAGAGAGGGCGGCCAGTGAATGCAACTATGAATTAAATGCACGCCACGGGGTCCACCCTCTGCAGCTGCCATTTCCTCCAGGGGAGCCGATCTCTGCGGTCTGGAGGCCGGGCATCATTCCGGGAGAACTCCAGCCCGGACCTGGGGGTTGGCACCCGTCTCCTTTAGCGCTGGCAGCTGCTGCACCCACTCCCCTTCCCCCTGCTGACCTCTTTTTTGGGAAGGGGAGGGTCCCGAGCTCTGCTGACCCCCAGCCACTCACCTGCGCTCGCCGCCCGTCCAGGGAGGCTCTCTCTTCCTCTTCCTCCAGCCAGCGCCGCCTCATTCAGGCGACGGAAACATCACGGCAGCTAGCGCGCAGGCGCGCACTCTTCCCGGAGCGCCCCCTTGCCCCGCCCCTCACGGCCACGGAGCATCATGGGACTTGTGGTTTTTTTAGAGGCCTGAACGCGCGCGCCCTGCCGCTGAACGAAACGCCCCGTTCGCCAGCGAGTCGCGGAGCACCATGGGGGATGTAGTCTGTAATGCCTAGGGGAGATCTCTTGGATCACGCTTCAGTTGAGCTTCCGAGGATCTCAGCAGATCGGGCTTACGCGAGCCTATTATACGCACATTGGATGGATAATGCAATTTCCATACACTTTACAAGTCGATTGTCCTGCCCTGCACAGGAATATCCAGCGATCTGTTGAGATCCTCAGAAGCACAGCTGAACTACCCAGGTCGGGCGAAATAAGAATTACTGCACCTTCCCAGTCCTTAGTTCAGTTCATCGCTACACCTCCATGCTAAAAAGAGAAGAAGCTTTGTTTAAATTTGGACATTTGGCTAATCTCTTATAGGCTCAGCTGGGTCCTGGAAGCAAATAATAATTATAATAAAAGATAGCAAAAACGTGTTTGCTTTTGTTCTCTGACTTTTGGTTCCTAATGCCAGGGGTGGCTCAACTGTCAGCTTGTGGCAGCAGAATTTGGATGGATCTCTATTTTTAAACCTTTTAGCCCACCTCGCTCCCACTGGCAGTACCACAAAACACAGTAAAGTGATCCCCAATTTCAAAATTGACCGTAAGTCCATAAACTCAAACAGGAAGGAATCCTGTGAACCTTGAAAACATGAATGGGTTTCTTGGGGCTATGGGACTAGGACACATTGTGGAACACGTGACAAGCCATTATTAGACACCATTTGCGCACGCTTCAGTATATCACAGATGGAAATGCAATTGTGGCATCCACATTCTCATGCCAAGAAGTACACCAAACCCATGCTGCCTTTATTTTCATGCACATTGGCATGCATACGCACCAGAGACAAGATATTTACACTTCCCCAAAGTACTTCTAGAAACTGAGAACCATTCAGGGGTCATCGATCACCAGCCAGTTGGAAGATGCTGGAGGACTGAACGTGGGACCTTCTGCGTGGAAGGCAGATGTTCTGCTACTGAGCCACACCCCTATCCTTGTGCATTTTAGCCAAAATTCATTCTTCTCTGGCAGGGGGTTGTGGGTTCCCATCCAAAGCAACTGGGCAGCCTCCAAAATCCCTTGTCAACAGGATGTCCTTGGGCTGCTTTCTCCCCACCCTCAGGGCTTCCTTGGCCGGCACAGTTTCGGCTGCTCACGCCCTTCACGAAGCTGATTAATGCAGGTGAACAAAGGTGATTTTGTTCTGCTTGGGAACTGCTCAGGAATAAGCAGCTGAAAAATTTTCTGATTTGGCAAAATGATCTTCTCACAGCTGTGCCAAGGCCAAGGAGCCCAGAATGTTACAAAGCAAGGCGATAGAAACCAGTGCATCTAGAGCAGAGTGTGGCTTTGTACAGGACCAAATATGGCTTTTCAAGATGAAAAAACAAGTCTTAGGGGTGCCAGCTTTAGATTCTCATGAAGCCTTTTGGGTGACCTTGGGCTGGTTACAGTTCCCTCAGAGCTCTCTCAGCCTCACCACTCTCACAGGATGCCTGTTGTGGGAAGAGGAAGGGGAGGCAATTGTAAGCCGCTTTGAGACACATGAGGCCTTTTGGTGGCTTTGGGCTTGGCACTGTTCTCTCAGAGCTCTCTCAGTCCCACCTCACATGGTGCCTGTTGTGTAAGGTGACCAGATTGTCGCACTTTTGGAGGGACATCTGGGGGTACCTGGCAAATTGTACTTATGTTGAAATTAAATATATATATATTTAAAATACTATTTTTGCGTTCTGTGCATTCTATGAAACTTTTTGTTGCTCCATATAGACCAAATTTTTAATCAAGAACCCCCCCCCCCCGGTTAATGGTATCCCGCTTTACCAGTGTTAAATTCTGGTCACCTAACTGTTGTGAGAAGGAGAAGGGAAGGCGATTGTAAGCCACTTTAAGATTCCTTAGGGTAGAGAAAAGCAGGGTATAAAAACATATTTTTCTTCCTCATATCTGATGTGGCAGCAATCAGTTTATTAGTTTTTACAATCTCCTGTTCATTGCTAAATGAAAAAGGAACACCATCAGGATCCTAGCTGGGCCATCAGATAGTTTAAAAAAGAGTTTCATCTCATGCTGCAGAACACCCAAACTGCCATTCTGCCTTCCAGGGCACTTGACCAGTTGAAATTCAGCCTCTACCCAGCCCCCAGCCCAGAAACTACCTGCAGCTCATTCTTTTGGGACCACTGGATATATGAAGGCTGAGAGCCAAGGTACTGACAGCCAAATGGTTATTACAGACTTCCTTTCCCAATTTAGACATTTCTTTTTTTACTTAAAGAGGGGGGGAAATGCCTTTTGCAAAAAAAAAAAAAAAAAGTTATTTCCACTTGTGTTTCGAAACTAGATTCAGCCAGAGCAAATGCCTTCTTGCAGTAGAGTATGTCTATCACTTCTTCTGGAAACCTGACCCATTCTTCCGAGAACAACGTCTCATTAAAGGTGTCCGGGTTTTTTGTGTGTGTGTTTTCCCCCTGTTCCTGCATCTCTGCAATCAAGGAGAATTTGAAAAATCCCAATCAAGATGCGTGCTTGTGAAGATACCGCTTGCCTTACAAACGAATTTTAAGCCTTGTTCTGGCTCTATGCATTCCCAAAAGGTTACAGCAATGACACGCTGGAACGGTGCAATTGACGGATTACGGACTCTCTCCCTCTGTGCCTCTTTGTAATTTGCAAGAAAAGGAAAAAGGAAAGAAAAAAAAAAGAGTTTGGATATCATCGGGCATGAAGATTACCACCAACTTAAATTGTTCCTTTTCCCCCTAAAGCTTCTGTTTTGGGAGGGAGGGAAGGGGAGCTTTTGGAATTAACCGTGGGCAGCCTTGACAGACTGCAGGATAGCAAAGAGGTATGTGATTTTTAAAATATATATACTGTATATAACCCCTTTTCTTCTCTCTTGTTTCTGTGTGATGTTTATAAAGGCAAAAGAAACATCCGTTTCTGGAAAGACAGCAAAAGAATCGTTTGAAGCGTTTTTGGAAGGAAGGAAACTTTTTAAAAAATTTGCAACTCAGGTGCAAAGTTAAAATGGGTGCTTTCATGCCTTCCTTCTCTCTACCTCAGGTGCACATTTTTTAAAAAGAAAAATAAATCGGAACGAACTGTATAAAATATAGGAAAGCCTAAGGGTGGAGCTTAAGTTAAAAGGAGGACTGGCGTTGGGGGTCAGCAAGAAGGGGCCACAGAGGGGCCCCCATGTTGCCAACCCCTGACTTGAAGGGGCCTGAATTCCCTGCAGCAATCCCTAACCATTGGGGAATGGGCTTGAAAGAGTTCATGCTCTGCTGCTTTTACCTGGGCACCCTCTTCTATGCCAGAAACAACATGACCCCATGTAACATTGCTTGCAGAAAGCACCTGTGGTCCTCCACTCCCCCCTCCCAGAGAGAGGGGGTATGCATCCTTGAGAGCCAGAACAAGGCCTCGATTCTCACTCGTTTTCAGGGCAACCCCTTTCCCAAGGCTCCCAACCACTTATTTACAATCACGGAGTAATTATTTCATACTATGTCTTTCCAGAATAGTTTACAACTCGTAAGTATCAATCAGACCCCTGCTTCTAGGGGTAAATGGAAGATCCCGTGTAGCAGTCCCACAAATGGCAGAGAGGACTGCTTTTTGGGGTCCTCCATTAACCCCTAGAAGCCAGGGTCTGGTTGATACTCAAAAGTGAAACTGTTAGTTTGCTGTTGCAAGTAAGTGTTTGGAGCCACTGAGGAAAAGGGGTCACCCTGAAAACCATCAGAATGTGATCAGTTTCGGGTGGTACTGTTGGGAAATTAAGGGAGTGTTCCAAGTTCTCTGCCACCAACAATGGGCTGGTGATCTCTGGCCCCAAAGAAGCACGTTGGTCCTCAACAACAGCCATAGCCTTTTCAGTCCTGGCCCCACCTGGTGGAACGAGCTCCCTGAAGAGATCAGGTCCCTGCCCAAACTCCCACAATTCCACAGGGCCTGCAAAAGGGAGCTCTTCCACCAGGCATTCGCTTGAGGCCGACCGACCCAACAACATCCGCCGGTCCCCCCTGACACCCCCCCATACATCACTAAATATGACCTATCTAAGGGTGAGGAAGAGTGCTTGCACTCGAAAGCTCACGCCTTGAATAAATCTTTGTTGGTCTTAAAGGTGCTACTGGACTCTGATTTTATTGGAACTATAAGGGTTCTGTTAAAGACGCTATCTTTGTTGAACAAAGTTCTGTTAAAATGTCCTAGTTCAGGGGGAGTCAACCTGTGGTCCTCCAAATGTCTATGGACAAATGCTGGCAGGGGCTCATGGGAATTGTAGTCCATGAACATCTGGAGGACCACAGGTTGACTACCCCTGTCCTAGTTGATACGTTATATGTTATGTTATGATTGTTATATTTGTTGTGATGTTCCATGTACTTAACTCATGAAGTTTTATGTAAACCACCCAGAGCCGTATGGAAGGGCGGTATAAAAATATAAATAAATAAGTATTTTAAACTAAGACAAAGTTGGATGATGAGCTTTCGAAATAGGTAGAAGGTCGTCAACCCCCAAAACTGGGATCCTACAGGGGTCATGCCTTTCCCATCCCACCGCAGCAAAAGAAAAAGGCAGCGTGGAGACCTTCTGTTCAGACGAGGGAGGAGAGCATTTACCTGAGCCGAGGGGCACACCTTCCCCAAGTTGGGACAGGGACATGCTGTTGGCAAGTTGAGACCATCTCGTCTGCCATCATACAGCCGTTCCCAGCCAATGGCCGAAGAGGGGAAGGCAGAAAGGGCCCCTCTAGACAAAAGGTGACATTATTCCCCGGAGAATCTCAGTACGTGACGGATGAATGGAGTATTCAAACGCACAACCTTATGGACTAGATTGTTTTTCATCTTCCGATAGAAGGATGCCGTTTGTCCGCAGGCACGCAGGTTTGCTAGCAAGGAGAGTGGGGAAACTTCAGGACTTCTTCAAACTTTTATAGCCCTTCTGGATCAGAGGTTTCCAGGCTGTGTTTCCAGGGGACCCTCTTTCCCTGGAGATGACTAGGCCAATTAGGAATGGTGGACCGATATCCCTGAAAGTAGGGTTGCCAGCCTTCAGGTGCACCCTGAAGAGCTCCCAGAATTACAGCTGGCTTCCGGGTGACAGCCATCAACTGCTCTCGAGAAAATGGCAGCTCAAGAGAAAATGGCAGCTCAATGGGCTGTACAGTGTTATGCTCCTCCAAGGTCCCTCCCAAAATTCCACCCTCAAATCTCCAGGCATCTCTCAACCCAGAGTTGATAATCCTGGCCTAAAGATCTCCTGATCTCCCCAGCCCAATGGAGAAGCTGCAGGAAGGATCATTTGAGGAGGCACACCCAGTTCCTAAATGGCCACTAAATCTTGCCCGGTTCAGGGAGATTAGCTGGGTGGGTCTGCAGTAGATGAGATCTGAAGCTCAAAAACTTGTACCCCCAAAAATCTTGTTGGTCTTGAAGGTCTACTGGACTCAAATCAGGCTCTCCAAACCTGGCCAGTAGTATCCCCACAATCACAAGGTATCCCCACATCTTCCCTGGCCCTGCATCTCGGTGGAAGGGCGGAGAAAAGGGAGACGGACAGAAAGCTCAGCCAATCCTAACATGGCAGGTGTTTCTTTTCCAGGTGTGGCTTTCCAGTTATTTCCTTGGGAAACAATCGGGGAATCCTGGGTGTAACTTGTGAGGAGCAGAAATGAGAATTGGTCCCTGCCAGGGTCAGAGGAACAGAGACCGGTGGACTGGATGCTGGGTGCTGCCTGCCGTGTTATCAACGCTGGGGCCCCTCCTTCTCCTTTCGCCGACAGGTGAGCTGTCCCTTCAGAAGCGAAATTTGGCCCAAGATAGGAAAGTGTTTTTTCGCAAGATCACAGTGGGAGTCCCGCCCACCTTTTTCGGTAAACAGGGCCGTCATGGTTCCCGGTTGGCCTTCTCTGAACAGACCAGAGAATTCGGTGCCTTCTCTTGAACCAACGGAAACTTCTAGAATTCTGTGCCCAGCTCCAGACATCTATTTCAGCATCAGCAAATAAGTTGACACAATGAGCTGTCCCTACGTTTGGGGAGAGCAGTCTTGAAGCAATCACCGTGGTTTTACGTCAGCTCTTTAAATCCCCTGCTATGCTCATGGTTATAATGGGTAAAAGGGAGGAAAATTTCACAAAGCAGTTCAGCAGTGGAATCTGCTGCCTCAGGAGGCAATGAACTCCTTTCACCAGCAGTCCAATCAGCGGCTGGACAGAGACTTATCCTGGATGCTTGATACTGATCCTGCATTGAGCAGGGGGTGGGACTCGATGACCTGCTTGGCCCTTTCCAACTCTATGATTAAATAGTAAAAAAGCTGAGAAAGGCTGCTCTAACACCTCTCTGGCTCTATGCTTGGGTTGCGGGCGGGATTTTTTGCTATAGACTAGGAGACACACCAAGACCCAGAAGCAGCACTGTGTTTTCTGAGAAGTTTCTCATCCTAGTGCTCTCCTGTTCAGGGTGAATCCAGGATGTAATTTGGCCTCTCTTCTCTCCCTTTCAGCCCGTGGCACCAACGCTGCAGTGATGCCTGTTCCAGGTGAGATCTTGTGGCCATGGCTCGGCAGGGAGTCATGGAGCCTTTGCTCACTTGCTGTCTGAACTTGGAAGCCGTGTCTTCTGGGAACACTGGGTGTTGGGCAAGCGGCTCCTGAAGGCTTGTTCCCGTAGGAGTCTGAGAGGAGAGTCCTTCATAAGCAGAGGCTGCTCTTCTTGAATGTGCTTTGCTATGGTTGATGATTTGGAGGCATCGAACAGAGCTCCTGTAGCTTATTTGTGACAGGCTGAGGCAGGGATTCCCAACCAGGGTTCCCTGAGGGTTCCCCCAGGGTTCCCCAGCCTTTCTGGGAAATTCAGGTGGTTGCTGACGTCACTAGACATCACTGGAGCGCACTGCCCCTAAACTTTATAGGATTTACACCAGGGGTGGGGAAACTGTGGCTCTCCAGATGTCCATGGGCTACAATTCCCATGAGCCTCTACCAGCCCTGAGATGGCAGGTCCAAGAGGGGGCAGGATATAAATCGAACAGTAAAATTAAAATATTACATAACGTTTTTATTCCTGTGAGCAGTTGTGTAGGTAGGCCCCCGATGCACTGCTTTCCCCAGGGGCCTATAATGCCATTAAAAGAAGAAGAGTTGGTTTCTATACCCTGCTTTTCGCTACCCGAAGGAGTCCCAGAGCAGCTTACCATCACCATCCCTTCCTCTCCCCATAACAGACACCCTGCCAGGTAGGTGGGCCGAGAGAGCTCGGTGAGAACAGCACTATCAGGACTGCGACTAGCCCAAGGCCACCCAGCCGGGAATCAAACCCGGCTCACCAGGTTAGAAGCCGCCGCTCTTAACCACAGCACTAAGCCTTTGTCTAAAGAGTGTTCTCTTTCCCCCCTCTAGATCTACGGCTAGTCAGTGGCCGCAGCCGGTGTCAGGGGCGTGTGGAGATCTTCTACAACAATACCTGGGGCACCGTGTGTGACGACGACTGGGATATCGTGGACGCCAATGTGGTGTGTCGGCAGCTGGGCTGTGGCCACGCCCTAGCGATGCCGCCCACCCTCTTCTTTGGCCGGGGCCACGGGCCCATATTCCTTGATAACGTGGACTGCAAAGGGAGGGAGAAGGCCCTCAGCGAGTGTGGGAGCCGGGGGTGGGGCATCCACAACTGCTACCACTATGAGGATGTGGCTGTCACGTGTAATGGTACAAAGGTTTGCTTCTGCGTGGTTGTGATGGGGGGGGGGGGGCTTTTGGCTGCATGTGAAGTCTTCCCCTAAGTCTTGAAAGCAGCAGACCTCCTTCCATTCTTGGATTTTTTTCCCTCTGCGCTGCAGAGAATTCTGGTTAAATCAGATTAATTCTAAAATAAAATATAATAATTTGCCATAGCTCCTTCCTTCCTTCCTTCCTTCCTTCCTTCCTTCCTTCCTTCCTTCCTTCCTTCCTTCCTTCCTTCCTTCCTTCCTTCCTTCCTTCCTTCCTTCCTTCCTTCCTTCCACATGTCTTTTCCCCTCCTACCTTACTGATGCGCATGTGCTTCATGAAATTAATAAAACTCTCTTCCCAGTTAATGGGGATTCTCTTTTCTAATCAATCACTCTGCCCAGTCACTTGATCAGATTTTGCAGCCCTTCTGTATACGCCTGCAAAGAAGGTTGCTGGGGGGGGGGTGCATAGTTGGGGTCATAGCAGAGCACTCGTGCGCAGGGGCTTCATAAAACGATAATATTCATGCTCCCTTGATTGGTTGTCTTTGCAGAGCTGATGCCCACGCAAGCCGCAAGAGGCCTGACTAGCAAAGCGGCTACCATCTCACTACAAAACGGGGAAAGTGAGTGCTTTTCTGGGTGGGGAGTATCTGGCTTTTTCTAAAGGTCGACATTCAGTCTCTCCTTGCTCCTCCCCATTTCACAGGTAAAAACAGGGACACTGTTATGACCTTGCAATGGCCCTGTTTTCCCATGCTGGCAGGGGCTCTTGGTAATTGTAGTCCATGGACATCTGGAGAGCCACCATTTGGACACCCCTGATTTACTGCAGCTAGGGTTGCTGATCCTTGGAAAGTGACACCTGCTGGTATAGCCACACCTGGGGTGAGACCATCAGAGTCAATGGATGGAACTAACAAAAAAATGACTAAATCATCTAAGGTGAACAGTTCCCACCCTGTTCTGTCTCCTCCTCCTCTCTCTCACTTTGGCTAGGGAAGTACCAGGAGAGAAAAGACAGCCAGCTACAGTTTTACGGTGTTTGGAAAAGGTTTCTTTGAGGCACAGAAAAACATGGACTGAGAAAGAAAATTAAAATTGGCTGCATACTTAGAGCTGATCAAGATATCTCATTTGCAGGGTTAAAAGGAAACCAAATAGGGGACAGTGTTACAAAACAAAAACAACCAAACCTAAGTAACAAGTAGTTAGGGTCCAAAAGGTTAGGTGTCCACAAAATATAAACAGTCAAACTATATCAACACTTATTGTGCACAGCTTATAAGTTAAAAACATAGACACATAGGGTGGCTGAACTGTGGCTCTCCACGTGTCCATGGACTACAATTACCATGAGCCTCTGCCAGCATGTGCACGTGTAGCATTGTATGGTGCGTATTATGCTATTTCAATGATTAGCTTATGGGCTTTGCCACCATTCTATGACTTGGTTGTGAATTTAATAATGTCACTGTGTTTCCCCCTATGTTCTGATGTGAGCCAATGACCGTAAATAAACCAAGAATAATGCATCGCATTTCAAAAAACAAAACATGCTCACGATTCTCTGAACTCCTGCAGGAGACGGAAGCCTTCGGCTGGTGAGGGGCCGCAATTCCTGCCAAGGCCGAGTGGAGATCTTCTACAAAGGGAACTGGGGCACGGTCTGCGATGATGACTGGGGGCTGAGTGATGCTGGCGTGGTCTGCAGGCAGATGGGCTGTGGCCGCGCAGTTGACTATAAGACCAACGCCTACTTTGGCTACGGTATGGGCCACATCCTCCTGGACAACGTGAACTGTGACGGGAACGAGCCGCACCTCTCTGCTTGCTACAGCCTTGGCTGGGGCATCCACAACTGTGGCCACCATGAGGATGCCGGAGTCATCTGCTCAGGTAAGGAAGCCGGGAGGTCAGACTTCCATGGTCACCTGACTCAGCTCTGTAAATGTCTTGAGGAGGGGAGAGATGCTTCTGGAACATTTGGAGGTACGGAGAGGCAACCGGCACTGCCCGTCTCCAGGTGAGGGCTGGAGATCCCTAGGATTATAACTAATTTCCAGGTGATCAGTTCAAAAAGTGGCATTGTATCCCAAACCTCCACCCCACAAATCTCCAGGTATTACCCAACCTGGAGCTGGCAATCCTGGAGACAACTTTCCCTTGCTCTCTTGCTCCCTTTAACGGAGTGTCAGCAGTTCTCAGTCATCCTGGTCTACAGTGCATTTAATGCTGATCAGACTCTCCCCCTCCTATTGGTTCCAGCCCACAGTGTTCTAATGCAGGGGTAGTCAACCTGTGGTCCTCCAAATGTTCATGGACTACAATTCCCATGAACTCCTGCCAGCAAACGCTGGCAGGGGCTCGTGGGAATGATAGTCCATGAACATCTGGAGGACCACAGGTTGACTACCCCTGTTCTAAAGCAAATACCTTAACTTCCACCACGTTGCAAAAGAGAGATCTTAACCTTGGTAGGACTATTTCCCACCTTGCCTGCCATGTCAGTTTCCGCCGCTAGAGAGCTGCCTTGTCTATTTTTACAGCTGCCTGACTGGCTGAACTCCCTCTATGCTGCATCCATCTGCAATAGACCCTTTTCGCTTTTATTTCCCCCAAACACTTTAAAAGCATCCAGTTGCACCTTGAGGTATCGGAATTCCAAAGGGGCCCTTGAAAAGGTGCCCTTGAAAAGGATGGGGAGCTTAGAGCTATGTATTTGAAGAAGGTGCATCCCCACCCCGTTAACTGATTTCTCCAACTTTTCTGGCCCGGTCGTCCATGCAGGGCTCGGGTTGACAACAGCCGTGCCGGTCACCACCTCCTTGGCCCCCAGCTATGAAGACTCGTTCACTGACACGGCCACAAGTAAGTACAAGCAGGCTGCCTTTAATCCTGGTCCCCAAATCTCACTGTGGATAGCTTTACATTTTGAAGGGGGCAGGCCTCCGGTTCTGCCAGGCCGGTAGTTTTGAAGGAAGAGTCCTATAAGATCAGTACGCTAGTTGGCCTCCCTGCCTAAGTCCATCTGGTTAAATTCCACCTGGGAAATAAATTCTGTCACATAGGCCTGTCTCTTCTCTTTTACAGTAAAGATGTACGATCCGGCATAATAGTGTTTTAAAAATAACTTTATAACTTTAGAGGAAACTGTGAGTTAAATTTTCATATTTGCGTATTTTAATTTATCATTTGCAAAAAAAAAATTAAATGGTATTGTCGTATGCTGTGACCCACCCTGAGCCCTTTGGGAAAGGCAGGATAAAAATTCTATATTAAATGAGATTAAGAAGCTGCAGCAGGTGTACTAAGCTCTGCTTGGAGTGTTGCTTCCCTTTCCAAATGGATAGAAAACCGCAGTGAGTTCCATTCCTCTTAGTGATGAAAACAGAACTGAATGCAAAAATGTGTGTGTATGTGGGGGGAGGGGGGAGATGGGGAAGGACTGTGGCTCAGTGGGAGAATATCTGCTTGGCATGCAGAAAGTCCCAAGTTCAATTCTCAACATCTCCAGTTCAAAAGACCAGGCAGTAGGTCACGTGAAAGGCCTCCATCACTGGAGAGCCACTGCCAGTCAGAGCAGGCAATACTGGCCAAGATAGGCTCATGGACAGCCTCAGGAGAAAGCAATTTCGTGTAACCGTACTTCAGGCCTGACCTTTGAGGGAATGGCCTTCCAGTTTGATGAAGAGGGCGTATGTGATTTCTGCGGATTTCCTCTCCCCTATGCTGTCCCTTAGAGCAGGGGTAGTCAAACTGCGGCCCTCCAGAGTCCACGGACTACAATTCCCATGAGCCCCTGCCAGGATTTTCTGGCAGGGGCTCATGGGAATTGTAGTCCATGGACATCTGGAGGGCCGCAGTTTGACTACCCCTGCCTTATACTAACCCCTAGGAATAGAAGAGGGGGCTGACAGGACAGCAACAGAAGTGGCATCACAAAATCATAGAGTTGGAAGGGACCTCCAGGGTCATCCAGTCCAACCCCCTGCAGAATGCAGGGAAAGGGAAAGGGAATTCTGTTCCACAAAGTCTGCAGTTTGTAGTTCTGATGGGTACCTGCCTTTGTAGTCACAGAGAGCCAAGATCAGTCTTCTCCCGAGACCGAAATGATGACCACTGGGCTTCTCCTGTTGGAAAAAACAAGTAAGTCTTGTGGCTGGACGTGGTCCTGATCCACGAGCCTCACCGAGAGGGGAAGGAGGAGGGCTGCAGTGAAGTCTCACCAGAAACAACAATCGATCGTCAGGCCCAAGAAGTTCTAGGTGCCAGTTAGCCTCTGTGAATCACGAGCATCAGAATCACACAGCGATTAAATGCTGTCAGGGCAAAGTCAAGCTCTGTGTTAGGGATTCTTAGGGGAGGGTTGGACATAAAAATGGCTGAAATGACAATGCATGTAGGATGGCAGCCCCCAGAATAGACTAAAGGGGGCTTAGATAGAGTCATGGAGGAGAGGCCTATCAGTGGCTATTAGCCGTGGAGACTGGGGGTCATATCACCCAATGAAGGTTTAACAAATTTAATTTAAAATATATTTTAAAAATTGACTCATACCCATTCCAGAACCCTTCCAGAACCCTTCACAAAACCCTGGGTGAGAAAGCCCATATGGTCATATTGACCGGCCTCCCCCCCTCCAAAATGGCCAATGATGGCCCTGGATGGTATGGGAAGGGGAGGGGCCCTGGGTGGGCGTGTCCACAGCTCTGCTTCCCAACCATATTCTGCATGATTGCGCCACTTCTGGGCTTTCTCAAAGCCTGGAGAATGTTTCAGGGGTTTCTCAAGGGTAAAAAGGTTGAGAAAGGCTGCTCTAAGGATTGCAGGGGGGAAATACCTAAGGGTGGGGTAGGAATGTGATGTCACTTTTGGGTGTTCAGCCAGAAGTGATGTCATGGGGTCTGTGATGCTGCACCTCTTTAAGGTCCATCTCCCCAATGCTCCTGGGGTTGGGCCAGTGCAAGGCTGGCAGCCCGACACGTATCCAATCCAAATTTGACACCATGTACACAGGAGCTGAGGGTGACCCACAACCGACAGGAAAATCCACTATCAACATCTGACTTTCCTAGGCTCAGCTTGTGCATTCAACAGCGGGTGAACTGACCTTCCCAAATTCAGATTAGAAGAAGAATTGGCTTTTGCACTGCTCTTTTCACACTCTGAAGGTGTCTCAAAACAGCTTGCAATCACTTGCCCCTCCTCTCCCCACACCTTGCGAGGTAGGTGGAACTCAGTTAGCTCTGCGAGAACTGTGACTAGCCCAAGGTCACCCAACTGGCTGCATGTGGAGGAGTGGGGAATCAAACCCAGTTCCCCATATTAGAGCCCACCGCTCTTATCCATTACACCATGCTGGCCCAGACTGTCTGCAAAAACCTGAAATCTGTGGAAGGTGAAATCTTTTTCCAGTGGTCATACAAGTCCCTGCAGGAAGACTGGAGTGCAGACTGTCCGTGGGACCTTCACAAGGGAGGCTTCCAGATCACGCCAGGCTGGGGTTGGGGAGGTGGGACTGAATCGGATGAGATTCCATCGCATGGCAATATTTCATTCTCTCCCATTCGATCAGCAGGTGGCGGCCTCCGCCTGGCCAATGGAAACAGCAGCTGCCAGGGCCGGGTGGAAGTCTTGTACGGGGAGACCTGGGGGACCGTTTGCGACGACGACTGGGATTTCCCCAACGCCCAGGTGGTCTGCCGGCAGGTGGGCTGCGGCTCCGCACTGGCGGCCACCGTGCTGGGCTACTTTGGCTACGGTCGCGGACCCATCCTCCTGGACAACGTGGACTGCTCGGGCAGAGAAGCCGACTTGGCCGAGTGCTTTAACCTGGGCTGGGGGCAACACAACTGCGGCCACCACGAGGATGCCGGGGTCATCTGCAGAAGTGAGAAATGCACACGATTGCAGGGATCCCAGGTTTAATGGCGGCCCTGCCGTTTGAACCAAAAGGTTCTTCAGCGCTTATGAATCGTAGCTCGGTTTGGGGGAGAGATTAGGGTTCACTTGTTTTGCAGGCAAAAGGAAACTGGAGTCTTCACCTGAAGGGTCTCAGGTTGCAGATGTGGGGAAAGCTCCCCCCCTCTCTATCTGTATCTGTATCTGTATCTGTATCTGTATCTGTATCTGTATCTGTATCTGTATCTGTATCTGTATCTGTATCTGTATCTGTATCTGTATCTGTATCTGTATCTGTATCTGTACCTCTCTCTCTCTGTATTTCAGGTAGTGAAAGCCAAAAAATGGGGTACATTGTGTATAAAAGTTATACAAAAGAAAAAAATCCACTGTGTAAAGACAACACCCTCTTTACAACAAAATGAGTGTCCAGGAGCACCTTTAAGACCAACTAAGATTTATTCAACGTGTGAGCTTTCGAGTGCAAAGCTCACACCTTGAATAAATCTTTGTTGGTCTTAAAGGTGCTCCTGGACTCTCATTTTGTTGTACTACTTCAGACCAACACGGCTACCCACTTGAACATTCCTTTACAGTCTTTTATATGTGTAGGAGTTGTCACTCTGCGATTAAACTACCAAGAAACTCATTAGGATGTGAATATGATCTAGGGGCCTTTGGCACTTGTGCAGTCAAGTTTTTGTTGGGGTCGAGGAAGCATTCATAAGCAAAAGGCAGGATTTGCCTGTCCCTCATTTGGATTTGGAATTTCCAGTGCCATCCCTACAGCTTCTTTATGTCTTTTGGAGTGTTACTGTCATTCGTTTGTGCTTTCGGAGCCTTGGATAAAGCGTTTCTTCATATTGTACCAATTTGTATTGTGTTGTCTTTACACAGTGGTGTCTGGAGATCTCCTGGAATGGCAGCTAGTCTCCAGATGACGAAGATCTCTTCCCTTAGAGAACAAGTCTGCTTTAGAAAGTGGACCGCAGGGCTTGCTGAAGTCCCTCCCCTCCCCAAACTCTACCTCTGCAGGTTCCACCTCCCAAAAGTCCAGGTGTGTCCCAACCCAGAGCTGGCAACCCTCCTGAGACCTCGTAGAGCTGCTGGTGGGTCAAAACAGATGTAAAGCATTGATAATATCCCTGGTCACAAGTTACGGCAAATACATTCAAATGCATCTACATTCAGTCTGCCTTTCTCACTTGGATTCAATACAGGTGAAAGAAAAGCAAGACACAATCCAATCCAATCAACAGGAACGAACCAGAAATATAAACAGACTTCCAGAATACAATGCAATAGGATTCGGTTTGTGAGAATCATTCAGGAACTAACCAGAAATATAAACAGATCTGAAGCAAAACATAAGTATTCATATGACACATTGAATGGTGCAAAAGCTACACGATAGGATCCTCCTTAGAGCGACGGGCAAGAAAAACGCTCCTTCCGGGCAGGGTCCTCGGGAGGCCGGAATTTCGTTGACCACATTGTTCAGTGCAAAACGTGTCTGGCCCTAAATAGAACCCCTGACTAAAAGGAGCAGGTCTGTGGGGGAAGTAAAGCAAAATCCTTTCCAGATCGATGAATTACAAGGACATTTGTGGCGCATGGCTTCGTGGCTAAATATACCCTCCCTTTTTTCCCGGATGCAGGTGCGGAAGAATCGGACGAGCATTTCCCAAAAGATGGGTCGGGCACCACAAGCTCAACCACGACACGCCCCAAGGATGGTACGTTTGGCACAGGGAAAACCGCTGTCCCCGAATAATCTCGAGGCCGCTGAGTTCTCCATTGTTTTGTTCAAATAGGGCCCTCCATTCTCCATCTCCAAATTTTTCCCCAGTTTCTTGGCATTCCACATTATCTCCATTCTGTTCAGGTTTTTAACATTTCTGAACTTTTTACAGTCTTCTTCGCATGAGCAGAAGTTGTCTCAGAATTCAGCTTCTTCTGTTCCTCAGTATTACCGATGTGCACATGTGCTCTGATAAGGTTTTCTGCATCCCACTCTCAGCCTCCCCTCCCTCACAGGGTGTCTATTGCGGGGAGAGGAAAGGGAAGGCGACTGTAAGCCACTTTGAGACTCTTTCGGGTAGAGAAAAACAGCATATAAGAACCAACTCTTCTTCTTCTTCAGTAATATCAGGGCTCTCTCAGCCTCCCCTCCCTCACAGGGTGTCTATTGCGGGGAGAGGAAAGGGAAGGCGACTGTAAGCTGCTTTGAGACTCCTTCGGGTAGAGAAAAGCAGCATATAAGAACCAACTATTCTTCTTCAGTAAAATCAGGGCTTTCTCAGCCTCACCTACCGTACAGGGTGTCTGTTGTGGGGAGAGGAAAGGGAAGGCGACTGTAAGCCGCTTTGAGACTCCTTTGGATAGAGAAAAGTGGCATATAAGAACCAACTCTTCTTCTTTTTCTTCAGTAATCTCAGGGCTATCTCAGCCTCACCTACCTTACAGGGTGTCTGTTGTAGGGAGAGGAAAGGGAAGGCGACTGTAAGCCGCTTTGAGACTCCTTCGGGTAGAGAAAAGTGGCATATAAGACCCAGCGCTGCTGCTTCTTCTTCTTTTACAGCCGTGCCGAAAGCAGAGGCAGTGATTTTGCATAGTGGTTTACCCATATTCCAGAAACACAGAGGAGTCTCAGTAAAACACAATAACTCCCTCCACCCCCACCGCAAAAAGGAAACACTAATCTCATGTATCTGGATTGGGGTTTTGCACTGTTTTATGAATGTACTAGTAAGAAAACCCGTTGTGGGAAAACTGTAACAGGTTCTGGAACAGCGGGGAGGGCGACACTTTGGCGTGTGGATCCTTGGTTGGGCCCGTGATTCTCACAGTGTTCTCCCCATGCACAGGTTTCCTGCGCCTGGTCAACGGCAGCCACCGCTGCGAAGGACGGGTGGAGATGTTCTACCTGTCGCAGTGGGGGACGGTGTGCGATGACGCTTGGGACCTCAAGGACGTGAAGGTGGTGTGCCGGCAGCTGGGCTGTGGGCGCGCCTTGGCCGCTTGGGGGGAAGCCTGGTACGGCCAAGGGACCGGGTACATTTTCCTCGATAACCTCAAGTGCAAAGGGGACGAGTCGTCCCTCTTGCGCTGTTCCCACATCCGCTGGAACGTGCACAACTGCGATCACTCCGAAGACGCCGGTGCCCTTTGCAACTTGCTATGATGCACTGGAAAGTACGGCGAGGGATTGCCAGTCCCCAGGTGGGATCTGGGGATCCCCTGGAATTACAGCTGAATCTCCAAGTGACAAGAGAAAGCTCCTAAAGAAACAGCCGATTCTATTTATCTATCTCTGTGTCCCCCTTTCCCTCACCCCCACCCCCCGAGGAACACAAAGCAGCTCACAACATCCTTTTCCTTCTTTTCTACTTTCTCCTCACAACAACCCTGTGAGGGAGGTTAAGCCAAGAGAAGCCCATTAACACAAAACTTGCTTCGTTCTCGCAGCCCGTCTTTCCTACACGTCGCCGACCGAACGACAGCAATGCATCGAACCAGGAAAGTTTGCACAGCCTCTTCCTGGGTTTCCTTTGCAACCTGACAGGGCTGTTCCAAAGTGGCCATGCCCAGTGATGGTGAAACTCCAGGAAAGATGGACAACACCGTTGTCTTTCTCCTGCTGCCCCTGGGACTCAGAGGACATGAGAATGGCAGCCCAGAGGCTCCCTATGGAGCCGTCCAGCAACTCAGCCATCAATTTCCCTGGGGTGGACTGTATGGCATTATACTCCATTGAAGTCACTCTCCTCCCCAAACCCCGTCCTCTGTAGGATCCACCCCCAAAGTCTCCCGGTTCTCCCCAGGGTTGTTGTGAGGAGAAAGTAGAAGAGAAGGAAAAGGACGTTGTGAGCTGGTCACCGTATACATCACCCAGCAACTTGTCCAAGGAGAGCTTGCCCTCTGCTATGATGCAGCGCCACTCACAACAGATAGGCAGAAAGCGGTATTGCGCCTATTAGCTGAAGGAGGATCGGATGGCCCAGAACAGGGGTAGTCAAACTGCGGCCCTCCAGATGTCCATGGACTACAATTCCCAGGAACCCCTGCCAGTGAATGCTGGCAGGGGCTTCTGGGAATTGTAGTCCATGGACATCTGGAGGGCCGCAGTTTGACTACCCCTGGCCCAGAGGGTTCTAGAGGGCTCCTCCGGAAGGTATAAAGTCGTCAGCAGTGGCCTGGCTTCTCAGTATGAGCAACTGACTTAGCTTGATCCTAAAGGAACTATCCCAAACTCTGATGTTAGAACAAAGCTACTGTGGGCCTTCTCCTCTGGCCTGATCCTGGGTTGAGCTGCTGGGGTACTTACGGATGTGGCCTCGCCCTCCCTCCCTCCCTCCCTCCCTTCCTTCCTTCCTTCCTTCCTTCCTTCCTTCCTTCCTTCCTTCCTTCCTTCCTTCCTTCCTTCCTTCCCCACAGCCTCTGTCTGGGTTGCCTGAATTAACCTCCCTGCTGCCATCTCCTCTGGAGCCGTTAAATACAGGGATAGCCCCCTCCCCAACATCTCTCTCTCCATGCTGGATTTCCCATTTCAATTGAACTCCCTGGATGGTTTTACCAGCCAGCATTTTCTCTTCACCTCAGCTTGGGGCATTAAGACCAAAACCAAACAAACAAACCCTTGTTCTCAGTTATAAAAATCTCCTTATTTTTTGGTGCTGGATTCTGGACCCTTTTTGTGTACAAAATGCATCTTGACTCTGTGTAGAATTTAATTGCTTTTCAGCGTCTCGGCACGAATACTGTCGAAGTCGGGTTAAAATCTGTAGAAGGGCATTACAGCGCCAAGCGACCTGGAGCAGCCAAAAATCAGAGGCGCTCAGGACGGAAAGACAGACCAGTAGAAGTGGCTCTGGAAGACTCACCTGCCTAGACCAAGAAAACAAAAGGACCCCTGTAAATATATGTAATTTGGGGAGGGGGTTGTGGGGAGATATAAGGAATCCTTTTGTTAATAATACTGTGCGCCCGTTCCGGGAGTTGTCGTTTTCCTTCGTGCATTTACAATTTGAATAAATAAACACCTTTCCGAAGAAGCCATGAGTCAGCAGATCCATTTACGCCGATGACGGACAGGCAGAAAGACGCAAGGAAGGAAGGCAGGTGTACAGCGCATAGCCCGATGCTTCATCAATGAATGTTCTGTTAAGAACATATTGCGATAAGAATCGCAATACAGCCCCAACCTCACTTCCACCTACTAAGAAACAGAGCCGTGGGCGGAAAAGGGGTGGGAGCATTTGTGAGGGGTTGTGGCTCAGTAGCATCGCTTCCGCTTGGCGTGCGGAAAGTCCCAGGTTCAATCCCCAGCACCTGCAGCGAAAAGGTCGCTGGCATCTCCAGTTAAGCGGATCAGGCAATGGGTGACACGTATCTGGCAAGGGCATCAAGCAGAAGGCCCCAGGTTTAGTAATTTGCACCCGCAGTTAAACAGCTCAGGTAGCAAGCAAGGTGAGAAACCTCCGCCTGGGACCCTGGAGAATTGCCGCCAGTCTGAGTAATCCAGTGGTTCTCAGCCTTCCTGACCAATGGCGTGAAGATCCATGGTTCATGATTGTATATAAATTGTTTTTTTCCTGGGGTTTCTCAGTTCAGTTCTGCCTCTTGTCCCACCATGCCGATCTCGCTCTTTTCCTCTGCTCCAGACAGACAAACTATCTCGATCTACCCCGCCAGGCTGTTGTGTGGATGGTGCCCCCACCCCTGCCAAGCTGCTTGCCCTGCCGCAATCCTTGTGAAAGGGTCGTTCGACTCCCCAAACCACTGGAGTAGACAATACTGATCTTGATGGAATGATAGTCTATTTATTTACTTATCATATGGCATGTGTACGAGGCAGCTAGGAGATCCTAAGATTGTCTGGCTGCCAGGTAAGAGACATTCAGAGGTGGTTAGCCATTACCTGCCTGTGTCACAACCTCGGTATCTCTTGGAGGTCACCCTTCCGAGTGCTTGCCAGGGCCGACCCTGCTTAGCTTCCCAGTTCTGACAGGATCGGGGTTGCTTGAGCCATCCTGGTCTGGCCTACAGGTGGTTTGATTCAGTATAATGCACCTTCCTGTGCGTTTGAGGAAACTTCATCGGACTGTGAGTCTCTGCAGTTCCCTCTTTGGGCCAGCGGTGGGTGAGTGGGCTGCAGCTGGAAGATCTGCCGGACATCTTTCGGCTCTCCCGTTCAAAACTTGCTGCAGGCATTACCCATGATGCGTAAAGTGGGGCGGAAAGGAACCTCGGTGTCTTACTGGTCCTGCTTTGGCAGGGGGCTCGGAGCGGAGTGCCCCTTTGCCTCCATTCTCGATTGGGCCTGCAGGGGCTCCCTTTCCTCCCTGTGCATAATGAAGACGGGGTCTGTCTTACAAAACCAAGATGCTGCAGGCTGCAAGGAATGGGATGCTGAAACAGCCCCGGGATGTGTTAATGAGGTGTTAATGGCCCTGAAGGGAGGTGTAAACTCACTGGATTCAGCATGGCTCCAGGTGCTGTTGTCCCGGTGGTGCCTTAGGAGGAAGAGCACGGAAGCCTGAAATCAGCCGTATTGTGTACAACAACAAGAAGCCTTGAAAAATAACTTTAATTAAAAGCTTCTGGGAGGAGGCTGCCTGCCGCCTCTCTGCATGATTTATTCCTCTGGTTTGACTTCTTCCCAGTTGCTCTCGGGAGGGAACGGAGGAATTCTTCAGTCTCGGGAGTAACAGAAGTGTTCAGTTGCTCTCTGATTCAGCCGGAAAATTTAATCAGAGCCCCGAGGATAACAACAAATGTCCATCTTGTACAATGTCCTGCTCCGTACAGTCACCTGCCACATGGCCCTGGAAGGCCCCTCTGCAGGAATGTGAAGCCAAAGCCTTCCTTGGTTGCTTCTCACCACTAGGGTTGCCAACCTCCAGATGGGGCCTGGGGATCTCCCAGATTTACAACTGACCTCCAGATGACAGAGATGAGTTCTACTGCAGAAATTGGCAGCTTTGGGGGGCGGGGTCTCGCTGGCATTGTACCCTGCAGAGTGCCTTCCCCTCCCCCAGGCTCCATTCCCAAATCTCCAGGAATTTCCCTAACCTATTCACAACCGGTATTTGGAAATGCACACTGCCTCTGCACAGGGAGGTTCTATTCAGTCACCATGGTTCTGTGCACTGCATTGGTTAGACCATACCTGGATCCTTGTGTGCCGTTCTGGAGGCCTCACTCCAAAAAGGGTTTGGACAAAATGGAGAGGGGGGCAGAGGAGAGCGACGAAGATGACAAGCCCTAGGAGGAAAAGCTGAGGGACTTGAGACTGTTCAGCCCAGAAAAGAGGAGGTTGATGGCTCTCAAGTCTCTGAAAGGTTGGAAGAAGATCTTATCCTCTGTTCCTGCTGGGAACAGAGGATTAAGACCATAGTAATGGCTTTAAACTATATGTAAAACTGTACCTGCTTGATATCAGGAAAAAAAAACCATGCATAGTTCAGTGTGGAATCGGCAGCCTAAGGAGGTGGGGAGCTCTCCCTCACTGCCGGTCTTTGAGCAGCAGCTGGACAGAGACTTATCCTGGATGCTTGTGGCTGATCCTGCACTGAGCAGGGGGTCAGACTAGATGGCCTATAGGCCCATTCGAACTCTAAGACTCTATGCTTCCAGTGGCCTTCCCCCTCTGCTTCAGGAATTTGTCCAATCCCCTTTTTAAAATAATCTCAGCAAGTGCCCCGGCCTTGTGCCTGGGAAGTGAGAAGGCCTCTACCCTGAGTCACGCAGGACCGGAGCACAACATCCCCCGGGGGGATCCGCAGTCTATACCCACTTCAGTCGGCTCTTACCCAGCTTGGACCAGCTCGGATCAATATCATCAATCAGTTCCTGCTTCAGCATCTCTTAGCAGGAGATGGTGGTGCAGGAGCCGGAGAACGAGGGGGGGAGAGGGAGAGAGAGAGAGAGAGAGAGAGAGAGAGAGAGAGAGAGAGAGACGGATGAATATTTCACAAGGTCTGAAGTGCAGCCAGTGGTTATTTTCGGGCTGGATTTACAACCTGTCCAGGAGAAGGAACAGGAGGGCAGGAAGGGCAGCACTAAATGAGAACAGAATGCTGGCTCCTGCAATGGCGGCGAAAGACAGGAAAGGGGGAAACGCCGGGGGCAAGACATCCCAAGTCTCTTCTGGAGTCTGGCAACAGCCTACATTTCGATTGCAATAGGGGTATAGATATATCCCACCTTGTGAACAGAGACACCTTCTCCAGAACAGACTGGCTGTTTAATTTACGGAGCAGGATCCTGGAGGGGTGCTACCCTGGCAGGTTGCCAGTAGCCAGAAACAGGCTGAGCCAAACCCTAGGAGTTCTGCCAGCACTGCAGGGGCTGCTTGGCTCGGACCCCCCGGTGGCAACAGCGACCTGCATCAACTGGCCGGTTCCCAATGCAGAGAGAGGACTGGTGCACTGCCTTGGCCCCTGGAGTAGGGTCACTGGGTCTGTTTGATCAGCCAGCAGGGGACACGTGGGAACTTACTGGTGAGCAGGGAGGGTCATGGGGATAGAAGCCTGAAAAAAGCGACATTTCTACATCACCCAGAAGTAACGTGGTGGCATGAGTGTGGGGGACACTCTGGTTTTTGGGGACAGAACTCTATGGTAGAATTAGCTTCTTACCACAGAGTTTTGCCCACAAACCAGAGTGTCCCCCCCCCCCGACATCCTTACATCATTTCCAGGTGACACAGAACATTGTTTTTTCAGGCTTCTTCCCTCTGGACCTTCCTCACTCCCCGTAAGTCACCTCCGGGTTGTGTTTTTCCTCAGGATGCTGTCCTTTGCGGGGGGGGGGGGCTGTGATTTCCCCCAGTTTCTCAAACCCCTGAAGCAAGGGGAAAAGCACCAAACCAGGGGATCCCCAGGCCTTGACGGGGGCGAACGGCAACTCTGTCCTGTAATGCTACCTTTTGGGGCTGCTCAATCTGACTTGCTCCTGGGCTATTTTAATGTCCCGATTTAGATGGACAGCACTTCCTAGATGGAACTAAGAACACTTGTGTGAGTTTAGGACATTCCAATACTCATAGCCGGAAGGCTCCCCCTCCCCGATTTATCACATGAAAGCCTCCCCCTGTAGCATCCTGCAAGCCTCTGCAGTTATCCACCTTCCTGATGCTGTCATCAGGGGGCCTGATCCAGAACCCAGGATGGACTCAGCATCCAGACATTTACAGAATCCATTGGTTAGCTTTGCATTCTTTCCAGAGCTGATTTGGGCAAGTGTTTGCAAAACCTCACCCCTTCTCCGGGTTGGGGACGAGCCACCTCACTAGCACCTTTCCTTGTGAGCCACCCCACTAGCACCTTTCCTTGTGTGGTCAGGGGAGCCGAGAGAGCTCTAAGAGAACTGTGACAGGCCAAAGGTCACCCAGCTGGCTGCATGTGAGAATTAAGGGAATTAAGCCTGGTTCTCTTAACCACTAGTTGGGTCGAGCCTTTGCAGGGTAGTGTGTCTTATTTGTTCCTTCGTTTTGACCAAGGTATAACTTCCCCCGTC
The DNA here is from genome assembly GCF_049243985.1 of Paroedura picta. Taxonomy (NCBI): domain Eukaryota; kingdom Metazoa; phylum Chordata; class Lepidosauria; order Squamata; family Gekkonidae; genus Paroedura; species Paroedura picta. The sequence goes on along the minus strand of NC_135383.1, from coordinate 12,509,352 downwards.
TTGCGCCTATAAATTGTCTTTCTGGTATCATTGCAGAGTGTTTTCTTTGGCAGACGTCAGCTGCCCTGGGCCCTCTTTGGAGGGGGGTGGATGGGGAGGAAGGCTACAGATACTTTAATAAATGCAAATAAAGAAATGGAATCACATTTCACAGCAGGAAAGAAGGAGGCCTTCTGGCTGAGCCCGGCCGGGTCTTTCCCTTTGCAAGCTGTAGTGTGAACTGATCAGGAACAGAAAGGCCTCTTCTGTTGAGATTTGGAGTTTAGGGAATTCCTTGCTCTAAGCTACAACTGCAGCATTTGTCTGTCAGGCCCTGCAATGGGTCATCATTTGCAGCTGGAAATATGCGGAGGGTGCGCACAGGAGCGGCTGGCTGTGAGTCTTGTGGAAGACAGCCACCCTGTCTCCAAATCGGGGCGTGGCCAGCTCCTGAAGTGACAGCTCTAGAAAGAAATATCTTCCAGTGGATCAGCAAACACCATCTGTGCAAACAGACCTTGGTGACAACACACTCACACTTGGCTAAGCCTTCCTCCCTCCCTCCCTCCCTCCCTCCCTCCTTCCTTCCTCCTTCCTTCCTTCCTTCCTTCCTTCCTTCCTTCCTTCCTTCTGGACATTGCATCTTTCTCCTTCCTTCCTCCCTTCTCCTTCCTTCTAGGCGGCTCATCTCCTTTCCCAGGACTCCCTTCCCTCCACGGCTCTCCTTCCCCACTTCCCGTTTTGTTCATTTTGTTCCGTCTCCATTCTCGCCAAACAAGCTGGGAGAAAAGAAGGGGGTCAGCGTGCATGTTGAGGTTGCTAAGAAACGGGAGGGTACCCCTGCTGTCCAATCGGCTGTGCCCGGAGCAGAAGAGAGGGCGTTGCTAGGAGCCAGATTGTGGGCAGCAGCAGGCAGCCGAGGGAAAAGTGTCTGGGAGTTAAATGCAGCTCTGGAAAGGCTGGTACAGAGAATGAATCTCATAGGGTTGCCAGCCTCCAGGCGAGGCCTGGAGATCTCCTAGAACAACAACACGGGTTCACATATTCCCGGAGCTCGGCCCCTCCTTAGCTGGGGTGTGGTGCCTTCTTTTTATGGGGTTCCATGCACACTGCACCCGGCCTGTATCCAATTCTCTTTCTGCTGTTCCACCTGAGCGTTTACAAAAGGAAAGGGAAGTCATCCCTGCCTCCCCTTTGCTCCCTTCCCTGGGTGGTTTAAGGCTGCCTCTTAGCCTCCCCCAAGTCTGGACTCAGCTGTGCCTTGATGCCTTCTGACCGCACCACTCCCCCGTGCGCTTGCCAGGCTCTTGGCCTCCCCCATGGCTGTTTTGGGGCAATCTGCCCGGGTCTCTTGGCCACCTCCCTCCCATGGGTGAGTCAGACCCCTGGCTGTCCTCAGGTTGGGTGGGGTCACTCTGGGGCCAAGCATCGTCCCCCAATCGCTGCCTGGCTGACTCCATCCAGAAGCACGCATGCCCTAAGCAGTGCTCTCTTTGAACAGCGCACAGTACCCAGGGCGTTTTCCCGGAGCAAATGGGTTTTGCGAGCAGGGTGGCTTTGATATTCACGCCCGTCGTTTGCTGAGATTGCAGGCTGGAAAGGAGGCTGGAAAACAAGTCCTGTCATTCTGACTCATCGGCTCTGCCAGGGAGCCAGAAGAGGCTGGCTTTCGTTGTCAGAAGCACGCTCTGCCCTGGAGACTGGGACATGCCCAAGTCTGGCCGACTAATCCGAACTGGGCCCATTCCGCACACGTTGGATAATGCACTTTCAATGCACTTTAGAAGCAGACTTTCCTCTTCCGCCCAGGAAAACCCAGCTGCAAAAGCCAATGGAACGTGTGTGGATGGGCCCAGGTCTGAAGAGAAGAAGCAGTTGCAAACTGAGTCAGGCCACCAGTTCTCCCGCCTTCGGAGGGAATAGCCTCCCCCTCCCTGCATTTGCTGCTGCCACCTAATCCCTGGTTCCTCTCTGCTAGGTCCCATGCCAGGTCTGTTTGCTCTAAATGGCATCTCTTCCCAACAAACCGTGACTTCTCATGCCCCGCTTTCTGCCAGGGGTCGAGGCCCTGTGTCTGTGCAATGTGTGTTCTGCGACCGACCGGAGCCCTGCCTCGTCTTAGATCCCGCTTCCCTCGTGCGAGTGCCGCAGAAGTCCCAGGAACGTGGCGCACGGCTATTTTAAGGAACTGCAAAGTCACTCGTGCAATCAGCTCCTCGGGTTTCGCCAGGAGCAGGCCCTTCCTTCTCTTGAGAGCTGTTCCGCTTTCTCCAGAGCAAAAAGCGATTTTGGCACCAGGCGGATTGGGCCTCTTTGGCTTGGGAGTGCCGGGCAGAAAGGGAGCTGGAGGTCAGTCCCAGAATCAGGTTTCTCATCCCTTTCAGCATTCAGGTTGCCAACCTCCAGGTGGGAGCAGGGGATCTCCTGGTAGTATATTTGATCTCCTAGCGATGGAGATCAATTCCCCTGAAGAAAATGGATGTTTTGAGGGAGACCTTAGTGTTATACTCCATTGGGGTCCTTGCCTGGGCTCCACCCCCAAATGCCCAGGTATTCCCTAAGCAGGAGTTGGCAACCTTAGGCTCCTTTAGCTGGCTCCAATGCCATGAAGTTAGGGAGGGAGGGACATCAGCTACTAGAATGCTATAGAATTAAGATGAGAGGGATCTCAGCTGGCTCCAATGCCACAGAGTTAGGGAGGGAGGGATCTCAGTGGGCTATAATTCCATAGAGTTAGGGAGGGAGGGATCTCAGCTGACTAGAATGCTATAGATCAGGGGTAGTCAACCTGTGGTCCTCCAGATGTCCATGCACTACAATTCCCATGAGCCCCTGCCAGTGTTTGCTGGCAAGGGCTCATGGGAATTGTAGTGCATGGACATCTGGAGGACCACAGGTTGACTACTCCTGCTGTAGAGTTAAGACAAGAGGGACCTCAGCTGGCTCCAATGCCATAGAGTTAGGGAGGGGGAACCTCAGTGGGCTATAATGCCGTAGAGTTAAGGAGGGAGGGACCTCAGCTGACTAGAATGCTCTAGAGTTAAGACGAGAGGGACCTCAGTGGGCTATAATGCCATAGGGTTGCCAACTTCCAGCTGGTGGCTAGAGATCTCCCAGAATTACAACTGTTCTCCAGACACAGAGATCAGTTTTCCTTGTTCTTTGGGAAGGTGAGTTGTATGGAATTATAACTCGCTGAAGCCTCCCCTCTCCCCCAAACCCCAACCTCCGAGGTTCCACCCCACAACTCTCCAATCTTTCCCAAGCCACAGCTGGCAGCCTTAGAGTCCATCCTCCAAAGCTGCCAATTTCTCCAGGGAAGCCGATTGCGAGATGAGTTGTAATTCTAGGAGCTGTCCAGGCCCTGTGGGAGGATGGCAAGCCTAGCCTTGCTTCAGGGAGTGAGTCGAGAGAAGCCCGAAGGCAACCCATCGCCTGCTTCCTGTCCAGGGGAAAACGTCACCTGCAAACAGCCCATGCGCAGGTTGCATATCTTTCACTATGTTTTGCACAAAAGAGGCAACAGTTACGTTGTTCGTGTTGCGGGAGCAGGTGAGGCAGAAAAGCATCTTGCTCCCAGGCCAGGGTTCTGGGCAGAGTGATTGTCCTCCTGCCCCCCAGGTGCTGACTCAGGGGTTCTAGCCTCTTTGCTGAGTCACTCTGCAGAGGCATTTCCTCCAGACTGCAGCACTCTGCTGGCGGGGAGGCATCAAGCTGCTGCCGATTCCAGATGAAAAGCAGTGTGTCAGTTAATTGTTCTTTATGGGCCCCCGGCGCGTTCTGCTTACTGCCTTCTTTCTGGGTTCTGGCTGAGCCTGTCTGCAGAAGCAGCAGGCGAGAGGGAAGGAAGGAGACATCCTGGGAGAAGAAAAGGAAAGAGGGAGCGATGCGGACACCCTGTGCAAAAGAATCCCAGGTGGAGTTTTTTGTGAGCTGCTGGGTAACCTATGGTAGGACCGTACATATGCTTTGGGCGTGTGCATTTATCTGCTTATATCCTGCTTTCCCCCCAGCAGGAACCCAAAGCAGCTTAGAATATCATTTCCCCCCTCTTCTTCTTCCTCACAACAACAACCCTGTGAGGTAGGCTAGGATGAGAGAATGCAACTAGCCCAAAGTCACCCAGTGGGTCTCCTGGGATGCTAGTCTGCTACTCTCTCCACTACCCCATGCCAGCCCCCAAATGACTTTTAAACTAGGGGAAGACTGTTGTGGGAAAAATAAGTGACAGGGTACAGCAGGGGGAGCAGACCGGACACAAGAAGAAATAAGGGAGGCAAGTGGAGGAATGTCATGGCAGTGATTCTTGGAATGAGAACAATGCCGTGAAAATCTGTCCCTGTTTCCCCCCTCTATGGCAGGGATTCCCAACCAGGGCGCCCTGGCCTTTCCCCTGTATCGTCCCTTAATGGACTCAACCATTTTATTCCTGGCATTGCCGTGAAAGCAGAGAACCGGCTGATTTCATCGACCCGGGGATGGCATTCTCATGTGGTTACTGCACTTGGGGAAAGGGGCGGAGCCTGGATGCTTACTCCTGCCTCAAACGCCTCCTTTCTCTCCCCTCTCAGTCCTGGGCATGGCCGGGAGGTGTGGCCAGCTGACATCACTTCCAGCCTGGTTCCAGGAATCCTCGGAACCTGGAAAATATTTCAGGGGCTCCTTCAGGGGCTGCTTATGGAAGATTGGAGCATATGCCTCTGGCAGAGGAAGAGTTAATGCCTGGCCTGGGCATGTTCTCCATTCTCAATCACATTCTTCCCCAAAGGATTTTTCAGGATGGAAAAGGTCCTTTGAGGTTGCCAGCTTTGGGTTAGGAAATACCTGGAGGTTTGGGGAGTGGAGATTGAGGAGGGTGAGGTTTGGGAAGGCAGAGGCTTCAGAGGGATACAATCCCATCGAGCCTTATCATTTTAAGATCATAGAATCATAGAGTTGGAAGGGGCCATGCAGGCCATCTAGTCCAACCCCCTGCTCAACGCAGGACCAGCCCTAAGCATCCTAAAGCATCCAAGAAAAGTGTGCATCCAACCTTTGCTTGAAGACTGCCAGTGAGGGGGAGCTCACCACCTCTTTAGGCAGCCTATTCCACTGCTGAACTACTCTGACTGTGAATTTTTTTTCCTGATATCTAGCCTATATCGTTGTACTTGTAGTTTAAACCCATTACTGCACGTCCTTTCCTCTGCAGCCAATGGGAACAGCATCCTGCCCTCCTCCAAGTGACATCTTTTCAAATACTTAAAGAGGGCTATCATGTCCCCTCTCAACCTCCTTTTCTCCAGGCTGAACATTCCCAAGTCCCTCAACCTATCTTCATAGGGCTTGGTCCCTTGGCCCCAGATCATCTTCGTCGCTCTCCTCTGTACCCTTTCAATTTTGTTCGGTTATGTAACCCCATGGCCTATTTTATTATCTCGTTGCCTTTTTAAGCCCTATTTCTATATGTTTTACACTTGTTTTATGCCAATAAAAGGTGACTGACTGCCATTGAGCCCACCGTCCAAAGTGGCCGCTTTCTCCAGGTGAACTGATCTCTGCCACCTGGCCATCAGTTGTAATCCCAGGAGGCCTCCAGCCACCACCTGGAAATTGGCAACGCTAATTTATGATCAAACAGGATAAAACTTTTTTGTCGCTGTCTTCACTTACCCTAGATCCAGCCCCAGGGGTAGTAACGTGCAATCCTGTTTTGCCTTCCCATTCTTCACTTGAAGTGCAATCCTAGATAGAGTTACGCCCTTCTAAATGTATTACTTTCCGAGGTCTCAGGAGGACAACTCTACACAGGAGGACACTGTCAACCTTCCTTAAATGTTCTGGCCGGGGTGTGCATTCTCTCCCACCTCCCCTGGGAAATGTTAGGAAGCGGAGTGTTTAAATTTGACCTCCGGAAAACTGACTCTGGACTGGAGAGTGTTATTTTGGGTGGTTAGTCACTATGGCTGCTGGGTGAGGCCAGAAATAGGCCTGTGGCGTAGGTAGCCTTGTAAAATATGGTTTTGTCGGTAGCACAGGAGCTGTGGGGTATGAAGAAGTGTTCCTAGTTAAAATATTAACCGAATCTCGAAGGGTCACCGAAAGCACATTATTGGCCTTCCACATGTACTGGGAACAGAATTATACGGGCTTAACTGCTACAAGAAGTGCCAGTGTATGAAATGTTTGGGGTATGCGGGAAAGAAAATGTGTCTTATCAAATATATTAATCTCTTCAAAGGACAGGACCATTTTTTCCCCTCCAGAGTTGTTGGCATCCCTGGCTAGGACATATAATAGTGATTGTTACATCAGTGGGTTCAAGCCAGAACCACTGGGAGTCCAATCAGCTCTTTATTGTAATCTCAGCTTGATGTTAAAAGGGGCAAAAACTGAACTGATCTATTTTATTTCATTTATATACCACCCTCCCCAAAGGCTCAGGACGGTTCACACAAAACAGAAACAATACAGATAGCTTAACAATAACTAACAAGAAGCAACATAGAACAGTAGAAAAATATGGCAAACACAAAATTAACTCCTACTGATAGCCAAGTGGGCGCTATTGGTCAATATCGGTTTAAATGGACTGCATCCTACAGATCTAGCCGCACATTGGTCAATTAAATGTCTGCTTTGATCCTGCCTTGGACCTCGGCAGAACCACCGACACAAGGCAGATCACTGTTGTGTCAGTGGTTCTGCCGAGGTCCGGGATCCAGTCCATTTAAACAGAAACAGACCAATAGCGCCTAACCACCCTTGGCTCAGTCTTCTCTACCCTGCTTGGCAGTGGGATGCAAGCAGGGAGAGGGTCTTCCCCCTTTCCTGACACCCTTTCACTGGTGATGCCAGGACCCGAACTTGGTGCTTTTCAAAGCAAGGCCCGGAACCACCGCCTCTCTCCACAGTCACTGCATCCAGGCAATCAATAGGGCCTTTATGGAGCCAGGGAAAGATTCACAATGACGAAAGCCCCATTTCTCTCCCTCTTGGCCTCGGCCCACGGCACCGCCTGCCGAAAAGATCTGTGCGAGTTCTAGGACTGCCTCGGGGGGGGGGGGGGGGGGAGGGAGAGAATCGGCTGGCAGCTTTTCCAGCTCTAGCGCTGCAGTGAATGCAGAGGGCTTCGCTTGCGTTGCAGACCCAAATTAGTATGACTTGCAAAGCAGCCCAGGAATTCCACCGCAGTCTGGAGGATTGCGTTCAAGTGCCGGTGGAGGACCACTGGCCCAGTGGCTGGGCTGCAGCAGCCTGGGGAAAGGCAGCTTCCTCACACAGGCCCCTGAAAAGAGCACTTTCCTTCCTCTCCCTTAAGGGTTTTTTTGTGTGCGAAAGTCCATTACACCGACGAAAATCAGGAGGCCTGCAATACATTTTGAGCAGATGCCACAGCTCAAGTGTTGGGCGGTACGCTTTGTAAGTGGAAGGTCCCAGATTGAATCCTGGCCCTTCAGTGGCTGACTGTGCATGACGTGGTGTAAGGTTGCTGACTCAGGTTAGGAAATTCCTGGAGATTTGGGGTGGGACATTTGGAGGTGGTGGAGCAGGGCGAGGGACCTCAACAGCTATAACGCCATAAAGCCCACCCTCCAAAACTGACATTCCCCCCCCCCCGGGAAGTGATCTCTGTCATGTAGATATCAGTTGCAACTCCAGGAGATCTCCAGATCCCACATGTGGGCTGGACACCCCACCTGTTGCTTTTTAAAAGAAAACCGAACTTACCTGGTGCCCAATTAGAGAGGAGAAGACCTGGTGGCTGGTGTGTTTGTGTGTGTTATACCCCAAGGTCACTCAGCTGGCTGCATATGGAGGAGCGGGGAATTAAACCCGGTAGTCCGGGTTAGAGTCCACCACTCTTAATCGCCACTACCTGGAGACTTTGTGAGTGGATCCAGGAGTGGGAGGAATTTGGGATGGGGAGGGACCTCAGTGGAGCATAATGCTATGGAGTCTACCCTCCAAAGCAGCTGTTTTTTCCAGGGGGGTGGGTCTCTAGTCTGCAGATGACCTGCGATTCTGGGGGATCCTCAGGTCCCTATGCCCAGTTCAGGGGGAGACCAATACCTTGCCCCTGAGCAGTGCATTTGAACAGAAGCAGCCTCTCCCTCTCTGTCTGCTGTGCATCTGAGGCTGCCTTATGCTGACTCACATCCTTGGTCTAGCTAGCGTTGACCTCACTGGTTATCCAGGTCTGAGATGGAGGTCTTTCACAACGCCCATTGCTTCGTCCTTTTGCCCCTTCTGCCGGGGCTTGACTTTGGTTCCTTCTGCCTGCAAAAAGGATGGGCTTTAGTGCTGAGCTTCAGTCCCTCCTCCTGCTTTCCTTTCATCTTCTTGACTCTCTTGTGCCGTAAGGTCTGTTGAGCATCTGCCTGACCCAAACTGGTTTCACGCCCAGCGAGCTCTTTCCTCCCCTGGGTGTCAGAGCATGGCTTTTAGGCCTGTTCCCGGTGGTGGGTGTGGCACAGGAGATGACCATGGGACAGGTGGTGGAGCGGCTTCTTCAGGGGCTACCCCTCCTCATGCCTGGTGCCCCCCCATGGGAATCCCACCGCCAGAGCAGCTGGCAGATCTCCCAATGGCGTCTGTCACTCCCTCTCATTACAATCCTAATTTGTCACTGTTCATTCATCCACGAACCCAGAGCACTGCACAAATCCCAGCTTTTTAAACACTGCATTCCTGCTGGGTGCCTTTGCATGTGTGGCACGTTTGATTCATGTCCATTTTGACATGGTGTGAAATTGCTGCACGAGGATTTGTTTAAATGCTTTTTACTTGCTCTTGGATAATGGTTTTGCAAATACTCCCAAACAAAGAGCCAGCTTGGCATAGTGGTTAGGAGAGCCAACTTCTCATCTAACAAGGTTTGATTCCCTGCTCCCCCACATACAGCCATCTGGGTGACCTTGGGCTCCTCACGGCACTGATAAAGCTGTTCTGATCGAGCAGGAATATCAGGGCTCTCTCAGCCTCACCTCCCTCAGAAGGTGTCTGTTGTGGGGAGAGGAAAGCGAAGGTGATTGTAAACCGCTTTGTGATCCCTTCTGGTAGATAAAGGTGGCAAATGAGAACCCACTCTGGCTTTCTACACCAGGATAATGATACTAGAAGCTGCTTTCTATCCCTATCAGGGACAGTTGTGTATACTGGTGCAGAAGTGTGGGATGTTGTTTGCATCTCCCTTTTTTAAGTCCCTTTTTAAAGTTTTTGTGTAGACTGACATAATGACTACATTGTAACAGTTATGTCTAGTGAGTCTTCTTCCCAGAGCTGGGGACGTTGACCTTGAAAGACGAACACTGTGACTGCAGAAAAAAAAAAGTTGCCTACATTCAGGCTACTACTAAGACCCATAGATATCAGATACATCATACCATAGCCTATTGAACGCAATGCATGAGCATAACCTTTGCTTAATTCCGCCGCACCACGTCTATTCCATTACAGTTCTACCAACTCAACATTGGCTAAAAACCACCTAGACCGCGCGTTGCACTCTGGGAAACGGAGTCCCCTCCTGCACGACGACCCTCATGCCGAGGCGGCCCAGCGTTCCCGTTCCCTCCCCTCAGGGCGGGACTACAACTCCCAGGATGCTTTCTCAAACGGCGAGGGCCGGGGAGACCAAGGGCGAGGCTGTGGGGCTCGCGCCCGCGGCCAATAAATGCCTCGCAGCCTTGCGGGGGCGTGGCCGGATAGGCGAAGAAGGCAGCGCCCCGGGTTGGGAGGAAAGAAAGGCGGAGTGGCGCTTGCGCACTCGGGACTGGGCGCGGCCACCCCTTTTGCCAGGGAGCGCCGCCGTCACCACAGCGGCAGTAGCAGCCAGAGCAGCAGCGGCGGTGGCGCGAGCGTGAGGGCGGGGGAGCGAGGCACGAGTCCCGCGCGCAGGGAGCAGCCGCAAGCAGCAGCAGCAGCAGCAGCCGTTAAACCGCCGCCTCGCGCGCCAGCCCGCCTCGGCCAATCGCCTTCGTCCTCCGCCTGCCTGCCTGCCTCGCGACCTGCCCTCGCCGCGCCGTCCCTTTCTCTCCCGTCTTCCGCGGAGCGCGAGGAGAAGGAAGCCCCCCCTCCCCCGAAAGCCGCCGCCCCCCCTCTCCCCGCAGCCGCCCCGAAAGCGAAGAAGATGGTGGACCGCGAGCAGCTGGTGCAGAAAGCCCGGCTGGCCGAGCAAGCCGAGAGATACGACGACATGGCGGCCGCCATGAAGAACGTGAGTCCGCCTGCGGGGAGGAAGGGCTGGGGGAGGAAGGAGAGCCACAGGAACCCCCCTCCCCAGGCTGGGGGGAGGGAGCCCCTGTGATCCAGGAGCTCAGGAAATGCATTTGGGGAGGTGGGGGAGAAATGCAATTTTTTTTTGGGGGGGGGCATCATAATTGAAAGGGAAAGCTAATTTATTGGGGGGGGGGTTGGAGGCAATGTGTCCCGCTTCAGAAGAAGGGAAAGCTGTGCTGTTGTAAAGTCAGGTCGGGGTTGGAGATATTTCTTTTTTTGGGGGGGGGTCGGTGGATATGTGCCTGCTTATTGAGCTTAAGGGGAAGGGAAGGTGTGGATAAAATATTGCTTGTCAAAGGAAGAGGGGATATAGGGTGTGGAGAAAAGGGAAAAATAACACTGATTATCTTTGCTTTTTTTCACCTTCTCCACCTTCCAGTGTTATAGGGGCAAATGCCCCCTTTATGGATGTTCTTGGTTGCATATTCTTCCTCTTCTATTACATACGTTCTTATTTATTTTAGATGTATATCCTGCCTCATTTGTAATGACAGTAGCTTTAAAATGTCATGTTATGTACATTAAATTATGGGAAGATCCTTTTATCTTAAGGAAAACTGCCATATCATGGGGGTGGGGTGAGGCACCTCAGGTAGCTTTCTTTCATGATCTTGTCTTCCCCTCCCACACCAAAATGCTCTTCTGCTAGGGCTGATGGCCTCTTTAGAGGCAAAGACCATTCCTATTTGAAATCTTTCCTTGTGCACATGTCAAAAGGTGGCTGCCTCTCCCTAGGTCGAGCATCTGTTTCATTTCTCCTTTTCAATATTGTAAAACATGTGCGCAGTTTTAAATACTGTTTGATAGCCTGTGGTGGTAACTTGAATGCCAGTTTGCTAGAAAATGCAGTTTTGGTATAATTAGTGAGAAAAATGATCTTTTGAGGTCACTTTTGTCTTCTCTCCAACCCTTTGCTCCATGAGACAGGCTTTAAATGTATGCATGGTAATGAACATGCTTTTAGGATCAAGTAGCTTGTCTTCCACTTCCCCAAAGCCCTGGGAAATACTGCTACCAGAAGCCAAAACTTTCCTGTATCTGATGGGACACTGCCCTTCCCTGCCCTCCAAAATTGCTGTCATTCTTATGGAGGAAGACAGGCATTCCTTCTGACATACGCTGAATAGAACTCCCCCATCCCCTATTGCATCCTTTTGGGTGGATTTTACCTGACTTAGTCTTGGCTCCCTAATTGGCCTATTCCTCTATTATGTTCCCATTTAAAATGCCTGAGTACAGTTTTGACCCTTCCAAAAGCCTTTTGAATGCTGTGAATGCCAGTAGTGGCCTGATGGTGTTTTCTGTTCCCCCTTCTATTGAGTACTTGTGTGGTGGTGATGTGTGCAGTTGGCATCTCTTTTTCATTCCATGACTTTTTGGTTTGTTATTTGGTCGCTGCAACCTTATTCTCACAATGTCTTTGTTCTTTCTCCCTGGGATAAACTGTTCTTGTTTCTGCATTATCATTGGGCCTACTTTAAAATGGTCTCTTCCTTGGTTGCAAGAGGCTCTGTATCTTTTATGTATGAGTTAGTTTGTGGATGACCTGTACTGCCCTCTTCCTTTTCTGTCACTATATTGTGGGACTTTCTTTAAGGTCCTTTTCAGAGGTTGTAAGTAGCAGTGAAAGGCATAGGTGTCCATGCCCCCATCTTCCTCTCTGCTATTTGGGCGGTGCCGCTCTTTGACAGTTTTCCCATTAAATAATTCAGCTAATGTGCCCACCCCTACAGGCAACCCCACCCACTGTCTGCTACCCCCTCCCTTAATCTGCCTTTCAATGGGCGGTAGGCTATCCTCTGTAACCAAAGACCTGCTTTAGACTAGTACAAAAAATAACATTAATAAATTGTAAATCCCCTCTGTTTTGCATTTGACATTTCTCTTAGAATGAGATATTGCACAGGTAAATCTCAATGGAATATTTTATATAGGTTAAACAGTGTGTAAATCTTACCTATAGGCTATTTCTCACTGTCCATACTTACACATCCTTCAGGTGTCTGCTATGAGAGACATCTGTGTTTCTTTCCCTGTAAAATCTTAATCTTTGTGTGATAGCTTTTTAAACATTGAATGGAAGATTTGTTCAGTGCTAGCCATAATATATTAATATGTTTTATACTTTAAAAACTAGATGCTCATGGAACTGTATAGTATTTTTTAAAAACCTGACCCCTTTTTAGAATCCAAGAAATAAAAAAATACATGTATCTTTGATCTGATCTTGCAAACAAAGCGGTTGTGGGAGGCAGCATCAAGTCATTCCAGAAGATTCTGCATTTGTCATATTGCAGAGAGGCTAGACTGGGTGGAGAGAGGGAGGGAGGGGTTGCTTTAAAGGAGAAAACTGTTCTTTATATTTGCCTTGTTAGTCAGGTCTGAGCCTTTAAGAGAGGCTGGGGTGGCTTCCTTCTCTGATGAATAGTGAATACTGATCCAGAATTGTCGCAGTCTGCCTAGGGTTCTTTCTCTTACTGCACCATTTTGCTATAACCTTGTGTTCGTCAAGCAGATGGGGCTGCCAAAGCTTGGTTAGGAGTGAAGGAAGATGCAGCTACCAATATAAATGGGATGGAGGTGGAGATTTAGCATAGTGGCGTGGTGATTCTGTTAATATTTGACAGCCCACCTTTGCAGTATGATTTGATGCCAATTATTCTTATTGAATGAATATATTTGAGCAGCTTTGTGCAATTATTATACTGTATATATTATATACTTTTCATTTTGATACTGTTTGATGAATAATTTCTTCAACAGCCCTCTAGATTGTTGTTGGTTAATTTTTGTATTTTTTCATTCAAGTTTTGTAGCGGTTATTCTTTAAAAAAAAAGAGGTATAATGGGAAAGGAGATTTGGATATGTTAATTCTCTTCTTTAAAAGCCCACAATAGTAGAACATCTCCCTTTGGCCCTTTGCATTTGACTCTTTGGAAATCTTTACTCACTACTTCTTCCGGTACCTAGCAGACATTTTGGATGTTACCATTCTGTTACGTGGATGTGAGATAACAAATTTGTTTTAGAGACTGGCTGAAGCTAATCTTGATAACTTCGTTCCTGTCCCCCTTCCTATCCTATTTAATTTTCCTCCACCCCCTATTCCAGTTATGTGGGAGACTTATGACCTCGCACTCATTTCCGTAGCAACACAATGATGTCACACGTAACAATGGAAGCTGCATTGCACCCAGGTGGTGGCAGTGTGTGCAAGTGGTATTTGTCCAAGATAATGCAGAAATGTAAGTACAGTGATTGAATTGGCATTAGCATATCCTGTATAGAGAACTAAAATGTACTGGAGTATAATGGTCATGATTTCTTTCTTATCAATATATATTGGTTGGTACAGACACCTATATTAGATTTATTAAAAACTAGGTGTGGATGAAATGATTGTGGACACATTTTATACTCATGAACAGAGTAATCTGTGAGTGAAGCATTAATTTGCTGATGACTGGTATATAACATGTAGATACAAAGGCAGCAGCAATGTCTGAGACGTTACCGCATCTGCTGATTGGTCCAGTTGAGTAAGATGGCAGGCATTTCACAGCCATGAAGTGTCATAGCATAAGAGCTCTGATGGACCAAGTTAAGGATACTGCTTATTTCTAAAATCCTGGTTTTGAGAGGCCACTGGGAGCTGATGTTCTTCAGTTCCTTGCTTTTGAGCATGGTGAATAGCCATTGAAGGGTCCCATGAATGTGTTTAGTCACTTTTTAAAAGCATCCTTGCATCATGTGGCAGTGAATTCCATGTTACCTCTTTGTAGTATGAAGAAGTATTTCCTTTTGAGTGTCCTGAGTAAATCTCATTGGATGCAACTGAGTTCTAAATAGAGGGAGCATTTTTTTCCTCTCCACTATGGAACTTACAGATCCCTCATTGTCTTTGTCTTTCAGTAAACCTTTTGCCACAGCTTTTGGAATGCACATGCTACTGCTAACCATTAATTTCAAGGACAGTTTTTTTTAAGGGCCGATGTTTGCACATGAAAGCGCATATGACATATCTCCAATACCAGGTCCTACTTATATTTCGATTAAAGTAGTAGAAATCAATCTTGGCGGCATATACTGAAAATTAACATGGTTTACAGTAACTGCTTAGGAGTAAATCGCTATTGAACCCTTTACATGTTTCAAGCATTACCTTAGGCAATATGTGAGTATTTTACAATATGTGAGTATTTTACATCAAGCATTACCTTAGGCAATATGTGAGTATTTTACACCTGCACATGACATGAAGTAAGGGTTCTGTTTTTTTTTTCTTTTTTTCTTCTAAATATGAAGGTTGGCTATTCAGAATGAAAGGTTGACTTACTTGAGCACCTTTACAATGGCAAAACTCCTAAGGCTACCCAGACTTTAGGGGGATATGTCTAAGACATCTGTGAAATTGATGCTTTAACCTTAGTCCTACATCAGCTAATCAAGGGATCATGCAGCTGCTATTGCAGGATGTCAAAATCAATACCCATTAGCTGTAATGGAGGTGAAATCTCTCTGGAGGAGAGGATCCCTCACCACTTTGTACGATCTACATGATGCTTGGATAAGCATTTATATATAACAGCTGTGGACTTCAGTTATTCTGCCACATTCAGTCACTATTTGGGATTAATTCCAGTTCCCTTGGAAGATTAAGGCTTTTGGATCTTACTTCTGATGTCTGTTCATCTGTATTAAAGGTGGTCATTAGGAATTCTTTTGTTTCCTGGGATTTTGACTACATTATCATATTTTCCTTCCTGAAGTAATTTGGTGCCCTTAAGAGTAAAATGGGTTCTAATTTAGCATTTAGTACAGGTAAGGCTGACATTTTCTTTTTTCATGTTTAGGTTTAGAATTATGACTTTAAACTGAAAGCCATTGGAATGTTTTTGTTCAGTACACAAGGAAACTTTGAAGGAGGTTTGTTTTTTCTCCTTTGTGATACTATGAAACATTTTTGAATGTTTCTCTGTAACCCAGCACCCAAAATGTAGTAATAACATTACGCAAAGTGTGATATTACAAGTGACCTTTAATGCAACATACACTTGACAGTGCTATAACTACACAAAGAGGGAGCAGAAATCTGCCTTCTGTGACTACCATTTTATGTTAGGTCAAGAAATAACATGTCATGATTAGGGCTGGCCCTCAGTATTAATTTTTCTTGTAAGGATGAAATGGTAGTCTAAAATATCCAGTCAGGTCAATCTTCTTCATGTATACTCCCCCCCCCCCCCCAGTATTTCTGCAATCAGCATATTTTAGTTTGGGTAAGTAAGCAACCTATTCTGTGTGAGGGCATAGTTAAATAGTGCACTAGTTTAGTTTTGACCTGCAGGTTACTAGCTGCAGGATAAATTCATACTGATTAAGTTTTTAAATAGGATGAAATCAAGTCAGCTTTTCTTGTGTGGCTTCTAAAAGTAATGGATTAATTTCTAGAAGGTTAGCTAACTAGATGAGATGTGTTTTGAGAAAATGAAGACCAAATTTGAGTGACGTCTTATTTGGTAAGGCCAGGAGCTAAACATTACATTTCTGACGGTGACTTTACAGTTACTTCTGATGTTCAAAAAATGTGGCTTTCATTGATTAAAATATACCCATATGTTTACCTGTAAAGATAGTGTTTTGAGCTTATTAAAAGTAACTGAGGTACGTGGTGCTTTACAAAAGTATAAAAGAGTTTTAATTTTTTTAATGTAAAGTGGTTTGAGTTTTCTAGTTTCTTGTTGACAGATTAATAGGAACTCATGGAAATATTGTCAGTGTTGGGGGCTGGTATTCGTTTGGCGAGAATGGTGTGTGCATCAGAAACACAGAGCTTTACTAAAACCTTTAATTTCCTGCTGGGGTATCTTATTTTTTTGCAGCTTGTGGTATTCTGTATGGTTCAGTCTAATCTGGAAGTAGTTAGTATGAAGGGCTAGTTTCATTCAGTGAATGTTGAACAGGGTGACCTTGATCTTTTTTCAACTCTGATTCTTAAGCATAACTTCCTGTTTTAAAGGGGCTTAGAATTCAAGGCTCTTGAAGCTGTTTTGTAACTCAGCCATATGACATCATATTGCTCCAGTTCTAAAGTGGCTGGTTCATGCTTTTAGTCAGGCTGCTCTGGACTATGGAAATTGTAGCAGGCTTCGCTGGTTAACTCATGGTTTTGGGACATTTCTATACTGGGAACAGCCATGCTTACTAATCCTTTTGAACTGTGAGACTTTTGAGCAATAAGCTGTGTAGCAGTGTGCTGTGCTCTGGTAGTGGGAATGGAAAACATGATTTCTTCCAGACAAGTTGGTTCCCTGAAAGTTTTTTGTCTTAAAATCATTTCTTACCTTTCCACATGTAATCCAACCATGTGACTTTCAAACTTCCTCCAGTAGCTCTTCTGTTTTTTCTTTTTATCTGAAGGGCTGTGACTCAGTCATAGAACATTGGCTTGACTTGTAGAAGATAAGAGGTTCAATCCCTGGCATTTCCATTTAAAGGATCTGGCAGTAGGTGACATGAAAGACCTCAGCCTGGGACCCTGGAGGGCTGTTGAGTAGACAGTGCTGACTTTGGTGAATCAAGGCTTGAATTCAGTAGAAGGTAGCTTGGTTTATATTCATGTGTTGCTCTGCTCTTGTGTAATGAATCTAAAGAAGGAAATGTTCCTTCTGTAAATGTTTACTGGTGAAATACTTTGTTTCCCTATCAAATAGATTGGCAGCCCTAGCTTTAGTTTCATTTCCAGCCTAGTCAAAATTGGTGCAGATGTCTTTCTGTTAACTTGAAGGACAGTGATAGTTGTAATGAATGAGTTGGGACTGCTGGATTTTCATTGAATTTCATATTAGTTTTATTGAAATATTTCTTGTTTTTCCCTGGGCCTGCTCCTTATGGCTTCCTTTCCAGCTAATGATGGTGGCTCATGAGGTCCAAGCTGGAGCAGGTACCAATCAAGCATATTAAGCGTGCATTTTTTGGTTTTTATTGGTAGCCACTAAACATGAGGATTTTTTGAAGTTGTTCCTCTTTATAGTAACGGTGCTGTATAGTTTTAAAGCTTTAACAAAAATAATGAATAAACCTAATGACCATATTCTGTGGCTTTTTCTTCTTTGAATAACAAAGGTGGTCTTGACTGTAGAATGCCCTGATTAGTGAAGCTTTCCTTAAAGACCACCTTTCTGGCCTGGTCTCAACTTCTTGTTTCTGCTTCCCATGCTGAAATTGGATACTACTAGGTCAGTGTATGTGTAGCAGTATTAACGAGCCCCCTCCCCCAGCTGAATAAGAGTTTTAGCAGGTCTCTAGTCTCCAAGGCATTGTTCTAAATATGATTATATGCATTTGTAAATTAATTTTGTCGAAAAGTAATTGCTGAAACATGGTCTACATGTGAATCTTGCAGGTACACACAAAATTGTTCCTTTGGACTGTCTTGGCTACTGCTTCCAGGTTTCTTCCATACAGAGAACAGATGAGAGCTGAGTCTTGATTTTTATAACCATGGTTTTCTCCCCATTGGGGACTTAAAGTAGCTTACAACCTTGCTCTCCTCCCCTTCATTTTACCTTCAACACCAACCTTATAAAGTAGGTTAGGCTGAGAGGGTGACTGGCTGAAGGTTACCCAGTGAACCTCTGTGGAAGAGCAGGGATTTCTGATCCTAGTCTCATGCTATAATCCAGGGATTCTTGGGGAACTTTAGGATTACGCAAGAGCTCCCCAGGGGTTACGTGACCTTTCCTAGAAGATCAGTTTGGTATCATCTGTTCAAGACCAGTATTTTTTAGTCACTATTGCTATGTGACCTTTGGTGTGTAATCTGCAGATCGATGGCACATTGGAGTGGCAGGCCATATAGCATCCCTTTCTCCTGGCACATCTGGATACTTAATGTGATGGCAGGTAAGTTGAAAAGCAGCATCATTTCCACAAATGGTTTAGGGATTTTAAAGAAGAACAAACTGAACTTGCGTGCTTTTGCTTTTAGAAGCCTGCAGCTCAAAATTCAGTGCTGTACCTCAATAGCTCTTGGCTATCACTCCACAGATTAATGGGCCACATTGTTGCAGTGCTAGCAGGAAAAAAAAGCAGCTGGCAGAATTCTCCCTTCTGTACAGTTCTTAAGGTGGCACCATATCTGTTCTCAAGACTTTCTTTCAAACCTCCATCTCTTACCCCTGCTTTTCTTTTGGCTTCATGCCTATATCTTCAGCACTGTGCTCCATTCTTTCAGACTCTGAATACACTACTGCTTAGGTTTCTACTGTTTGGGAATTTATCCCAGTTAGTTTCCAGTACTTGGCCTTTCCTATACAGTTGTTTCTTCACTGGGAAAGAACTGAAGTTCAAACTTGGTATGAATTCTTAGTAAGATGGGTCAGGGTCCCTTGACTCACTGTCCCTAAAGCCACATTGCAGCTTCAGATAACTTCCCCTGGCATCATAGGGCTGAATTTGGATCACAGCTACAGCCTTCCTAGTATACCAAGACAAAATGGCCTCAGGGGGGTGCTTTCTGCTCCTTTAGGTAGAGCCTGGGCTGTGAGCTTTATATTGCTGATGGTGTTATTCCTGGAAAGCTGTGGTGTTAATTATTTGGTTGCATTTAGCCTTAATTGGATCTAATTTGAATTCTTGGACTGGGTTTCTCAGTTAATTTTAAGTTGGAAAGCATTGAGAAGAGAGTAGTTCTGGTAGGGGGGTCTAGATCAGGGGTAGTCAACCTGTGGTCCTCCAGATGTTCATGGACTACAAATCTTGAAGGTATGACTTGCTAGCTGCTTAGGTAGGAGGATGTCTGCTCCACTTCAGGGATGCCAGGATCAGTTCCCATGCCAACAGTTGGGCAGTGGGAATAGTCACCAAAAGATACACAATGGAATTCAACCGATACCAAGTGGACCAATTCATGATATCAGCTGTCCACAGGAACCCACAGAAATGGCTCTAATCCATCCAGACAATCAAACATCTCAGCATTCGAACCTTAGAGCCTGTCTAGTAATATTCGAGTACCACTGCTGTGATTGCCTTAAGCTGTTTCTATCCATATCTTTTCTTCACTACGGAATGTATGCGGCACTATGAATCTTTTTCTTATCTCTGAAAAGGTGCAAACTATGATACATATGCTGATAGTATAAAAAGCAGTAGGTTGCTGCTCCTTTTCAATGTATTTGTGTATCATGCTTGTAGAACATAACAGCATACCTTTTTTGACATTCATGAACTGCGCAAAATATAAGTGACGGAGTCACAGTTCACTCTTAAAACTGTAAAAGAAGTTTAGAAAGTATTAATGCATATTTCAAGTTTTTGTTTCCATGTCTGGGAAAGGAGTTTTCCTCCATGGCCTCAGAATGTTTGGAAATTTTCATTAGTTACTTGAAAATGATTTTGTAGATGGCCATCATTTTTACTCATCCCTGAATTCCCAGTGATTTAAAATAATTATACCCTACCATTATTAAAATCACAGCAGCTTCAATTAACACCTCTATTGTAAAGCACTAAGATTTTGTGGTGGTACCTCTTTTGTACTGATGGATGAATTTTTGTTCTAATTTTGCCAAGAAAAAGTAGGCAGGAGAATCTCTGGCTTTCATTGGCCAACCTGCAAAGAATGTCCAGAAAGGTATATGGAAGGAGTCTTAGATACAAACCTAGAAAAGGAAAGAGAAGCAGGCCAGTGAAAACAGGTAAGCTTGGAAGATAATACAAAAGCAAAGGAAGCTGAAGGGTCGCATAATGACTTGAAATACCAGTATTGCCAGTATAAAAATGTCAAATGCAATAAAGTTGCAAAATATTCCATTAAACCTTTAAGGTGAACTGTCTTCCTAATTGGAAATGTGTTTTGTCTGCATCCTAAAGGCAACAAAGCCAAAATTACATGGAAAAGATGTATAAGTTGGCAATGGCGAACCACATGTTTACTCAAAATATATGAGTAAAGTTCAAAACGAATTCCTAGGTACAATCTCACTTTCGTTTTACTTAGTGATACTGTATCAATATTGTATTTCTTTTAAAAGATTTCTTCACAAAGTTTTCCACAGTGAATATTCTTAACAATGAACCTGATTTTATAAGACATCTGTCTTGTACATATAATAAGAAATAACATTATTGAGGAAACATATCATGATGGATATTTGATATTAGTAAACCCATTTTTGAGATATATAGAAGGTGATTTGAATGTACAAGATGATGTCTTTAGAATGCTTCTATTAAAAGAGCTTCACAGCAAAGGTTATTTCTGCATTTTGGAACTGAGCCTGTAGTTCAGGGTTTATTCTGGATTTTTTTTGTAAAAGAATTAAAGATGTGCTATCAGCATTTCTGACAACTGCTCCCAATCACTTAACTGCTCCCAAGTTAAAGCCTTTAGTGAGGTCATACAGAATTCTGAGGTGGGCTGGGTGTATCAGATAACTAGATGCCAGTGAAGTAAGTTCTAAGTTTGGATGACTAACTTCATAATGAAATCTTGGGGGAAGGGGAGTCCTGTAACCTGAGATGTCATTAAAGGTTGCAATAATGCTCCTGTTTGTGATTTGTATTAAAGAATATATTTTCTCTATAATAAAGCATATACTTGATATAAAGTGTGAAATCTTATTTTACTGTTAATGGATAAATTAAATGTATTTGCTTGAGAATTCTTTATTTTGGATTCCTCATTCCAGGGGCCCTTTTATTATTTTGTTTATATCCACTAAATGCATTTATCCAGTCCAGTAATTTGGGCTATGACTTGGGAGTTGGACATGGGTTTAGCATGCTGAACATCTTGGGTTCAATTAAAACCTGTTAAAGGACTTCAGGCAGTACATAATCCTGGGAAAGGGCTGTTTTTGCCTGAGGTATTTAGAGAATTAGTGCAGTTCAGAGTCGACACTACTCACCTAGATGGTTTGTTGGTTTCCAGCATGCTGTTTTAGATCTCTTATGATCTATTGATATGTATTTGAGTAGAATGGGGTTTGAGATGAGATTAGGTTTCAGATCTCTATTTGGCCATGATGCTTGTTGAATGGCCTTGCACAATTTTTTGTCATTGCCCAACCTGCCTTGCAAAGCAATTAAGATAAAATAGGATCGACTCATGCATGCTGTCCTCCCAGCTATACGGTTTCCTGACCAGGTATCACTGATTTCTGTGCAAGAGTTTGGTAGAATCAAGGAACATAACAACTCTGAGTCTGCATCAAGTCAGGTTGCAAAACATCCTTATTTTTTCAATGTGTGCATGTTAAGATTTTTAAAAATTATTTTAAAGGATAAATGGACCCAAGGAAGCTTGCTTGACCTCAACCAGGGCCAGACCTTTCTTTGTCCTGGTCCCCACCTGGTGGAATGAGTTCCCAGAGGAGATCGGGGCCTGCAAATAGAGATCTTCCACCAGGCATTTGGTTGAGGTTCACCAAAACGAACATGTACTGGGCCCCTGAGCCTCTCCCATGATTTTCAAACATCCACAACTGACCGACTATGGGTCTGTCAGTATGCTGCGGTTATGAATTTACTGCCCTCATGGTTTATTACTGTTCTATTGTTCCTTTTTGGTTACCAGCATTCTCTGTATTGTTCCTGTTCCCCTGGTTCATGTGAAAGTATATAAATATAAATAGAGATAAGCAAAGAGCTCTCCCCATTGCCTCTACTCAGTGAAGGCATAATGTCCAATCAAGGCGATAGACACATTCTATCCAAGGGAACCTACAAGTTTGCTTATGTCGGTAAATCTTGTATGACTGTTTCAGATTTCACAAATGTGGGTCATGATATTTCACTTGCAGATCCAAGGCATAGTAGGGGTAGATCTGTCTTCTGTGGTTTTGCCACCTTGCCTTGTACCAATGTCATTTTTTGTACTTAGTCCACGGGTTATGTGTTTTACAGTAGGATTCTCTTTCTAGCACTTCATTAGGAGAATTTCAGCAGGAGACAAGAGCTATCAACAAGACTGAGCTAGAAGGACCAACTGTCTTGTCTCTTTATAAGACAGCTAATTATGAGGGAGCTGTGCTACCTTTGCAATCTCCCATCTAGAGCAGACTATATTTTCATGATATGAATGAAGAATCAGTTTTAAGTAAAGCAGTTGTGATATCTCTTTGAAGGATAAGGTTTAGGCACAATTGCTGAAATTTTTCTATTTAGGGGGCAGGGGAGAATAGTAAAACTATGTTGTACTGTTTGCATCTTCATGCTCCTTTCTGACTCATGTCTAAGTCTTTCAGAGGGAAAACATACACTCACAAGCAAAAATAGTAACAGTTGCAAGAGTTCATCATATCTCTAGAAATGGTGAATCCTGAAATGGAGGAAATTTCTATATGTATTCTGACTTTTTCTTTGACCTTTTTTCTTCAACTTGGATCGTATTGTTTTGCTTCTAACAAAAATAAGAGCTTCAAAAACAAGCTCTAATCATTGTAGGGAATCTGCTGTCCTAAGTATTTAACTTATGAAAGGAAAATGACAGTAGCATACTAACTGTTAAATCCATGTAATCCAGGGTGTGTATTGTAATTGTTAAACACTTCCTTTTCAAACTTCAGCATCATTCTGTTGCTAGGGAATTGATTTCCAGCGGTGGCAGGACTTGCTTACCGATTAATTGAAACTAGTGTGGCCTCTTTAGTGCAGATTAATCAATGTAGCATAGTAGCCATTGCATCCTGTTGTGCCAACGCTTGTTTAAATTGATGCACTGTGTAATAGGGCTAATGGACCGTAAAAATTCCTGCCCAGATAGGAATATATGTGTTTGGGATTCGGACATCGATGTAGAAGACAAAGCTGACATTTAAAATTATTTATTTTGAGCTGCCAAAAAAGTGGAGCATACATTTAATGTATAGATAATCAACTTAACTGTCAGAGGCCATTTGCAAAGTTAATTTTGTATGTAAGAAAAACAAACTGGTTTTACAGCAAATGAGAACGCTGTTCATCCAAAAGCTGTTATGACTTTACTGTGAATAGTCTGTAGTATGGGCATAGAAATAAGCAGTTTGGTCTCTATGTATCTGAACAGAGCACCCTTGGGAAATTTCTAGACCAAAGTTCAGAGATGTTAAATAGGTAGAAAGTGTATTTCTCCCCCTACCCAACCCCATAAACTGGGGGCGGGGGACTGAAATGGGATACTTCCCTATCAAACCTGACTATCATGGGTACCCCACTGAAATATATTAACACCTCCTTGAAGGTGTCTACTTTTGCAGGCAACTGTCTTTTTAACAAGATTGCATGACCTGTTTTGACCTTTAAGCTCTGGAAATTACATGAATCACCTTTTCATCCATAACCTAAAACATATTTGCTTTTTAATGGACATCCACCCATTTTGCCTGTAGCCATGTTCATGGGTTACAGTAAACACAAATCTGTAAGGAAGAGCTAGTGTGTGTTCAGTTTACACTAGGAACTGGGGACCAGCACTTGGATAGATGTGCTGTTTTGATTACATGTTCAATGTTCATTTGTACATGCATTAAATATAACATGAAATAACCGAACACATGTAAAGAAAAATATGCAGATTGTAGCTGTGTTTCTTCTGGAACAGCTTCTGTGCTTTCCACCCTCTTTTTAGGTAGAGTCAAAGGAACTGCTTCTGTTATGGACAATTTCTTCCAAAGGAGCAACCTTAGACCTTTACCTGTCTCTGTTCTTACAGCAAAAGTAGCCAGACATGCCTCCTTGGCCAAATATACAAGTCGCCCATGGTGACAGGCTGCCACTTTGTAATGGCTTCCTTCCCGCTGTCATGCAGTTTTCTTGCTTCTGACAAGAGAAAACATCTTAGTGGCAGGGTAAAAAATGCTGCAGTTGCCTGAAATAGAACATCACACAGGGACAAGGGGTAAAGAAGATCTATGCTGTTATTGTTGATAGAGTAGAATAAATACCAAAAAAAGGGTCTGTGAAGTCAGAAAGTGGAAAGATTTTGTTCCTGAGTGGAAGGTGGGAATCACCCACTAAGATGTCCTCCTTTCCTCAGAGGACAAGGACCCTTCATTGTAAGTTGCCAGTGATCCATCCTGCTCCAGTCCAAGGCAGAATAGAATCAACCTTACTTTGCAGGTGCTGACACCATGGTTGTATTGTTTATTTTAGTGTCACCTTTCTTGTAATTCATAGCCTTTATGATGAAGGGAAATTGTCAGAATGAGCTTAAGGTTGCATAGAATGGATGGTATATTACTGTTGGGCACTTCAGCTCTGCACCTGCATGTGTGTGCCAACTGACATGCCAGCGCCGTGCTTCCCTCCCCGTGCCGTGGCGCTGGTTGCTTTGGGTGGGAACAGCTGCTTCGGATGCCAAAGCGCCCAATCCTATGTTATATTATGCATTAAGATACCTATAATCAAAACGGACCGCTTGTTCAAAACAAGTTGAAGACGAGCGGCATCGAATGGCTGGCTTAGTAACTTGTCTAAATGGAACTCAATTTTGCTATTTAATAGTTATTCAGAGCAACCTGTTCTAGGATGCAAATTACTGTCGCGTTGCAAGTTACCTTGAGCAGAACGGCTGGTTCCAGAAAGGCTTTGGTTAAAAACTGAGGATTGAGTGCCTTAGCAACAGTAACATCTCTTGGTAGTATGTTGGAAACTTGGTTGGTGCAGTAAGCAAGAGTTGATGCTAGAATTAGAGAAATTTGAATACCTCTTACACTTGTGTGCATGTCTGTCCTTTCGAAAACATGAAAATCCCTTCTTTGGATGGGGTCATGAGTAGGACTGAGTTAATTTTGTTTTAATAAAACAAATGCCTTCTGAAAGATGGGGAGGGGTAGTGTGTAAAAAATTAAAAGCTTTATTATCTGGCACCTGATTATTCAGAATGCTCTGTTAACTGATATAGGGCACATTCTTCTCCCCTTCCACAAAAAAAAAATACTTTCCCTATTCACGTTTGTTACCTCCCGTCATTGCTGGGCTTCTAGTAGCTGATGTTGCCAGCTGACAGCATCCTTGGCTGTTATTTTTCCCTTCCATCTGACTTGCATCTTTTGAGAGCCAGTTCTGCTGGAGGACTCTTGGTTGCTGACCTGGTTGTCTGCCTCCTGTATTAGGCTGTTCCATGGCTTTTTGGGGGAGGAGGTAATAATTCCCCAAAATGAGGTTTGTGTTAAATTTGGTCACCATGGATGTAGGCTAGATAAGCTGAAGTTATCTGTCACATTGAGGAACTGGTAACTGGGATCCCGCATTCACGAAAAGTGCCAGATAATGAAGGTTTTATTATACAGTTCTTTGTACATAATCCTTTCTTTCCTGTCAGTCAAGATAAGTTGGAACCTTTTATTCTGTGAATTGCTGGGCAGGTTTTCGTGTTCAGGTGCTATTCTCTTTAATTTCTGTGATGCTGGGTGGGACCCAGGATAAAATATGGTACTGCTAGCAATGACACCGGTAAAAAGAAGCAAGTATTTTAAGATGAAGCCTATGATAGAATGGAACAATGAGCGCGTGCTATTGGACAGCTGAAGAGCCTCTTGTGGCGCAGAGTGGTAAGGCAGCCGTCTGAAAGCTTTGCCCATGAGGCTGGGAGTTCAATCCCAGCAGCCGGCTCAAGGTTGACTCAGCCTTCCATCCTTCCGAGGTCGGTAAAATGAGTACCCAGCTTGCTGGGGGGTAAACGGTAATGACTGGGGAAGGCACTGGCAAACCACCCCGTATTGAGTCTGCCATGAAAATGCTGGAGGGCGTCACCCCAAGGGTCAGACATGACTCGGTGCTTGCACAGGGGATACCTTTACCTTTACCTTTATTGGACAGCTGTACCACAAGAATATTGGGCAGCGGATCTGAGAATTTCTGGTTCCTGCCCCCTAAAGTTGTTTCAGTGAATGGATGTTAATGCAATGTTAGGTTAACCTGGGTAGTTTCAAAGTTGTGATGTGTTTCAGATTATTATCTTTAGGAATTGCATTAGAGAACATGTATATTTAGTGATATAAATGGGAGGTGAAGGGGGGAAAACCAAACAAATGAATTAATCTAAATTTTAAAATCAAGTTTATGATTGCACCTGATTGACTGGGCTAGTCAAATGAGGGCGAAAGCTCAAATTCTTTTCTCATGTCTTACACAACGTGTAAGAAATTAAATTTGCCTGTTTGATCCAGAACTAGCAAATGATTCAGTTTTCAGTGCCTTTTCAGGTTCATTTTTAAAACACTGCATTCTGAATTTTTACAAAATATTATTTGAAAATTCCCCATCAAGTTTTGAGTGGCATTTTTTTTTTAAAATTAGGCATTAGGATCTCCATGCAAGTTGCTAGCTAATGTGTGCCTGTAAAAATCACATAGATGTATCAGTAGCCTGAGGGGACAACATTGTGATTGAGCTTTAAAATCTTGATCTACCTGGCCTCTCTTCTCACCCTAAATGAATACCTATTTGCAAACATGATTTGGATTGTAAAGAATGGCAATAAAAAGTTAGATAGAAGGGCCTGTTCTGGTTCAATAAATGGGCAGAGAAGAAAACTTCTGAAGTTTTAGAGTCTGTCATGGGTGGTCATCTGGATGTCTGAGCAAGAAGCTAGAAGAGCTTCTCAAAATTACTAGCCTACACTCAAGACCTGTTCCTGGAATGTTGCCTTGGTTCTCTGTGTCAAAGATTAGGGAACATTGAACCTTTTATACTAAAAAAAATAAAAGGTATCACCAACAACTTTTCAGAGAGGAAGGTAAAGATTAATGCATACCCTCAATGCACACATGCTCACAGTCCTTCCTTCTCCTGGCTTTATAAACCCTATAAAATACAATTTTCCCCAAGATATAGTAAGTATGTCTCCTTGAAGTAGGTTTAGGACAGTCTAATTAAAATAAGCCCAAAGTAGTTTTTTTTTTTGAAGTACTCCTAAAAATGTAGTTGCTTCATTGCCCAAAATAGAGAGATGCTTACTCGAGGGGTGCAGTGACCTCCTTGAACATATCTCTTTGCCTTTTCCCTTAGATCCCATCGTTGTGTTCTTGCTGGAGGCAAAAGCATGCTTGCGTCTGCTGATGTCTGCCTCTGATTAGAAATGTATGGGGGAATACAAGCAACCTTGACTCACTGGTGCCCAGTCAGCTTTGATCAGCTCATTTACCATGAAGTGCTTCCATAGGCAACCTAGAATATTCACTGGAAAGTAGCGGCTGGCTTAGCTGTGCAGAGAGAGCTCCTGCCTTGTGCGTGGGTAAGGCTCTGCAATGGTAGCCTTTCTGCTTCATTTACTGAAATGCACCTGAAGATGGCTACTCTCGTCTTGAGTAGCCGCTTCCAGTTGGGACAGTGTGTATTCTAGCCGTGGTGCCACGGATTAGCTACAGACAGGACGGTGTTCTGGGCACCTGTTTGTGAAACTCATGCTGTCAGTGCTAAATTCAGTATAACAGTGACCTGTTGTACATGCTGGTTATTGGTCCTACATGTTTTTTTGGCTCTACTGCCGGGTAGGCTCTATCCAGTGCAGGAGGTGGTTGGGTTTTGAGAAGCTTAAATGTCACTCTTAATAAATCAGGTTGCTCCATTGTGGCAGCCTGTTAAAAACTAAAGGATAACTTGGTGGGGTCCAGTAAATAAATAGCTTTCTGTTTTCACTATCTGTCAGAATTTCCCCCTTTTTCCTTACCTTTGAAGACCCATGCTACATTTACATGCCTTCTATATTCTATTAAAGCACTCTTATTTCCTACATCCTTGCTTTCAGCTTGCCTTTCTCCTGCTTTTTATTTTCTAATATTTACTACCGGGCTTCGATTTTTGTTTTGGGCATTAATTTTTCTCTACCCTAAAATGATGTCCTTTATCCTTCAAGAATCCCTCATTAGGGTACTATTGTGGTGTGTCTGTTCTTTTATCCAACTTTTTCTTCCTATTTATTTCTCTGGTCCATGCATTTTGGTGAGGCTTGGTTTCTAATCTTTGTTTCTAGTAGCTAGTGAGACTAGTCTGTCCAACGCGCAATTCATTCCCACTGCCTGGTGGTGGGGCGAAGTAGAGTTTTGTAACGTATCCTTTCTTCCTCACAACTCTGAGCCTGGATCCTTGCACAAGGTATATCCTTGTCTCTCAGTGCTGTCCTATGCCCAGTATTCACACTATGGAGTGCACTGTAAATTTTTGCTGTTGACCAAAACAATTAAGGCAATGGCCACTGCTGGAGTTCTGGGATCCAAATCTGGTTTCCCTTTCACACTTTAATGTGACAGCCTTTAGGGTTGGAGTTTCCCTTATTACCTAATGTAAGTCTACTAATGCAAAGTAAGACACCATTCCTGTCAAGGATGTAAACAGTCACAATAACTGTTTTGTTTTTTGTCTAAATATTTTGTGGGCTTACGCTGACGAGGACCCAGCATTGCTCCCTTGAAAAGCATTGACATTCTGTTGACAGGTATCAATGGTCTGGAAATGTTTTAGTGTCAGTCTTGGCTATTTAAGGCAGTAGTAGTGGTGTAGGTTCTTGGAAAGAATGAACCAAGTAAAGAGCCAAGTCTGATTTATGCCTGTTTTTTTTGTCTCTTCTGTAATACAGGTGACAGAGTTGAATGAGCCACTGTCCAATGAAGAGAGGAACCTGTTGTCGGTAGCCTACAAGAATGTGGTTGGGGCGAGGCGTTCCTCTTGGCGAGTAATTAGCAGCATCGAGCAGAAGACTTCTGCCGACGGCAACGAGAAAAAGATCGAGATGGTCCGTGCTTACCGCGAGAAAATCGAAAAGGAGTTGGAAGCCGTGTGCCAGGATGTGCTCAGCCTCTTAGACAACTACCTGATCAAGAACTGCAGCGAGACCCAGTACGAGAGCAAAGTCTTCTACCTGAAGATGAAAGGGGACTATTACCGCTACCTGGCTGAAGTTGCCACTGGGGAGAAAAGGGCGACAGTTGTGGAATCCTCCGAGAAGGCGTACAGCGAAGCTCATGAGATCAGCAAGGAACACATGCAGCCGACTCACCCCATCCGGCTTGGCTTGGCGCTTAACTACTCCGTTTTCTACTATGAGATCCAGAATGCCCCTGAGCAGGCGTGCCACCTGGCCAAGACGGCGTTTGATGATGCCATTGCTGAGCTGGACACCCTCAACGAGGACTCCTACAAAGACTCAACGCTCATCATGCAGCTCCTCCGTGATAACCTAACGCTCTGGACAAGCGACCAGCAAGACGACGACGGTGGTGAAGGCAACAACTAGACCTTGCTGACGGACTGGCAGCCGCACGCCGATGCTACTACTGCAGTCTTTATTTTTTTTCCCACCAGTGGGGGGGAGGGGGTCAGGGGAGGGGGAGGGGAAAGGAGGGGTGACCTTCCAGGGAGGCTCCCCCGTAACCTGTCTTTGATTGCCTCGTTGACACTTTTGCCAAAACACCACTAGTGGAAAGTCAGGCTGGCTGTGCTGGTAAGGAGTGGGATGGGATGGCAGCCTCACAATGGCATATGGACTGTTCTGTAGACTTAATTCAAGGGGGAGCTGTCTTTAAGTTACCTTAATTGCTAGAAATACACGAAATTGATAATGACTAACTTGAATGGAATGGCCCCTGTTTTCTTTTCTTTCTTTTTTTTTGGTTTGGTTGAAAAGCAGTTCTGTGGTTCCAGTAAGGTTTCTTCCATCTTTTCAGTTTGAATACCATACGTTTCTGTTAAGTACAGCTATGTATCTCCCCTCTTGCAGCCTGTCCCAAACTTTGAGGAACTTCCTAATCATGGCATAATATTAAAAGAGCCCCTCCCCAGGCTCAAATTGATAGGGCCTTTGGGCTTTCTTGTCAGGATGCTTAAAATAGTTTTCAGTATTAATACTAAATTATGGTTTACAGTATTTCTATATGACAGCCATATTTGACATCGAGCCATTGAGTGTAAACTTTTTTCTGTTTTTCTGGCTTGCCACCCTAATCCAGTCCAGTCTGTGTGGATGATCTTACCCACCCTATTTGTTTTTGTGGGTGCCAGAACCTGCCCGAGAAGCAACCGTGTTCCAATTCTTTGCCATTTTAACGGGTGCTTGGCAACCTGCTATATAAAGTACCGAGTGTCCACAGCATATAGGGTTCAGAATTTTAATTAGAGTGGGTAAGATGTTAAAATACAGTGCCACTTAATGCTGATTCAGGTTTGTGTGTTCCATATTTCCTCTGGTATTCTCAATATCATCCCAGTTTATTTATTAGTTTCTAAATAGTATCCTAGCCCCTGCCTCAGGGATCATGCTACCATTTTGCTTGTAACCTGACTTTCTCCCATTGTCCCATGAGGTTTGTCAGCAGACCTTTGAAGACCCCCAAGCTCCTTTTTTTTGGTCCTTGTCAGAGCTAGAGCTCTGATCTTTGGTAAAGGCTGCAGTAAGAGTGGAAAATTCTGTTGGAGAAATCCACAAAAGTGAGAGCTTGTTGCCAATGGTTGGCTTGTGTGTTTCTTTTTAAACCAAAATCTTAGGCACTGTGGAACTTGTCCTCAAAAACAGGGATTTGTTCATGCATAAGTCTCAGTTGTCTAGAAGAAAATAATATAGATAATCAATTAATCCCTTAGCCCCCGATTTGACTACTTCTTTTAAAAAAAGCAAAATCATGATTGATGGAAATCCATGGCAGTTTTCCTTCTCAACTTTGAAGTATATTTGACTGTTACTTTTGTTTAGCGAAAGCACCACAGAAGGAAACTGTGCACTCATGACTACCCCACTGCACAGATATCCGTGGTCCTTGTGCAAGCAGAGTGTCTTGTTTCACATGGTGGTCCAGTTGGCTTGGCAAAGTTAGGTTGTGGTGAGCCTAAGCAACAGGATAAATTTTCTTAGCGGTTTGCAGTCCTAAAGTCAAAAGTTTAAAGTGGGTTGATATTGCAAATGCTAGCAAGGCCCCGTGAATGCATCCAGTGCAGATACCTTTTTAACTCCTTGTACTCCGTTCCAGTGTGACAGTTTGCACTCAGTGACTTTCCATTGCTGGCCACCTGAGTAACGCCAATAGCTTGGCTCTGGCATCCTGTTGAATCTAGGAGGAGGAAGAGAAGCTTGCAGCTTAGGTAATTGAATAAAGGGGGAAGTCATGGACTGGAAAAGGATGCTTAGGCTCCTCTTTAATTTGCAGTCATGTCATGTGAACCGTGCGTGTTCCTGGCTTTTATCCTTCGGAAACGATTTACTGGAATTACAAAACCTTTCTTGATTTCAGCTTTTTAGCTCTGGCTGCTTTAGGAAAACTTTATGCAGGGGAAAAGATCGCACAAGAGGGCTACATACGGAGTGGGCGGGTGGGGGGGTTGGGGGGGGACTTGTGAGCAGCTTGAATGGTTTCATTTTTTTTTAAAGAAATGCACTTGCCTATGATAACTGTCTCTCCAGTGAAATGAATAACTGCTCCATTACTCTATTGATACAATATTGTGCATGCTGGTGTTGTATTTCTATAAAGTAGCTTGAAATTTATTAACTTATAATGTAGATGTTATGTATTCCTATGACAATAGTCTTCAACAATTTTTTAAAATTTTTTAATTTATTTTTTTTCTTTTTTGGGAGGGTGGGGGATAAAGTTTGCTCTACCAAATAGTGATCGTAACAAAACTGATCTGTTATGGATGTTGCTATAGTGACATGCAATTATGTATGATTTTGTTTTTTGTTTTTTAAAGGAAAGCAAAAGAAGACACCAGTGTTAGCTTAATCTTAATGTCTGGTGTTCATCATGGTGAAATTATAACTATTACAGTGTAGGAGAAAAATGACTCTGTTCTTTGAATGAGCCTTTGTTTGTGCTTTTCTGTCATGTTATGCAGTGAACTCTTTTTAAGGTCTAATCAGTGATTATTTTTCCAACTCCGTGTTTCTGTAAGGAATTATTTCACACACGGACCATTCTTAGCAGTTTTCCTCAGTGATGGAATATCATGAATGTGAGTCATTATGTAGCCGTCGTACATTGAGCAAATAAACTTACAGATCTGATGTCAGTGCTACTTCACTATGGTCTTGTGTTGGAGTCTGCTTTATTCTTGCTAGGCACAAGCCAGGTGCCTGGGAGTGTGCCTGAGGGCCACTGCAGCTTCAGAGTGCAGAACACGGCCTATATGCTGCACTCAGAATTTTCTGCACAGTTTTAGAACTGGATCCTGGAAGCTGGAGAGGAATAGGGGACAAAAAGAACCCATTAGAGTTATTCCAGGAGCAGTTTGGTTATTGTACTAAAGGATGCTCTGCCACGGTGTGGTGGTTGAGTCCAAGTTTGGGGAAAGAACATCAGTATGGCTGTCTCCTTTTTGTTTTGACCTCAAGGTATCTAGTATCCTAAAGAATCCCAAAAGGCAGTGGTTTCTTCTCCCCCCCACCCCCCCACCCTTATCCCAAGGAAAAGATTTTGGTGGCTTAAGCTCAATTATAGTCATACATGTTAATTGTGGGATCTGATCTCAGAGTTAAAACGCCACCTGTGTAATTGCCTTCCCAAATAAAACATGACATAGTACCTTTCAGGTTACGCAACAGCAATGTGGCTTCCAAGGCCAGTTGAGAATATCAAGCAATAAACATGCATATGGGGTTGAGCTTGGACATAATTGCTGCTGAGCTCCTGCAGTCTTGGAGGCCAGCTAAGCCTCTGAACACTGCAAACTGGGGCTTTCTTTTGGGGCTGATGTTTGCATACGGCCTGGCTTTAATAATATCACAGTCATGTAACATGACACTTAAGTGGGCTGGTGGTTTCTGTCTCAAACGCAGAAGTCAGAGAAGGTCTTGTAGGTGGGAGAATGCGAGAATGCCAGCAGCTGGCAGCAATTTGCTGAAACCGGTCACAGTCCATTAGTGGCCAGTCTTCTGCCCATCAGAGTATGAAGACTGGCATATTAGATCACAGGGTAGCTCCATCATTACACAGATTCCAACTGGTGCTGGAAATCTCCATTGTTACCATCTTGCAGTCTTTGTTCACCCCATACCAGCAAGAGGCTTTTGGACTGTTGTGACCTAGCATGATTGATCTCATGAGACTGGCTTCAAATTGGGGAGACAAGCTTTCTGTGAGAGGTGTGGTGTGAACTGGGGCTGGTTTTCGATCCTAGTGCCAGTGGAGCTGGTGGTGAAGGAGGTGGACCCTGCTGTTTTGACTGATGGGTAACAAAACCTGTATAGCTTGAACATCTTTCATAGAAATCACTGGAGTTGCATGGTGTTGTGTGCTCTTGAAAATTGCTGTGCAGCTACTCCAATGGCCTCCTGACGAAGCAGATCCCCTGGGGAGAAATATAATGCTGGTGGGCTTGTGCTACAGCAAAGTGCTTTGCACATCATTCATTGTATTCCACCCTGTCCCCTTTGCTGATTCCACCAATACATCTTGAATGCAACCATATCATGGGAACTCTTAGGCTATCATAGCTCCTGTAACTACCTGTACTGAGTGATGATGGCTTTCCTTCTATTCATTGTAGCTCCAGCAGCTTTGAGACCCTACATTTAAGGTATATATTACATTAAGGCAGCATACTGTGGTTTTATCCAACACTCCAGTCACTGCAATTTAATTTTGTTGCATTTTGTTCCTGTACAACTGATTTCACACAATATATATAATATATACAGTATACTATAATAGGAGTATTTCAGTAATGGTTCACCTGAAAGGTCGGCTTAGACCAGTTTGGCCACTCCTGCCTTAGAGCTTTGGTGTTGTACTGGCAGGGGCTCATGGGAATTGTAGTCCATGGACATCTGGAGACCCACAGTTTGGCCACTCCTGCCTTAGAACTTTGGTGTTCCATGTGTGTGCATTTGCAAACATATGCCAGAGTCACAATGCAAATGGTTCCTTCAGTGATGAAACTGCTAGAGTCTAGCGGGGGGCTGAAAGAAGAATGCCAGCCCCTTGTCTCCTGCCCATTTTTTTAAAAAACAGATAAGTGCACAGTAATTTATCAGGGCAAATACCGCAGGAATGCTTTATACTGAAATAGACCACTAGATCGGTATAGACTCAAGTAGCCTATCAACTTTTCTATGGTTGAGAAGTCCCTGAAACATACTTGTGGAAGCCAGAACGGGAGTGTACATGTCCGTAGGCATCCATGAGCGGGCAAAGAAATTCTGTGTGTGACCCATGGGATTCTTGGGGATACCCTGATAATACCCGTTCTATTTCCTCTGACCTCTTGAACTAGGGAACTTCCTGTGGGCAAAGCATCCGCTCTACCTCTAAGCCGCACAGCCCGTTTTCACAAGGGGCCTCTGGGCAGCCCTTCGAGACCACCAAATCCGGGCAAGCCCTAGGAATTGGTGGGAAATGGCCACCAATGTATTTTCTGAGTCCTTGGTCCAAAAGCTGTGTATCTTAGTAGGGCCAGAACCTGACATCAACTCCACATTAACGGTCCCAATCAGAAGCCCTTGACTGTCATGCGAGTTCTCTACCTCTTACGGTACTTCCAGGAATATAGCAGTCCCAGAAGAGACGCTGTGCAGGGTGAAAACTCTTGAATGGATAGTGACTAACAGCGGCAGCCCGCCCTGGGGTTTCTTCTCCTCAAGAGTCTGAGATCTGCGCAGCAACTGTGACTCACCCTTTTAAATATATAGCGTCTGTGTGTGGAACATCAGCCCTAAAAGTGTGCGCTGACTCATTTCATCTACAAAAGAGGCAGGCGAAGGAGTGCCAAGGGGCGAACGTTTCAAGCGGCTTTCTCAGAGCAGAGACCCCAAGCGAGAGGACCAGGCCGTCACGCCCTGCTCATGTTTGTCCATGTACTCCAAAACTCCTGAGAATCAGACAGCCGATTTGTTTTAAATGGGAGAGGTTGGAGATTGTTCCGCCCAGCCTGTGTTGGATCATTCTCCCTAAAGGGCTCGGCCATGCAAGAGAAAATCTGTCCAGCGGGTTATCTAAAGAAAAAGCTTGTGTGAACTCACAGCTGATGTACGGCAAATCCTCACGGGACTTTCAAGACAAGACACAAAAAGGTGGTTTGCCATGGCCAGCCTCTAACTCTGGTCATACAAAACAGAAAAAAAAATGAGAGACCAGTAGCACCTTAAAGGCTGACACAATTTGTGGCAGGGGAGGAGCTTTTGTGAGTCACTGTTCACGGAAAGAAGCAAGCAGTGACTCACGAAAGCTGGCACAAATTTTGTTAGTCTTAAGATGCTCCAGGATTTGCTCTTTCCTTAAGGCACTCTCCTGTCTATTTGTGTCACCAGGTTTTCCTTAGCGATTCCTCCAGAATCACATTCAGAGGAATCTTTGGTCAGCAGAGGCTTGGATCTTGGAGCCTGATGCTGTTTTTGGAAATTGCTGATGGGATGGGAGTATCTGACGGGAAGATAATCCGTAGCTGCCTTAGGCCAACTCACACCCACGATCTTGCAGCAGTTCCTGAGGGTCTCAGAGAAAGTAGATTCAACTCCTTCTGCGTGCAGGCCAAACACACTGTCACTGAGCTACCCCCACCCCAGAAGGTGCCAGAAGCTACAGATAGTGCACTTTTTAAAAATTCTGCCCTTCCTCCAAGGAACAAACCTGGTTCTCCCATCTCACCCACACAACCACCCTGGGGAATAGGTTAAACCAGGGGATTTGTCATGCTGAACTTTGTCAGTGCAGGGTCGAAGGGGCGGGGGGAGGACTGTGGCTCTCCAGATAACCATGGAGTACAATTACCACGAGTCCCTGCCAGAAGGGGCTCATGGTAATTGTAGTTCCTGGACATCGAGGACCACAGCCTTGCTGCCCCTTGTGCAGGGGTTTCTAGTCTTGTCCGAATCTCACGGTCTTTGTAACTATCCTGCACTAGTTGCGATAGAATATTTTCAATGCCAACTCCTGTGGGGGTTGCTGCCTCTTCAATACCACTCTGCCCGTGATACCAGACAGGCAGAAATTCAACTAGTGTAGCTTTTGCTTCCTTCAGTGCAAGAACATGCTGTCACCCACCTTTGCCAAACAAATGTTTCCGGGAAGCCCGCAGGCTGCGCATTTCCCTGCTTTATCTCCACCCCATCTCCCGGGCACGCGCAATTCAGGGCTATGCTGCTCCTGAACGTGGAGGTTCCATTTAGCCGCAGTGGCTCATAGCTTCCAGAATTCGCCTAAGCTCCTGGAAAAACTGTTTACATCAGCAGCCATCCGGACCTTCTCTCCCTGCGGGATTGTATGCACCTGTTGGATCGCTGCAGATGTTAAAACAGCACCCCCCCCCCAACCCCCGGCGGAAGTTCTTTGCGCTTTTTGCAAAAGCGATTCGGCTGCAATGCAGTCGGGCCTTCCCGAGCTGCGCAGGCGCACTTCACGCCTTTCCCTGCCTCCCCGTCCCGCAAGACTCGCTGCAGCAGAGATTGCCGGTGCCGTTTGGCCGGAGCTCGGTGCTGCTGCCATCGTCAGGACGAGGGTGGTATTGCACCTTGGCTGCCGCATGAACGGAGTGGGGTCGCGGGGGCATAAGGGATGGGGGCAGAGGGGCTGTGGTCGCGTCTCACAGAGGCTAATGATCTTCGTTATTTTTCCAAGCCTGGCTATTGAATGAATTTCGAAGGCGACACTTGCCCTTGAGCATGTGCAAAGCGCAGTCTTCAGAGCCCTGTTGCCTTATTTTTTGCCTTTTAATTTTCTTTTTGCAAGATTGCCAGGAAACTCCTGCAGATTTGGGGGTGGGTCCTAGGGAGGGTGAAGACCTCGTGGAATCCACCCTCCCAGGCAGCCATTTCCTTTGAGGGAACGAATCTCCGTAGTCTGTCCTGCAGATGATCTGTAATTCGGGGGGCTCCCCGGCTCCCGCCTGGAGGCTGGGGTCCTTAGGTTCGATTCCTATCCAAACCATGGGTCAACAGTACTTTAAAGTCTGCTGCAAAAGACAATCCCTTGCGCTACGAGAAGGAAAGGAAATTTAAATAGATAAAAATCATCATTTGCTTTAGGATGCTTTGGGCTGATCCTGCGTTGAGCAGGGGGTTGGACTAGATGGCCTGTATGGCCCCTTGCAACTCTATGATTCTATGATCATAAAGACATCTTAACTTTTTATTTTTCTGGCTGACTGTCAAGATCAAGCCAGCCCAAACTACCTAGGGAAGGCAGAGGTTATTCAGTAAGCTTCCAAAGCACAACCGGGATTCGAACTCAGGTGTCCCGGATACTTGTTTGACACTCTTAAGCACTACACCATACCACGCCGGCCCCTTCCAGGCCTGTCTTTCTCCCTGCAGGGTATTCATTACATATATATATGTAATATGCAAGTATAGCCAGGGGTATTCATTACATTAAGCCAGCCTTTTTCAAACTTTTGAACATGGAGGAGCCCCTGAAATAATTTTTCAGGCTTAGAGGAGCCCTGGAAGTGATGTCAGCTGGTCACGCCCCCAGAAGTGACATCACTACCTGCATCCTTAGCCCTTCTTTTGCTCCCTCTGCCACCTTTAATCCCACTATGCCAGGTCTGCCCCATGTAGGCAGGAATGAAGAGTAGGAGCTGAGAAGACAGCCTGGACCACCCCCCATATCACACCACTTCAGCGTTCCCGTGGACTCCTGCATTAAGCTGTCCATTTTAATCAACTCCTCTTCCACAGAGCTTAGGGCCACAGGTCCCTCCCTGCATCCTCGCAACACCTTTTATATCTAACCATATAATACTGACGGGTAGCAGTTCTTCAAGCTCTCCGGCCAAGAAAGGTCTCTTCCGATGAGATCCTCTAACTGGAGAATTTGAACCTGGGAGCCAAAAGAAGATTCTGACATATCAAATCCCAGAAAGCTCTCGTTAGTACAGCTGCAAGAGCAACGGCCCTCAAATAGCTTCAAGATATCCCGAAGACGTTTCTATTGTCATATTAACAACACTGTGGCCATAACAATAGGATATTGTTGTTGTCGATCTGCAACAAATGGTGCCACCCAGATGTGAATTTCCAAATGCAAGCCCCGCCGATGTGGTCGCCAGGGGTCCAGAACTGACATCAGCGTTGAGCTGGGGCTGCTGAGGCCGGATGGGTGAAAAGCCAGGGGTGATGTCATTTCCCCAGTGACTCAATGCTCTTGTTGTACCAATACGGGCTGGTGCCTCTTGTCAGCTGTCAGATGCTGTTAGAGATCGGATGGCTTCTGCAGAATCACTGAGGCGGAATTCGGCAGGGCGGCTCTCCGGCTCTGAAAGGCCAGGCTTCAGAAATCTGGCAGGTGCCACTTTGGGCAAATCGGAGGCCTCCCCTCCGAAACACAAACCGTGTTCATCCGCAGAGCATTGAGGGTGAGAAAGAACAGCCTTTCCAAAAACTCCCCCCACACCCAGTCCTCCCACAAACCATGTAAGTGCAGTTGCCAAATTTTCCAGAATATGGGATGATTTTTTTTTAAGTCTACACCCTCGTTGCTTCCTTCAAATCAGTGGCTCTCAATCTCCCTAATGCCGCGACTCTTTAATACAATTTTCATGATGTGGTGACCCCAACCATAAAATTATGCAAGGGTTCTTTCACAGAAATTAAACCAAAACTGACCAATGGCGTGAAGATCCATGGTTCTCGGTTGTATATACATTGTTTTTTCCCCAGGGTTTCTCAGTTCAGTTCTGCCTCTTGTTCCATCATGCCGATCTTGCTCTTTTCCGCTGCTCCAGACAGACAAACGCTCTATCTTGATCTACCCCACAAGGCTGTTGTGTGGATGGTGCTCCCCCAGCCAAGCTGCTTGCTCTGCCGTGACCCCTGTGAAGGTTGAAAACCACTGCTTCAAATCAATATCTTTGGTTCATTCCCGGAGCCTTCTTGACTTCTCTGATATCTTTGTCTATCCACTGACACCCCCCTGTCCCCTACCCGAACTGTCCTTTCCCCTGTCCTTTCTGAACCTGCGGTGACTTTCAATATTCCATTAGTGGCCCCTTTGTGGGTTGGAAAGTTTGGGAAGATTCTGTAGCTCTGCAGCAGCTCGCGGGATCACAAGCAGTTAAAGAAGTGGCGGAGGCTTGTTTGAGTATATTAATTTGTTGAAAGATGTGCCCGTTGATGAGCATAACGTACAAATTTAAAGCATGCTTGCACAACACTGTTTGGCCACAGATAAAAGCTCTCGCTGTACTCTGAAGCCGTTTCGTACTCGATGAGGAAAGAAAGATGTCTCAAGGCCAGGTATGAAGGAGGGGGGCCTCTTGTCTCTTTTGAGTGTGAAGAAGGGAGAATTTTGGACAACCGCAACCTCATGTCCTGACCCTGCAGAAGAAGAAGAAGAAACTGCATCTGCTCCAAATCGACACAGTTGTTCCGGTCCTTTTCTCCCTCTTGCTTAGGAAGGCCCTTTGGTTATCCTCAGATGCACTCTTGGGGTTACTGTCCCGTCACGTTTCTGGGGCTGAAAGCTGGCACTGGGAATGGGAGCCTCATCAAAGCCCTGGCAAGCTCCATCCCAATTCGTTATCCTCTTCAGTCAGATGATCTTGTTTTGAGGGGTCACAGCTGAGTGACCGATCCCTCTTTGGGGGTGCAGTCCCTGGCATCCCCAGTTGAGCCATCCTCAGAAAGCCAGCTTGGTGTAGTGGTTAGGAGCGCAGACTTCTAATCTGGCGAGCTGAGTTTGATTCCCCATTCCTCCTCCACATGCAGCCAGCTGAGTGACCTTGGGCTCATCACAGCACTGATAAAGCTGTTCTGACCGAGCAGGAATATCAGGGCTCTCTCAGCCTCACCCACCTCACAGGGTGTCTGTTGTGGGGAGGGGAAAGGGAAGGCGACTGTAAGCCACTTTGAGACTCCTCTGGGTAGAGCAAAGCGGCATATAAGTACTAACTCTTCTTCTTCTTCTTCTTCTTCTTCTTCTTCTTCTTCTTCTTCTTCTTCTTCTTCTTCTTCTTCTTCTTCTTCTTCTTCTTCAGTAATATCAGGGCTCTCTCAGCCTCACCCACCTCACAGGGTGTCTGTTGTGAGGAGAGGAAAGGGAAGGCAACTGTAAGCCACTTTGAGACTCCTCTGGATAGAGCAAAGCGGCATATAAGTACTAACTCTTCTTCTTCTTCTTCTTCTTCTTCTTCTTCTTCTTCTTCTTCTTCTTCTTCTTCTTCTTCTTCTTCTTCTTCTTCTTCTTCTTCTTCTTCTTCTTCTTCTTCTTCTTCAGTAATATCAGGGCTCTCTCAGCCTCACCCACCTCACAGGGTGTCTGTTGTGAGGAGAGGAAAGGGAAGGCGAATGTAAGCTGCTTTGAGACTCCTTCAGGTAAAGAAAAGCGGCATAGAAGAACCAACTCTTCTTCTTCTTAAAAGGGGGTCGCCGGAGAGATCTTCATTCTGCTCGTGTCTGATGAAGAGAGCGTCAACGCTGGAAAACATTCTACTGGGAAACTCTCACTGGTCTCCAAGGTGCCCAAATCTAACCCCCTTCCTATTTGAAATCTGCCGCTAGCCAGCCTAGACCACAAGCAGTGAGGGAGAGATCAGCGCTTTGAACGCGCATCGAGCACATCTTTCGGTCCGACTGTCAAGGCGCCACATCAGGGGTTTGCATCCCGAAACTCAGACCCGAAGCCGCCGTTACATAAAGCCTCACACACAACAGAAGTCTGTGTGAACCCCCTCCCTCCCCTGCCACACACGGTCCTTCTTCCACCATTGGAGGAGCTCCATCTCCCCTCCCTTTGGCGATGGCCTTAGCAACAGGCCTATGATTGGGCAGCTCGCTGCTGGCTGGGGCTGGCTTATTGGCTGTCGAGGCTGTGCAGGGATTGGCCGAATGGCCTGATTGTGTGTGTGTGTGTGCATGTGTGTATCAGAGAGAGAGAGAGAGAGAGAAGGAGTGTGCTATGGATTTGCACGCAAGGCCCACAAACAAAGGGTGGCATGTGGAGGGGCAGGGCAGGGCAGGGCAGGAGGGACTGTGCAGGCTGCAAGCCCATTCGCACTGTGACTCTTGCTAGGTTGGAAGGCTAGGCTTTGTCACTCAGCGTCTCTTTATGCGGTGATACGGAGCAAGCAGGATCCGTCCCTGGCAGCAAGCGGAACAGACGGCTCCGGCAAAGACTGGGGAGGACACGTGCGGCCCCCACCGGCATTGCACAGAGGGATATGGTCTAGTAACATAGACTGCTGGGCCCATACCCTGCATGCGGAACACTGCTTAGAGCAGGGGTAGTCAACCTGTGGTCCTCCAGATGTTCATGGACTACAATTCCCACAAGCCCCTGCCAGCGTATGCCTACGCTGGCAGGGGCTCGTGGGAATTGTAGTCCATGAACATCTGGAGGACCACAGGTTGACTACCCCTGGCTTAGAGGGCGTTGCTTGCAGCTAGTAGCCAGGGGACTGGCTGTGGAGGCTTCGCCGTTTGTTCCAATGAGGCCTTCACAATTTGCAAGCAGGGCTTTTTTGTTTATTGAGGTATCCCTCATGTGTTTCCGCAGGGGCCACTCAAAGCAGTTTACAACAGCTCTAGTTGGGGGCGGAGCCGGGAATGGGCGGGATTTGCGGCAGGGAGAGACCTCCATGGAGTATAATGCTAAGGAGTCCCCCCTCCCAAGCAGCTATTTTCTCCAGGGGGACTGATCTCCGTCACCTGGAGATGAGCTGTAAAACCAGGGGGTCCCCAAGTCCTACCTGGGGACTGGCATCCCTAAGCTTACAGTACTGTTCGCCTCTGTTTTGTTCTCACTGTGATACCCCTGCAAGGTAGGTTAGGCAGAGAGTGATTCACTCAAAGTCGCCCAACCAGGTTGCAATGTAAGAATGCGGAGCTGAATTCAATTTCAGATTCTAGCCTGGCACACTCAACATTATGCCGTGCTGGTTTGGGGCGTAATCCTCTGCTGTGTGCAAACCTCACCTGGGTAGCACCTACAAGAAGATTGGTTTTTAAAAAGCAGCACCATCACTCTAAGCCGAGTTCTGTGAGCATTGTAATTTTGCTCGGCGCCTGTGGCACATTGCGCAAGCGGTATGTGCAGAAAATCCAAGGGTCGCTTGCCAGGATTTCCTGTTAAAGCATGTTGGGCCATAGATGCTGGGTGGGGAAGGCCTTTCTTTGCTTGTGACCCAGGAGAGCCACTGGTCTGAGTCAGTCGTCCGACAGTGTGACGCCCTGTCTTCATAACCCTTCTATTGTATCATATTTTTTGAAGAGAGGAGGCTGTCCTTTGTGTCTCTGCATGACTCACTGCACTGCAATGCTCGGAATGAGCATTTCTTTCAGTGCTGGCTGCCGTAAGCTCTTTCAAGCCTCCTCGAATGCACGGATGATGCCGGTCCCTGCCCTCAGAGTAAGATACCTGTGGCTGGAATAACTGCTTTGGGTGGGTCTCCATCCACGGAAAAGGGCATAGAAATATCAGGGATCAGCATCTCTAAAGGATAGACAGTTTTGTCACTTTATGTTCACAAGAGAAAAACTCTTGGGGCCTGCAGGTGATCCATAGGTCTACCTATTTTCAGGAAGAAGAAGAAGGAGGAGGAGGAGGAGGAGGAGTTGGTTCTTATATGCCGCTTTTCCCTACCCAAAGGAGCCTCAAAGCGGCTTACAGTCGCCTTCCCATTCCTCTCCCCTGTGAAGTGGGTGAGGCTGAGAGAGCCCTGATATTACTGTCCAGTCAGAACAGTTTTATCAGTGCTGTGTCGAGCCCAAGGTCACCCAGCTGGTTGCATGTGGAGGAGCGCAGAATCGAACCTGGCATGCCAGATTAGAAGTCCGCACTCCTAACCACTAAACCAAACTGGCTCTCGCAATAGGGGGTGGGTAGGGAGGGGAAGGGAAGGGCCATGCGTCTGCAATCAGGAATTCGGCGCATTATATAGTAAGCCTTCCATTCCCAGCACTGGGTAAAGGTGGTACTGCTTACCTCTGCAGCCTTCCTGCTTTGGCCTAAAAGCTCCTGGCATTAACAGCCTTTTAGTAGCTGCTGTTATCTGGTCTGTAGCATCTCCGGTGGGATTGTCCTTCACAGATTCCTGGCATCTCCTTCGTAGCCACCATCCATCACAGCTATTAGATGGTTTTAAGAAATGCCCTGGCAATTCAAGGAGTATCGATTCTGGCCAGGTCCGCGCCTCTTTAGATGGGGCTTGGGAATCCACTGAATAATGAACCAAGGAGAGGGTGAGCCAAAGGAAAAAGGGGGTCTGTCTCCATTTCTGAGCTGAGAAATCGACCATGTGAGGGATGTAACAGGGGGAGAGGTGGCATAAGCTTCCAGGTGGGGCCTGGGGATCCCCTGGAATTACACCTCCAGGCTACGGAGATCTGTTTTCCTGGAGGAAATGGATGCTTTGAAAGGTTAGGGATTGTACCCCTCTGAGCACACTACCCACCCCAAATCTTCATGTTTCTACGTCCCCTGTCAGTGTCCAGGGGGGAATGTAGCAACCCTTTTATCACAAAGTGCTGGTGTAGCGTCTGGGAAGACCCAGCTTAGAATCCCTATTCTGCCAGGGAAGTTTACTGGGTGACCCTTGGGCTGGTCACCCTCAGCCTAGCCTACCTCGCAGGGTGGTTGTTTGGGGGATAAAATGGAAAAGGGGGAAATTATGTCAACGGCTCTGGCTCATTACTGGGGGAAGAAGAGGGGCATAAATAACATGAATTCTTTACCAACATTTTGACAAAGGAGAAAATAGGAATGCCATTTTTTAAAAGAGGATTTTCATGGTGGTCACAGCTACAAAATGGCTGCCAAGTCGCACCAAGTTACCTGTGGCGGCAGCTGCTGCCAATGCAACATTTTAAAAACTCTATCAAATCTTCAATGGCCAGTCAGGAGCCTTGCTGGGGAAAGTCCAACCTGGCCACACTCCCTTTCAAAAAGCATTTCGGGGCACCAGGAAAGTTGGTGGGCACCACGTTGGGGACCCTTGCAGGATGGTATGCAAGCTTACAATTGCCAGTTTGCTGTTCTCACACATGGCTTTGCAGAGCTATAAGGTGGCTGGATTTTTTCAGGGCCCGGCCTGGCTGGAAGGAGAGAGGCCAGAATCAATGTGCCACCCAGCGAGAGGAGCATATATTTCTCAGTGTGCTCATCATCTCCTCCCTGCCACCCTGCCCCCTTTCCAAGCTTCCTTGTCTCCCGGCTTCTCTGCAACCCAGTTGCCAATTGCAACGCACACAAAAGGACGAGCAAAATCGGCATGGATATTTTTTGCGGGGGAAACGTGAGGCTTGAGAAGGATTCCGCTTGTTCCGGAGCAGGGGGAGGGGGGGGCCTGCGTGCGAGCTCTCTTGGGGGGAGGAAGGGAGAGAACGTCCTTTTCAGGCACAGCTTTCCTTGGAGACGTGGAGGGCTGCAGAGAAAGCGGGTTTTCCTCTGCCACAGGCTGAGCATGGGGGTGGGATCCGCGGCCTCAAGGCTGGAGCAGCTGAGGTTGCTATAGAAATCCTGGCTGAATTTCACAGAGCTGGCGGGGAGGTATTCTGCCAATCCAAGTGGCTGCACCACGTCTCACTCCTGCCCTTCTATGAGGCGCTTCTAGTAAGGTTGCCAACCTCTGGGAGGGGAGTGGCTTGAGATCTCCTGCTGTTATAATTGATCTCCATGCAACCTGGAGCAAAAGGCCCTTTGGATGGAGGCTCCCCTGCATGTCTCTCCCCTCCCCTCCCCAAACCCTGCCCTCCCCAGGCCCCACCCCCCCAAATCTCCAGGAATTTCTCAACCCAGAGCTGGCAACCCTAGCTTCGGAGGATTAGGGACCCCGAGAATCCCAGCACAAAAAAACACAAAGGCTTTTGCAGAGTGGCACG
Source organism: Paroedura picta (assembly GCF_049243985.1). NCBI lineage: Eukaryota > Metazoa > Chordata > Lepidosauria > Squamata > Gekkonidae > Paroedura > Paroedura picta. The sequence continues at coordinate 12,464,389 of NC_135383.1, read as the reverse complement.
GATCCGTTGTGAATGAGGTGGTGCGGAAGGAGCTGGGAAGGGCAAGATTCTTGCTGTGCCTGGAAGGGCGGTTGTTTCAAATAGATGACAAGGTACAATGTGGTCAATTGCATGCACAGTGCTGTTGGGGATGCCAGCCTCCTGGTGGGACCTGGAGATTTCATTTGGCTATTGCAGCTAAGGATTTTTTTTTTTTGCGGGGGAGTCCTCTACGAACATACGAACATACATACCTTTTTCTAAAGTGCTCTTGACGAGCATCTGCATCCTTTCGAGCTTTACACCATCCCACACCTTCACTAATGCCCTGAAGGGACAGGAAGCAAACCCCCAAACGGAGGCAGAAAGATATCTCTTGTGCTCAAGGGAGGGAGCCCCAGAACATTTAATTCCTCTGGTTTTTCCAAATCGGCTTGCTCACCCTGCCCCTGCTGTGACTTTGCCTTGCCTGGACAAGAGGCAGAGTGTCCCATTTCAGTGGGCAGCTGGCCAGGAACAGTCTGGCTGGCCTTGCCGCATTCTGCCAAGGGTCGCTTTTGGCCAGGAAGGCTGTCCTCTTTCTTTGGGGAGCTCCTTTAAGACATGACACGAGAAGGAGAAGGAGAAGAGTTGGTTTTTATATCCTGCTTTTTACTGCCCAAAGGAGTCTCAAAGTGGTTTACAAACACCTTTCCCTTCTTCTCCCCACAATAGACACCCTGTGAGGGAGGTGGGCCTGAGAGAGCTTGGAAAGAATCTGCTCTGTGAGAACAGCACTATCAGGGCTGTGACTGGCCTAAAGACACCCAACTGGCTACATGTGGAGAAGGGAGGAATCAAACCCAGCTCTCCACATGTGAAGCCACTGCTCGTAACCACGACACCAAGACCAACCATGCTGTGGAACAGTTGTGTGAGGGTCACACTCCATGCTCTGGCTGGGGACATATGGGTTCAGATCCGTGCTCTGCCACAAAGGACAGTCTATCGGTAACAATTTCCTACCTTACAGGGTTGTTGGGAGGAGAAACACAGAGGCAGTGGGGATCATGACTGCCTCATCGAGCTTCTCAGAGGAAAAGTGAGAGCAAAGTAGAAGAGAGTCTGGCATTGCTCATGGCAAGGTGAACTCCAATCACCTGCCTCTCTTGGGCTCTCTCTTGCTCTGTCTCACACACCTAGCCCAAAAAAGAAGAATGTTAGGAATGCTTATCTCTATGTTTCTGCAAGAGTCTCTGTTCTGGGTAAGGTCGAGGTCTGGAAGTCTCCCTTGAATGGACCCGTCCTGGTTGCAGAGATGAGATGGCATTATCGGCTCTCACTGGAGGCTTATTGGACCTGGCCGAAGCTTTGAGTCATGCAGAGATGCGACAGGCAAGCTGGTGAATGCCACTATGTCCACTATGTCCTTGCACTGGGGATGACTGAGAGTTACATTGCTAAGTAGCAGGGACTGTTTGAAGGGAGAGCAGCCTGGAGCAGTGACTCATGCAGAGATGCAAAATGCACCCTCCTCCGACCGGTTGTGCCATTTCACTGCCCCAGAGTACTTGGGCCACGGAGCCCCAGGAGCGCAGTAACCGTCTCCTAATCGGGGCTGACTGGAAGTCCCAAACCAAAGCTAGAGCAGTAAATCATGTTAAAACAACAGGCCGCTTCCTATGACGGCAGGCGATTTAGCTGTTTCTTTGCATTAGTAGGGCCTGAATCACAGAGGCATCGCTTGCCGCCGTCAAAAACAGATCGGAACGGCCAGAGCGGCATATCGTGCAGAGACACAACAGGAGCCCCCTCAGCGGGTGCTTCGTTCTGCTACGTTCCCGCAGCAGCTGTAATTGAACGGCCGCTTCGCCCCAGCCAGAGACCTGGGATGACTTGTTTCTGGCAGGCGGCCCGGTGCAGAGTCATGCAGAGATGCGGTGGGGCGACGTTCTTCCGCAAGGGGGTCGTCTGGGTCCCGAGGAGCCCGCAGTTGTTTAATGATTTCCCCCGCGGCCCCCGAGCAGCTCTCTTTGGGCACCCTGATTGCACCACCAGCACTTGAGAAGCACTTGGCTCCTGATGAAAATCGATGCGTCGGAGAGGGGCGACGCTGAGACCTCCTTGCCCGGCGTTCTGCCAGTGCTCCTCCACGCAGGCTAAAAGCAGAACCGTTAAGTGCTCAAGTTCGTAGCAAGCCCTTCTCCGTCCCCCAACCCCCCCCCCCCCCGAATCTTTTTCAGCGTCCCGAGATCAAGACACACCGACAACAACCGGCCCGCTCTTTTCTTGCCAAGCCCTGAAACTTCCATGTAAGCTGCCCCCGAGACCATTGAGAATCATGCGTTTTGGGATGCCTTGGGTTTGTCCGGGCAGGTTTATTCCATTCCTGGCTTGGATGGGTGTGCTGCTTTAAGATGCGCTAGAGAGAGAGAGAGAGAGAGAGAGAGAGAGAGAGAGCATGTGTGCATGCACACCGTCTGGGTAGTTCAGTGCTGCAATGCAGGAGGGCCGGCAAGGAAATCTGGGACTCGGTAAGAAGCTGGATCCCAGCCCGTTACTCGGCGGGGAGAGGAGCACAGAAGCGGGGACCGGGAATGAAATGGGTTTTGAGCTCAGGCTGCATCATCCCTCAACGGACTACAAAAGGCGTAATGGTTTAGGATGTCACTGTCAGGGGCCAGTCCCTGCTCACCGGTAGCTTTGGGCCAGTCGTGGTCTCTTAAGGGCCCAGATACCCTCAAAGAGTCTGTGTGGATATTGTTTGAAAAAGATTCAGGACAGGCTGAGCTCCCTTCTACCGACCCTTGACCGAAATTGCTGGAATTTAAATCAGTGAGTAATTGGGTGACGTATGCCTTACAGGGCCGTTGTGCACAAATCGACCTACCCCGTATCAACAAAAGACAAACACAGGGATGATAACTGAAATCGCTGCCATTCTGTCCATCCTGGGGGGAGTGATGTCATTTGTAAAGCTATCCCCCCTCTTTCAAACTGCACCCTTGAAAAATCTCCCGGGAGATCTGGAAACCAAAATCTTAGCTGTGGTTTAGGTTGCATTCATGGACAAGTGCAAGTCACACTTTACCATTAGACACAGAAGTGAGATTCCAGCCTGGGACTCATGATTCCCCTCACCTCCTTATTGAAGAAGAGGAAGAAGAAGAGTTGGTTTTTATATGCCGCTTTTCTCTACCTGAAGGAGGCTCAAAGCGGCTTACAGTCGCCTTCCCTTTCCTCTCCCCACAACAGACACCCTGTGAGGGAGGGCAGGCTAAGAGAGCCCTGATATCACTGCTCAGTCAGAACAGCTTTATCTGTGCCATGGCAAGCCCAAGGTCACTCAGCTTGGCTGCATGTGGGGGAGCGAGGAATCAAACTCGGCTCACCAGATTAGAAGTCCGCACTCCTAACCACTACACCAAACTGGCTATCTGCCGGGGTCACTGAAAACAGCATATCTGGGACCAGCCAAAGACATTGGGGGGGGGGGGGCAGACGTAAGAACTCCATAAGGATGGGATCAAAAACGGGTACAGGGTGGGTGGACTTTGTTCTGGTCTGCTCGAGGCTCCAGCTGCCGGTAGCAATGAAAGTCATTCCATCCTCCATTCTGCATCTCCACCAGCTGGGCAGATGGGATGCGGGATCAGCTGTAAGGATTAAAGATGCTGCAGAGAGAGAGGGGGGGGGGAGAGAGAGAGAGAGAGAGAGAGAGAGATGCATCCTCTTTGCTGCACAAAGCATTTACTCCTTGGAATCTCTGCACGAGGAGAGGGGAAAGGAGGGGCGTCTCCCTCACCCACTCCCTCTTTTCTCCCCAGCTGCTTTTGGCCCCAGAGACAAAGGGACTGCCCCCCCCCCCACCGCTACAAGCTTCTAGCAGGGAAAAGCTTGCAGGCATTGCCTGAGAATGCTTTTATGTCTGCCTTTGGTCTTCGTTGTTCTTGGCCAGCTCGAAAAATGAAATCGCCTTGTGGGGACGGAGCCGAGAGGGTATATGCTGAGTCATATTTGGTGCATTCCCTTTGCTCCCATCCCAGAAGGTCTGCCCCCTTGGGCAGGGCTGTTTAGGGGCCCGTCATAGGCATGTAAGAACGTCAGCAAAGCCATCTTGGATCAGGCCAATGGTCCATCGAGTCCAACACTCTGTGTCACACACTGGACAAAACCCAGGTGCCGTTGGGAGGTCCAGCAGCGGGGCCAGAACGTCAGAAGCCCTCCCACTGTTGCCCCCCAAGCTTATGGGTTTGGGGGCCCAGGTTGTTCACAGCACTCTCCCTCCAAACTCTTCCTGCCGTCCCAGTTATAGTCAATTGGTGGACTTTCTCTTTTTTTTCTCTCCACTTGACTAGAGGTAGAGAGACCTTGGCAGTCTCAACAAGGAGGTGGGGCAGTGCCCTCTAGTGGCGCAATTTGGGGAGTTTGCGGCCTCCCCCATATTCCGAGCAGAAGAACGCCATTTCTTAACCCCAAGCCCATTTTGATTTCGTTTTTCCCGTTGCACGTAGCAAACCTCTGATTCTTGAGTCTGGTGTTCTCTCGGTCATCCCTCCTTCCAGACCAGTGTTTTAATTATTTTATGGCTTTGCATTTTAGCCCTGGTTTTAATGATGCGTTGAGGAGGGGGCTGGTTGCATGCCAAATGTGCTCAGAAAGGAGGCTGGCCTTTGTAAGGTAGAAACTGAGTCTTGGGTCACTGTTATGGACAATTGGCTGAAAATTCACTTAAATCCAACTGGGCAATTACCCCATTTCCTTTCTGCAGCCCTGTACCCACCATGGTTTACCACATCCTTTCTCAACATTTTTTGACTGTTGAGAAACCCCTGAAACATCCTTCGGGCTTCGAGAAACTCCGGAAGTGGCACAATCTTGCAGAATGTGGTTGGGAAGCAGAGCCGTGGACACGCCCACCTGGGGGCCCTCCCCTTCCCCTTCCCTCCAAGGCCTATCATTGGCCATTTTGGGGAGGGGTGGGCGGGTCAACGTGACCATATATGGTCATATCACCCAATAAATGGTAAATCGATTTTTAAAAATATTAAAAATTAATTCTCTCCCACCCATTTGGGAAACCCTTCCAGGGTCATCAAGAAACCCCGGGGTTATGAAACCCTGGTTGAGAAAGCCTAGTCTAGCAGGATAATTTTAAAAAAACCTAGACTTAGAACAATTGATGGAGATGGGGTTGAGTAGGGCCAAGTCTATAGCTCACCGACGATTCATCAACCTTGAGATGCAGACGGAGAAGTCATTTCTCCCTGATTGTTATAAAGATCTTAAGTAGACAGGAAGCTGCCCTGCCCCCCCTAACTTTCCACTATTACTTCCCACAAATTTAGGCGGGCTTTTTCCAGAGTCCATTTCGAAGCCCTTCCATCAGCTGTACTTATCGGAAGATTTCAACATCGGCCTTTAGAAATGCGTAATTGCCCTTGAAGTACTGAACGCGGTGGAGACGGTTGCACGTATATTGCTTTATTGTGAACTTTATGACGAAGGTAGAAACCATATAATCTTCCCTCTGCTGCTTTGGCTCAGAAACTTAAAGCACTCTCCTACAACTGAATTGCTGATGATTAAATTCTTGCTTGGAGACAAAGAGCTTGCCGGTCCAAGCTTCTGCTTTCTTGGCTGCAGAAAGCAGAGTGCTTTGATGAATCATAGAATTGTAGAATCATCGAGATCGAAGGGGCCTCCAAGTTCATCTAGTCCAACCCCCTGCAGAAATCGGGAAATTCACAACTACTTGCCCACCCACACTGACTCCAATTCCATGCCCAGATGACGCCCCCCTTCCCCCCAAAAAAACAGAACGGGCCACAAGAGCCAAGCTCAGACATAGCCCCTTCTGCCCACCCACCTACATCTGCCTAAATTCATAGAATCAGCATTTCTGTTCGATGGCTCTCCAGCCTCTGCTTAAAAACCTCCAAGGAAAGAGAACCCACCACCTCCTGAGGAAGCTTGTTTCACTGGAGAAATGCTTCTTCCGGATGTTTAGCCAAAAATTCTTTTGAATTAATTTCTTCCCGTTCGTTCTGGTCCTACCCTCTGGGGCAACATAGAATCATAGAGTTTGAAGGTACCTCCAGGGTCATCTAGTCCAACCCCCTGCAGAATGCAGGAAACTCCTAATTACTTGCCTACCCACAGTGACTCCAATTCCATGCCCAGATGATGATCCTGTTGATAACAAATCCGCCCTATTATCTCAGTGACAGACCTTCAAGTACTCGAAGATGGCCATCCTGTCACCTCTTAGTTGTCTTCTCTCTGGGCTAAACAGACCAAGCTCTCTCAACCTCCCCTCCTATATCTTGGACTCCAAACCCCTCACCGTTTCCATTGCCCTCCTCTGGACGTGCTCCAGTTTGTCTACATCCGTCTTCAATTGTGGTGCCCAACACTGAACGCCGTACTCTTAAGTGAGGTCTAACCAGAACAGACTTTGTGCAATCTGGGAAGGATCAGTTGCATTATGTGTTTAATTGCATTTGCCGGAATGACTGTTGGGATGTCAATCTTGGCCTGTTCTGCACACAATAGATAATGCACTTTCAATGCACTTTAGAAGTAGATTTTCCTGTTGTGCACAGGAAAATCCAGCTGCCAAAGCACATTGAAAGTGCATTATCCTGTGTGTGCAGAATGGGCCCTTGTTGACCATTTTACCTTTTTTATATACAGTAGTTCACAAGTTTTCTCTATCCCTTTTTGTTGGTGCTCGTCTTAAGCCTGCAACAAACAAACGGAACTGAATTAAACTCTCTGAACATACATGTGCAGAAACACGTCTGGTCGCTAGCATCCTCAGGACATGTGCAACACCAAACTAGACCCGGAACCAGGAAATGTGCCCGACACCAGCTTGGTGTGTGGTCCTGAACGTTCTCCTGCTTGGTGTTCCAGTGAGCATGATGCATAACAATCCCACCCGCTGCTTTTGTCTGCCTGGGTTATCTCCCATGCCTCAAATTCCAAATGCTGCAGAGGCTCCTGTATGCCTGGCAGCTCTGACCATATAAGGGCCATTGCTCCGGGCGGGTTCCAGCCCCCCCCTCCTCTTGGGGGCTCCTGAGAATTATCTGCAACTCGATCACATCCCGGTCGGTCGGTTTGAACTCCTGCTGCTGAGAGTAAAGCCAGCGTCTCTCTGGATGCTTCGCTTGTGGCCGAGTCCATTAAGGCAGGAGGGGACAGGCCACAGAACCCCTCCAGATCTCCCGCTGACCCCACAGGTTGGGAGTCCCTGCCCTGTTCACACAAAATAGCCTCCACGCATACCAATATTTCCTTTGCTTGATTCATCTATCCCCTGCCTTTGTCCCCCAGTGAGGACCCAAAGCAACCCACCACGTTCTCCTCTCCTCCATTTTGTCCTCACAACAGCCCTGTGAGGTAGGTTAGTCTGAGAGAGCATGACCGGCCCAAGGTCACTCTGCCAGCTTCCATGGCATGAAAGGGGATTTGGACCACAGGCACCCAGATGCTTTTAACCACTATGCTACACTGGCTCTTGGGGAGATTGTTGGCAGTAATCCCTTCCATCCCGCACAGTTTTGAGTGTGAAACCTGAATGTCTGAAACGCACTCAGCTTTCAAAAGCTGTCGCTGGTCGGCCTTGAGCATCCCGGTTCCGATTTCACGGCTCCCCTGTGAGAAACAAACCTGGCAGGCTTTGATTTCCGCCCCGTTTTCTCTCTCTTTCTTCCCTCCCCACCGCTGAAATTTTTTTCTGGTTAGAACGAATGTATCGTCCACATTCTTCTCGCACGAGTTGGTGTTTAGCCAGCATAAAGACGGCTTTAAAACAATCTTCCGTGGCGGTAACCCCAATGAGGCAGACTTAAATGGATGGACCAGAAGGGAAATGAATGAACCAGTGGCAGCCAGTAACCCCAATGAGGCAGACTTAAATGGATGGACCAGAAAGGAAATGAATGAACCATGGCAGCCAGTCTCTCCTATTCCAGGGAGTTCCATGCAAAACTTTTCAGGCAGTTACAGAGGTTCCTGATTGCCAAACTGGCCATCTTCACAATGGATTGGATCTTGCTAGATTTTTTTCATTTGCTGTCACCAAATCCCCCTTCTTAAAACAGCCCTGGTCCTATGTGTCTTTTGTCTAGGGCAGGGGTAGTCAAACCTGTGGCCCTCCAGATGTTCATGGACTACAATTCCCATGAGCCCCTCCCAGCGTTTGCTGACAGAGGCTCATGGGAATTGTTGTCCATGAGCATCTGGAGGACCACAGGTTGACTACCCCTGGTCTAGGATTGCCAACCTCCAGGGGGGGGGGTACCTGGAGATCTCCCAGTATCGATCTCCAGATGGCCCAGATCAGTTCTGCTGCCTGGAGCAAAGATGTGCTTTGGGGGGTGCACTCCCCAACCCTGCCTTCCCCAGGCTTCGCCTCCAACATCTCCAGGTATTTCCCAACCCATAGTTGGCCATCCTCCTTTTTCCCAGGCAGATCCCATGACCCACGACGTAGGATTACTAGAGATCCTCCAACATGGTGTAGAAGTTGAGAGCAGCAGCTTCTAATCTGGCGAGGCGGGTTTGATTCCCTGCTCCTCCACATGCAGCCAGCAGGGAGACCTTGGCCTCGTGACAGCCCTGATAGAGCTGTTCTCACAAAGCAACCCTATGGATCCGGATCTCTCTCCCTGGCCCCATGAGCACAATCCTTTAGAAACAATTGGGAAAGAATTTGGGGCCCACGAAATACGAAAGGAGGCTCTGTCAAGGTGGAATAATTGTTGCTTTGTTGACTTGACCCCAAAAACCCAAAAGTGTGGGGCACAAAATAGCATTTGCTTTTAATGAACCACTTGGAAATTGTTACAAAGTAATTTGGTGATATGAACACGGAAACAGCCCTATAAAAAGGAATCAATGAGGATCTGAAATGCCCTTTCTCCCCTCCGAGAGACAAATTGCAAATTTCCAGAGGTTGCCTATTTCTTGGATGCCTCCTCAGGCTTCTTGGTGTCTGAGGGAGGGATCTGGGCCCGGGCCTCGAAGGTGACGGGGATCTTGATCTCCGCAGACTGGATGGCTGGTTTGGGCAAGGGGGCTTCCACGGTCAGTGTCCCATCCGGGGAAAGCGTCGAGCGGACTGCGGCAGGATCGATACCAGGGGGAAGTCTGAAAGGGCAGGAAGAAATGGTGAGTAAGCACAGGACAAGAAGGCCTCTGAAGGCACCTCCCTTCCCGGAATATTGTATGTGGGGAGTGTCTGCATTATTTAAAAATAATTAAGGCACTTAACCCTCCCCCTTTTTTGACCATTGAGAACCCCCTGAAACATTCTCCAGGCTTCGAGAAACCCCAGAAGTGGCACAATTGTGCAGAATTTGGTTGAGAAGTGCAGCTGTGGACACGCCCACCCAGGGACCCTCCCCTTCCCACCCCCTCCAGGCTCATCATTGGCCATTTTGGGAAGGGGAGGCAGGTCGACATGACCATATACAGTCACGCCACCCGATAAATGTTTAACACGTTTTTAAAATATATATAAAAAATAATTAATTCTCACCCATTTAGAAAACCTTTCCTCGGCCGTCAAGAAAACCCAAGCTGAGAAAGCCTGGCTTAACCAATCATTCATAGAATCATAGAATCTTAGAATCATAGAGTTGGAAGGGGCCACACAGGCCATCTAGTCCAACCCCCTGCTCCATGCAGGATCATAGAATCATAGAGTTGGAAGGGGCCATACAGGCCATCTGGTCCAACCCACTGCTCAACGCAGGATCAGCCCCAAGCATCCTAAAGCAAATTATTGGTCCACAACATTTTGACTTAGGGAAAAGGTGGCCTTCATTCATTAGGATTTATTTCAAAAGATTACAAAATTATTTCTAATACTAACACTTCAGGGAAATTAGGGACCTTTCTGAAATGGGGCACATCCAGATTTCTCCCTGGACTATAATTATTGAGGGAGTACAGGTCTAAGATGTTTTAAAGGTGGCATTTGTCACCCAAAGACATAAGTAAAATGTCTAATCTATCAGGTGGGAGCTGCTGGAGAGGTAATGAGGCTATAGGTTCTTTTTGACATATGTGGCGATTATGTGGGAGAGTTAAAAGGTTTGGGAGAAATATTCACGAGAAACTGCACAGATTACTCAAAATTATGTTTCCGTCAGACCGAATTGTATGTTGCTAGGTGTTCTTCCTGAGAATTTGCCTGTGTGCGCTCTGGAATTCTCCTACGTGACAACAGCAGCAGACTTCTAATCTCCTCAAGATGGAAGGAGCGAGAATGATCTGACGTGGTCTGATGGACTGAGAAATTAGGAGAATATGCTGGCACGGTAAAATTTACTAACTTGATGAACAGAAGACCCCCTGAACAATTCCGTGAATGCTGGGATGTCTTCCTAAAACACGTTGAGTTACAATGGAATGGACTAAGGTTTTTGTATTAATTTTCTGTCTTTTCCCCCCTGTATTTCTAAATAAACAAATAGATTAAAAAAAAAAAACACCACAAATTTCTTCCTGGATGGTGGAGTTCTTTTTGAGGTGGAACTATTATGTTAGGAATCTTTGCTGGTTTCATTTCTCAGAATCTGAATTGGGCAGGGGGCTGCCCGTGTGCAAATTCGCTCAGATTTTCAGCTTTGTTCGTTCCTTTCCTCATCTCCCCCTCCCCTTTCCATTACAGGCACCTGGATCCGACACTCCAAAGGAAGCAATCTTGATGCACTCCTGCCGTGAGGTTTCTTTCCTTTTGTTTAACGGGTGCAGTGCTGCATCGACAACTGCAAAGAGACCCTTGTAACACAACAGTACATCCAGTGCTTTCTCTTTCGTTTTGTATCGAGGTTTCTGTTTTGTCGCTGTGTGTGTACCTCCGTGCAGGAACATGAATGTGAATCGGTAACACCACGCAGACAGAATGCGGCTGCGGTCTTAAAAGCGATCATATTAGAATTGCTTTTAGCGCCGTGCTTTATCTGTGTGCCTGTGAGCATCGGTAACAAAGGGTGGCGTGGTATGCATGTACAAATGTTCGGACGGGGCTGAAAGCTCTGGCGATTGGTGTTCCGGAATTAGCAATAGAAATTCTCCTGGTTAATCCAGTGTTACAGGGCCATCCTGCAGAGCAGGGGTAGCCAAACTGTGGCTCTCCATGTCCATGGACTACAATTCCCAGGAGCCCCTGCAAGCACTCATGGGAATTATAGTCCATGGCCAACTGGAGAGCCAGAGTTTGACCACCCCTGCTGTATAGAGTTGTCCCAGCCTAGTCTTGTTGATTTCACAGGGTTCAGACTTATGTGACCCGACATCAGATTGCGCTGTTAAAAAGAGAAGTGAGATGATATGCTAATTGTCCCAGGCTGCATAACAGATACAGATTGGGGACTGTTTTTTTTTTCCTATTAAAGGACAGCTGACTCTCTCGGTCCTACCCACCTCACAGGGTGTCTGCGGTGGCAAGAGGAAAGATAGGTGATTGTAAGCCGCTTTGGGGCTCCTGTGGATCATAAAAAGTGAGGCACACACAAAAAAAACAACAGCCCCTATTCTCTTCCAGGAATCTCAAAGCGGCTTACATTCGCCTTCCCTTTTCTCTCCCCACAACACTGCTCAGTTAGAACAGCTCTGTCAGTGTTGATAAAAAGCCCCCTTCCTTCACCATCCACTCTACTTACGTGTATTTTCTGGTAAAGCACCTGGAAATGAACCCGTGCTCATCTTGTCTTTCTTCATGCTTGCCTAGAGGAGGAAAGGAGGCAGATGTTGTTAATGAAGCAACCGATGCCACTCTGTTATGAGTGATAATTATTCTCAAGCCCTAGACTGACAGGTCATTAGCTTCATCCAGCCTAGGAGTGAAAAGACCCTGTTATTGTATCCTTCCAGCATTTCTCCATGAGTCCCTTTGCTTTTGAATTTTGACTTAATCGGAAGATTTCCTCTAACGATCCAAAGTGCACGCAGCTCTTTCAGTACACCGTCACCAGCGAGGTTAGAGCAGGGGTCCCCAACTTCCGGGGGTGTGGCATGGAGGCATGACCAGCTGGCCTCACTTCCGGGCTCCTTCAAAGCCTGAAAAGTTATTGCAAGGGGCCCTCCATGATCAAAAGGATGAAAAAGGCTGGGTCAGAGCAGGGGTAGGCAAACTGTGGCCCTCCAGATGTCTCTGGACTACAATTCCCACGAGCCCCTGTCCAGGATGGGGCAAGCATGCTGATAAAAGGCCCTAAAAATGGGAGCCCACATTGATATTGTTTTTACATGTGGCGTTCAAATGATGTGCGCCTATGCTCACACACGCTGGGGAACTGCAGACACACACATAAAGGAACCTCGATAACACACTGTATTAAAGTCACCCCACCACTGTTGTGGTTTCCCAACATTATATCAACACTGGTGTGTGCTCCAGTAATGGAGAAAGGAGGAAAGGTCAGGCACAAATCAAATGTGCTGAGAGTTGCTGAGATGAGCGCATTGTTCCTGTTTAGGCCCGTGGTCTGAGAAGGGTCTCCTCCTGAGGTTTCTGCAGACCAAACTTCTCCTGAAAAGAACAGGAGGCTAGGATCTAGTCCCCTCCCCCCGCATCAGTTGGTAACATCCATTGGAACTGCTGTTTTCCCATCAAGACCCATCCCTTCCCTCTGAACTGCCTTCCTCTCCATTTTGCTGAGTGTGGTTGCCATGGTTCTGTGGCCACACACTGATGGATTTTATGCGTTCATTAATATTTCAGACAGGGATGAATGGGAGGATGTGGGGGGGGGGATCTTGCAGGGAAAGAAAGACTAATGCATGAGCAAAAGGCTGGGGTCTCCCCCCCCCCCCTTCCCAGGATGGTCCAGGGTGGAACTGGGGAAGAGGGGAGCCACAGAATTGAAATCCCTTGGGGAGGGGAAAGGGAGCTGGAAGCAACCCATGAATAATTCATCACGGAAAATTTCGTGGGGGTGGGGGTGGTGGAGGTTGACACCCACTGGTGAGCAGGAAAGGGCTCTTCTGATACCCAGCTTGAAAAGGCGGAGATGGGAGTCTTCTGCCCCCCCCACCCCACGTTTCCCCTCCCAATAATTTGCTCAGATGGACTTGGCACTTGATCAATTGCATTGATTTTAATCAGAGCTCTCGTGCGCCAGCTGCGATCCAGATGGTTCCAGGGGCTGGGGGCTGAGAGGAAGCTCCCTGTGGGCTTTTTGTCTCCTTGTTGCCTGGCTTGGGGGATGCAACCTAAGGGGGTTCTCTGGAAGGAGAGAGAGCGGCCTGTCTCAATAAGAACACCTAGTGAAGGCAGCACCTCCTCACCTGTACTCCATCATCGATACAGGTAGGTAGCCGTGCTGGTCGAAAGCAGCAAAACAAAGTTCCAAGCCCAGCAGAACCTTTTGAGGCCTACAAAGCTTATCAAGGTGTGTGCTTTCGTGTCCATGTGTGCTTCTTCCTCTGAAGCTATCTGAAGAAATCTTCTTGCACACAAAGTCTTATACCTTAAGAGCCAGCTTGGGGCAGCAGTTGAGTCGGGTTGGATGAGTTATGGGTGAGTCTTTGGCCACTCACAGTCCTGTCAAGCAGCCATGTTTGGTTTATCTTTGAGGACCAGATGCTAAGGCCAATCTGGTACATTCCGCCATCTTGATCTGCTTGGGAATTTCGCTGAACTCCCTCATGGGCCGTCGGTTGGAAACCGAGGGCCGAACCAGACATAGTGGGTCCCCCTGCTGGACACGGATTCGCCTTCTCCATTTTAAAGCAATTTCAAAATACAGGGAAGGCCTTGTCCTGATTGTGTCTATGGTGTGTCATGCTGACGTGCTCTGGTTCCCCTCCCACACACCTTTCCAAGGGCCAAAAGAGCTGCGGAGGTTGGGGACAATTTTGGCCATTTCAGCACTTGAAACAGCATGCGGAGGTGGGGGCTCACCTGATTGCCTTGTTCCGCTGTACTGCAACCTTGTGACAGTTTTTGGTTAGCCATGTTAGGCATTAAGATGGCACCAGGTCCAGATTGGACTTGCAGATGTCCTCCTGTCTAGCTTGGCCCAAAGTGGTATCCTGTGAGCTAGTGTGGTATCGTGGACAAGCCGGAGTGGTGTCCTGGTTAAGAGCGGTGGCTTCTAATCTGGCCAGCTGGGTTTGATTCCCTGCTCTTCTTCCACATGCAGCAAGCTGGGTGACCTTGGTCTTGTCAAAGCCCTGATAAAGCTGTTCTGACCGAGCAATCCTGTTAGAGCTCTCTCAGCCTCACCTCCCTCACAGGGTGTCTGTTGTGGGGAGAGGAAGGGAAGGCAATTGGAAGCCACTTTGAGGCTCCTTTGGGTAGAGAAATGCGGCATATAAGAACCAACTCTTCTTCTTCTTCAATAATATCAGGGCTCTCTCAGCCTTACCCACCTCACAGGGTGTCTGTTGTGGGGAGAGGAAAGGAAAGGCGACTGGAAGCCACTTTGAGGCTCCTTCAAACAGCGAAAAGCAGGGTGTAAAACCCAGCTCTCCTCCTCCTTCTGGTTAGACTAGATCTGGGGGACTCAGGTGTCACTCCCAACTTTTCCATGGAAATTGTTGAGTGACCTTGGGCAGGTCATCCACTCTCAGCTACACTCTAACCTCCCACACAGGGCAAAAGAATAACAGAGGAGAGAAGAACAATATTGGTTGTTTTCAGTCTCGGTTGGGGAGAAAGGCAGGGTAGAAAGGATGTAAAATAAATAAGTAAAGAAAGAAGGACCAAGGAGACCCAGGGCGCTTGTTGGAGGTCCTTGGGACAATTGCATCTATCTCAGGCCAGCCTTCCTCACAGGACTGGGTTCAAGAAGTTCATATGCTACTCTGATAATCCCACTTGCAGAACGAGTGGGATAAAAATGAGATAAGTTGGATCTACTTTTAATCTGATCCTCCTCGTGTAGACTTTATCCACTTCCCCACCGCAAGATGGGAGTCCAAGAACCTGCCCAATAAGTATCCTAATAATTTATCATACAGTTAAGGAGAGATGAAGGAGCTGATTTCTTGTAGCCCGCTTTTCGCTACCTGAGGAAGCCTCAAAGCGGCTTACAATCGCCTTCCTTTCCCCGTAACAGAAACCCTGTGAGGTAGGTATGGCTGAGAGAACTCTGAGAGAACTGACTGGCCCAAGGTCATCTGGCTGAGTGCACATGGAGGAATGGGGAATCAAACCCAGTTCTCCAGTTCAGAGGCTGCTGCTCTTAACACCAAGCTGGCTCTCAATCCGGCTTCTTAAGAAGTTGGATGCACGAGCGAGGAGCAAAAAAAAGATGGAGAAAAGAGGCTTCACGTAGCCCGGTCAGATCCTAGCAAAAACCATTTCAAGGGATGTGAGTGTCCTGCACAGTGCAGGGGGTTGGACTAGATGACCCATGAGGTCCCTTCCCACTCTATGATTCAATGATTCTATGAGGATGGCACTTACCAGTTATCTCCACCACCCCATCCTTGGTCTTCACCACCAGTTCCTCTGGGGCAAAATGGTTGACATCCAAAGCCACTTTCCAGCTTTCTGCCGTCTGCCGAATCTCGGAGATGCCGCTGCTCAGTTGGCGGCTCAGGGCCCGGTTGAAGGCCGGGTTGGTATCTGGCGAGGTGACAATGGGTCCGGCAGCTCCTTGTTCGGGGCTCACGCTGGCCAGAGGGCGGAGGTAGCCTGGCCAGCTGGTGGTCCCCACAGGCCACTTGTACCAATCTTCAGGGATGAGTGGCATCCCAAAGGACTGGTCAAAGAGGCGGCTGCCCCGATGCCAGTCCCGGAAGGGATCCCAGCTGGGGCTGCGGAGAAAAGTGAAGGGAACTTGGCGTTCCGACATGGCTGGGGCTGGAGTCGTGCTCGGAGCTCTCTGTCTGGACTCCGACTGCAGGGAGGGACAGCCGCCAGCTGGCCCTTATCAAACGGCACACGGCTATTTTTGGACAGGCATTCCGAATCTCTATTAATGGAAATTATGTTCAGCCAGGGGAATCATGGATGACTCGTTCCCAGGTGCCGGACGAATTCTCCAGAAGCATTGGTCCCTGCTTTCCCAGCCTGGCTTCTGGGGGTGGGGGGTGGGGGGTGGGGATGGGTGTGGGAGTGGGGAATGCAGACGAATTCCCCTCGGAGATGAGCCGAACTTTCGAGCTGCACTTGCTCCCGGCGGGCTGGACGAAAGCTCAGGCCGAGAATGAGATTTCATTTGGGGAGATTTCACCGGACGCAAACAGAGAGACAGTCTCGTTTTAAGTTTTATTGGCTTATTAGATTGATATCCCCCCCCCCTCTCTCTCTCTTTCTCTTTTTCCTTGGCTTGCCGCATCCTGAAGATGCAAACATTTTTGTCTCCAGGTCTAATTAATTCCATGGTCTGGGACCTCCGAGAGGTCAAATTGCTTTTTTTTTTTAATTGCAAGAGAATCTATTTTTAAAAATAACACAGAAAAAAGGGACGTTGTACTTCCTGTGCCCCGGAAGTCCTGTTCGCAGAGGATGAACTCCCTTTGTTGTCACCCTCTGGGTATTATTCCAGCATTAATTGATTGTATGCTGTGCGTGTCGTGTGGCCAAGGGCTGTCTGGCAGCCAGGGAAGGGACATTTGGAGATGGTTGGCCGTTTCCTGCCTCTGGGTCAGTGTTCCTTGGAGGTCTCTCCTTGGGCTAAGCACATTCTCCTTCAGACCAACCTTCATCCCAAGATTGGGCAGGCAAAATTCCCTCTGGCTCTTTCCATTCTCTTTAAACAGCGGAACCCTTTGGGGGGTGATGGTAGGGCAGTTCATATTAGGCCAAGAACCACCCATTTTATATATTTGGTATATTGTTACCTGCCACAAGCCTACGGGGAGTGGCGGGAAATAAATCTAGTAGTAGTAGTAGTAGTAGTAGTAGTAGTAGTAGTAGTAATAATTGGTAAGATTCTGATGCCCAGCGTCTAATGCAATAAAACTAATCTGAATCTATATTATTATTATTATTGTTATTACACTCAGGTTTTGAATATTAGCATTACAGTTTGCTTGTGTTGCACTATGAGTGTATAGAGGGGCTCTCACACCATTAGGAAGGCCAGCCTCCAGGTGGGGCCTGGGGATCCCCTGGTTTTGCAGCCCATCTCCAGGTGACAGAGATCACTCCCCCTGGAGAAAATGGGTGCTTTGGAGGGTGGACTCCATAGCATTGTATTCCTCTGAGGTCCGTCCCCAAATCCTGGCCACTCCAGGCTCCACCTGGTATTTCCCAACCCAGAGCTGGCAAACCTGCACCCCATGCACATGCATGCACACTGGGGAGCTCAAACCAAGGCACATGAATTGCTGCCCTTGGTGGACGGGCCATCTCAAGGTCAAAAGACAGCTGGCGCAGACCTTCAGCCTGCCTTTGCCTGGCCAAGAACCCAGGGTCCTTGGGCGGAGGAGGGTCTGGAAGGCTTTGGAGGGAAAGAGGCGGTTCTCTCTCCTGCCTCAGCTGCTGGAGACCAACAGGGCCCCTCTCATTCCTCCACCTGCTGTGACAAAGAAGCATCCCGAGAAGCCGGATCGCAGGAAGGCTTAAGACGGGGAAGCAGCTGCCAGACATCTCTCCCCAGCGGATGGATTTTCAGCTCCTGGCAAATCCAGGCCAAGCGGAAACCTGTGCAAAAAAAGGACACTTCCCAGCCTGACTTGGCAAACACTGCCCTGCACCGCCTCCTGCTGGCCAGATGGGTGTACAGCAAGGGGGGGAATAGCAAGGTCAATTCCGCATGGCATTCTGCATCTTTTGGTTTCCAGCCTTTCTCTTGCCCCATTCTTCCCCTTATATCTGATATTTGCCCCGCTGGAAGGAACATAGAGGAAACCAAATCTTTGTACTTTTCTCCTCAGGGAGATTTGTCAATCCCCTTCTGTTTTTTTTCCTTATCAAATTTATATGCTGTATTTAAATGCTACAGTTTGGTGTAGTGGTTAGCAGTGTGGACTTCTAATCTGGCAAGCCGGGTTTGATTCCCTGCTCCCCTACATGCAGCAAGCTGGGTGACCTTGGGCTCCCCACGGCACTGAGAAAGCTGTTCGGCCAGAACAGTGATATCAGGGCTCTCTCAGCCTCGCCCACCTCCCAGGGTGTCTGTTGTGGGGAGAGGAAAGGGAAGGCGACTGTAAGCCGCTTTGAGACTCCTTTGGGTAGAGAAAAGGGACATATAAGAACCAACTCTTCTCCTTCTTCTTCTTCTTCTTCTTCTTCTTCTTCTTCTTCTTCTTCTTCTTCTTCTTCTTCTTCTTCTTCTTCTTCTTCTTCTTCTTCTGCTTCTTCTTTCCCCAAGGGCAACATATAAATTTGATAAATAATGTATATCTTCGGCCGGCAGGTAAAGCCTGTTTTTTTCAGTGGTTCCCCCTTTCCTGCCCAATGTTTTGATTTCTTTGTGTATTTTTGCTCTGGTTTTAATTGTCTTAATGATTTGTTGCTGCTGCTGCTTGGCTGATTTTAAGAGGCAGTTTTATGAGGTCTGCTTTAACTTGGTCGCTGCTGTGCGGGGCCTTGTGAGGGCAGAATGGCAGGGCATAAATTGGAAAAAAATCAATCCAATCAAATCAACCATGAGGTTTTTGCCCTAAGGGAACTGGTGCAGAAGGCCCCATGTTCTGGCCATGATCTAAATCACCTTTTACAGAGAAACTCCACTGCGTTTTCTCATCCTGAGCAACTTCCATCTTCCACTCCAACCTGGTACAAAAGGGTTTGCTCAGTGTGCTCCGTTATGAGTTGCTGCTCTGGAGTGAACTTCCAATGAAACTCTGACATGGGGAAAGGTGTCATTCTGCCACGTCTCTGAATCAGGTGTGACTGGAGCATTCACACCTCCCCCACAAACTAGACAGAGAATGAGGACTCATTCTTCAGAGGAGGCAATCAATTGTGTCTCTGCATGAGTTATTGCTCTGAACCCATCATCTTTTACCTAGGAGCCATGTGCTCATACTGAAATTCAGAGGTTTACTCATGCCAATTTTTTCAAATATTGAGTGTTATATCCACTCCAGGATATTGCGGGGGAAAGATAGGGTCACTCCGGATCAATCCTGCTTGTTGCAGAGGGAAAATTTAAATCACCCCAAATCAAAATGGAAATCGCATTCAGTGTAGATGGCAGGGACTGAATTGACCTGGGATTGGAATAAAAGCTCCGTGCAGATTCAGCCCTGTGAAGCAGAACGATTCTTTCTTCCCTTATTCACCAGCAGTCAAGAAAATGAATCTTTCAAAGTGCAAATAGGCCTCATTTTAAAACAACATGCAAACACACCTGTGTTGTAACTGTCAGATTTTGGGGGAAGCAGACAAAAGTCTGAACATTGGATTCGCCAAATTGTTTCTGGACCACTGAACCTTTGGCAATGTTTTGAGAAACTGAAACCATATGTCATAGAGGGGAAGTGGGAGAGTCCGTTACAATATATAATGTATATTATTTTATTATAATTGAACCAGCTCACTGAATCTACAGTTTGACTCACAATCCAGAGAGAGAGAGAGACAGAGAGAGACAGAGAGAGACAGAGAGAGAGAGAGAATATTATTGGAAAGATTCCTCTACAGAATATTTGTTTCAGGTTGTTACCTCTTGCAGAGATTATGAAAGGATGCGAGGAAGACTAGACATTTTTCCCTGATGCATCGTCTTTCTCTGTTTGTCACTGTTTTGGGAATGGGGCAGAATCTCTCACAGGAGCTAGAGGAAGG
Organism: Paroedura picta; assembly: GCF_049243985.1. NCBI lineage: Eukaryota > Metazoa > Chordata > Lepidosauria > Squamata > Gekkonidae > Paroedura > Paroedura picta. The sequence goes on along the minus strand of NC_135383.1, from coordinate 12,444,720 downwards.
GGGCAGGGGTCCTCTGCAGGGACCAGGAAAGCCCTCCCTTCCAAACAAGTGCTTTGGAGGGTCTTTCCATGAAGACAGAAGTCCTGGGGTGGGGCTGTTGCTGAGCAGTGGATGGGAAGTGGGCCAGTCCCACGTCAGGGTGTCAGATGAATGGGCAAGAACTGATGGCAACAAGGGCTATTGTGAAGGGTCAGCATGGTGGAGCATCTACCCCAGGGACATGCACCACTGATGCAAAGTGTTCTGTCCATGCAGGATGGGAGATGTGCTCCACAGGGTCCTGAGACATCATCAGGGTGACCTCCCTTTGTTGCTGGGAATGGTGTCTAGGAGAAGGCATGGAAAGCAAGGGTTTCACATTCCTTCACACCCTGCTGGCTCCTGGGTTGCCCGCGTGTCCCTGACAAGGCTCACAGGAGAGTAGAAGAGCTCTGCTCCGCTCCTCTTTCCTTGAAAGTGTGCCTGAGGTGGTACACTCACCTGGACGCCAGAAGGCATCTTTCCTAGAGCTGTCAAATCAGGCAAGGGCCCTAATTTCGATCATGGCTCTCAGGGGCACAGGACAAGCAGCAGACGTGTCAAGAGTGGGGCACCCATGAAGGTGTTATTCTGTCACATAAGTTATTTTGTCACAACTGTATGAAATCTTGGGACATTGAAAATGGTGGCCTGACTCTCTGCTCTCGTGTGACCCACAGAAACAGGACCTTCTGCAGACAGCTGCTGGCTTCCGGCTTCAGCGTTTTGCTGCTTCCGTTTTGGCCTGGCCAGCCTCGGTTTGGTTTTGACCCCCTGACCACACTAGCCTCTTTCATTTGGAAGAAAACCAAGAGGAGGCACGGGTGGAGTCATCTCGAATCCCTGTTTCAGGAGGAGGAGAGAAAGAAGAAAAGAAAAGCCCTCCCAATGCCCTGGTGGTCTGAAATACATTTTTCAAAAATCCCGCCTCCAGATCTGATACCGAAAGGTTCACATTGTCAGTGAGCATCAAACATTGACCCCCCCACACTCCGAATTAGAATGTTGCTTTAAATCTAGGCTGCATCGATTCATCCCTGGGCATTATGCCATAGTAGTGCTATAGCACCCTTGCATAACTGGATTGGCTTGTCCGCACCAGATATATAGCACAACTGCTATAGCACAGCAATAACTAAGTATCCAAGATACGCTGTTGCAGCCCTGGAGAATGTCTTAAAGCATTCAAATTCAAACAGAGAATGGCAAATGCAGCTGCTGTTGGGTCGATGCGTCTGCGTCTAGCTCTTGCTCTCTCCCCAAAGTCTTAAGCGCTTGGTATGAATCCAAGGTCTGTGGATGTGGTGTTCAGAAGCAGAGCCCCCAAAACTGTCTTTACCCTCTCACTTTCACAGATCACGGGTGGGCCTGCTGATGGAGATCCACTTTCAAAGATACCCAGGAATCCACAGAGACCCTTAGTGAAGGACGTTTGACTGTCTTGTTTTTCCACTCCCCAGGGATACTTGCTCTGTAAAATCTGCTTCTGTCACGTCATGCCAGGGCACTAGTCCTCAAGGTGGGTGGGTTTATTATCGGCATCCTTCCATCGGATATCAGTAGCTGCCGATCATTTGGACCTGTCACGATGGTTCGTTGGCAGATTTTTGGGGCTTGCAAAAGTGAACTCAGGTTACCAACCTCTCTCTCTCTCTCTCTGTCTCTCTCTCTGTCTCTGTCTCTCTCTCTGATGAACATGACAGGTGTGCCACAGCCCTGCTGTTACTGGCACCACCCTGCTGGTGGAAAGGTCAACACCAAGTGAACTGCAGATTCTCTGGGATAGCTACTCTGCCAGCCCAAGTGGCCTTTTCACTTACTCTACTGGTTGACCTTATATGCGAGGGAAAAAGAGGTGCTCTCCTTGTACTATAGCAAGGACCCAGGTGGTGTGAGCCATCTGCAGGTCAGTCTGCATTTGGGACAGGTGGCTTCAGAGCGCCCCCCCCCTCAAAGGAGAGATGAGGACCCTTCTGTTCAAGACCAGGGCACAGAAGGGATGTGTAGACTGAGGAGGGTAAAAAGAGCTTCTCTGAAGGCTGCCAGGTGGCCTACCTTCCCCAAATGGGCTCTTGACTTTCTGTATCTGACAGCCTGCACCCACTGAAAAGTGCATGAGATTGGAAGAGTGGCTCTGGAAGCTCTGTTCACACCTATGTGCAAATCATATGCTTCAGCAGTGTGCCCTGGTCCTTTCCTGGTACACTGAGAGATGGTTCACCTTCTTCCTTCCTTCCTTCCTTCCTTCCTTCCTTCCTTCC